>NC_140998.1:76829406-77541906 GCF_052327205.1 Somniosus microcephalus | reverse complement strand
GGCGCTAAGTCCAGCAAGAAACTTTTGAAAAATCGTTGGTTGCGGCTGCCACGGGCGAGGCGGGCCGCAACTGAATTTCGGCGTCCGGCCGCGTTACCACGGCAACCGGGACGCTGCGCACACCGATGACGTCATCGGTGCCGGCGCAGCGCTACCGGCTAACGCCGATGGTAGGGCCCAAATCAATTTCCGAAGCGGCTATAATTCCGGCGCAAGGCCCTCTAGCGCCTCTAATTGGGCGCTAACCCCACTCAATTTCTAGGCCATACTTTCATATAATTTATATATACTCTTTTCTTAAATTTGCTGGTTGTCCCTCTGTTTATGGCAAGCTGTAACATAGTGTGCCGCTAGTGTTATGCAATTTCTCTCTTCCCCTAGTAGGTATGGGAGTTTTTGGTCGTCATTCAAATTTCTGAATTCCGGGAATATTTTTGTGAATTTTGGGTAGAAATTCTCCCTTATGTCCTGATATTTTCTACAAGCTGTGAGGAAGTGCATCTCTGTCTCCACCACTCCCTGACTGCAGTGAGAGCATATCCTGTCCTCTCTTGGTAGCTGGGTCTGTCTGTGTCTACCTTTTTCGATCGCCAGGTTATGTTCACTAAGTCTCTCCCTCCCTCCCCTCTCTCTCTCTCTCTCTCCCTCCCTCCCTCCCTCCCTCCCCTCTCTCTCTCTCCCCCTCCCTCCCCTCTCTCTTTCCCCCCCTCTCTCTCTCCCTCCCTACCCCTCTCTCTCCCTGCCACTCTCTCCCCCTCCCTCCCCGCTCTCTCTCTCCCCCTCCCTCCCCGTTCTCTCTCCCTCCCTCCCTCCCCTCTCCCTCTTTCTCCCTCTCTCCCTCTCCTCTCCCTCCGACTCAACTCGGTACCAGAACAGAGTATATCTGACACCGAGAGGGCCGGGGTTCCTCATGTTTAACCAGGCGGGCCTTTGGACCCGGTTGGCCGGGCGGCAGTCGAAGGCCTTTCACTCCGGACTCCCCGTGTCCGAGAGCCCGGCGGGTGAAGAAGGGTGGCCGCCATTTTGTGAGGTCGACGGGAGAGAGCGAGAGAGAGAGGGGGGGAAGGAGAGAGAGAGAGAGAGAGAGAGAGGGAGGGGGGAAGGAGAGAGGGAGAGAGAGAGCCACCGCTCCTCCGGTCGATGTGTTGCGGGCCGACCCCTGATGAGCGCCTGATCCGCTGAGCCGGAGCCCTCGCCGCTGCTCCCCTGCTCGCTGTCTCTCGGGCCGCGTGGTTCTCTGTTTTCCCGTGCAGCCGGCCAGAGAGAAGAAAAACAAAAGAGATGAAGAGAGACGCGACTGAGTGAATGATCTAATTTAAAGCAGCCTCTCCCCCGCTAAAAGGTGAGAGCTGGAGGGAGATTTTGCGGGTGAAGAAGGGCGGCCGTCAGCGCTTCAGGCCCAGGTGGTCTGCGGATTTTGTACGTTTTTTTGAAGGTTTTTTGTATACTGTCCAAACAATTTTTGTCTGACCAAAAAGTAAATATGCCTATGACACTCCCCTGATCATCAGCTTTCTTTTGATATAACATATGTGTAGGTACGCTCTATAACTTTTGTGTATAGCGGACAGACAGACAGACATACATACATACAGACAGACAGACAGACATACATACACCACTATCCTTATTATATATATATAGATGTGTCTTTTAAAGAATGCCCAGAATATGTGACTTTAACTTAAATGCAGTATGGAAATGGATCGTTCCACCAAGTCAATGTTTAGAAAGATTTATTGAAGGTGACATTTGTCCCTTTCTTCAACTGTAAATCGTTAAATTGTATTTTGAAATGATAGTATTTACTGTCGGAGGTGCGTCTTTCGGATGGGATGTTAAACTGAGATCCCGTCTGCTCTCGGGTGGAAGTAAAAGATCCCAAGGCACTATTTCGAAGAAGAGCAGGTGAGTTATCCCCAGTGTCCTGGCCAATATTTATCCCTTAATCCATATAACAAAAACAGATTATCTGATCATTATCACATTGCTGTTTGTGGGAGCTTGCTGTGCGCAAATGGACTGCTGCGTTTCCCACATTACAACAGTGACTACACTCCAAAAGTATTTCATTGGCTGTAAAGCACTTTGAGACGTCCGGTGGTCATGAAAGGTGCTATATAAATGCAAGTCTTTCTTTTAAACCAATGCAATTATTAAAATACAAGGTCCAGACTTTCCTGGTCACACACTTTAGAGACAGATTAAACAAATTACTTCATAGATAACACTTTCTGGGACACAATGGTGCATTACACAAAAGTAATCCACTGTGTAAGAAACAGAAAATGGATTCAAGTCGCAAAGTCATTTGTGATCCATAGAAATAAATTATAACATAACCATCAGCCTGCTTATTTAAAGATTTAGCCAACATCCTGGCAACTTCATTAAAGAATTGGAACAAGTTCCAAAGACTGTAGGGATCCATTCTAAGACTACAATAATATTGCCCCTCTCTTTAAGTAAATGTATAAGATGTTGATAATGCAGATCAAAGATTCTGTAGTTGTTTAGGGTAATGTAGTTTGAAATATTAACCTACGTATAGTGCATCCCTCCTAACTGTACAGCTTCTTCCTGCACACTTATCTCAGGCATACCCGTTAAGAGAAGTTCATGTAAGTACGCAGTAGTACAAAATATATAATTTAGACGATAAGTACTGTGAGCAAAAGTGGACTAACATATGTTTTATAGTTACCATAAAATGAATGAAATCATTTAAAATTGACATTTTTTGGCAAAGATGCCAATAATAAACAATAAGGTGTTAAGACTCATTTTGATGAACAATTAACAGAGTGGCTTTTACAAAAGTGAGAACAAGGTGATTATTTTGGACTGTGTATATGGGTTGCAATATCATACATTTACATGTGATTTTATAGAACAAAATAATTTTAGTGAAAAACAGTAATGAATACTGGGAAATGTTTTTAAAAGTTATATATACAAAAATGTCAACATATCAGAAAGTGAAATAGACTATAGAACTTGAAATAACACGCCAATAAGAAGCTTATTGGTTTAAACGTGACCATTTTACAATATTGACATATTGGAGTAGATTTTCATCTTCTCCACCTGAGCGTTAAGCACCATTTGAGTAGAGAGCAGAAAGGAAATCTGGTGGGGGGATTGTATGCCAGTAACAGAACCTGTCTAAATTTCCTTTCATTGAAATAATTTTTTAAAAACCCAATTGGTTCTGTAAAGGGCATGCAATCCTCTCTGCCAGATTTTCCCTTGTGCATTCCGCTCAGGTCATTCTTAACAGACTGTAAAGACGGACATCTTTATTTTAATCTTTATCTTAATTGTTTTTAGGATTTTCGAATTAATTTTAAAAATCCTAATTGTGAGTCTGTCCATTGTGTTCTGCCCTAGAGCAGGTCCTAACTGAAGTCACACACAAGATTATTCAGCCACTTACTAGGGAAGAGAAGCTCAGGTGGTGTCCCATTACTCCTGTGGTTCAGATGGATTACTAAAGGACAGCCAGCACGGATTTGTTAAAGGCAAATCGTGTCTGACTAACCTGATTGAGGTAGCATGGGATGTGTGAGTCTTTGCCCAGAATGTATATTGAAGTGAGGATTCTTCTCACCAAACCTCTAGACTGTGACATAATAGACATCTTGATGGTTTAACTGCTAATCAATTTAACCTTCTCCGTCTCCATCACTGGGGATAGGTTATTGACCAACATTCACTATAAGCCCACTAACTCAAAATCAAAATCAAATCAAATCAAATCAACTTTTATTGTCATTGTTAGTGCACAAGTGCAGTACAACGAAATGTAGGCTTGCGGCTCCCGAGAGTGTACATTTAGATTAAAACTCCCACAGCTACCTGGACTACACTTCCTCCCACCCCACCTCCTGTAAGGACTCTATTCCATTCTCCCAGTTTCTCCGTCTCCGCCGCATTTGCTCCGACGATGCCACCTTCCACACCAGTGCTTCCGACATGTCTTCCTTTTTCTGCAACCGAGGATTCCCCTCTACTGTGGTTGACACAGCCCTCGACCGTGTCCGTTCTATCTCCCGCACTTCTGCCCTCACCCCTGCCCCTCCCTCCCGGAACCACGATAGGGTTCCCCTTGTCCTCACCTTTCACCCCACCAGCCTCCACATTCAACGGATCATCCTCTGCCATTTCCGCCACCTCCAAAGTGATCCCACCACCAAACGCATCTTCCCCTCCCCTCCCCTTTCAGCATTCCGTCGGGACCGCTCCCTCCGAGACACCCTAGTCCACTCCTCTATCACGCCCAGCACCCCTTCCCCTTTGCCCGGCACCTTCTCGTGCAAGCGCAGGAGATGTAACACCTGCCCTTATACCTCCCCACTTCCCACTGTCCAGGGCTCCAAACACCCCTTCCAGGTAAAACAGCGATTTACTTGTACTTCTTGCAATCTAGTATACTGTATTCGTTGCTCACGATGTGGTCTCCTCTACATTGGGGATACCAAACGCAGATTGGGTGACCGCTTTGCGGAACACCTCCGTTCAGTCCGTAAGGGGAACCCGAGCTTCCGGTCGCCTGTCACTTTAATTCACCGCCCCATTCCCACTCACTGTACTCGGGCTCTTGCATTGTTCCACGGAAGCTCAACGTAAACTCGAGGAACAGCACCTCATCTTCCGATTAGGCACTTTACAGCCTTCGGACTCAACATCGAGTTCAACAATTTCAGATCATAACCTCGGCCCCCATTATATTTTATCCACATCTTTGTTTTGGCCCTTTTTTCTCCCCCCCCGCTTTTTTTTCCTCTCCCACATGGCAGCTGTCTCTCATTCTGCCAGAACATTTCACACCTAATCTAGAGCCGTCTTTTATCTCCACTAGTCCTATCACCATCTCATCTAGTTTTGAATACCTCTTAATGTCTCTTCACTGCTTTTGTTCTCTCCCAGCCCTGCCTTTCGATCTATTTCATTTCCTTTCCAGTTTTGAAAAAGGGTTAGACCCGAAACGTCGACTCTCTTTTCTCTCCACAGATGTTGTCTGGCCTGCTGAGTTTTTCCAGCATTTTCTGTTGTTATTTCGGATTTCCAGCATCCGCAATATTTTGCTATCGAATCAATTTAACCTGATGTTTCCTGTCTGAATTTACAAAGGAACAGGAGATGACCTGGACAGTCTCAGATAGTTAATGTGACCTTGCTACTCATTGGACACACTGAAGCTAACACAGCAGCATTGTTCTGACCAATCTGCTATTAACACCTCACATGGGATGTTGCCGACCTGTCTGTTTCGTCGTCCACCATTGTCCCGACTAATCTCCAATATTAGCATATCCTAATCGGACAATAACCCCGAGATGTTATGTTTAACTTTGATGGGACACCTGACGGAGCAAATTCTAATGCGAGACACGTGTAATATAGTTTTTGTAAGAGCTACGACTTGTTAGAGATTAAATAAAGCCACTAATGAGGTTTATAAACCAAAAAAAAGCTAACTAATTTCATAATTTTTAAGAGTTTATCTGATTGTCTCATGATTTGAGACAGAGTTCAAGAGATTTTAATTTAAAAAAATCTAACTTGGAACTTGGTGAAACACGTGTGTAAAAAGCTGATCATCAATGGAAACAGCTGATTTAGGCATTTGTTATCTCCTGTGTTTATGAAGTGCCTATCAGTTTTGTTTGGCATTGAGCTGTAAGCATGATGATTGGGATAAAAGGCCTGACCACATTTATTTGCAACCAAAAGGCCTGATTATCCTTCCTGATTATTCCCCCGCACCTCTCCCATCAGTCTCTTCTGTTGCCAACCTGGGCAATCCAGGAACCACAAAATTCTGCGAGACATTGATCACATGACAGTTCCTCACCCACCTCACGATAAACTCCTGAAATAAAATTTATCAGAGAAAACACACATTCAACTCTAGTGTTGTGTCTGGAGTGAACTATATGGGGTGGATTTTAAATTTCCGACATCCAAACAGGGGAGCTCTCCAGCCACCCTCCTCCCTCATGCCAGGAGCCAACAGGCCGGAGCCATTTCAAGGCCTGGACCTCAAATAAATAGAACTGGTGAGTTGCCCGCCCCAAACACGTGTCCTGATGCAGCTTGCTGGATTCAGTTCGATACAATATCGGGAGGCTAGACAGCTGGCAAGCCGACAGCAAGGTAAATCCTGGGTGGGGTGGGGTGGTGGAGTTGCAATGCAGAGAGGGGGGAGCCCAGGGCAGCAGCATCCCACTTATTTTTGTGGGTCCAGACAATGGGCTGTTGCTCCTTTTGGCCCCATGGAAGCAATTTAAACCTTGCCATTTTTGGTCCTCTTTTGCTGGACTGCCAGCACAATGTACAAGCCACACTCTCTGACTGATTTTCTAATAATGGCAATCGGAGCCCTTTGTACATCACAGCACCCCAATTTGCATATGAACAGGGCCTACTGCCTGAAACAGCCGGGGGCTTTGTCCGCCCAGCAGTAGGCCACTTTAATCATGGCGGGGGTCGGAACATTGGCGTTAATGAGGAGGTAAGTCTAATAACCCCATTTTAACTCCCTTGTTAATGCCAATTTGGCCAGGTTAAAAAGTTACGAGATGAAAATACTACATTCTGGTGGCTACAGGTGTATTCATAGTTTCAAAACCAAATAACACACACAAAAATCTATAGAGTTGCTTCTGGAATGAAATATTTAACACTAATTCTGGTGGGTACAGGTGTATCACTGGTGGTGATAGAATTGGGACCAATTTGAGATGATGCATTAAGAATATCATGTAAAGTGTATGTTTTCTTTTCTATAAGCAGACTGGTGATGACAATTTCATGACCTAATTTGAGTGACTTGTACTTTTATTTTGTAATTTTTAAAAAACCAGAATCTTTTTGTTTGATTAGAACCCATTGAACAGCCAAAGACTGCTTGTGAGCAGCACCGAGAGAGACTGCAAACAGAGTTGAGCCTGTATGGATCTCAACCGCTTATTGGAAACCATGTCCCTGAGTGTGATGAAGAAGGGAACTTCAGGCCAATGCAATGCCACGGCAGTACAGGCCACTGCTGGTGTGTGTATGAAAATGGACAGGAAATTCCAGGGACTAGGACACCACCTGGAACTGGTCAACCACGCTGTGGGCTGCCAGGTCAGTCAGTATTTTAGTTAAGCAAAATGACCAGCATTGCAGCAAAAATGAGGAGCTGAAAGAGACTTTCATTTTTTTTCATAAAATCTGATTATCATGGGATCTGTTCTATCCTGTGGTTCTGAAGTGCCTATCACCATTGAGCTGTAAATATTACTGGTAACAAAGGCCTGACCACATTTATTTGCATCCAAAAGGCCTGATTATCCTTCCTGATTATTCCTCCACCTCTCCCATCAGTCTTTTCTGTTGCCAACCATCTCGGAATAACCCTTGCATCCTTCATTTCTACTGATCTCTCTTTTCCACTGCTGTTTCTCTGGCTTCCTTGTTCTTACCAAATTAATTCACCATTGATTCAGATTTTCAACCTGGGCAAAGTATCAATATGTCTTCACTCTAAGGCCGGAGTTTTGCGGGGGTTCAGTGGGTGCGATTGGTGGTGGGTCTGGTGGGAAAGTGGGTATTTTGACAACGGGTCAGGACTCCGCTGTCAACCCACCACCATGCGCCATTCCCAATGTCGGGTCTGTCAGCGTTGAGCAGACCCGACAGGCCATAGCGGGCAACCCAATTAATCTCATTATTGCCTTGTTGACAGATCATTAACAGGCTTTTTTAACTTACCTTTTCACTTTAACTTCATGGCCACGGAAACAACGCTGTTCTGGGACCACGGCTGTCAACCTGAGGCGGGAGTTCAGTGGCCATTACTCCAGCTGATTCATTGACAGCTTCAGATGTACAGTAAAAGCTCCCACCTGACAGATCTTCACTTTCCACTTTTCACTCTCCATTCAATATCACCTCTTTGGAAGAACTCTCTCACCATTGACAGAATGCTTCTGTCATCTGTACTTCACCTGCCATCTATTCCATCAACATGGGTGCCCTTTATACTCTCTCACCTTGGTCTTCAGAATCCGACCACGATCAGCCCCAACACCAGCAGCACCAGGCACAACATCATCACCAACACCAGCAACCTTCTCCGCAATCAATTGATACTGCACAGGACAGAGGGCACCAACACCCGACCACGTTGCTGCCCAGGAAGCCAGATTTACTTCACTTGACGCTGTACACCCTGGCTGCCACATGATGTGCCAGGTTGGCACCACCCTACACCAACACCATAAAGCATCCCTACAATGCCCAAGCCATTTCTTTCACACTCATGACTGCTGCGAGGGGGGGGGGGGGTACCATTATGTCTCACCATTCACTGCAACTCACTAAGCCACTTCCAAAGGAGCACACAAATCTGTCCAAGAACACAGAATGTTGCAAATAAAGGTTTCAATGTATGACAGCACGTTAACAGAAACTTTACATGAACATTGGATAAAACACCCAAGTGGCTACCGTCGTGTGTTGTTAGTTGGTATTCTTGCACTAGGATGAGGGTGAGTGTGAGGGGTGGCTAGTGAGATGGGGATGTGATAATGTAGAGAGAGGGATGGGTGCCTGTGCAAGGTAAATTGGTGGGAGGAAGGATATGCAGGGGTAGGATAGGGAAGGGAGAGTGATGGGGATGTGATGAGAGGCACAGCAGGATGAAGGTGAGTGTGGCTTTCTACTAACGTTTCGTGATCTAATGTGATTATTGAAAGGTTTGCGCCACTGCACCCAGGTCCTCCTGATGACATCCCTGCTTGTGCCCTCCTGTGCAATGTGCAACCAGGCTGTCTTGGTCTCCTGGGGAGGTCTCCTCCGCCCATAGGAAGGAAAAAGGACCTCCCTGTGTGCATATGGAGGGAGTCATGGGAGAACCTGGGTGCAGCCCTGCACCTCTGTGCAGTGATTGTCAGTGTTTGCAGCACTTCAGTGCTGTAGAACACTGACAGCACAAATGCCAAAATAAAGTTGGCCATGGTCCCTTTAAGGAAACCGGCTGATGACGCGTCATGAAATGACGTCACCAGACCCGCTTCCTCTAATTGGTCCAGGAAACGCGCTGGGCGAACTTAACAAGCCCAATCAATGGAAAGTCATTTCACAGAGCGGGCTGGAGCCAGCAGCGAGGTCGGGAGCCAACAGCGGGGTCGGGACTCGCCCCAGACCAGCTGAGGTGAGCAAAATCCTGGCCAAAGATTCAGAATTAGACGCAATGAGCGAACAGGTAAGCACAAAGGATTAAAACTGAAAAGAGACCATCAGAAAATGAAATGAGAAAGCAAAAATCAATGTTATTGTGATTGTTTTGTTCCTTTTGTTTAAGTGTTCCATTCCAGTCTGTGTTTTTTCTCCTTTGTAGTTGGATATTTTCTACATCTCTTATATTTTTATCATTCAATAATCCTGTGACATAAAATCTTTGTCCCCAATTTAAATTTTCTCCACAATCACACTACAACTTAAAAATATCCTACACAAATCACATACTATCAAACAAAATTCTTTCCAATTACACTCCAGGAAGAAATTCCTGCAAGATAGAATCTGGAATTGATGGGATCTGGAACAGTACCCATGGATTGGAGGGTAGCTAATGTTACCCCACTATTCAAAAAAGGTGGTAGAGAGAAAACGGGGAATTACAGACCGGTAAGCCTGACATCGGTAGTGGGGAAAATGCTAGACTCCATTATAAAAGATGTAATAACAGAGCACTTGGAAAACAGTGACAGGATCGGACAAAGTCAACATGGATTTACGAAAGGTAAATCGTGCTTGACTAATCTACTGGAATTTTTTAAGGATGTAACTGGTAAAATAGATCAGGGAGAACCAGTGGATGTGGTGTATTTGGACTTTCAAAAGGCTTTCGATAAGGTCCCGCATAAGAGATTAGCGTGTAATGTTAAGGCACATGGGATTGGGGGCAAGGTATTGACTTGGATAGAGAACTGGTTGGCAGACAAAGCAAAGAGTTGGGATAAACGGGTCTTTTTCCGAGTGGAAGGCAGTGACTAGTGGGGTACCACAGGGATCGGTCCTTGGACCCCAGCTATTCACAATATATATTAATGATCTAGACAAGGGATCTAGATGTAATATCTCCAAATTTGCAGATGACACAAAGCTGGGTGGGCATGTGTGCTGTGAGGAGGATGCCGAGAAACTCCAGGATGATTTGGACAGGTTGGGTGATTTGGGCAGAAGCATGGCAGAGGCAATATAACGTGGACAAATGTGAGGTTATCCACTTTGGTGGCAAAAACAGGAAGGCAGATTATTATCTGAATGGCAATAGATTGGGAGAAGGGGAAGTGCAACGAGACCTGGGTGTCCTTGTGCACCAGTCACTGAAGGTAAGCATGCAGGTGCAGCAGGCTGTTAAGAAGGCAAATGGTATGTTGGCCTTCGTAACGAGAGGGTTTGAGTACAGGAACAAGGATGTCTTGCTCCAGTTGTACAGGGCCTTGGTGAGACCACATCTTGAGTATTGTGTGCAGTTTTGGTCGCCTTATCTGAGGAAGGATGTTCTTGCCATGGAAGGAGTTCAGCGAAGATTCACCAGACTGATACCTGGGATGGCAGGAATGACGTATGAGGAAAGATTGGGTTGATTGGGCTTGTACTCGCTGGAGTTTAAAAGAATGAGAGGGGATCTCATTGAAACTTATAAAATTCTGACAGGACTGGACAGACTAGATGCAGGAAGGATGTTCCCGATGGTCGGGGAGTCCAGAACCAGGGGTCACAGTCTAAGGATAAGGGGTAGCCCATTTAGGACAGAAATGAGGAGGAATTTCTTCACCCAGAGAGTGGTGAACCTGTGGAATTCTCTACCACTGAAGGCAGTAGAGGCCAATTCATTAAATATATTCAAGAAGGAGTTGGATATATTTCTTAAGGCTAAAGGGATCAAGGGGTATGGGGAGAAAGCAGGGACCGGGTACTGAATTTGGATGATCAGCCATGATCGCATTGAATGGCGGAGCAGGCTCGAGGGGCCGAATGGCCTATTCCTGCTCCTATCTTCTATGTTTCTATACCGCTGGCATAACAGTCCCTCACAATAAACTCTCAAAAAGTAACATTTATCAGATAACACATACAAAAATCTAGAGTTGTGTCTGGAATAAACTATACAACACTAGTTGAAAATACCAAATTCTGGTGGGTACATGTGTATCCCTGGTGGTGATAGAATTTGGATCAATTTGAGGTGATAAATTAAGAATACCACAGGTGAAATGTATTTAAAGCATATTGGCTTAGGTGTGTTTTCTTTCCTATAAACAGCCTGGTGACAAAACGCAATGTACAAGAAGAGACGTTAGATGACCCAAAGTGAGAGATTTGTACTTTTAATTTGTAAACATTTCAAAACCAGTTTATTTTTGGTTGATTAGAACCCAATGAACGTCCAAAGACTGCTTGTGAACAGCACCGAGAGAGACTGCAAACAGAGTTGAGCCCGCATGGATCTCGACCTCTTATTGGAATCCACGTCCCTGAGTGTGATGAAGAAGGGAACTTCAGACCTATGCAATGCCACGGCAGTACAGGCCACTGCTGGTGTGTGTATGAAAACGGACAGGAAGTTCCAGGGACGAGGACACCACCTGGAACCGGCCAACCACGCTGTGGGCTGCCAGGTCAGTCAGTATTTTAAATATGTAAAATGACCAGTGTTGGAGCAAAAATGAAGAGTTCAAAGAGGCTTTAATTTTTTTAAGTGATTCTAACTTGGAACTTGGTGAAACACACATGTGTAAAATGCTGATTATCATGGAAACAGCTGATTTAGGCATGTTCTCTCCTGTGGTTCTGAAGTGTCTTAACACTATTGATTGACATTGAGCTGTAAGTATGACTGGGATAAAAGGCCTGATCCCATTTATTTGCAGCCAAAAGGCCTGATTATCCTTCCTGATTATTCTCACAACCCCTCCCCTCAGTCTCTTCTGTTGTCAACCATCTCAGAATACCCCTTTGCATCCTTCATTTCTACTGATCTCCCTTTTCCACTGCTGTTTCTCTGGCTTCCCCGTTCTCACCAAATTAATTCACCATTGATTCAAATTTTTATCCTGGGAAAAGTGTTGGTATGTCTTCACTCTAAGGCTAGAATCTTTACCTTGGAGTTGGGGCGGGAGCGTGTTGGCCGCATAGCGGGTCGCCATCCCGAAGTTTTCAACCACGCCTTTAACTCAATTACATCAATTGGAAAGTCATGCGGGTTTCCCGGCCAATTAAATGGAGCAGGTCTGACGACGTCACCAATGACTCGTTTTCAGCTCGGATATTTAAAGGAGCCTTGTGCACATCCCAGTTGAAGGTTGTTGGAGGAGGCATAAAGGTGGTTGGGAGAGGTGGCAGAGATTTGTGTGGGTGCAAGCAAACATGGAGTCACAGCAACAGAATTCTGCGCCCAGGTTCTCAGATGCGTCCCTGGAAGTCCTGGTCCACGGAGTCACAGGATGCAGGGAGGCCCTATTCCCTGGCAACGGCAGGAAAAGAGCAGCCAGAGAAGCCAAGAGGGCATGGCTGGAGATTGCCCAAGAAGTGAGCAGTAGGGGTTTTGTCAGCCGCTCCTGGATTCAATGCTGGAAGAGATTTAATGATCTCATGAGGTCAGGAAAGGTGAGTACAATGCCAAATTCAACTACATCCTGATGTGCCTGTCACCCCAACCCCATCACTCTGCCTTCCCAAGCCTACTCCTGCACATCACTTCTCACACCAACCTACCTTGCAGGTGCACCATCCCTCACCTGTCTATGCACCTACTCACATCCCCCTCTGACTATCCACCACTGACACTTGCCCTCACCCTAATGCAATCCTAAAATGTAATGCCACAGAAGGAGGCCATTTGGCAATGTCATGCCAATTCCTCATAGTCACCCTTTACAGATGCGGCTCATGCATCCCTTACACTTATTCCATCACTCTCACTCAAAGTTCTCTTCTTTACCTCCTTGCAGGAGAAGAGAGCGCAGAACACGAGAGAAAGAGTGAGACTGGAGGTGGCCCTCCAACAGGTCCAGCAAGTGCACCTGTCCAGTCGGAGGAGGAAGACGACGACTCAGAGGAAGTTCCAGTCTCTGAGGGTACACCGTCAACAGACCCCTGTGCACCCAGCACTAGCGCAGATATGCGCACGTCAGTGGGTCCAGCGAGACATAGGGTAGTGTTGTCACCTGGTGTCTCAAAAATCACAAGTGAGAAAGAGCAAATGGTGGAGATAGGGACGCTCCAAGCTCTGCTCAGCTGCATGCAGATGCTGAACCTCGGGGGGGGCCGTCGACAAAGAGGTTGATCTTGGAAAAGCAGCAACAAGTGCGCAAGGGTCTGGCAGCTTTTCTAGCTGTGATGTGCGTGATTGTATAGAGAATGGAGGAGTCAATCTCCAACATCAGCAGTACCATATCACAGGTGATGGCGTCGATGTGCTGTTCCATGGAAAGGATGGCCACAATAATGGAGCAGCTGATGTGCCAGTCAAACGAGAACATACTTGCTGTGAACAACAGATAGCAGACACTCATTGACCTCATCTCGAGGAGGGATACCAACATAGACTTGGGCGTTCATCGCCCCACTGATGTGCAGCAAGGTGCTCTTCAGCTCTTTGCTAACAGCAAAGTGCGGGTGGCCCATGCGAGGGATGATGGTGAGGGGGGACATGGAAGTGGGGGCTCTGCTCAAAGCCCTCCCACTTCTCCTCAGTCAGAGCCCCACATGCTGCCCTGGATCCCGATGGCTGTGTCTGCCCCTGCACAGTTGCAGGAGGAGCAGTCTTTGGGGGCGCCCTGACATGCTCCAAAACCAAGAGGACGTCCACCAAAAGTGTTGAAGGCGTCAGAGCAGGGAAGTGAGCAGCCCGCCTCTACCTCTGCTGAAACCACAGGCGTTGCATCTCGTAGAAGTGCTCGGAAAAGAAAAACGACACAATCATAGATGCACAAGGGTATGCACATGGGTGTTTGCCAGAATGTTAATGTTAAATTTCAGTTCTATTTATGACGCACATAAATTTATTTTTTTGCACTATTTTCCAGTCTTGTCCATTTCTGCCTGCTACCTGGGAAGTGGCCTTGTCACTTGAGTGAATGGTGAGATACTACTTAACCTCGAGCAATGGTGGTTTGGCTGACAGGAATAATTTGGTAATTTTAGGACTGCTTTCTGGTATTGATTGGGGTGGGTGGGGTGGGGTGGGGGAAAGGCGAATTTGGTACAGCATCTGAGAGCCATATGGTTGCACTGGTGCAATTTAAGTAAATCGGGCCATTATGAGGCCATCCCTCATCTCCCGGGCAGCAACGTGCACCACTGCTGGTGCCTTCTCTACTTCAGGTTTCTCCTCATCCTCCTCATGTTCCACCTGTTCCTCTTCCTCAGAGGCTTTGCTCCTCCTGCAGCTCCAATCCTCAATGTTGTGCTATGTTGTGCAGCACGCAGCATACGACGATGATTCTGGAGACACTGGTTGGTGCATACTGAAGGGCTCCTCCAGATCTATCAAGGCATCTGAAGTGCATCTTCAGCATGCTGATTCCTTGCTCTATGACACATCTGGTGGATATGTGGCTTTCATCATAGCGTTCCTCGGCGTCATTGCTTAGCCTCCTCAAGGGTGTCATCAGCCATGTCTTCAGTGGATAGCCCTTGTCTCCAAACATCCATCCGGTAAGTTTGTTTGGAAGTGCGAAGAGCTGAGGGAGGGGGGACTGGTGCAGCATGTAAGAGTCATGACAGCACCCTAGGAATCTGGCACACACATGCATGATGATCTTTTTCTAGTTGCAGACAAGCTGCACATTGAGGGAGTGGAAGTCCATGCGGTTCACAAACACTCCTGGGTGATGTGGGGATGCCTTGATGGCCACATGTGTGCAGTCGATGATGCCCTGCACCTGTGGGAAGCTAGGGAGAGCCACAAAGCTGAGCGCCCGCTCAGTAACATTGGCTTCATCAGTGGCAAAGTTTGCGTAAGTGGCTGACTTGTGAAATATGGCATCGGTCACCTGGGTGATGCGTTTGTGGGCAGTCGACTGCGAGATCCTGCAAATGTCTGCTGCAGATCCCTGGAAGGAGCCTGAGGCAAGAAGTTGAGGATGGTGGTGACTTTGACAGCCACTGTTAAGGCGTGCCCACCAGCTCCTCTGGGCAGCAGGTCTTCTTCCGGCAAGCTACAAATGTCTACGACGACCTGGCGCGATAGCCTGAGCCTCCTGAAGCACTGTTACCCAGTCATGTCCAGGAAGCTCATCCTCTGCCTGTATATCCTGTGCTGGGGGTATCGCCTCCAGTGCAGTGCAGCCCTGTGCTGACCTCCTCCCTCCTGTGGAGCATCAGGTCATTGAGAAGAAGGCTGCTGGAGTGGCTGCTGCTGCTGCTGGGGTTGTGGCTGTTGCTGGTGTGGCTGGTGTTGTTGGTGCTGGGGCTCATCTGAAGGGTTAATTGCAGTCCTAGCCCTTTTGGGCTACCCCAGATCAGGCGTATTCCCCAGACGTTCACCTTCAACTTAAGTTAGAGATAGCCGAATTCCATAAGACGCTTAAATGGGTCTAAAGGTTCAGGCTATCTCTCCCTAAAGGAAAGGAATGACTAAAGATGTTACCGTCCTCCGGATAGTACTTTTAATAAGTTGAACTAGACTGTAACCTTCCGGATATTATAAGGGTCCGGAATATCCCCCCCGATTTCTGCAACTCCTTACAAAAGAGTGTACAGAACTTGTGGGTTTGCGAGTCTATACAGATTCACTCTGAGACAATTCTAAAAATATATAGTTTTATTTAAGAGCCGGCATTCAGTTAACATCTGTTGAATCAGTCGCAACATTAACAATTCAAAGTACAATTAGCTTACATTTCTTATTTCTCAGAGATCCTTATTCTCAAATCTTTACTTCATTATATTTCTTATTTCTAAATCCAGAACATCGTTACATTTCTTATTTCTTGCTTCTAAATCCAGAACATTTCTTATTTCTTATTTCTAAATCCAGAACCTCCACCAAAAATCAATCACTTTGATATACCCGAGTCTCATAGTTAAAAACTTAGAGATGCCTCTGGAAAGTTGAGAATCGCTCTGCCCGTTCAGCGTGTTCTGACGTTCTGTTAAAAAGGTCTTATTTTTATACCCTTTTGGCATTGGTTTCTTCTTTGATGTTCTCTGCTGATGCCAGCTAATTGTCTTTATTGATCCCTCTGTTTGAATGCTAACATAAGAACATAAGAAATAGGAGCAGGAGTAGGCCAATCGGCCCCTCGAGCCTGCTCCGCCATTCAATAAGATCATGGCTGATCTGATCCTAACCGCCAATCTACTATCATAGAACCATCTCCTGAATCTAACAGAATTAGACACACGAAATAGCAGCAGGATCAGGCTACACGGCCCCTGGGCCCGCTCCGCTACCCACAGGGCCATGACCAATCCGAACCTAGACTCATGTCCAAATTCCTGCCCGCTCCCCGTAACCCTTAATTCCCTTTACTTCTAGGAAACTGTCTATTTCTGTTTTCAATTTATGTAATGATGTAGCTTCTACAGCTTTTTGGGGCAGCATATTCCATGGACCTACCACCCTCTGAGTGAAGTAGTTCCCCCTCATCTCAGTTTTGAAAGAGCAGCCCCTTATTCTAAGACTATGCCCCCTAGTTCTAGTTTCACCCATCATCGGGAACATCCTCCCCGCATCCACCCGATCCAACCCCTTCACAATCTTATATGTTTCAATAAGATCGCCTCTCATTCTTCTGAACTCCAATGAGTAGAGTCCCAATCTACTCAACCTCTCCTCATATGTCCATCCCCTCATCCCCAGGATTAACCGAGTGAACCTTCTTTGTACTGACTCGAGAGCAAGTATGTCTTTTCTTAAGTATGGACACCAAAACTGTATGCAGTATTCCAGGTGCGGTCTCACCAATACCTTGTACAACTGAAGCAATACCTCCCTATTTTTATATTCTATCCCCCTAGCAATGAAAGCCAACATTCCATTGGCCTTCTTAATCATTTGCTGCACCTGCATACTAACCTTTTGAGTTTCGTGCACCAGGACCCCAGATCCCTTTGTACTTCAGTACTTTCCAGTTTCTTGCCATTAAGATAATAACTTGCTCTACGATTTTTCCTGCCAAAGTGCATAACCTCACACTTTCCAGTATTGTATTCCATCTGCCAAATCTCTGCCCACTTACAAATCTCTGCCCGCTCTCTGTCTATGTCCCCTTGCAGGTTTTTTATGTCCTCCTCACTCACTACTTTCCCCCCCATCTTAGTATCATCTGCCAACTTTGATATGTTACACTCGGTCCCCTCCTCCAAATCGTTAATATAGATTGTAAAGAGTTGGGGACCCAGCACCGACCCCTGCGGAACACCACTAGTTACTGATTGCCAGTCTGAGAATGAACCATTTATCCCAACTCTCTGCCTTCTGTTAGATAGCCAATCCTCTATCCATGCCAGAATATTACCCCCAATCCCGTGATTTTTTATCTTAAGCAATAATCTTTTGTGTGGCACCTTGTCAAATGCCTTTTGGAAGTCTAAATACACTACGTCCACTGGTTCCCCTTTATCCACCCTATATGTTACTTCCTCAAAGAACTCCAGCAAATTTGTCAAACATGACTTCCCCTTCATAAAACCATGCTGACTTTGTCCTATTAAATTATGATTATCCAAATGTCCTGTTACTGTCTCCTTAATAATGGACTCCAAAATTTTACCTACCACAGATGTTATGCTAACCGGCCTATAGTTTCCAGCCTTCTGTCTACTGCCCTTTTTAAATAAGGGTGTTACATTAGCAGTTTTCCAGTCTGCCGGGACCTTTGCCGAGTCCAGGGAGTTTTGGAAAATTATTACCAATGCATCCACAATCCCTACCGCCACTTCCCTCAAGACCCTAGGATGTAAGCCATCCGGTCCAGGTGATTTATCCGCCTTGAGTCCCATTATTTTACCGAGTGCCACTTCCTTAGTGATTTTGATCGTGTTTAGCTCCTCCCCCCCCTTTTGCCCCCTGTTTGTCCAGTGTTGGGATATTCTTAGTGTCCTCTACTGTAAAGACTGATACAAAATATTCATTCAGTGTTTTTGCCATCTCCACATTTCCCACCATTAATTTCCCAGTCTCATCCTCTAAGGGACCAACATTTACTTTAGCCACCCTTTTTCTTTTTATATAACTATAAAAACTCTTACTATCTGTTTTTATATTTTTTGCTGATTTACTTTCATAATCTATCTTCCCTTTCTTAATTAATCTTTGTGTTATTTTTTGCTGTCTTTTAAAGTTTTCCCAATCCTCTATCCTCCCACTAGATTTGGCTACCTTATATGCCCTTGTTTTTAGTCGAATACTATCCTTAATTTCTTTACTTAGCCACGGATGGCTGTCTTTTCTTTTACACCCTTTTCTTCTCAGCGGAATATATTTTTTTTGGAAGTTGTAAAATAACTCCTTAAATGTACACCACTGATCATGTATCGTCTTACCCTTTAATCTATTTTCCCAATCCACTCTACTCAATTCCGCTCTCATACCTTCGTAGTCTCCTTTATTCAAGCTTAGCACGCTTGTTTGAGATCCAACCTTCTCACCCTCTAATTGAATATGGAGTTCAACCATGTTATGGTCACTCATTCCAAGGATCCTTTACTAGGACATTTTTAATTAATCCTGTCTCGTTACACAGGACCAGATCTAAGGTTGCTTGCCCCCTGGTCGGTTCAGTTACATACTGCTCAAGAAACCCATCCCTAATACACTCAATGAACTCATCCTCAAGGCAGCCCTGCCCAATTTGATTTGTCCAATTAATATGATAGTTAAAATCCCCCATAATTATAGATGTTCCCTTATTACAAGCCTCAACTATTTCTTGATTGATACTCCGTCCAACAGAGTTGCCACTGTTCGGAGGCCTATAGACTATGCCCACTAGTGTTTTTTTCCCCTTATTATTCCTTATCTCCACCCAAACTGTTTCATTATCCTGATCTTTTGACCCAATATCATTTCTCTGTATTACAGTGATTCCTTCCTTTATTAACATAGCCACCCCACCTCCCCTTCCTTCCTGCCTGTCCTTCCTGATCGTTAAATAACCTGGTATGTTTAATTCCCAGGCATTGTCACCCTGCAGCCATGTTTCTGTAATGGCCACAAGATCATACCCATATGTAGTTATTTGTGCCATTAACTCGTCTATTTTGTTACGAATGCTACGTGCATTCAGATAGAGAACTTTCAAATATGTTTTGTGACACTTAGTTCCTGCTTTTGCCCTTTTTATTACTTTACCTTTTACTCCATACCTTCTGCCCCTTCCTGACACGCTCTGGTTTTTAATTTCCCCACTGCTACCTAAGTCTATGACCTTCTCTGTTGTCATTTTTATTATTTGCTCTCTAGGAACCTCCCCCCCAATAGTTAGTTTAAAGCCCTCTCTACAGCCCTAGTTATATGATCTGCCAGGACTCTAGCCCCAGCACTGGCCAAGTGAAGCCCGTCCCAACGGAACAGCTCCCTTCTGCCCCAGTACTTGTGCCAGTGTCCCAGGAAGCAAAACCCATTTCTCCCACACCAGTCTTTGAACCACACATTTAACTCTCTAATTTTATTTGTCCTAGCCAAATTCGCTCGTGGCTCAGGTAATAATCCAGAGATTATTACCCTTGAGGTTCTGTCTTTTAATTTGACCCCTAGCTGCTCATACTCCTTTAACAGAACCGGCTTCCTAGTCCTATCTATGTCGTTTGTACCAACATGGACCACGACAACTGGATCCACCCCCTCCCACTGCAAGTTTCTTTCCAGCCCAGAGGAGATGTCCTTAACCCTGGCACCGGGTAGGCAACACAGCCTACGGGACTCTCGCTCTCGGCTGCAGAGAACTCTATCTATCCCCCTAATAATACTATCCCCTACCACTACAACAATTCTATTTACTCCCCCCTCTTGAATGGCCCCCCGCTCCACGGGGCTGTGGCCAGGTTGCTCATCCTCCCTGCAGTCCCTGCTCCTGTCCCCACAGGGAGTAAGAACCTCGAACCTGTTGGACAAGAGCAAGGGCTGCGGCTCCTCCAACACTACCTCCTGGATCCCCGTACCTGCCTCACTCATAGTCACACCGTCCTGTCCCTGACCATGGGCTACATCTGAATTAATTAACTTCATAGGTGTGACCATCTCCTGAAACACAGAGTCCAGGAACTTCTCCCCCTCCCTGATGTGTCGCAGTGTCTGAAGCTCAGACTCCAGCTCATCAACACGGAGTTGGAGTTCCTGTAGCAGCAGACACTTGTCACAGACGTAATCACCGTGAGCCTCAATGGGGTCCACCGGCTCCCACATCTCGCAACAGTAACACATCACCTGCTCCATTCTATGTAATTAATTAAAATTTTTGTTGTTAGTTATGGACACCCTCTGCCCGATTATAGATGCTAGTATCCCCTTTAATTTATTGGATTTGAATTAAATCAATCCCTCTAATTACACCAGTTAAATGGTTCACCAACAGTCACTCTGCACCAGAAAGGCCTTATTAACTGCAACCCACAGAGTTAAAGTTTGAAAACAGCACCTAACACCCCACTTACCCTAACTCACACTTACCCAAACTCACAGCACTCTCTGCTGACCTTGCACTCAGTGCTTGCTCGCACTAGCAATGGTCTTTTTATACTGTTTGTTTGTTTACAGCCAAATGAGTCAACCCTGCTGATTGGTTAGAAAACTGGTTTTCACTGCCTGCTGTGCCAATTTACTCCTACTGCAGTGTAACCTTGTTTTACTCTTCTTAAACCAACAGAATCCCAAATACTTAACATACTTAACTTTCTATGTTACTATCAATCCAACTATTGCATGCATAATTATTTCTCTACTTTTAGGTGTTCCAAAAACTCATAAAAACAAGGACAGCTATGGTTTTTGTTTGATGTCATTCTTATCGAAGATTCTTAATATTGGCTTAACTGCTTTTTAGCAGACATTTTGACTCCGTTCTGCTTCAAGTTTAATACAAACACAATGCAATTGCTTGGTGTCATCTATTGAAGTTATGGCCCAGAAATTCGGGTCGGGGGCTTCCCCTTGCGCGCTGGCCGTTGAGCTGTGGGCCCCCGTGGGATTCCGATCCTGGGCCTCCTCCAACTGCCGGCGTGCAGTGCTTGCGTATCCCAGGGGTGCAGTTAGTTTGATGCGTCCCCTGGGATCACGTGGGCCATGGAGAGCCAATGGTAGCAGGGAATGCTTCATTCATAAGTTTGACAGGAAGAGTTGTCAAACCTATAAATACTAGAAGCCCCAAAAATCACTAAATATTCAAATAAATTTTAAAAAACCATCACATTTTTAAAATAAATATAAATTACATGAAATAACTATTTTATTAAACAATAATTTAAAATTTTGAAAAATTAATTACATTTTCTAACAGGGCTAAAAATAAACTTACCTTTCTTTAAAGTATTTAAAAATAATAAACCTGTGGAAAAAATGTTTTAATATTAATTAATTCACCACTTACCTTGTAAAAGCAGGCCTTGCGACTGCTTTTTACATGTCTAACTTCTGGAGACTTACCGTCCCGGGAAAACCTGCAAAAAACACGTAAGTTCGATGCGCACACGCTGCCTCTCCTGCGCACGCGTTCGACTTCTTCTGGACCCCTTCTTTCAGGGGAACGGAAGTGCCGGTTTCCCACGCATGCGCAGTGCATGCATGAAACTGGCACTTCCATTGGGCTTACGGGTGAGTACCCCGTGCATACTCACCCATGGAGACCCGAATTTCTGGGCCACTTCAAAGTCATGTTGGTATGGTTTTTACTATATGTAAATCAAAACCACTTTAACTGTGTGTTTACTTGTTTTCTAGCTATCTCAATTGGTTGCATATTTAATCGTGTTTCCTGTCATCCAAGTTTAACATAAAACTATCTGACTAGCAGGTTTCTTTACTTGATGTCATGTTTTCAAAGGCACATGCCTCTCTTAATGTTTGTATTTCTGTTTCAATCGTGTTGGTTTTTCACACTTTAAACTGTGTCTCTCATTGTGTTCATTGCAAACCATAGACCTTTCAGAACCACCAATGGTTTGCTTCAATCTTTCATTGTTTTAGAATATTTAACTAATTCCCATTTCAAAGCTTGTTTACAACTTTGTTATCAACTGATCTTTTCTCAGAAGCCTGTATTTCTGTTTACAGCCTTTCTGCTGAGACTTGTGTCTTTTAAACCCAGTGGCCTAGAAATTGGCCTGAGGTGCCCAAGCGGCGCAAAGTTCGCCTGGGCGCTGGAATTTGTGCCGCGATCGCCACATTAGCAATCGCCGCAAATTCAGTTGAAGTGCCCCTAGAGGGAGACGGGGCGCGGCTTGAAGCGCTCCGCATCCCTCTTAGGGCGCTGAAAGTGAATTTTGCAGCGCTACGTGCCGCAGCGCCACACGCTGCGGCACGGCATGCTGCGGTACTGCAGGCCTTCCTCCCACTGTTAAGGGGGAGGGGCCTGCAACAGCGCAAGCCCCGATCGTGAGTGCCGGCAAAAGAGCCCGGCACCAAGGACAAGTGCCGGGCTCTCGGGAAACAGCCGGCAATGCCACGGGGGGGGGACCAGTAGGCCGGGGACGGAGGTGCTGGCAGGCGGCCGCCGAAAAAGCAGCCGCCCCGCACCTCCACCTTAACTTGCGCCTCTGCCGGCACAGTAAGGCCCCGTGAACCGGGCGCGGGTAGCGAACGGCGCAACTGCGGCGTTCGCTACCAAATATCGCGAACAGGGCGCTGCGCACACCGATGACGTCATCGGTGGAGGTGCAGCGCAAATGTCTAACGCCACCATTAGCGCCCCTGCTGAATATCGCGGGAGGCGCAGCCAGTGGCGCTACAGCCACTGACTGCCTCTTTAGGTGCTAACAGGTGGCGCTACTCACCCAATTTTTCCCCCAGTATGTCTTTTATCAATAATATTAGATATCTGTTCATAGTATCATGTATTTCTCTGAATCATGGCTATTTCTTCACACATCTTGGTCTGAATCTGAGGTCCAAGGTGAGACAGCATGAGCGTCACCCATGCTGATCTGATAGATGCCAGGTAAAGTGGAGATCAGAGGCCCAATCCTCCAATGTAGTGAGAGTGACTTGCAATGTGGTGAGAGTGGCTTCTGAGGTTGCAGAAATCACCTGCAAAATCCTGAAAGCAAAATCTCTGCACAAAAAGGTGTCAGCAAGTGCCTTTCCCTTAGGCAAGGAAGCAGGTGTAAGGTGTTAGTATTTATGTGCTTTTTCCACCTGTCACTTAATGAACATGCACAATGGCCACTGGGCTTCTGCCTCCCCTTCACAGGTGAGATTCCCGAGGTACGTGAATCCCGGTACGTGAATCCCGTGCGCAATCAGTTCAAGTTGAAACCACACGTTAAAAAGGCTGTTAAATGTCTCTAAACAAGCAGTTAACTACCTCAATGAGGTCACCCGCCTCTCCCGAGCGGGTCTGTGGCACGCTTTGAAACGAACCCCAGTTAAACGCAGAAGTCGGCGGGATGACATCTGGTTCCCGACGAGCTGTCACTTTCAGCGCTTTTAACCACCGACATGCTACCAAACCCGCACGCTCTGCAATGTGAAAATTCCGTCCAGATTCGGAAATAGACGCAATGAGTAAACAGGTAAGCATGAAGGATTCAAATTGAAAAGAGACCATTAGAAAATGAAAAGAAGAAAGCGAAAAAAAGAAATCCGTGTTATTGCTATTGTTTTCTTCCTTTTGTTTAAGTGTTCCAGTCTGTGTTTTTCATCTTTCTAATTGGATATTTTCTACATTTCTTATATTTTTGTCTGTCAATAATCCTGTGACATAAAATCTTTGTTCCTAATTTAAATTTTCTCCCCAATCACATTATAACATAAAAATATCCTACACAAATCACATACTATCAAACACAAACCTTTCCAATTACGCTCCAGGAACCGAATACTGCGAGAAACTGCTGGCACAATAAACTCTCAAAGTAACATTTATCAGATAACACATACAAAAATCTAGGGTTGTGTCTGGAATGAACTATACAACACTAGTTGGAAATACTAAATTCTGGTGGGTACATGTGTATCCCTGGTGGTGATAGAATTTGAATCAATTTGAGGTTGTAAGAATAATAATAATAATAATAATCAACTTTATTGTCATTGTTAGTGCACAAGTGCAGTACAACGAAATGTAGGCTTGCGGCTCCCGAGAGTGTACATTTAGGTTAAGACATTTAAACATTCAACATTCATTTGGCTTGTAATACATTAACATAAACATAATAAAGTGCATTGGCAGATGTGCAGGCTTTAGAGTTTATTTGTGGAGTTCAGTAGGATGACAGCCCTGGGAAAGAAGCTGTTCCTAAATCTGGTCGTTCGGGTGCGAATGCATCTGTAGCGTCTCCCAGATGGCAGGGGGGCGAACAGACTGTGGCTGGGGTGGGTAGGGTCTTTGATGATGGTCAGTGACCTCCGTAAACAGCGTTTCTGGTAGATGTTCTCTATGGTTGGTAGCCGGGTGCCGGTAATGCATTGGGCAGTTTTGACTACCCGCTGCAGGGCTTTCCGGTCATAGTAGCTACAGCTGCCATACCATACTGTGATACAGTTTGTCAGGATGCTCTCTATTGTGCAGCGGTAAAAGTTAGAGAGGATCAGGGGTGACAGGTTACATCCCTTCAGCCTTCTTAGGAAATATAGGCTCTGCTGGGCCTTCTTCACCAAAGAGGAGGTATTGAGGGACCAGGAGAGGTCTTCCGTGATGTGGACTCTGAGGAACTTAAAGCTGTCCACCCTTTCCACCACAGCCCCATGGATCCAAAGACTGAGGTCCACTCAGGCAATCAAACAAAATGAAGTTTAATGGAAACTAACAGGTTTAAACAAGTAACTGCAGGAGAACATCGAGTGTAGGTCTGTTCAGTTCGGAGGCTCCACGAGGACTGCTAGGGCAGTCCCCTGGTTGACGTCATGACGTCATCATGTTCTTCCCGCCAGTGGGGGATCACGTGATGAACGGCGTGATGTCATCGCATTTACCCGCGCTGTTAAAGTAATCACACTCTGTACAAGTAAACAGTATAAATAAAGATACAGACTCAGGCTGTAACTAACATGTTGTTAAAGGGAATTATATACAAAAGATCTGAGTCCTTTAGTGGCTCCGCCACATGCGTCCCCCCAGAATTGTCTTTAACAGCAAAAGTGAGATGGTGAGGAGGCCTGACAAGCCTGTCCGAGCGACTTCTGTACCCCTGAAGTGGAAGCTGATGAACGGTGGTCGAGCTGGCGGGCGGTTGTGGTGGATCTGGCACGGCGACTGTGGGCGGTCGGCCACGTTTTGGCGGTTGAGCGATTTCGACTGGGCGGTCCAGGTCTAAGTGTGCCGGCTTCAACCGGTCAACCGAAATGTGGTCCGGTTTACCTCCGATATCGACCGAAAAGGTTTTGTCTCCCGGCTCTATGACGTGGAAGGGACCAGTGTAAGGAGGCTTGAGCGGATCCCAGTGAGCGTCGTGGTGGATAAACACGTACTCGGCGCTTTTCAGCTAAGTTGGGACATGGGAGCTCTGTAAGCCGTGATGCAACGTAGGCACTGGAGCGAAACATCTGGCCGCTTCCTGGTGGCTGACGAGTTGCTGGGATTTGGACCATGGCTTTGTTGGAGACGGGAGGAAATCCCCTGGTACTCGTAGTGGCTGGCCATATACGAGTTCCGCCGAGGACGATTGCAAATCTTCTTGGGGCGCCGTACGAAGACCCAAAAGGACCCAGGGAAGTCTGTCCATCCATCCCATGCCTTGAAGACTGGCCCGCAGAGCGGCATGGAGCGACCTGTGGAATCGCTCGCACAGGCCGTTCGCCTGTGGATGATAGGCAGTGGTGCGATGTAGTTTGGTGCCGAGACCCTGAGCCACAGCGTTCCAGAGCTCAGAGGAAAACTGCAGTCCATGATCGGAAGAGATGTCCGCCGGTACCCCGAAACGAGCAACCCAAGGGGAGATGAAAGCTCTGGCTACGTCTGCCGAAGTGGTGGAAACCAAAGGAACTGCCTCTGGCCATCTAGTG
Organism: Somniosus microcephalus; assembly: GCF_052327205.1. NCBI lineage: Eukaryota > Metazoa > Chordata > Chondrichthyes > Squaliformes > Somniosidae > Somniosus > Somniosus microcephalus. The sequence continues at coordinate 77,515,739 of NC_140998.1, read as the reverse complement.
GTGCGGTCTACCATTGTGAGGATGTGTGTAAAACCTTGAGAAGGTGGAAGTGGCCCCACGAGGTCCACATTCACGTGGTCAAATTGACGCTCCGGAACAGCGAACGTGGCCAATGGAGCTTTTACATGACGCTGTACCTTGGCCTTTTGGCAGACCACGCAGGTGTTGGTCCAGTCGCGGACATCCATGTGCATACCCTTCCAGACAAATTTTGACGACATCAGCCTTTGCGAGGCCTTCATGCCAGGGTGTGACAACCCGTGTATGGCGTCGAACACTTTTCGGCGCCAGGCGACTGGTACAATAGGGCGGGGAGCTCTCATGGAGACGTCGCAAAGTAGCGTGGTGCCTGCGGCATGGAATTTGACGTCGGCCGCTTGGAAGCTAGAGGGGCTGGTCCTGTATGCTTGGACCTCTGGGTCCAAGGCTTGATCCGCAACCATGAGGGCATAGTCGATTCCGAGTTGGACTGCGTGAACAGTCGCGCGGGAGAGGCAATCCGCCACCAGGTTGTCTTTGCTGGACAAATGCTGAATGTCCGTGGTGAATTCTGAAATGAACGTCAGGTGACGTTGTTGCCGAGCTGACCACGGTTCGGTGGTCTTGGCCATAGCGTACGTTAGTGGCTTGTGGTCTACAAAAGCCGTGAACGGACGTCCCTCTAGTAAGAACCGGAAATGGCGGATGGCTAGAAAAAGGGCCAGCAACTCCCGGTCGAAAGTGCTGTACTTTCTTTCGTTTTGCCGTAGCTGACGGCTGAAGAACGCTAGCGATTGCTACGTCCCATTCACCCGCTGTTCCTGCACTGCGCCGATTGCGTAGTCCGACACGTCGGTGGTAAGGGCAATGGTGGCACCTGGAAGCGGGTGTGCCAGCATGGTTGCATTGGCCAAGGCGCCTTTGGTGTCGACGAACGCCCGGTCCATCTCGGCCGTGCAGCTGATCGGATCCTTACCGGACTTGGCCTTGAGGGCCTCGTACAAGGGCTGCATAAGCAGAGCCGCCTTAGGGACGAACCGGTGATAAAAATTGACCATCCCGAGGAACTCTTGTAGGGCCTTGACGGTCTGCGGGCGTTGGAAAGATGTAACCGCCTCGACCTTCGTCTGTAAGGGAATTGCGCTGTCTGATGTGATGCGGTGGCCCAAGAAATCAATCCGCTGCAGGCCAAACTGGCACTTGGCCGGGTTGATAATCAAACCGTGTTGACTGAGGCGTGTGAAGAGGGTGCGCAAATGGCAGAAGTGCTCCTCTTTGCTAGGGCTGGCGATGAGGATGTCGTCGAGGTAGACGAAGAGGAATTTTAGGTCCCGAAGCACGGAGTCCATCAAGCGCTGGAAAGCCTGTGCAGCGTTCTTCCAGCCAAATGGCATCCGTAGAAATTCAAACAGGCCGAATGGGGTGATGACTGCAGTTTTCGGGACGTCTTGCGGGTACACGGGGACCTGGTGGTAACCACGGACGAGGTCGACTTTTGAAAAAAAAAGTATTTCCCGCCAAATGGGCCGAGAAATCTTGAATATGCGGGATCGGGTACTGATCAGAAGTAGTGGTGTCATTCAGGCGTCGGTAGTCGCCGCATGGCCGCCATCCGCCGCCGGGTTCCGGAACAATGTGGAGAGGTGAAGACCAGGGACTATTCGATCGGCGAATAATCCCCAGCCGCTCCATCATGTCGAACTCCGCTTTCGCAGCCGCAAGCTTGCCGGGTTCGAGTCGTCGGGCCCGTGCGTAAACTGGGGGGCCGGTAGTGGTGATGTGATGTTCTACACCATGTTTAGTGGCCGAGGAGGAGAAAGTGGCCTGGTCAGATCTGGGAACTCTCCGAGGAGGCGAGAGAAGTCGTCTGGAGGTGGGAATGCACAGGAGACAGTGCGCGGCACGGCGTTGCCGCGGTGGCACGGGATGGAGTGGAATGTGGCCGCATTGATCAAGCGGCGGTGCCTGACATCGACCAGGAGGCCGTTGGCGCACAAAAAATCCGCCCCAAGGATGGCCTGCGTGACTTTGGCCGTGATGAATTCCCAGTGGAAGCGCTGGCCGCCGAAACACACCTAGACCCGCCGCCTTCCGAAGGTCTGAATGGCCGCGCCATTAGCCGCCGCGAGGGCGGGGCCGTGGCCCCCAGCTAGTATATGACGCAGGTAGGATGCTACACTGCACCCCGGTGTCGCAAAGGAAACATCGACCAGATAGGGAATCGGTGATGAAGAGAAGCTTCCCCAAATTTCCGATGGCCATCGCAGCCGCGGGGTGCTCGTTCGACCCGGTCCTCTTTCGCCAGGGTGGCTGTAGATGGGTTTTTTTTTTGAGCGAAAAACTGCAGGGAGGGCGGCAGCATCTTGCTTTTGCGCCAAAACGGGCGTGGTAGAAGCACAACCCCGCTGATTGAGGAGCTGGAGCAGCGTCTGTGGGGGATGGGCACCTCGTGGCAGCGCAGTACTGCTGTGTCACCGCGAAAATCTTGTCCGCTTCGGCAGCAAGCTCCGTGCAGTCTGTGACTTCGGACCTGGCTAGGGCAGCCTGAACTTGCTCCGGGAGTAGGCTGAGGAATAGCTCCCTGAAGAGGAAGCATTCCGGTTCGGAACCGAGGAACGTGAGCATCTGGCTCATGAGCTCGGACGGCTTGGAGTCCCGAGGCCGGGCATAGCGAGCAGCCAGCGGGCGCGCTCCGACTTCGTGAGCCCGAAAACCTGCAGCAACCGCGCCTTTAACGTGTCATACTTGCGATCAGTAGGCGGACTACCGAGTAGGCTGACAATCCGCGAGGCTGTGGCGCTGTCGAGGGCAGAGACCACGTAATAATAACGGGTCTGATCCACAACGATGTCCCTGATGGCGAACTGGGCTTCAGCCTGGATGAACCACGCGACTGGTTGTTGCTCCCAGAACTGCGGTAGCTTCAAGGTAACGGCGTTCGTTTCCATGTTGAGTGTCTTCTGCGAAAACCGTTCGCAAAAGTCGGGGTCACCAATGTAGGAATGTCTAGTTCCTATCCAAAGACTGAGGTCCACTCAGGCGATCAAACAAAATGAAGTTTAATGGAAACTAACAGGTTTAAACAAGTAACTGCAGGAGTACATCGAGTGTAGGTCTGTTCAGTTCGGAGGCTCCACGAGGACTGCTAGGGCGGTCCCGTGGTTGACGTCATCACGTTCTTCCCACCAGTGGGGGATCACGTGATGAACGGCGTGACGTCATTGCGTTTACCCGCGCTGTTAAAGTAATCACACTCTGTACAAGTAAACAGTATAAATAAAGATACAGACTCAGGCTATAACTAACATGTTGTTAAAGGGAATTATATACAAACGATCTGAGTCCTTTAGTGGCTCCGCCACAAGGTGATGAATTAAGAATATCACAGGTGAAATGCATTTAAAGCATATTGGCTTAGGTGTGTTTTCTTTCCTATAAACAGCCTGGTGACATCACAGTGTACAAGGAGAGACATTAGATGACCCAAAGTGAGGGATTTGTACTTTTAATTTGTAATCGTTTCAAAACCAGTTTCTGTATTTTGATTAGAACCCATTGAACGTCCAAAGACTGCTTGCGAGCAGCACCGGGAGAGACTGCAAACAGAATTGAGCCTGCGTGGATCTCAACCTCTTATTGGAATGCATGTCCCGGAGTGTGATGAAGAAGGGAACTTCAGGCCTATGCAATGCCACGGCAGTACAGGCCACTGCTGGTGTGTGTATGAAAACGGACAGGAGATTCCAGGGACGAGGACACCACCTGGAACCGGTCAACCACGCTGTGGGCTGCCAGGTCAGTCAGAATTTTAATTAAGCAAAATGACCAGCGTTGTAACAAAAACGATGGCCGGAATCTTTCCTACTGAGTCGGGTCGGGTGCGTGCAGGCCGTGTAGCAGGTTGGTACTGCGATGTATTGATCAGCCCGCTCCTCAGAGCGACTAGCGTAATGGCCCCTATTAAGGCAGACATGCGCGTTTCCCGGCCCTATTAATGCTGTGTGTCTGATGACATCATCAATGCCTCATTTCCTGCGAGGATATTTAAAGCCTTTTCGCATTTGAAGGTTCATGTAAGAGTGTGGAGGGAGGATTGGAGAGGAGGGTCTTGTTGTGTAGAAATAGAAAAATGCCTTTCCAAAGACAGAGGACTGCACCCTGCATTTCCGATGACTCCCTACATATTCTTGTGGGGGGAGTCAGAGCACACAGGGACGTCCTCTTCCCTGCTGATGGACGGAAGAGACCACCCCAAGTGCCAAAAGAGCCTGGCTCCAAATTGCTGAGGAGGTCAACAGCAGGGATGTGGTAAGGCAGACCTGGGTGCAGTGCAGGAAGCGCTTCAATGATCTGATGAGATCAGGAAAAGTGAGTACAAAGCCACACTCGCCTTCATCCTGATGTGCCTGTCACCACATCCCCATCACTCTGCTTTCCCAATCCTACTCCTGCACATCATTCCTCACACCAACATACCTTGCACGTGCACTCATCCCTCTCTCTCTATGTACATACTCACATCCCCATCTGACTAACCACCCCTCACACTCCCCCTCATCCTAATGTAATCATACTAATAACACCACAGAAGGAGGCACTTTGGCATTGGCACCACACTCTCTCATAGTCACCCTTGCATTTTCTGCAACTTTTACTGCCGGCCTGCCTCCAAACCCGCACACACGGTAGTGGGAAAATTCCGGCTGAGGAGTTCAAAGAGATTTAATTTTTTCCGTTGTTTAGCATGCACGTAGTCCTGTGTTGTAGCTTCCCCTGGTTGGCACCTCATTTTTAGGTACGCCTGGTGCTGCTCCTGGCATGCTCTTCTACACTCCTTATTGAACCAGGGTTGGTCCCCTGGCTTGATGCTAATGGTAGGGTGAGGGATATGCTGGTCCATGAGGTTACAGATTGTGGTGGAATACAATACTGTTGTTGATGGCCCACAGTGCTTCATGGATGCCCAGTTTTGAACTGCCAGGTCTGTTCTGAATCTATCCCATTTAGCATGATGGTAGTGCCACACAACATGATGGAGGGTGGCCTCAGTGTGAAGACGGGACTTCGTCTCCACAAGGACTGTGAAGTGGTCACTGCTACCAATACTGTTATGGACAGATGCATCTGAGGATGAGACCAAGTAGGTTTTTCCCTCATGTTGGTTCACTCACCATCTGCTGCAGGCCCAGTCTGGCAGTTATGTCCTTCAGGACTCTGCCAGCTTGATCAGTGGTGGTGCTACCATGCCAATCTTGGTGATTGACATTGAAGTCCCCGACCCAGAGTACATACTGTGCCCTTGCTACCCTCAGTGCTTCTTCCAAATGGTGTTCAACATGGAGGAGTACTGATTAATCAGCTGAGGGCGGGTGGTAGGTGGTAATCAGCAGGAGGTTTCCTTGCCCATGAGCCTTCATGCCACTCCCTCCTGACTGTATACCACTGTGCCACCAGCTTTGGTGGGTCTATCCTGCTGGTGTGACAGGACATACCCAGGGATGGTGATGGAGGAGTCTGGGACATTTGCTGAAAGGTATGATTCTGTGAGTATGACTGTCAGGCTGTTGATTGACTAGTTTGTGGGACAGCGCTCTCACCTTTGGTACAAGCCCCCAGATGTTAGTGAGGAGGACTTTGCAGGGTCAACTGGGCTGGGTGTGCACCGACGCCGGTGCCTAGGGCGAAGCCGGGTGGTCCGTCCAGTTTTATGGCTGAGGCTAGGCCATTTCAGAGGGCAGTTAAGAGTTAACCACATTGTTCTCGGTCTGGAGTCACTTATAGGCCAGACCAGGTAAGGACGGCAGATTTCCTTTCCTAAAGGACATTAGTGAACCAGATGGGTTTTTACGACAATCCGATAGTTTCATGATTACTGATGCTAGCATTTTATTCCAGATTTAGTTAATTAACTGAATTTAAATTCCCCAGCTGCCATGGTGGGATTTGAACTCACTTCTCCGGATTAATAGTTCAGGCCACTGGATTACTAGCCCAGTAACATAACCACTATGTTACCGTTCCCTTGATAAATTAAGAATATCACAGGTGAAATACATTTAAAGCATATTGGCTTAGGTGTGTTTTCTTTCCTATAAACAGCCTGCTGACAACACACAGTGTACAAGGAGAGATGTTAGATGACCCAAAGTGAGAGATTTGCACTTTTAATTTGTAAGCGTTTCAAAACCAGTTTATTTTTGTTTGCTCAGCAACCATTGAACGTCCAAAGACTGCTTGTGAGCAGCACCAAGAGAGACTGCAAACAGAGTTGAGCCCGCATGGAACTCGACCTCTTATTGGAATGCACATCCCTGAGTGTGATGAAGAAGGGAACTTCAGGCCTATGCAATGCCACGGCAGTACAGGCTACTGCTGGTGCGTGTATGAAAACGGACAGGAGATTCCAGGGACTAGGACACCGCCTGGAACCGGTCAACCACGCTGTGGGCTGCCAGGTCAGTCAGTATTTTAAATATGTAAAATGACCAGCGTTGTAGCAAAAATGAGGAGTTCAAAGAGACTTTCATTTTTTTTTTATATGATTCTAAATTGGAACTTGGTGAAACATGCATGTGTAAAAAGCTGATCATCAATGGAAACAGCTGATTTAGGCATCTATAATCAAAAATCTAAAGTTGCGTCTGGAATGAACTATACAATGCTAATTGAATATACTAAATTCTGGTGGGTAAGGTGAATCCCTTGTGGTGATAGAATTTGGAGCAATTTGAAGTGATAAATTAAGAATATCTCATGTGAAATGTATTGTACTTAAAGCATATTGGCTTTGGTGTGTTTTCTTTCCTATAAACAGACTGGTGACAACAAGCAGTGTAACAGTTGAATTTCTGACACCAAATATGGTTTGCAATGTTGTCCATTTATTTGTATTCGACCAAGTCTAGATACACACAATGGGCTAAAATATCGATAGCCCACCTAAACGGTCGTGGGGATTAAGGGGCTGCCTGAGTTGCCTACTCCCTTTCGCTTCCTCCTCTTCCATTTCCTCTTTCTCCTCCTCCTGCTCCTCAGCTGGTCGCCGTACGCCTGGTGACGAGGGCTATGCCCTCATGATGGCGAGGTTGTGGAGCATGCAGCAGACCACAATTAATCTTGAGACGCGCTCTGGTGAGTACTGCAGGGCTCCTCCAGCATGGACCAGGCAGCGGAAGCATTGTTTAAGGATGCCAGTGGCCTGCTCTGTCAGATTCCGTGTGGCAGCATGGCTCTCATTATATGGATGCTGCCCACATGTGCTTGAGTTGAGCAGCGGTATCATGAGTCAGGTGGTCAGCGGATAGCCCTTGTCACCCAGTAGCCACCCTCTGGTTTGTTGTGGTGGCTCAAATGCTGATGGTACAGTGGACTGCCGCAGAATGAAGGCATCATGACTGCTGTCGGGATACCAAGCATTGACCTGCATGATGCGCTGAGTATGGTCGCACACCAGCTGGACATTGAGGGAATGGAATCCCTTCTGGTTGGGGTACATCTCCGAATTGAGATGTGGCGCCCGCAAAGCAACGTGTGTGCAGTCAATGGTTCCCTGCACCATGGGGAATCCTGCTATCCTGGCGAAGCTGAGTGCTCGCTCCACCTGCTTCTTTCCGGCAAGAGAGAATGAAATGTATTCAGCTCTCTTTACATACAGAGCCTCACTCACCTCCCTTATACAGGAGTGGTCAGTGAACTGGGTGATGTTACAGATGTCGCCTGCTCCAGCCTGGAAGGATCCCAATGCGAAGAAGTTCAAGGCCACGGTCACCTTTACAGCTACTGGCAGTGCCATCCTCACTCTGGACTGAGGCTGTAGGTCTGCCTGCAGCAGGTGGCAGATTTCATTCAGCACCTCCTTAGTAAGATGGAGATGTCACATGCAATGTTCCTCCCTGAGGTTGAGGTAGGAGAATTGCTCCCTGAAAATCCTGGGTGGATAGGACCTCCTGTAGAGAGCCCTTCTCCCCCTCCTCCTCCTGCCTCTTCTAGCAGCTTGACCTGCTCTGTCACTTCTGCTCATTCTCCCTGTCATGCTGCAGACCAAGGGGGATACAAACTAATGCACCCATGTCTGGGAGCAACAGGTCTGAGCCGACCCCTTGCAAGTCAGTACCAAGTCCTTGAGCATGTGCCACACCACTCCTTGTGGACTCTAGGCAACTTTAAAGAAGTGTAGAAAGCACCAAACACTTCTACAACCTCAGCAACAGCTAGTAGAAATCAATCAGCAACAAATCTGTAAGTAGGTGATGATCAATGTTCTCTCTTTCTTTTTGGCCTGTGTTGTGCGGGCTATTCAAAATTCCGCGCATGTGCGGTTTTTCTATTCAAAAGCTGGCTCACTGGCTACACGGGACCTTCAGAAGGGAACATTGGTGATGATCCCATTAAATAGCGCTGGTGGGGGTCCTTCCTGCTGCTGAATGCATGTTTATCTAAGCAAGGTTAAGAGAGGGCATTAGCTCCAGCGTTGAGGTTGAAAGTGGCAGTGCTGGCATCAAATCAGCATACATGCTAATTGACGTCACGATCTGCATACTCTGCATATACCAACGCTATGCCCTCACCAAAATGGCTTTTGGCACGGCCCGCACCAGAAGTGTGTGTGCATTGCTCGGACGCCATTGTCGAGCCAAATCGGCACCCATAGCACCCAAACAACGGGCGCTACGCAACCAAATGTTTATTATCTTTAAGCAGTGGACATGCAGAGAAATAAACTATATTACCCGTTCGGTTTCCCCCAATAGACAGTTAACGTTCGTTGTTCCTTTTCAAACCCTGTGGGCTGGATTTTCATTCCGCAGTCGGGAAGGAGGTGGGACTAAAACTTTCAGGTTTTAGTCCCGCCTACATCGACGTCCGGCCAATTCACGCGATTTTCCCTTGATTGACCTTGTTAAGCCCGCCCAGCGGGCTCAGCAGGCCAATTAAGGGCCACCCGGCAACAGGTGATGTCACAGACTGAAATTTCATCTGTCAAGACGTCTTGACAGATGAAATATCAGTGTTTCACAGCTGTTTGAAGCTGTCAAACACTGACAGTCTGACTTCTAACCTGAGTCCTTCTACGCAGACTCAATTAGAACTCTCACCGGCAATGAAAGCTGAAGGCTGTCACTTTTGACAGCTCGCAGCCATTTTGCTTTCAGTGCCAGCTGAATGATGGACTCCCGAAACCTAGAGGAAGAAAGGCTGTTAAGGTAAGTACAGGTCATTTAAACTTCTTTACACACTTTAGACACACCAAACACACTTACCTTTGCACTCATGCACCCATCACTCACCTGAACACCGACATCGCGACCCCTCCAAGTCCTTCAACCTGACGGCCCACCTGCTCTAACTTGCCGTGGTTTGGAGCCATCGGGAATCCCACACGACACCCCTCAAAATAGGGATTAGGCTAAAAACTGCCCAGGCAGTTAATTGGCACTAATCCCTTCCCGCCTCGGGTCGGCGGGTCCCAGTGCGGGGCGGGTACCCGCCTCCTTTGAAACTTATGTGGAGGCGGGTTTTGGGCGGGATGGTGTCGGGACCCCCGAATTCGGGATTTTAGCCCCCCGCACGCCTAAAAGCCCGCCTCACGGCACACTGAAAATCTAGGCCTTACTCTCTCTACAACTTGTTAAGAAAAGCTTAGGATCTTTATATTCTATTTCTCATGAACGCTGTCATTGATAATTAATTATGGCATGAAAAGTGTTATTGTGAGCAAGACCCCCAGAAAAGATGTATTTCCTTCAAAACGACAGATGCCAACTATGTTCATCCTGTCTTCCATTGTTCCACTTCTTATCTCAAAACTGTCTTGGCTAACTATTTACCAATGTGGCCATGGAAACAAATCAAGAGACACAAATCTTATACATCCTGTTATTTCAGCAATCACCTAAACCACAGTGTCGGCTAAATTGTACCCTGATAAATCAAACCCTAATGCATCCTGGGAATGAACAGCTTTTAACCTTTTCATTAAGTAAAAAGAAACCCAAAACACATTAATCATATGAGATTAAACCAAATACTAATCCTACTTATATATGTATACACAACTAGGGTACCTCACAGCAGTGTGCAAGAAGAGACATCACATGGCCCAATTTCAGAGTTTTTACTTTTAATTTGTAATCGTTTCAAAACCAGCTTCGTTTTCTTTGATCAGAATCCAATGAACATCCAAAGACTCCTTGTCAACGGCACCGAGAGAGACTACAAACAGAGTTGAACCTACATGAATCTCAACCTCTTATTGGAATTCACATCCCTGAGTGTGATGAAGAAGGGAACTTCAGGCCTATGCAATGCCACGGCAGTACAGGCCACTGCTGGTGTGTGTATGAAAACGGACAGGAAATTCCAGGGACGAGGACACCACCTGGAACTGGTCAACCACGCTGTGGGCTGCCAGGTCAGTCAGTATTTTAAATATGTAAAATGACCAGCATTGTAGCGAAAGTGAGGAGTTCAAAGAGTCTTCCATTTTTTATAGTGAGTGTAACTTGGAAATTGGTGAAGCCCCTCTGTGTAATTCATAGAAGTTGATTGTTATGGAAACAGATAATTTGGGATCTGTTATCTCCTGTAGCTATGAAGTGCTTATCACTATTGATTGACATTGAGCTATAGGTATTACTGGTTAAAAAAAAGGCCTGAACACATTTATTTGCATCCAAAAGGCCTGATTATCCTTCCTGATTATTCCTCCCTCTGCCATCAGTCTCTTCTGTTGTCAACCATCTCAGAATACCTTTTGCATCCTTCATTTCTCCTGATCTCCCTTTACCTCTGCTGTTTCTCTGGCTTCCTTGTTCTCACCAAATTAATTCCCCATTGATTCAGATTTTCAACCTGGGAAAAGTGTGGGTATGTCTTCACTCTAAGATTCAGAAATAGACACAATGAGCAAACAGGTAAGCACAAAGGATTAAAATTGAAAAGAGACCATCAGAGTAAGAAAAGAAATTTTTGTTTTTTTTTGTTTAAGTGTTCCAGTCTCTCTTTCTCCTTTGTAATTGGATATTTTCTACATCTCTTATATTTTTATCATTCAATAATCCTGTGACATAAAATCTTTGTCCCCAATTTAAATTTTCTCCACAATCACACTACAACATAAAAATAACCTACACAAATCACATACTATCAAACAAAATTCTTTCCAATTACACTCCAGGAAGAAATTCCTGCGAGCTACTGCTGGTGTAACAGTCCCTCACAATAAACTCTCAAAAAGTAACATTTATCAGATAACACACAAACAAAAATCTAGGGTTGTGACTGGGATGAACTATACAACACTAGTTGAAAATATTAAATTCTGGTGGGTACATGTGTATCCCTGGTGGTGATAGTGTGGAGATGCCGGTGTTGGACTGGGGTGGACAAATGTAAGAAGTCACACAACACCAGGTTATAGTCCCAACAGTTTTATTTGAAATCACAAGCTTTCGGAGCGCTGCTCCTTCGTCAGGTGAAGTGGAGAGATGCATAAAGACACAGCTTATATAGTCAGAGAATAATGCCGGATGTTTACAGGTAATCTTTCTAACTGCCATTTATCACACCTCAGCAGAGAGATAATCACAGCAATCAAAGGTGTGAATGGTGTCCAAACAGGTTAGTCAGAAAAACATTACATCAAAGAACAATGAGGTGGGGTCACAAGGGGTCAAATGTTGCAGATGCTGGGGTCTGTATGAAAAACAAAAAACAGACAAAAAAACATTTTTTTTTGCTGGAAATCACAGCAGGTCCGGCCGCATCTGTGTAGAGAGAACAAGCGAATGACGATTCGAGTCTGGATGACCCTACGTCAGGTGGGGTTACATGTAGCGTGACATGTACCCAAGATCCCGGTTGAGGCCGTCCTCATGAGTGCGGAACTTGGCTATCAGTTTCTGCTCTACGATTTTGCGTTGTCGTGTGTCTCGAAGGCCGCCTTGGAGAATGCTTACCCGAAGATCGGAGGCTGAGTGTCCTTGACTGCTGAAGTGTTCCCCGACTGGGATGGAACACTCCTGCCTGGTGATTGTAGCGCGGTGTCCGTTCATCCGTTGTCGCAGTGTCTGCATGGTCTCGCCGATGTACCATGCTCCAGGGCATCCTTTCCTGCAACGTATGAGATAGACAACGTTGGCCGAGTCACATGAGTATGTACCATGTACCTGGTGGGTGGTGTCCTCACGTGTGATGATGGTATCTGTGTTGATGATCTGGCATGTCTTGCAGAGGTTGCCGTGGCAGGGTTGTGTGGTGTCGTGGTCGCTGTTCTCCTGAAAGCTGGGTAATTTGCTGCGAACGATGGTCTGGTTGAGGTTAGGTGACTGTTTGAAGGTGAGTAGTGGAGGCGTGGGGATGGCCTTAGCGAGGTGTTCGTCGTCATCGATGACATGTTGAAGGCTGCGAAGAACATGGTGTAGTTTCTCCGCTCCGGGGAAGTACTGGACGACGAAGGGTACTCTGTTGGTTGTGTCCCGTGTTTGTCTTCTGAGGAGGTCTATGCGATTTTTTTGCTGTGACCCGTCGGAACTGTCGATCGACGAGTCGAGCGTCATATCCCGTTCTTACGAGGGCGTCTTTCAACGTCTGTAGGTGTCCATCGCGTTCCTCCTCGTCTGAGCAGATCCTGTGCATTCGCAGGGCTTGTCCATAGGGGATGGCTTCTTTAACGTGGTTAGGGTGGAAGCTGGAGAAGTGGAGCATCCTGAGGTTGTCCGTGGCTTGCGGTAGAGTGAAGTGCTGAGGTGTCCGTCTTCGATGGAGATTCGTGTGTCCAAGAATGAAACCGATTCTGAGGAGTAGTCCATGGTGAGTTTGATGGTGGGATGGAACTTGTTGATGTTATCGTGTAGTCTTTTCAGTGATTCTTCGCCGTGGGTCCATAGGAAGAAAATGTCGTCGATGTATCTGGTGTATAGCATTGGTTGGAGGTCCTGTGCAGCGAAGAAGTCTTGCTCGAACTTGTGCATGAAGATGTTGGCGTATTGGGGTGCGAATTTGGTCCCCATGGCTGTTCCGTGTGTTTGGGTAAAGAACTGGTTGTCGAAGGTGAAGACATTGTGGTCAAGGATGAAGCGGATGAGTTGTAGGATGGCGTCTGGAGATTGGCTGTTGTTGGTGTTGAGTACTGAGGCTGTCGCAGCGATGCCGTCATCGTGGGGGATACTGGTGTAGAGTGCCGAGACTTCCATCGTGGCGAGGAGTGTTCCTGGTTCAACTGGTCCGTGGGTGCTGAGTTTGTGTAAGAAGTCTGTAGTGTCGCGACAGAAGCTGGGGGTTCCCTGTACGATGGGTTTCAGGATGCCGTCGACGTATCCAGAGAGGTTCTCACACAGGGTTCCGTTGCCTGATACAATAGGACGTCCGGGTGTGTTGGCTTTGTGTATCTTTGGGAGGCAGTAGAAGTCTCCCACATGGGGAGTACGTGGGATGGGAGCGCGTAGGATGCTTTGAAGGTCTGGATCGAAGGTCTTGATCAGTCTGTTGAGTTGGCGGGTGTGTTCTTTGGTCGGATCTGCGGGTAACTGTCTGTAGTGTTCCTGGTTGTCCAGTTGTCAGTATGCTTCTTTGCAATAGTCCGTTCTGTTCTGTATGACGATGGCTCCTCCTTTGTCTGCTGGTTTGATGACGATGTTGCGGTTGGTCTTGAGAGCGTGGATGGCGTTGCGTTGTGCTCGGGTGACATTCTGGACTGTCTTGTGAGTGCAGCTGGTGAATCTGGCGTTGATGCATCTCCTGACAGCTTGAGCATACATGTCAAGCTTAGGGCAGCGACCCTCCGGAGGGGTCCAATTTGACTCTTTCTTCTTCAGTTGCTGCACTGCGGATCCCTCTGTCTGCTGTTCCGGATCATTGGTTGTCTCATTGGGTTCGCTGCTGACATCTTGGGATTTGTGGAAGAGTTCCCGGAGCCTCATTCTCCTGATGAATTCCTCTGTGTCTGCCGCGAGACCGATGGGATCCATTTTGGTGGTGGGGCAGAAATTGAGCCCTCGGCTGAGAACTTCAATTTTGTCTCGTTGAAGGGTGTGGTCGGACAAGTTGACGATGGACTTCCCTGTGGTTTCAACCGTGGTACCGGGGAAGGCTTGGTTGCTGCTGGTGGTGATGCCGAGTTTCTCAAGCTTCCTGTTCTTGGTGTGCATGTAGGCAGTGTAGTTCCGTTGCCTCGTCTGTTTGGCAGTGTCTCGTAGCTGGTCTGCTGTGTCCTGAGCATGGTTTCGAGGTTGCGGCGTCTGCTGTAGAGCTGGTGTACGAGATGGTTGAGGAGTGTGCGAGAGGTACGACGGCAGAGTCTCTCAGCGTAGTCTGTGTTGTAGGTCGACTTGAGTGGGTTCATGATCTGTAGTCCTTTCGGGATCTTGTCTGCTTTCTTGCATCTCTGTAGAAACTTGATGTCTGTGTCGATATGCGCGAACTTCTTGGAGATCCTCTCCACTTTGAGCCGGCAGTTTGTGGTGTTGATAGTAGCCAAGGTGTGGAGATGCCGGTGTTGGACTGGGGTGGACAAATGTAAGAAGTCACACAACACCAGGTTATAGTCCCAACAGTTTTATTTGAAATCACAAGCTTTCGGAGCGCTGCTCCTTCGTCAGGTGAAGTGGAGAGATGCATAAAGACACAGCTTATATAGTCAGAGAATAATGCCAGATGTTTACAGGTAATCTTTCTAACTGCCATTTATCACACCTCAGCAGAGAGATAATCACAGCAATCAAAGGTGTGAATGGTCAAATGTTGCAGATGCTGGGGTCTGTATGAAAAACAAAAAACAGACAAAAAAACATTTTTTTTTGCTGGAAATCACAGCAGGTCCGGCCGCATCTGTGTAGAGAGAACAAGCCAACGACGATTTGAGTCTGGATGACCCTACGTCAGGTGGGGTTACATGTAGCGTGACATGTACCCAAGATCCCGGTTGAGGCCGTCCTCATGAGTGCGGAACTTGGCTATCAGTTTCTGCTCTACGATTCTGCGTGATAGAATTTGGATCAATTTGAGGTGATGAATTAATAATATCACAGGTGAAATGCATTTAAAGTATATTGGCTTAGGTGTGTTTTCTTTCCTATAAACAGCCTGGTGACATCACACAGTGTACAAGGAGAGATGTTAGATGACCCAAAGTGAGAGATTTGCACTTTTAATTTGTAATTGTTTCAAAACCAGTTTATTTTTGTTGGATTAGAACCCAATGAACGTCCAAAGACTGCTTGTGAACAGCACCGGGAGAGACTGCAAACAGAATTGAGCCCACATGGATCTCGACCTCTTACTGGAATGCACATCCCTGAGTGTGATGAAGAAGGGAACTTCAGGCCTATGCAATGCCATGGCAGTACAGGCTACTGCTGGTGTGTGTATGAAAACGGACAGGAGATTCCAGGGACTAGGACACCACCTGGAACCGGTCAACCACGCTGTGGGCTGCCAGGTCAGTCAGAATTTTAAATATGCAAAATGACCAGTGTTGTAGCAAAAATGAGGAGTTCAAAGAGGCTTTCATTTTTTTAAAGTGAGTCTGACTTGGAACTTGCTGAAACGCCCATGTCTAATTGATAGAAGCTGATTATCATGGAAACAGTTGGTTTAGTCATCTGTTATCCCCTGTGGTTATGGAGTGCCTATTAATGTTCACAAGGTCTTAAGATAATTAAAGATGAGGGAGGTAAATCAGCTCATCTTAATTTATTGGTCCAGAGAAATCCTAATTTCCTTCCCCATTTTAGCATCAAATTTTCCTTAATTGATTCCAGAATGTTTTCCTCCACTACTCTAGAAATTTATTTCACACATTGATCATTCTTAGCGTGAGGAAGAATTTCCTGATATCTGTTGTAAACTTAACCCTCCCCTCCCCTTTTTTTAGTTTGAGCCTTTGTTCCCCTTTTCTACTCCTGCAATTTTATTTCAAATAATATTCAAAGTTAACTTTTTCTCTACCCTTAACAATCTTATGTACCTCTAAGGTCACCTCTCAGTTGTTTCCTTTTCATCCTGAAAATCCCAAGTTTTTCCAGTCTTTCCTCATTATCAGATGGCTGACATTGTGGAACAGCTTTGTAGCTCTTCTTTGCACTGCCTGCAGCGCTCAACTGTCTTCCTTATGTCTTGACCACAAGAACTGGATGCAATATTCATGGTGCGGTCTGACTAATGCACTGTAAAATTTGATCACGACCTCCTTGGACTTACATTCTACTTTTTTGACTTTGTAGTTCAACATTCAAATGGCTTTGTTGACTGCAGTTCTGCATTGCTTGAATGTGCCTAGTGTTGAGTCTACTACAACTCCTAAGTGTCTTTGAACATTTTCTTTGGCTATTTCAACACTACTCATGGAGTACAAATGTCATCCTTTTTTTTCTTCCTATCTGTAGCACTTTATCTTTGCCAATCAATCCCTCGCACCTTTCCCATCAGTCTCTTCTGTTGTTAACCATCTCAAAACATCTCGTGCACCCTTCATTTCTACTGTTCTCTCCTTTCCACTGTTTTTCTGGTTTCTTTATTCTCACCTATTAATTTACCAGCAACTCAGATTTTGCAGCCTAGGGAATGTGGCAGTATATCTTCACTCTGAGGGTGCGATCTTGCCAGCCCTGGGGAGGCGGGTATGGAGGTGGGACTGCCGGGAAAATGGCAGAATTTGGGGCGGGTGCCCTACCCGCCTCCGTGCCATCTTGCCAGGAGGCAGGTAGCCGACCCACGCCTGGTCCCGTCTCCTTGGAGGCGGGAAGGGGATTACAGCCAGTTAACAGGCAGATAAGAGGATTATCCCCATTTTGCCCACACAAGTGCGGGCTTCCCGAATGCTCCAAACCCCGCCAGGGTCATTGAGGTGAGTAGTGGGTCTGCGGGGGTCGGAGGGGTGCAAAAGTGCACTGTGAAGGTAAGTGATGGGTGCAAGTGTGGAGAGGTTAGTGTATATGTGAGATAAGTGGAAAGTGTTAGAAAAAGTTTACTTACCTTTGTTTCTTCCTGCAGACTTCAAGAGTTGGGTATGCGGAGAGTCTCGCACCTCCGCGGCAGAGATGACAGATGGCCGTTGCATTCTCCAATTCAACAACCATCTAATTTTTGCAAAAGAAAAAGGTTTGATGAGGTCAAGACCTCATCAAACTACAGAGAATATCAGTGTTTAACAGCTTCACACAGCTGTCAAATAATGACAGTTCATCTGTCAAAGGTTTTTGACAGATGAAACGTCATACACTGACGTTCTCTGTAACGGGCTTTCCCTTAATTGGCCTGCTAAGCCCAACAAAGTCAATCAAGGGAAAATAGCATGGGTTGGCCAGAAGTTGGAGGTGGGACTGAAACCCGACAAGTGGGAGTCCTGCCTCCAAAAGCTTCCCATTGGCAAAATCCAGCCCTAAGATTCATAAACAGATACAATGAACAATACAGGCAAGAATAAAGGATTAAAGTTAAAAAGGGAACATCAGACAACTAAAGCAAAATGTGAAATCAATATTTTTATCATGAAACTTTTTTCCTGCTTGTCATAAAAGTTTGTTACTTTTCTTCCTCAATACTAACTGTTCCAGTCTCCGTAGGTAATTTTAGACTTCGCTGTCTGGGCAGCAATCTGTCTGAGTGGATCTCCCGTCCTTTACAGAAGCCGTTCAATCTTCGTTGCATTGATTTGAATGGGATAAAAATCAGGCAGGTTCTAAAATGAGCGGGTGATCAACTCCACCAGATTACCACCCAGGTGGTGAAGTTGAAAATTACCCCCTCTCCCTCTTTCTCCTTTCTAGTTATTTGCTGCACTTGTTATATTTTTGAAATTCAACAATCATGTAACAAAATCTTTCTTCCCAATCACATTCCAGTCATAAAAAAGCTACACAGTGGATTCTACCGAACAAAAATTATTTCCAATGGCAATCCAGGAAACAAAAAATTCTGCGAGACACTGATCACATGACAGTTCCTCACCCACCTCACTATAAACTCCCAAAGTAAAATTTATCAGAAAAACACACATTCAACTCTAGTGTTGTGTCTGGAGTTAACTATATGGGGTAGATTTTAAGTTTCAGACATCCAAACAGGGAAGCTCTCCAGCCACCTCCCCACCCTCATGCCAGGAGCCCACAGGCTGGAGCCATTTCGAGGCCCAGACCTCAAATAAATAGAACTGGCGAGTTGCCCGCCCCAAACACGTGTCCTGATGCATTGAGATGGTGCATTAAGAATATCATGCATAAGAACATAAGACGTAGGAGCAGGAGTAGGTCATTTGGCCCCTCGAGCCTGCTCCGCCATTCAATAAGATCATGGCTGATCTGATCTTGACCTCAACTCCACTTCCCTGCCCGCTCCCCATAACCCTTGACTCCCTTACCTTTCAAAAATCTTGTCTATCTCCACCTTAAATATATTCAATGATCCAGCCTCCACAGCTCTTTGGGGAAGAGAATTCCAAAGATTCACGACCCTCTGAGAGAAGAAATTGCTCCTCATTTCCGATTTAAATTGTAGGGGGGCATCTATTACCTGGTTTATGGTAACATACCTGGCCAGCAGCCTTTTTGCCTGCTGCACTGTAAACCAATTTTAACAGCGGTTCCGAATCGCTACCCCACCTTTCAGTTTTGACTGGAGGACTTACAATTAATGATGTTAAAGCGGACAATTGGTTTGGATATGAGCAAAGTCAAAATTTATTAAACTAAAGAACCATAATCAAATATTAACTATACCACACGAACATAGTAAATGCAACAAAAGTATATAACAAGGGGGTACACACGGCAAAAACGAGGGATACAATGGCTACAATGTTATTTAAACAATCTTAGCAATTCCCTTAAATCACCACCCCAAACTCCTTGCTAGGTTGTCTTGTTTAGGAGTCAGAACACTCTGCTCACCTGTGATCCAGTGAAGTAAAAAGAGACCCGATAGCTTCTCAGTAGCTATCTTTTATACCTGTTGCTGCTGCTGCTCTGGCTAGAAAAATTCCCGCCTAAAGTTCCAGTACACAAACAAAAGGACTGTGATTGGTTGCTGAATTGCTTGTTTAAACATAGCCAGCCATAATCGGCCTTGGGTCAAGTGGGCAACTCCTGACCTCCCTGGTTTGATTTACAGGTCTTTCATTCTGCTGCCGTTCTGTCTGACCAGTACACAAAAAAGGGACTGTGATTGGCTGCTGAATCATAGCCAGCCATAATCGACCTCGGGTCAAGTAGGCAACTCCTGACCTCCCTGGTTTGATTGACAGGTCTTTCATTCTGCTGCCATTCCGTCTGACCAGTACACAAAAAAGGACTGTGATTGGCTGTTGAGTCATAGCCAGCCATAATCGACCTCGGGTCAGGTAGGCAACTCCTGACCTCCCTGGTTTGATTGACAGGTCTTTCACACAAACACATTACAAGCTGTAAACCTCTGTGTTTGACCGGGCTCCAAAGCACAAGCCTTAAAAGATGTTCCTTCTCAATGTGTGTGAATACTTCCCCAAATTTCCTTGACTCTGTTGTAGTCTAGTCCAGCAGTCTTTCGTGGCTCTGAACATGCTTCAAAACCTTGATCTGACCCAGAGGCAATTCAAAAACACATAAATCTTCATCCACGATGTGGACCAATGTTTCTCTTGTTTTCAGGGGAATTTTGCGAAACTCTTACAAATTGGGTGCCCCTTATTCTGAAATTATGCCCCCTAGTTCTAGATTCCCCCACAAGGAAACATCCTCTCTGCATCTACCCTTTCAAGCCCCTTCAGAATCTTATGTTTCAATAAGATCACCTCTCATTCTTCTAAACTCCAATGAGTATCGGCCCAACCTGCTCAACCTTTCCTCATAAGACAACCCCTTCATCTCCGGAATCAACCTCGTGAACCTTCTCTGAACTGCCTCCAATGCAAGTATATCCTTCCTTAAATAAGGAGACCAAAACTGTACACAGTACTCCAGGTGTGGTCTCACCAACGCCCTGTACATTTGTAACAGGACTTCCCTGCTTTTATACTCCATTCCCTTTGCAATAAAGGCCAACACACAATTTGCCTTCCTAATTACTTGCTGTACCTGCATGCTAACTTTTGGTGATTCATGTACAAGGACCCCCAGATTCCTCTGTACCTCAGCATTTTTGTAATCTCTCCCAATTTAAATAATAATTTGCTATTTTATTTTTCCTACCAAAGTGGATAACCTCGCATTTTCCCACATTAAACTCCATCTGACAGATTTTTGCCCACTCACTTAGCCTATCTATATCCCTTTGGAGATTCTTTGCGTCCTGCACACAATTTGCTTTCCCACCTATCTTTGTATCATCAGCAAATTTGGCTACATTAAATTCGGTCCCTTCATCCAAGTCATTAATATAGATTGTAAATAGTAGATGCCCCAGCACTGATTCCTGCGGCACCCCACTAGTTACAGTTTGCCAACCTGAAAATGACCCATTTATCCCGACTCTCTGTTTTCTGTTAGTTAGCCAATCCTCTATCCATGCTAATATATTACCCCCAACCCCGTGAGCTCTTATCTTGTGCTGTAACCTTTTATGTGGCGCCTTATCGAATGCCTTCTGGAAATCCAAATACACGGCATCTGCTGGTTCCCCTTTATCCACCCTGCTCGTTATATCCTCAAAGAACTCTAGCAACTTTGTCAAACATGATTTCCCTTTCATAAAACCATGCTGACTCTGCTTGACTATATTATGATTTTCTAAATGTCCTGCTACCACTTTCTTAATGATGGACTCCAGCATTTTCCCAATGACAGATGTTAGGCTAACTGGTCGATAGTTGCCTGCTTTCTGTCTCCCTCCTTTCTTAAATAAGGGTGTTATATTTACGGTTTTCTAGTCCACTGGGACCTCTCCAGAATCCAGGGAATTTTGGTAGATTACAACCAATGCATTCACTATCTCTGCAGCCACCTCTTTTAAGACCCTAGGATGCAGGTCATCGGGTCCAGGGGATTTGTCTACCTTTAGTCCCATTAGTTTGCCGAGTACTTTGACTCTAGTGATAGTGATTGTTTTAAGTCCCCCCCCCCCCACCACCCCAATAACCCCTTGATTATCCATTATTGGGATGCTTTTAGTGTCTTCTACCGTGAAGACCGATACAAAATATTTGTTCAAAGTCTCTGCCATTTCCCTGTTTCCCATTATTAATTCCCCAGACTCGTCCTCTAGGGACCAACATTTACTTTAGCTACTCTCTTCCTTTTTATACACCTGTAGAAGCCCTTACTGTGTGTTTTTATATTTCTTGCTAGCTTACTCTCATAAGCTATCTTCTCTCTCTCTATCATTTTTTTAGTAGTCCTTTGCTGGTTTTTAAAAATTTCACAATCCTCTGGCCTTCCACTATTCTTCGCAACATTGTATGCTTTTGTTTTCAATTTGATACCGTCCTTTACTTCCTTACTTAGCCACGGATGGTTCATCCTTTTAGTCTTTCTTTCTCACTGGATATATCTTTGCTGAGAGTTATGAAATATCTCCTTAAATGTTTGCCATTGCTTTTCTACAGTCTTGCCCTGTAATATATTTTCCCAGTCCACTTTAACCAAGTCTGCCTTCATACCTTTGTAATTACCTTTGTAATCATGTAAAGTGTATGTTTTCTTTTCTATAAGCAGACTGGTGATGACAATTTCATGACCTAATTTGAGTGACTTGTACTTTTATTTTGTAATTTTTATTAAACCAGAATCTTTTTGTTTGATTAGAACCAATTGACCATCCAAAGACTGCTTGTGAGCAGCACCGAGAGAGACTGCAAACAGAGCTGAGCTTGCATGGATCTCAACCGCTTATTGGAATGCATGTCCCTGAGTGTGATGAAGAAGGGAACTTCAGGCCTATGCAATGCCACGGCAGTACAGGCCACTGCTGGTGTGTGTATGAAAACGGACAGGAAATTCCAGGGACTAGGACACCACCTGGAACCGGTCAACCACGCTGTGGGCTGCCAGGTCAGTCAGTATTTTAATTAAGCAAAATGACCAGCGTTGTAGCAAAAATGAGGAGCTGAAAGAGACTTTCATTTTTTTTCATAAAAGCTGATTATCATGGGATCTGTTATCTCCTGTGGTTCTGAAGTGCCGATCACCATTGATTGACATTGAGCTTAAGTATGACTGGGACGAAAGGCTCAGCCACATTTATTTGCATCCAAAAGGCCTGATTATCCTTCCTGATTATTCTTCCACCTCTCCCATCAGTATATTCTGTTGCCAACCATCTCGGAATACCCCTTGCATCCTTCATTTCTACTGATCTCCCTTTTCCACTGCTGTTTCTCTGGCTTCTTTGACCTCACCAAATTAATTCACCATTGATTCAGATTTTGCAGACTAGAGAATATGGCAGTTTATCATCATTCTTAAGATTCAGAAATAGATGTAATGGACAATACAGATATGAACAAAGGATTAAAAAAAAAAATTAAACTTCAGAATGGTAACAGAAGAATGCAAAGAGAAATCAATATTTTTATAATAAAATTTCACCTGCCTGTTGCAACCATCGTTTGTCTTATTTCTTCTGTCTACAGTATTTGGATATTTTCTACATTTGTTACATTTTTGTCAGTCAACAGTCATCCGACATAAAATTTTTCTCCCCATTACATTCCAGCAAAATAAATCCTACACAGACACATTCTACCAAACAAATTCTTTCCAATTATACTACAGGTATAGGAAGAACAATTATGTGAGATACTGCTGCTATAACAAAGGTGCTATATAAATGCAAATCTTTCTTCCCTTCCTTTCCCTTCCTTTCCCTACCTTTCCCTTCCTCTTTCTTCCTTCCTTCCTTCCTTCCTCTTCCTTCCTTCCTCTTCCTTCCTTCCTCTTTCTTCCTTCCTTCCTCTTCCTTCCTTCCTTCCTTCCTCTTTCTTCCTTCCTCTTTCTTCCTTCCTTCCTTCCTCTTTCTTCCTTCCTTCCTCTTTCTTCCTTCCTTCCTTCCTTCCTCTTTCTTCCTTCCTTCCTTCTTCTTTCTTCCTTCCTTCCTTCCTTTTCTCCTTGGTGGCGATAGAAGTGGAAACAATTTGAGATGATAAATTAAGAATATCACATGTGAATTACATCGCACATTAAGACATATTGATTTAGATATGATTTCTTTCCTGTAATCAGACTGGTGACCATACATAGTGTAGAAGAAGCAATGTTACCTGACTCAATTTGAGTGATTTGTACTTTTGTTTTGTAAAAGTTTAAAACCAGTTTATTTTTGTTTGATTAGAACATCCAAAAACTGCTTGTGAACAGCACCAGGAGAGACTGCAAACAGAGTTGAGCCCGCATGGAGCTCAACCTCCTATTGGAATGCATGTCCCCGAGTGTGATGAAGAAGGGAACTTCAGACCTATGCAATGCCACGGCAGCACAGGCCACTGCTGGTGTGTGTATGAAAACGGACTGGAAATTCCAGGGACGAGGACACCACCTGGAACCGGCCAACCACGCTGTGGGCTGCCAGGTCAGTCAGTATTTTAAATATGCAAAATGACTAGTGTTGGAGCAAAAATGAGGCGTTCAAAGAGTCTTCCATTTTTTTTAAGGGAGTTTATCTTGGAACTTGGTGAAACACACAGCTGTAATTCATAAAAGCTGATCATCATGGAAAGGGCTGATTGTTGTCTCCTGTGGTTATGAAGTGCCTATCATTATTGATTGGCATTGAGCTGCAAATATGACTGGGATAAAAGGCTGAATCACATTTATTTGTATCCCAAAGGCCTGATTATCCTTCCCGATCATTCCCACCACACGCATTCGTCTCTTCTGTTGACAGCCATCTCAGACCCCCCCCCCCTACATGCTTCATTTCTACTGATCTCTCTTTTACACTGTTGCTAAGCTAGGTTCCTTGTTCTTACCAAATGCTTCACCATTTATTCTGATTGTGCAGCCTAGGGAATATGGCAGTATATCTTCACTCTTAAGATTCAGAATTGAGGTTACAACACAGGTAAAAATAAAGGATTAAAACTGTGCATCAGAAAACTAACAAGAAAGCAAACAAGGGAAATCAATATTTTTAAATAAAATTTCATCCATCTGTTATAACCATTGAGTGTATTAGCTTTTTTGTTCCATTGGTTTAAGTATTCTTTGTGTTTTTCTCCTTTCTAATTGGGTATTTTATATATTACTTATATTTTTGTCATTCAGTAATCCTGTGACATAAAATCTTTGTCTCCAATTTCAATTTGCTCTCTACCACATTCCAGTAAAAAAGAAATCACATTCAATAAAACAAAATTCTTTCCAAGTACACGCCAGGAAGAAAGATTCTGTGAAATACTGCTGCCATAACAGTTCCTCACAATGAACTCTCCTGAAGTAACATTTACCAGATAACACATACAAAAATCATGGGGAAAAATTAGCGCCAGGATGTTGATTGCTGTAACAACAGCTGATGCCGGTTCCAGCGCCGCACGCCATATCGGTCTTACTGGTAGCGCTGCCGGTAACCTCGATCGCCAGGGACCTCGCCATCATGGAGATCCTGACATCAATGAGTGTGCAACGATCACTGGACGCCCGATCTCCCAACTTCCTTATAGCCAATGGACGTATTGGCTGGAGTTAACAATGACAGCTTCCAGTGGCGTGCAGCAGCAGGAAGCTGGCTCCAGCGACACTATTTAAAGGGATCATCACCAATCACTCACACCTGACAGGTTTGTGAAGTTTGAGTGACTGTGTGTTAGTTCCTGCTACTGCAACAGTTTTCTTTAGTAATTTCAAGGTTCTTTGGTATCAGGAGTGTTGTGGCAAGTACAAAACTGTATAATTATTTCTGGAAAGATTCAAACTACAACACTTGCTAAGATTAATGGGTGCTGTACTGGCAGTCGACCTTGCCCTCCAGGATCTACGGCAGAGGGAGTGGAGGTAGCGAGAAAGACAGGAACATGTGAGCAGAGGAAGAGGGCCATCAGGGCTCTCGAGGATGCCTTGCCCTCTGAGGGTCTTCCAAGAGCACTTCTCCTACCTTCAATTAAGTGAGGAGCAGTGTATTAGAAGGCTTCGCTTCGCCAAGGAGGTGGTCACAGAACTCTGCCATCTCCTGCAACCAGGCCTCGAGCCTCAGACCAGGGCAACCACGGCTCTCCCAGTGGCATCAAGGTCACTGTGGCCGTCAATTTCCTCACCAGCGGATCCTTCCAGTCTGCAGCAAGAGACATTGCTAACATCTCACAGTTCGCTGTCCATCACTGCATCCGGGAGGTCGCTGAGGCTCTCTACAGCAGGAGAAGGGACTACATTGACTTCCTGATCACCAGAGAGAAGCAGGATGAGTGTGCATGTGGCATTGCCAGGGTAGCGGGCTTCCCCATGGTGCAGGCCGCCATCGACTGCACCCATGTGGCTTTGCGGACACTGCATAACAATCCTGAGATCTTCCGTAACCGCAAAGGCTACCACAGACAGAGAATCCTCAATGTCAATGCCTGCTATCCTGGCAGCAGCCACGATGCTTTCATCCTGTGCCAGCACTCTCCCAGCCACCACATCAAGCTCACGGCTGGCTGCTCAGAGACAAGGGCTATTCACTCTCCACCTCTTCCCTCCGCAACCCCAACACTTCTGCCCATCACTCCTATAATGAGAGCCATGCTGCCGCCAGGAACATCATCGAGCAGACCATCGGCTTAATGAAGCAAGGGTTCTGCTGCCTTGACCGCTTGGGAGGAGCCCTCCAGTACTCGCCAGAGCAGGTGTCCCATTTCATCATGGTCTGCCTCATGCTCCACAACTTGACCATCATGAGGGCGCAGCCCTTGCCATCAGGGATTGCGGGACCACCTCAGGAAGAGGAAGAGGAAAATGAAGAGGTGGAGGAGGAACAGAAGGGAGGGAAGAGGCAGCGAGACAATTGGCCTTCTGGACAGGCTGTCCGTGACCGGCTCATCAGACTCTGATTCACATGAATAAAACCCCAGATCCCCGTAGCTCAGCATCCTCCTGGGCGCAAACGTGAAATGAGAAAGAGCACAAAATATTCCAAACACCATTAATAAATGTATCTATAACCATATCACATGAATTCTAATAACTGATGACCCTTGTGCCTGCCATAGTTGAATAGCTGTCATTGTGTGCAAGGTGTGAGATGTGGGTGTGAATGTTGCTAGGCACAGTTTGTTAGTGGGTGAGTGCTGGGGTTGTAGTACATTGAGCAGTGTGTGAAGCTTGTGGTACAGATGGTGGTATGTAGCATTTGTTGAAGCCTTCACTCACCCTGACCACCTGTGTGAGCTTGTTAAACTTCTTCCTACATTGGGCATGGGACCTGGGGACCACAGTGCTGCCCGTGACGTGGTGTGCCATCTCCCTCCGCATAGTCCAGCAGACTTGTGGCAAGGGCCTCCTGGCAGTTGGTACAGGACCGCCTGCCTCTCTCCACTGCTAAAACCAATGCCTCCAGAGCTTCCTCGGAAAACCCCTGGGCTCTTTCCCTGGGGCGGTGATCTGCCATCAGCATTTGTAAATAAGTACTCCTCTCTTTATCCTTCTTCTTATGGTTGTTGAGGCAGCTGTACACTCAACAATACTGAAAAAGAGGTGCTGCAGCATCAACGGACCTCCCTTTTAAGCAGCGGAAAAAGCCTGTGACAATCATTACTTGCGTTTAGACCACACCCGATAGTGGTCCATCTTTTCAATGTAACATCAATGAGCTTGGGTTTTTAGACTAGATTTATGGCTCCAGTCATTTTAATGAGGAGTGAGGATAAATTTTGCGTGTAGTCTAGATGATTTTCACCTAGCGCAAATTCACCATTTTTAGTCCAATTTGCGTGATTCATACTTTTATTTTGTAATAGTTTCAAAACCAGTTTATTTTTTTGATTAGCACTCATTGAACTTCCAAGGACTGCTTGTGAACAGCGCCGAGAGAGACTGCAAACAGAGCTCAGCCTGCGTGGATCTCAAACTCTTATTGGAATCCATGTCCCTGAGTGTGATGAAGAAGGGAACTTCAGGCCTATACAATGCCATGGCAGTACAGGCCACTGCTGGTGTGTGGATGAAAAGGGACAGGAGATTCCTGGGACTAGGACACCACCTGGAACCAGTCAACCACGCTGTGGGCTGCCAGGTCAGTCAGAACTTTAATTAGGCAAAATGACCAGTGCTATAGCAAAAGTAAAAAGATTTGCATTTATATAGCACCTTTTACGATCTCCAAACATCCCAAAGCGCTTTACAATGAAGTACTTTTGAAATGTAGTCACTGTTCTAATGTAGGAAACACGGCAGCCAATTTGTGCACAGCAAGGTCCCACAAGCAACAATGTAATAATGACCAGATCATCTGTTTTTAGGCGATGGTTGAGGAATAAATATTGGCCAGGACACCAGGGAGAACTCGCCTGCTATTTTTCAGAATAGTGCCATAGGACCTTCTATGTCTACTCAAGAGGGAAGATGGGGCCTCAGTTTAATGTCTCATCTGAAAGATGGCACCTCTAACATTGCAGCGCTCCCTTAGTCCTACACTGAAGTGTGAGCCTGGATTTTGTGCTCAAGTGTCTGAAGTGGGGCTTGAAGCCACAACCTTCTGACTCAGAGGAGAGAGTGCTACCACTGAGCCAAGGCAGACACCTAATTATAATGCACAACGGCCAGTGTTGTTGGAAAAATTCAGAGAAGTTAAATGAATTCAGCATTCATTATCTCTGTCGTTGTCAAGTGCCTGTTCCAATTGATTGCTATCATATTGAGCAACTATGGAAGTGAGTTGAACCTTAGGGGTCGAATTTCAGCTGACTGCCTCCATTGGACAGGAGGCAGCTGGAGTGAGTCCGCTGCCTGCCCAATGGAAGCAGTTGGAGGATGAACCATTTTCCGGGTTGGGCCACATTAGCATTCCGTTGGCAAGCTGCTCCACTTGCTGATCAGAGGAGGTGGGATATCCACGGTGCCCAGCTGATGTAAATAGTTTCAGGTGTGGGGCGGCATTCCCAGGGAAGGGCATTCGGGGGGTGGAGAGGGGAGGTGGTTGATTTTATGGGGAATTGAGGAGGAAGATTCCCCCTGGCCCCACAAAATTGTTTAAAATCCTATTTTTCAGTGATCCCTCCAACAGGGAGTACCAATAGGCCTGAAAATCTGCGGGGGTGGGCATGTTATGGTGTAAGTGCTAGGATGCACCGAGTTGTGGACATCACTATTGACCCTGCTGAAGTTGGTGGGATCTGGGGGGCTATGATGAGCAGACTATTTTTGGGTTGGGTGACTCTGCAACACCCCCTAGGCAAAGAGACCAAAATGCCAGGTCCACTTGGAATATTTAAAAAACAATTTTTCTCCACCGATCTTGGGAGGTGTGGTTGATCTGACCAGCCATAGGCCGGGTCCCCAGTGAGGACCAGGATCCGGCAACTCCCAACTTGGGGAGTCTCTACCCAGCCTTGCCCAACCTTATGTCAATGGCCTTTTAAGGGGCAGGCATAGGTTCCACCTCCATAAGGCCATTCAGAAACTGATCCAAAAAAGGAGATTTGGTGTGGTGAAGGAGGTGGGTTTTAAAGAGGGTCTTAAAGGAGAAGAGGGAGGTGAAGTGACAGAGGGGTCGAAGTATTGAATTATAGAGAGTGGGGCCTAGGCGACTGAAGGCACACCCTCCACTGGTGGGGTTAAGAGAGAGAAGGATGCACCAGAGGCTGGAGTCAGAGGAACAGAGAGTTTACAGGGACATTGTAAGGCTCAAGGAGGTTATGGTGATGAGGGAGGTGCAAGGTCACAGAAGAGTTAAAAAAAAAAATAAGCCCCAGCACTGAGTGTGCGTGGGGCTCAGTATTTCCTGCAGAGTCAGGATCAGCAGCAGCAGCAACGTGGTGATTAGGAGTGTCCCTGAGAGAAGAGCAGCCAGTAAAGGGGTGAGTGAAACCTTGGGGACTTTACTGTGTGCAAATAGTGAAAGATTGTTTCCACTAGTGGGCGAATGGGGAGCAAGGGGACAGAGACTGAGAATTCTCTGGAAGAACCAAAGGGAAGGGAGAAGGAAAGTTTCTAAACTGATCATGGATCATGGGATGATTCACTATTGAGGCAGAGACTAGAACATCATTTAAAAGGGAATGGGATAATGATTTCAAAAGGAGAAATATAAAAGGATCTGAGGGGAATGAAGTTACAGGAGAGAGCATCAGCACCGGCATCAGCACTAGCACTGGCACTGGCACCGGCATCAGCACCGGCATCCGGGGTGAATGACCTCCTCCTTTGATGTAATTTCTATCATTCTATGAAAACTCTCCTTTATTGAGTCTGAGCCCAGGGAGTGGTTTAGAAATGTTGGCATTGAGCTGAGTTTAGGACTATGTGCCCTGATAGAAGTGCTTCAAATACAGAGTCTGCTGCCCTTTGTGTGATCTGTTGGTGTGGTTCAGGTCAGTTTATGCTGGTCAGTTTTGATGTGTGAAGTACAAATACAAATCAGCTCTGACTGAAGCTCCCAGTTCAGAGTTGTTCGCTTTACACAAAACCAGAGTCCAAGGAGATAGGGAGAGTGATGGGGCCTGTTAAACGTGGCATTGACCGCACCATGTGCAGTGCAGGGGATTCTGGCTATAATTACAGGGCGAATATCAGCAGATTATATGATTACCACTAGTTACAGGTATGATATCTGGGTGTCATAACTTACTACCAGTTACATATAGATTATCAGTGAATTATTGTATTACTGTTGGTAATGAAGGGAATCTGAGTGTTCCCAGTATTAGAATGGTTATCGGTGCAATTTCAATGAGTTGCTATCAGTTACTGGTGGAATCAAAGTTCCTCGCATGAGGAAGACCTCATAGTGGTCATGTGATCAACCCTCCAAGAATACCCTATCTTACCCCCAGTTCACATTGGCACTTTTCTCCCTTTCCTCTCCCTGTTCTTGCCAGCACTGTTCTCTGCATCCCAATACATGGAGGCACTTTTCACCCCTCAGTTCATATCTTTCCTTCTGTGCACGTTGACACCATTTAGCCCATCCCTCCATTTAAGTTGGCAATTTCCACCCCCCTACTGCTCCTTTAGTTGAGACTGGCGCCTTTAACTCTCTAACTGCAAGTTCAGTTCCCTCTGGTATTCTCCTCCTAACTTCCTTCTCCCTACATTACAACAGTTACTACACATCAAAAGTACTTAATTGGCTGTAAAGTGTGGAAGTGAAAGGCAATATAAATGCAAGTCTTCCTTGCTTTTCTTTGTTTCTTTCCGCTGTCCCACCTACTGCTCTGAGGGATGAAACACTGAGGTGGGCAGGAATTCTGACGATAGCTTTGCAAGACTGGGAATCCCAATCTCACAAATTTATTACAAGAATTTCCACCTAGAGCTCCATTTCATCCCTCAGAGCAACAGAAGGGTGGAGCAGCACTGTGGGTTGGAGCTGGGAATCCCCAGGAAATGAAGAAGTGTACATAAGTGCCTACACTGTATGCCTGGCTACACCCTGATTAAGGGAGCTTACAATGCCTTTGGATACAAGGCTAGGTGAGTTGGAGTACTGAAGGGATTAATGTCTTTTCGGCTAAACCACCTTTTCTCATCCATGATTATTTCTGTTTGGTCCTGACTTTTCTACATGCTTGCAATTATTTGGTCTAGATCTGCTCAATTCACCTCTGATCTGAATTTGAACCACACCCAGACTGAAAAAATGAATAACAGAAAATGCTGGAAATACTCAGCAGGTCAGGCAGCATCTGTAGAGAGTGAAACAGAGTTAAGGGGTTCTGATGAAGGGTTATCGACCTGAAATGTTAACTCTGTTTCTCTCTCTACAGATGCTGCCTGACCTGCTGAGTATTTCCAGCATTTTCTGTTTTTCTTTCAGATTTCCAGCATCCGCAGTATTTTGCTTTTGTGAAAGAATGAAAGGCTGCTTTCTCTCTCTGAGACATGCAAGAGTTCTTAATAAATGGCTTTGGGCTATCTCAACCAGTGCTAAATCCACAGCCATTAACTGGCACTAAATTGGTAATGGTACAGAGGCCATAAGAGAGGCATGTGGAAAGTAGCAAAATTCACACTAGTGCAGTAGGTGGTTATGTTCTGAGGTAGGCTTAAGGTATTATTGTTGGGGTCAAATAGAGGAAGTTTATCAAAAGAGGAAATGACGACTGACGTGTTTTCTCTGATGCATGCAAATGTTTGCCAGAAAAATCTTAAATTAAACAGATATGTGTAAAATTCTATTAAATTATACATTTGTATTAAACTACACATTTATGTATTTTTAATAAATATATTCATATTGAACCTCTAATATAATTTTCCTATCTGTTATTTAACATTGGGTCCACAATACCCTTTCATTCTTATTTTAAATAAACATATTGACAGAGCACCACTGGAACTTGCATTACTTTGATGTAAAATTCTAACAACAGTGATAGAGAAAAATCACAGCAGGGTTGTGAAGGAGAGAGCTTTTAAAGAGAACTCTGGATTTGTGATGGTATCCATGTCAGGCTCATACAAGCTTTATCATGGACCAGATGCTGCATTTTTCATTTTTGTGAAGTAATTAGTGGACTGAAAAGATACCAAACATAATACTAATTGTTAGAATGTTGCCATTTATATTTTCATCTGTGATAGTTTGAAATCTGGCTTCTTTCTTTTCAATTGATTTAGCACCGACGGAACCTCCAAAAACTGCTTGTGTGGAGCAGCGAGATCAACTGCAAGCAGAGATCAATCAGCATAGAGCTCGACCTCCTATCGGAATGCATATTCCTCAGTGTGATGCAGAAGGGAATTTCAGACCTCTGCAATGCCACAGCAGTACAGGCCACTGCTGGTGTGTGGATGAATGGGGCCGAGAAATTCCTGGAACCAGGACACTCCCTGGAAATGATCAGCCACAGTGTGGGCTGCCAGGTCAGTCAGTCAGTACACAGTTTTATTTTGGAAAGTACTGTAATGATTCCTGTCTGGGAGTATGTAATTGTTTTCATACTAACTCCACTGCTGCTTCATGTAATTTGGCATCAAAGGGAATCCAATGGTTTGAAACAAGTAATCTTTAAAACTGTGTAAGCTTTAACATTCCATAAAAGCAACAGAATCTAGCCTGTCAAATACCAGATTGGTTCCTAGTATTGCTGACACAAGCAACACTACAAACTTGTATATGACTGAATAAAGCTGTCCCTGAAGTTAGCTGGATTTTCCAGTACATATTTCTGTAATGTTACCAAAGGCATATATAGGTTCCATGAGCCTTGGATTAATTGGTGGCGAGCATTCACATTTTAACAAATGGTTGTATAGTCTGCTCCTGAAAAGTTGAAGTTGTTTTTGTTCCCCAAAAAATCGGAGTGATTATTTGCACCGCCTTTCACTGTGCATGTGCGCCTGTTTGGCACCGCGCATGTGCACTCGCTGTGGTCGCGCATGCGCAGTACCAAGCAGTGCTGCGGCTGCGGTTTGTACCGCTACGCTTTCCTCGGCTCCGTGCGGAGAAGGTCAGGGGATCAAATGGGCGGGGAGAGGAGAGTATAGCGGCGGCGGTGGGAAGGGGGAGAGAGAGGGGATCGGAGGGGGAAAGAGGGGATCGGAGGGGGAAAGAGGGGATCGGAGGGGGAAAGAGGGGAGAGGGGGAAAGAGGGGAGAGGGGATCGGAGGGGGAAAGAGGAGAGAGGAGAGGGGATCGGAGGGGGAGAGAGGAGAGCAGATTAGGAGAGAGGAGAGGGGATCGGAGGGGGAGAGAGGAGAGCGGATCGGGAGAGAGGAGAGGGGAACGGAGGAGGAGAGAAGAGGGGGCGAGCGGAGAGAGAAGAGGAGGGGGAGAGAGGAAAGGGGATCGGAGGGGGAGGGTTTAAACTAAAATGGCAGGGGGTTGGAAACCTGTGCAGGGAGATAGAGGAAAGGGAAACGAGGATAGAAACAAAAGACAGGAAGCAGAAAAGCAAAAGTGGCAGTCAGAGAAATCAAGGGTTTAAATCAAACATGGCCACCGTAAATAATAATTGTAAGAGTGTTAAAAAAACAAGCCTTGAAGGCTTTGTGTCTTAATGCGAGGAGCATTCGTAATAAGGTGGATAAATTAGCTGCGCAATTAGATGTAAACGGATATGATATGATTGGGATTACGGAAACATGGCTCCAGGGTGACCAAGCCTGGGAACTCAACATCCAGGGGTATGCAATATTCAGGAAAGACAGGCAAAAAGGAAAAGGAGGTGGGGTAGCATTGCTGGTTAAAGAGGAGATTAACACAATAGTAAGGAAGGATATTAGCTCTGATGATGTGGAATCTGTATGGGCAGAGCTGAGAAATACCATGGGGCAGAAAACGTTAGTGGGAGTTGTATACAGACCCCCAAACAGTAATGCTAAGGTTGGGGATGGCATTAAATGGGAAATTAGAGACGGGTGCAATAAGGGCACAGCAGTTATCATGGGTGACTTTAATCTACATGTAGATTGGGCTAACCAAATTAGTAACAATACTGTGGAGGAGGAATTCCTGGAGTGTATACAGGATGGACCAATATGTCGAGGAACCAACTAGAGACCAGGCCATCTTAGACTGGGTATTATGTAATGAGAAAGGATTAATTAGCAATCTTGTTGTGTGAGGCCCTTTTGGGCAGAGCAATCATAATATGATAGAATTCTTCATTAAGATGGAGAGTGAAGTATTTGACTCAGAGATTAGGGTCCTGAATTTAAATAAAGGAAACTACGATGGTATGAGGTGCGAGTTGGGTAGGATGGATTGGGGAACGTTACTTAAAGGGTTGACGGTGGATAGGCAATGGCATACATTTAAAGATCGCATGGATGAACTACAGAATTTGTTCATCATTGCTTGGCATAAAAATAAAACAAAAAAGGTGACTCAACCGTGGCTAACAAGGGAAATTGGGGATACCATAAGATTGGTACATATAAATTGGCCAGAAAAAGCAGCAAACCTGAGGATTGGGAGCAGTTTAGGATTCAGCAAAGGAGGACAAAGGGATTAATTAAGAGGGGGAAAATAGAGTATGAGTGTAAGCTTTCAGGGAACATAAAAACTGACTGTAAAAGCTTCTATAGATATTTGAAGAGAAAAAGATTGGTGAAGTCAAGCATAGGTCCCTTGCAGTCAGAATCAGGGGAATTTATAATGGGAAACAAAGAAATGGCAGAGCAATTAAACACATACTTTGGTTCTGTCTTCACAAAGGAGGACACAAATAACCTCCCAGAGATGTCGGGGAACATAGGGTCTAATGAGAGGGAGGAACTGAATGAAATCAGTAGTATTTGTAGGGAAATGGTGTTAGTGAAATTGACGGGATTGAAGGCCGATAAATCCCCAGGGCCTGATAATCTACATCCTAGGGTACTTAAGGAAGTGGCCCTAGAAATAGTAGATGCATTGCTGGTCATCTTCCAAAATTCTATAGACTCTGGAACAGTTCCCATGGATTGGAGGGTAGTTAATGTTACCCCACTATTCAAAAAAGGTGGTAGAGAGAAAACGGGGAATTATCGACCGGTAAGTCTGACATCGGTAGTGGGGAAAATGCTAGAGTCCATTATAAAAGATGTAATAGCAGAGCACTTGGAAAACAGTAACAGGATTGGACAAAGTCAACATGGATTTACAAAAGGTAATTCGTGCTTGACCAATCTACTGGAATTTTTTGAGGATGTAACTGGTAGAATAGATAAGGGAGAACCAGTGGATGTGGTGTATTTGGACTTTCAGAAGGCTTTCGATAAGGTCCCGCATAAGAGATTGGCGTGTAAAGTTAAAGCACAAGGAATTGGGGGCAAGGTACTGACTTGGATAGAGAACTGGTTGGCAGACAGGAAGCAAAGAGTTGGAATAAATGGGTCTTTTTCCGAGTGGCAGGTAGTGACTAGTGGGGTACCGCAGGGATCGGTGCTAGGACCCCAGCTATTCACAATATATATTAATGATCTCGACGAGGGAACTAGATGTAATATCTCCAAGTTTGCAGACGACACAAAGCTGGGTGGGCATGTGTGCTGTGAGGAGGATACCGAGAACTCCAGTATGATTTGGACAGGTTGGGTGATTGGGCAGATGCATGGCAGATGCAGTATAATGTGGATAAATGTGAGGTTATCCACTTTGGTGGCAAAAACAGGAAGGCAGATTATTATCTGAACGGCAATAGATTGGGAGAAGGGGAAGTGCAACGAGACCTGGGTGTCCTTGTGCACCAGTCGCTGAAGGTAAGTATGCAGGTGCAGCAGGCGGTTATGAAGGCAAATGGTATGTTGGCCTTCGTCACGAGAGGGTTCAAGTACAGGAACAAGGATGTCTTGCTGCAGTTGTACAGGGCCTTTGTGAGACCACACCTTGAGTATTGTGTGCAGTTTTGGTCGCCTTATCTGAGGAAGGATGTTCTTGCCATGGAGGGAGTGCAGCGAAGATTCACCAGACTGATACCTGGGATGGCAGGAATGACGTATGAGGAGAGATTGAGTCGATTGGGCTTATACTCGCTGGAGTTTGAAGAATGAGAGGGGATCTCATTGGAACTTATAAAATTCTAACAGGACTAGACAGACTAGATGCAGGAAGGATGTTCCCGATGGCGGGGGAGTCCAGAACCAGGGGCCACAGTCTAAAGATAAGGGGTAAGCCATTTAGGACAGAGATGAGGAGGAATTTCTTCACCCAGAGAGTGGTGAACCTGTGGAATTCTCTACCACAGAAGGCAGTTGAGGCCAATTCATTAAATATATTCAAGAAGGAGTTCGATATATTTCTTAAGGCTAAAGGGATCAAGGGATATGGGGAGAAGGCAGGGACAGGGTACTGAGTTTGGATGATCAGCCATGATCTCATTGAATGGCGGAGCAGGCTCGAGGGGCCGAATGGCCTACTCCTGCTCCTATCTTCTATGTTTCTATGAGAGGAGAGGGGATCGGAGAGGGAGAGAGAGGAGAGGGGATCGGAGGGGGAGAGAGGAGAGGGGATCGGAGGGGGAGAGAGGAGAGGGGATCGGAGGGGGAGAGGGGATCGGAGGGGGAGAGGGGATCGGGGATTGGAGGGGGAGAGGGGATCGGAGGGGGACGGGATCGGAGGGGAAGAGGGGAGAGGGGATCGGAGGGGGAGAGGGGACAGGGGATCGGAGGGGGACAGGGGAGAGGGGATCGGAGGGGGAGAGGGGATTGGGGAGAGGGGAGGGGATCGGAGGGGGCGAGGGGATCGGAGGTGGCGAGGGGATCGGAGGGGGCGAGGGGATCGGAGGGGGCGAGGGGTTCGGAGGGGGAGAGGGGATCGGGGACCGGAGGGGCAGAGGGAATCGGGGATCGGAGGGGGAGAGGGGATCGGAGGGGGAGAGGGGATCGGAGGGGGAGAGGGGATCGGAGGGGGAGAGGGGATCGGAGGGGGAGAGGGGATCGGAGGGGGAGAGTGGATGGGAGAGGGGATCGGAGGGGGAGAGGGGATCGGAGGGGGAGAGGGGATCGGAGGGGGAGAGGGGATCGGAGGGGGAGAGGGGATCGGTGATCGGAGGGGGAGAGGGGATCGGGGATCGGAGGGGGAGAGGGGGATCAGGGATCGGAGGGGGAGAGGGGATGGGAGAGGGGATCGGAGGGGGAGAGGGGATCGGTGATCGGAGGGGGAGAGGGGATCGGGGATCGGAGGGGGAGAGGGGATCAGGGATAGGAGGGGGCGAGGGGATCAGAGGGGGAGAGTGGATCGGAGAGGGGATCAGAGGGGGAGAGGGGATCGGTGATCGGAGGGGGAGAGGGGATCGGGGATCGGAGGGGGAGAGGGGATCAGGGATCGGAGGGGGAGAGGGGATCGGAGGGGGAGAGGGGGATCGGAGGGGGAGAGGGGATCGGAGGGGGAGTGGGGAGAGGGGATCGGAGGGGAGAGGGGGGGAGAGGGGAGGGAGGGGGAGAGGGGAGAGGCGGTCGGGAGGGGAGAGGGGATCGGGGGGAGAGGGGAGAGGGGATTGGAGGGGGAGGGGGGATCGGAGGGGGAGGGGGAGAGGGGATCGGAGGGGGAGGGGGAGAAGCGATGGGAGGGGGAGAGGGGATCGGCGGGGGAGAGGGGAGAGGGGAGAGGGGATCGCAGGGGGAGAGGGGATCGCAGGGGGAGAGGGGATCGGGGATCGGAGGGGGAGAGGGGATCGGAGGGGGAGAGGGGATCGGAGAGGGGAGAGGGGATTTGAAGGGGAGAGGGGATCGAAGGGGGGGAGGGGGGAGAGGGGATCGGGGAGAGGGGAGTGGGGGGGAGAGGGGATCGGAGGGGATCGGGGAGAGGGGATCATCGGGGAGAGGGAATCGGGGATCCGGGGGGAAAGGGGATTATCGGGGAGAGGGGATCATCAGGGAGAGGCGATCGGGGGGGAGAGGTGATCGGGGAGAGGGGAGTGGGGGGGAGACGGGATCGGGGAGAGGGCCTGGGCCCTGACAATAAACCCCCAAAAAACCAAAGTCCTTGTGTTCCAGCAAAGATCCAGACATCAGGGACCCAGAATAAATTTCACACTAGGAACAACTAAAATTGAACAAACCACTAACTACACATACTTGGGCTTAAAAATCAGTTCTATGGGAAATTTTCATTTGGCTGTGAATGAACTGAAAGAGAAAGCAAGAAGGGCTTTCTATGCCATTAAAAAATCAATCCAAATAGAAATCCCAATTAGCATTTGGCTCAAAATTTTCAAATCAGTAATTGAACCAATTGCACTCTATGGCAGTGAGGTGTGGGGACCACTAACACAACAAGAATTTGCAAAATGGGACAAACACCCAATTGAGATCCTACATGCAGAATTCTGTAAAAGTATCCTCCGGACTCAAAGGAAAACCGTAAACAATGCATGCAGGGCAGAACTAGGCCAATATCCATTAATAATTACTATCCAAAAAAGAGCCACCAAATTTTGGAAACACCTAAAAATGAGCAACCCCCACTGCTATCATTACGAAGCCCTGAAATGCCAAGAGAGGATCATAAAGAAGAATACCCTCAGTCAACTAGTCCTGGGACTCAGTGAAGTAACCACTAACAATAACCAGCCCCAGGACAGTGACATCGTAGCACAGAGAATTCGACCCAACACAATTGTCACTAAGCAAAAGGAAAAATATCTGTCATATTGGGCAGAAACAACAAAAACCCAAAACAAACTCAATTGCTACTTGGCCCTAAACAGACAATACAACATGGCTGAATACCTGACCACGGTAAAAGATAGCAAATTGAGAAAAACCTTGACTATGTACAGACTTAGTGAGCATAGCCTGGCTATCGAAAAAGGCAGACACAGACAGACCTGGCTGACAAGAGAGAACAGGATATGCTCTCACTGCGGTCAGGGAGTGGTGGAGACAGAGATGCACTTCCTCACAGCTTGTAGAAAATATCAGGGCATAAGGGAGAATTTCTACCCAAAATTCACAAAAATATGCCCTGAATTCAGAAATTTGAATGACGACCAAAAACTCCCATACCTACTAGGGGAACAGAGAAATTGTGTAACCTTAGCGGCACATTATGTTACAGCTTGCCATAAACAGAGGGACAACCATTAAATCTAAGAAAAGAGTATATACAAATTATATGAATGTATATTTATACACTCAGGGATATATCTGTTTATACACTGTATGGATAGATCTGCGTTTGTGTTCAACTATAAATGTTTTTCGATGCTTTGGCAACATAAGATGTACCTTGTCATGCCAATAAAGCGATTTGAATTGAATTGAATTGAATTGAATTGAGTGGGGGGGAGAGGGAATGGGGGAGAGGGGAGGGGGAGGGGGAGAGGGGATCGGGGGGGGGCAGAGGGGAGAGGGGACCGGGGAGGGAATCGGGGAGGGGAGAGGGGATCGGGGTGGGAAGAGGGGAGAGGGGAGCGGGGAGGGGAGAGGGGATCGGGGGGAGAAGAGGGGAGAGGGGATCAGGGGGAGAGGGGAGAGGGGATCAGGGGGAGAGGGGATCGGGGGGAGAGGGGAGTAGAGGGGATAGGGAGGGGATCGGGGGGAGAAGAGGGGAGAGGGGGAGAGCGGATTGGAGAGGGTAGAGGGGAGAGGGGAGTAGAGGGGAGAGGGGAGTAGAGGGGAGAGGGGAGTAGAGGGGATCGGGGGGAGAGAGGGGATCGGGGGGAGAGAGGGGATCGGGGGGAGAGAGGGGATCGGGGGGAGAGAGGGGATCGGGGGAGAGGGGAGAGAGGATCAGAGAGGGGATCAGGGGGAGAGGGGAACGGGGGGAGAGGGGAGAGAGGATCGGAGAGGGGATCGGGGGGAGAGGGGTTGGAGGGGATCGGAGGGGGATCGGGGATCGGAGGGGGATCGGGGATCGGAGGGGGATCGGGGATCGGAGGGGGATCGGGGATCGGAGGGGGATCGGGGATCGGAGGGGAAGAGGGGGATCGGGGATCGGAGGGGGAGGGGGGGATCGGAGGGGGAGAGGGGGATCGGGGATCGGAGGGGGAGAGGGGATCGGGGATCAGAGGGGGAGAGGGGGATCGGGGATCGGAGGGGGAGAGGGGATCGGGGATCAGAGGGGGAGAGGGGGATCGGGGATCGGAGGGGGAAAGGGGATCGGGAGGGGAGAGGGGATCGGAGGGGGAGAGGGGAGAGGGGATCGGAGATCGGAGGGGTAGAAGGGATCAGGGATCGGAGGGGGAGAGGGGATCGGGGATCGGAGGGGGAGAGGGGATCGGGGATCGGAGGGGGAGAGGGGATCGGAGGGGAGAGGGGATTGGAGGGGGAGAGGGGATTGGAGAGGGGATCAGAGGGGAGAGGGGATCGGAGGGGGAGAGGGGGATTGGGGATCGGAGGAGGAGAGGGGATCAGAGGGGAGAGGGGATCGGAGGGGATCGGGTGGGAGAGGGGATCGGGGGGGAGTGGGTAGAGGGGAGGGGGAGGGGAGAGGGGATGAGAGGGGATCGGAGGGGGATCGGGGATCGGAGGGGGATCGGGGATCGGAGGGGGAGAGGGGATCGGAGGGGGATCGGGGATCGGAGGGGGATCGGGGATCGGAGTGGGAGAGGGGGATCGGGGATCGGAGGGGGAGAGGGGGATCGGGGATCGGGAGGGGGAGAGGGGATCGGATGGGGGAGGGGATCGGAGGGGGAGAGGGGATCGGAAGGGGAGCGGAAGGGGGAGGGGAGACGGGATCGGAGGGGCGAGACGGGAGACGGGATCGGAGGGGCGAGAGCGGAGACAGGATCGGAGAGGGGAGAGGGGATCGGAGGGGGGAGAGGTGATCGGAGGGGATCGGAGGGGGAGAGGGGATCGGAAGGGCGGAAGGGGAGAGGGGATCGGGGGGGGAGGGGGATCGGGGATCGGAGGGGGAGAGGGGATCGGAGGGGGAGAGGGGTTCGGAGGGGACGAGGGGGAGAGGGGATCGGAGGCGGAGGGGGAGAGGGGAGTGGATCAGATCGGAGGGGGAGGGGGAGAGGGGAGTGGATCAGATGGGAGGGGATCGTAGTGGGTTAGGGGAGGGGATGGGAGGGGGAGGGGATCGGAGGGGGAGAGGGGAGGGGAGAGGGGAGGGGATCGGAGGGGGAGAGGGCAGGGGATCGGAGGGGGGGAGGGGAAGTGGGGAGGGGATCGGAGGGGGAGAGTGGAGAGGGGATCGGAGGGGGAGAGGGGAGAGGGGAGAGGGGATCGGAGGGGGAGAGGGGATCGGGGATCAGAGGGAGGGAGGGGATTGTGGGGGAGAGGGGATCGGAGGGGAGAGGGGATTGGAGGGGGAGGGGGAGGGGATCGGAGGGGGAGGGGGAGGGGATCGGAGGGGGAGAGGGGAGGGGATCGGAGAGGGGAGAAGGGATCGGAGGGGGGAGGGGAGAGAGGGAGGGGGAGGGAGGGGCGGGGATCGAAGGGGGAGAGGGGCGGGGATCAGAGGGGGAGAGGGGAGGGGAGGGGGAGGGGAGAGGGGATGAGAGGGGATCGGAGGGGGATCGGGGATCGGAGGGGGAGAGGGGATCGGAGGGGGATCGGGGATCGGAGGGGGAGAGGGGGATCGGAGGGGGAGAGGGGGATCGGGGATCGGAGGGGGAGAGGGGGATCGGGGATCGGGAGGGGGAGGGGGATCGGGGATCGGGAGGGGGAGAGGGGATCGGATGGGGGAGGGGATCGGAGGGGGAGAGGGGATCGGAAGGGGAGCGGAAGGGGGAGGGGAGACGGGATCGGAGGGGCGAGAGGGGAGACGGGATCGGAGGGGCGAGAGCGGAGACAGGATCGGAGAGGGGAGAGGGGATCGGAGGGGGGAGAGGTGATCGGAGGGGGAGAGGGGATCGGAGGGGGAGAGGGGATAGGAAGGGCGGAAGGGGAGAGGGGATCGGGGATCGGAGGGGGAGAGGGGATCGGAGGGGGAGAGGGGTTCGGAGGGGACGAGGGGGATCGGGGATCGGAGGCGGAGGGGGAGAGGGGAGTGGATCAGATCGGAGGGGGAGGGGGAGAGGGGAGTGGATCAGATGGGAGGGGATCGTAGTGGGTTAGGGGAGGGGATCGGAGGGGGAGGGGGAGGGGATCGGAGGGGGAGAGGGGAGGGGAGAGGGGAGGGGATCGGAGGGGGAGAGGGGAGGGGATTGGAGGGGGAGAGGGGAGGGGAGGGGAGGGGAAGTGGGGAGGGGATCGGAGGGGGAGAGTGGAGAGGGGATCGGAGGGGGAGAGGGGAGAGGGGAGAGGGGATCGGAGGGGGAGAGGGGATCGGGGATCAGAGGGAGGGAGGGGATTGGGGGGGAGAGGGGATCGGAGGGGAGAGGGGATCGGAGGGGAGAGGGGATCGGAGGGGGAGGGGATCGGAGGGGGAGGGGATCGGAGGGGGAGGGGATCGGAGGGGGAGAGGGGAGGTGATCGGAGGGGGAGAGGGGAGGGGATCGGAGGGGGAGAGGGGAGAAGGGATCGGAGGGGGGAGGGGAGAGGGGGAGGGAGGGGCGGGGGTCGAAGGGGGAGAGGGGCGGGGATCAGAGGGGGAGAGGGGAGGGGATCGGAGGGGGAGAGGGGATCGGGGATCGGAGGGGAGAGGGGATCGGAGGGGGCGAGTGGGATCGGGGATCGGAGGGGGAGAGGGGATCGGGGATCGGAGGGGGAGAGGGGATCGGGGATCGGAGGGGGAGAGGGGGATCGGGGATCGGAGGGGGATCGGGGATCGGAGGGGGAGAGGGGATCGGGGATCGGAGGGGAGAGGGGATCGGAGGGGGCGAGGGGGATCGGGGATCGGAGGGGAGAGGAGGATCGGAGGGGGAGAGGGGATCGGAGGGGGAGAGGGGATCGGAGAGGGGATCGGAGGGGAGAGAGGATCGGAGAGGGGATCAGGGGGAGAGGGGATCGGGAGGGGAGAGGGGAGAGAGGATCGGAGAGGGGATCGGGAGGGTAGAGGGGATCGGGGAGAGGGGATAGGAGGGGATCGGAGGGGGGGTGGAGAGGGGATCGGGGATCGGAGGGGGAGAGGGGATCAGAGGGGAGAGGGGATCGGAGGGGGAGAGGGGATCAGAGGGGAGAGGGGATCGGAGGGGGAGAGGGGGATTGGGGATCGGAGGAGGAGAGGGGATCAGAGGGGAGAGGGGATTGGAGGGGGAGAGGGGATCAGGGAGTGGGGGGGGAGAGGGGAGGGGGAGAGGGGAGAGGGGGGGATCGGGTGGGAGAGGATAGGGTGGGAGAGGGGATCGGGGGGGAGAGGGGATCGGGGGGGAGTGGGTAGAGGGGATCGGGGAGGGGGAGGGGAGAGGGGATGAGAGGGGATCGGGGGGGGGGGAGAGGGGATCGGGGGGGAGAGGGGATGGGCGGGGGGAGAGGGGATCGGGGGGGAGAGAGGGGATTGGGAGGGGAGAGGGGATTGGGAGGGGAGAGGGGATTGGGAGGGGAGAGGGGAGAGAGGATCGGAGAGGGGATCGGGGGGAGAGGGGATCGGAGGGGGATCGGGGATCGGAGGGGGAGAGGGGGATCGGAGAGGGAGAGGGGGATCGGGAGGGGGAGAGGGGATCGGATGGGGGAGGGGATCGGAGGGGGAGAGGGGATCGGAAGGGGAGCGGAAGGGGGAGGGGAGACGGGATCGGAGGGGCGAGAGGGGAGACGGGATCGGAGGGGCGAGAGGGGAGACGGGATCGGAGGGGCGAGAGGGGAGACGGGATCGGAGGGGCGAGAGGGGAGACGGGATCGGAGGGGCGAGAGCGGAGACAGGATCGGAGAGGGGAGAGGGGATCGGAGGGGGAGAGGGGATCGGAGGGGATCGGAGGGGGGAGAGGGGATCGGAGGGGGAGAGGGGAGAGAGGATCGGGGGGGGAGGGGGAGAGGGGAGAGGGGATCGGAGGGGGAGAGGGGATCGGAGGGGGAGAGGGGATCGGAGGGGGAGAGGGGATAGGAAGGGCGGAAGGGGAGAGGGGATCGGAAGGGATGAGGGGGAGAGGGGATCGGAGGGGGAGAGGGGAGTGGATCAGATCGGAGGGGGAGGGGGAGAGGGGAGTGGATCAGATGGGAGGGGATCGTAGTGGGTTAGGGGAGGGGATCGGAGGGGGAGGAGGAGGGGATCGGAGAGGGGAGGGGAGAGGGGAGAGGGGAGGGGATCGGAGGGGGAGAGGGGAGGGGATCGGAGGGGGAGAGGGGAGGGGATCGGAGGGGGAGAGGGGAGGGGAAGTGGGGAGGGGATCGGAGGGGGAGAGTGGAGAGGGGATCGGAGGGGGAGAGGGGAGAGGGGATCAGAGGGAGGGAGGGGATTGGGGGGGAGAGGGGATTGGAGGGGGAGGGGGAGGGGATCGGAGGGGGAGGGGATCGGAGGGGGAGAGGGGAGGGGGAGAGCGGAGGGGGAGGGGATCGGAGGGGGAGAGGGGAGAAGGGATCGGAGGGGGGAGGGGAGAGAGGGAGGGGGAGGGAGGGGCGGGGATCGAAGGGGGAGAGGGGCGGGGATC
This sequence comes from Somniosus microcephalus, assembly GCF_052327205.1. Lineage (NCBI taxonomy): Eukaryota > Metazoa > Chordata > Chondrichthyes > Squaliformes > Somniosidae > Somniosus > Somniosus microcephalus. The sequence continues at coordinate 77,471,890 of NC_140998.1, read as the reverse complement.
AGAGGGGGAGAGGGGAGGGGATCGGAGGGGGAGGGGATCAGAGGGGGGGAGGGGATCGGAGAGGGGAGGGGAGGGGATCGGAGAGGGGAGGGGATCGGCAGGGGAGGGGATCGGAGAGGGGAGGGGATCGGGAGGGGAGAGGGGAGGGGATCAGTAGGGGAGAGGAGAGGGGAGGGGGGATAGAAGGGGGGAGAATGTCAGGAACTTGTTTGGTGGGGTGGGGTGGGGGATCCACAGTGAGAATAGTGGGTGGGGAGGAAGAATGTGATCCATGTCTAAAGGAGGCAGGATGAATGAGAGCAAGAACGTGATCCAGATCAGAAGATGGATCACATTCTCCCACCCTCTATTAGGACTGGATCATGTTCTTCCACCCCACCCACTTTACACCCGCACCACGTTCTCCCTCTCCTCCCTTCCCCTCCCCTCCCCCACCACCCGGCAGACGGTAGCAGTTCAAGAACGCAGTTCACAACCACCCTCTCAAGGGCAGCTAACGATAGGCAATAAATAAATTAATTTTTGAAAATGAGAGCGCATTCTATGCAATGTTCCCTGTAAGCGGCCGCGCAGCGCTCCAGCGAACCTGCGCAGCTGGCTTGCCAGCTTTTCAATACAAAAACCGGAGTGATTATTTGCACCAACAAATTTGAGTCATTCTGCGCATGCGCACCATATGGGAGGGCGGGAGCCTAAAGACCATTATGCCCCCCACTGGAGCCGTGCATGCACACCCATCGTTGCAACCACGCATGCGCCTACATTTCCTGTAGGCCCAGCTCAAACCCCGGAGCCCATTCACAGGCTGTAGGCCCAGCTCAGACCCCGGAGCCCATTCACAGGCTGTAGGCCCAGCTCAGACCCCGGAGCCCATTCACAGGCTGTAGGCCCAGCTCAGTGGAGGAGAAGGTCAGCAACTCTGGTGGGGGGCGGAGGGAGAAGGTCAGGTACTTGTTGGGAGTAGAATGTCAGGAACTTGTTGGGGGGGTGGGGGAGAAGGTTCTAACTCTGGTGGGGGGCGGAGGGAGAAGGTCAGGTACTTGTTGGGAGTAGAATGTCAGGAACTTGTTGCGGGGGTGGGTGGAGAAGGTTCTAACTTGGGGTGGGGGTGGAGGGTGGGAGAAGGTCAGGGACTTGTTGGGGGAGGAGAATGTCAGTAACTTGTTTGGGGGGAGAGAAGGGGTGAGCCCTGTCTATTCTCTGAAAGCAGTAGTGTTAGCACTGAGACCTCTGTCTGGAGCCAGGCTGTCACAATGAATGGATCAAATTATACATTGCAAAGACCTTGATTACTGGCAGGATCAAATTATACATTCCAGACAAACTGCTGGATGTGTCTTGTCCTCCAAAGGGACCAATCAGAAATCTGGTCTTGTCATCCAAGGCGACCAATCAGAACTTTGGTGTTGCAAATACCTGCTGCGAAAAATTTTTTAATTATCCAATAATTTAAATTAAACAATGTAAATAACACAGCAAAGTGCAAATTTAGTGCAAATAATTAATCAGATTTATTTGAATTAAGCAACTTTGAATTAAAAGTAGTCTGTACTGAGTTTACAGAATAACACCAGGATGCTTTTACTGTTTGAACCATTCTTTAAAAAGAACCGTTATTCTTAAATATTTTTAATGTACCATCCTTAATGATCTTAAGCTCACAGATGATGCTCGTGATTCCATTACCTTTTTAAAAGAATGCATCACATCTCCCCATCGCATGACTTCACCTTCCTACACCACACATTAAGTGTAAGAAGTCACGGGGGGAGATTTTCTACTTGGGCACCAAACGGGTGTGATGGTGGCAGTGCGCCTGCAGTGCCCGTCCAAAGCGGCACTCGGGAGACCCAAGTTGTTTTTAGGTTTGGGCTTCGTTAGCATTTTTCTAGTGAGCACCGGCTGGCAAATGGCTGCTCTGCTGCAGCTCGGCGGTTTCCTGAGGAGGAAAATCGGCCGGCTGTAGTATGCAGCCAGCTGACTAAAAAAAAAAAAAAAAAAATTTTAAAAAGACAAATAACGTACCTTTTGTGGGAGGCCTTCAGCAGTCACTTTAAGGACCATCCATTAGGTTGCCGAACGCCTGGGGAAAGTGGGACTGACATGTGCATGCTCCGCCCATTTCTCCACAGAAATTTCAATCAAGGTCCAACAACAGGCATTGGACCCTGATTTGCATATTTAAACAGCCCCCTGCCTGCTTTGGCCACAGGAGTGCTGGCATCCATATAAAGGCCCACTTGCAAATTGATTCAGGCAGGCAAATGGTGCACAAGGCCCCCGCCAGATTTTCAGCCCAGATCGATGATTGGTGGCTGGCAGTTAAAAATTTCCTTCACTATTTTAGTGTATTGAATACTGTAGTTATAAACACATTCAGTGATACAAACACTATCCCTGTTTCTATCCCTATAGCAATACTTTAGAAGAAATACACGTGACTCGCTGCGTGAACAGTTAATTAAGCAGGTGCATACAGTGTAATAATGTCTCTAAATTAGACAAAAGTTCAGGTTATACAATGGTTAGAAAACTCTCCTTTCACTACTGGCAACTGGGTTCAAATGCAGCCCAGATCTGTGAGATGAAAGTCTCTTTCTGCCCACAATAAGGGTTATAATTGAAATGGTTTGGGCATTTGATCACTTTCCTGTGGGCCTGTGGGCATGAATCTATCATTTAACACTGATTGGCATTAAACTGGCAATATCACTCAAAGGCCAAAAGATTCCATATCAAATAAAAAATATTATAGAGGCTTGGATTTAAGGCAGAGGAAAGTGAAACTTAATCTTCATCTGTCCCTTAGTACACCTGACCTGGGACTGCATAGGGCCGACACTGGTTACCCAAATTTAAAAGTATACCATTCCCGGGGTGGATTAACGCAAGGGCCTACTAGGCCCTTGATCAGTTCCTCCAGCCAAACTCATCACGGCGCAGAATAACTGCACACAACTGCTGGATGCTGGGTCAGTTTAATTTAAGTGTACTATATTGTGATATGATTTCCTTTATTTTAATGCAGTGTGTAAACATTTTAGTGGCCTATTGCTCCATGCATTTTACTTCCCATTTGTGTTTTAATGGATCGGCGTGGGGGGTGGGGGTGCGGGTGTTGTGTATGGGGGAGCGGAGTGGCCCCAAATGTTCTTGATGCCTAGGGCCCCACGAATTCTTAATCTGGCTCTGGCCATCCCTCAACATAACTGTTACAAATGTCAGGTTTGCACTGGATATTCTCTTGGGTACAGTGTCACTGGACACTCCCATAAGCAGACCCAGCAACCCTACAACCTTGAAAGTACCGTTACTGCCCAATATCGAGTTACATGATCGTGTGATTTGGAAGCAGTAACAATAAGACCCCTTATTGTGTGTACTGGATACTGTGATCTCACTCATGATCTGTGTTCATTTCTTCTATCTTCTCAAGGCGGACTGATCAGCATTCTAGTGAGATAAGGCCTATTGTAAATCACCAAACCTGTTTATTTTACATGACCTGCATGACTGAACAGACTCTTTAACCTTGAAAAAAGGTAAAAGAGCAAAATAAGATAAGTGAAAACAAATAGTTAATCCAGAGCACTGTTGTAAGTTAAACCAGGACAAGGGGTCATGGGTACAAAGTGATTAAAAAAAACAAGTTCCAGAAACGCTTCTTCGCACAGAGTGATTATATCTGGGACCGTCTTCTGGGCAGGGTAATGGAGCCAGACACACTGGCAGTTAGATGCTGTGATGGGAATACTGTAGGTTTCTATTGAAGAATGAGTTAGATGGGCCAAATGGTCTCCTTCGTATTAATCATCTTTGTAAGCTTCCTTGTACAGGTGGGCAGGCCTATGTTTCTCTTGTTGGAAGACACTTTTTACAATAAATAGGACATTGAGAAAAGACTACAAGAAAATAATTTTACACCTGTGGCAATTTTGCTATTCTTGAAAGAACCTCCATCACCAAATCCATGCCAGTGTACAATGCAGAGCCATAGAAATCGTAGCAGTGAAGGAGGCCATTAGATCCATTGGGCCTGTGCTAGTGCTTGTATTTTCTACTAGAACTATCTACTCTATCCCCATTTCCCTGTCCTTTCCCCTATCCTTTTATATTCTCCCTTTTCCAATACTTATCCAATTACCCTTTAAATTATGTTATATGGGGAGAAATTGGTTTTGCACTGGTAACCGACATAGATTTTTGTTTGTACTACCCAGAAATAAAGTACCACCTAGGTGGAGTGCAGATAGGACAATTAGGTGGGGAAGATCAGATGCCCGTATTGGAACCTGTCCAATTTCCCTTTTATTAATTTAAAAGTAGAAGAAAAATTCTGTATGCCCCATCACAGGCATATGATTGCACTCGCCAGGTGATATTTTACACCCAAGCAACACGGGTGAAAATTTGCCCTTGGGTATTTGGCTCTGTCTGTTCTCCCACTCTGTTAAGAATGTTGCCATTTAGGGTTTATTTACTTTCACTGTTTTTCCAATAGTATGCCATTTCCTATTTCTCTGCATCAGTCACCAGTCTGCCCACTACTAACCTGCGCATGTCCTCTTGCCATCTACTGCATTCTTCCCCATAGCTTGCAATGGCCCTAATTTGCTTTCTCTCCTCCAGCCATTTCTCTATCCATGAATCTACATTCCCATTCATGCCATATGCCTTCATTTTCATAACATGCTTCTTGCATGACACCTTATCAAATGCATTCTCAAAATCCATATATACCTCCATTGCGTTCTCTGTATGTATACACTCATTTGTTCAAAAAAAGTAAATTAAATTAGTCAAACATGATCTTCCCTTTACAATTCCATGCTATTCCTGATTAGTCTATGCCTTTCTAAGTGATGAATAATTTAATCTCACATTATGGATTTTAGAAGTTTATTCATAACCAAGTTAAGACTTACTGGTCTATAATTTCCTGTCTTATTCTTTTCCCCTTACTTGAACAGGATGTAACATTTGCCACTCTGCAATCCTTGGCACAATTAACATTTTCACATTTTTTAAAAATTATGGTTAGTTCCTTTGCTGTCTCCTCTGCAATCTCCTTCTGTATTCTGGGATGCACACCATTTGGGCTTGATTGCTTTTCTATTTTTAGACCAATTAACTTTTTCTAATGCGCTTTCCTTTGAATATTTATGTCTAGTGGTGACTCTTCCACATCCGCCTTAGGAACTCCTACAGTGCCTCTTTCACCTTCCTCTGGAAAACCGAGGATAAATACTTATTTAGCTTCTCTGTCATTTCTTCACATTCATGTACAAGATGGCTTCCTTCATCGCTAACTGGTCCCTTTAACTATCCTTTTACTTCCTATGTGCTTATGTATGTCCTTGCTGTTACTCTTTTAATTTTAGTTTTTGCTTTCCTTCTACACTTTTTATGTTTCTCAGTTTGCTTATATATTATTCCCCCCACTATATTTAACATGTCTGTTTTTAAACTTACGCTTTGCTCAAATCTGTTCATCCATGGAACCCATTGCCTTTACTCCTATTCTGAATGTATTAAACCTATATCTCATATTTAATATCTCCCGCTGCTGGTCTGTTGTTTAATCTGCCATTTTTCCAACCAATTAATCTGGGCTAGATCTCTTTGCACCCCATTCAGACATTCTGAGAAAGTATTAAGTAATTGTTTCATTCAACAAGAGGAGATTCTACATTTTAACTACATTGTTATATCGATCCATTTCAGAACCCATACAGCGTCCACAGACGGTGTGTGAACGTTGGAGACTAAGCCTTCTGGAACATTATGGTGGCAGACCAGCTGACGATCAGTATGTCCCCCAGTGTAATCAGTTTGGGGACTTTAGCCCTTTGCAGTGCCATGGAAACAGTGGTTACTGTTGGTGTGTGGGTAAAGAGGGTCAAGAAATTGAAGGAACTCGAACTGAACCTGGCAGTCCACCAGCATGTGAGAACTTACATCTTTACTTTAGTTGTAAGGTGAAAGTTAAAGACATTTTTTGAAGACAAAGAATAATGAAAAAGTGCCATCATTTAAAATGTTTATGTTTGCTTTCCAAAATGAGAAGTTCAAATCATCAGGGCACTTTTAAGAAAGAAAGACTTGCATTTATATAGCATTTTTCATGACCTCAGGAAATCCCAAAGTGCTTTACAGCCAATTAAGTACTTTTTTTGAGTTGTAGTCACTGTTGGAATATAGGGAGACACAGCAGCCAATTTGCACACAACAAGGTCCACAAACAGCAATGAGCAGATAATGACCAGATAATCTGTTTTAGTGATGTTGGTTGAGGGATGAATATTGACCAGGACACCAGGGATAACTCCCCTACTCTTCTTTGAATAGTGCCAGGAGTACTTTTTTGTCCGTCAGAAAGGTCAGACGGAGCATCAGTTTAACGTCTCATCCAAAAGACGGCACCTCCGACAGTGCAGCGCTCCCTCACTACTACATTGAAGTGTCATCCTAGATTTTGTGCTCAAGTCTCAGGAAATGCTTTTTATTTGTTTATGGGATGTGGGCGTCACTGACAAGGCCAGCATTTATTGCCCATCCCTAATTGCCCTTGAGAAGGTGAGCTGCCTTCTTGAACCGCTGCAGTCGGTGTGGTGAAGGTACTCCCACAGCGCTGTTAGGTAGGGAGTTCCAGAATTTTGACCCAGCGACGATGAATGATCGGCTAATATACTTCTAAGTCAGGATGGTGTGTGACTTGGAGGGGAACTTGGAGGTGGTGGTGTTCCCATGCGCCTACTGCCCTTGTCCTTCTAGTGGGGCTTGAACCCACAACCTTTTGACTCAAAGGCTACAAATTGAGCCAAGGCTGACAAATATGAAAAATATGCAGTATTAAAGATAGCAACAGTATAAAGCCACAGTTTGTTTTGGTTATTCAGAATTGTTCTTACTAACTGCCTTTTGATGAAACCATGCATTATATCCATAGTACTTTTATAAACATTTAGAATTTATCCTGGAGATTTATGATTTTTTTTCTCTTGAATTTACCAGGTATACCAACTGTTGCACCTCCCATTATACAACCTACTACAGCGCCTGTTGTGACTCCTCCACCCACGGGTACCTTCCTTTTATATGCTCAGGGACAGCACATTGGGTACCTGCCCCTGAATGGTACTCAGCTAAACAAAGAGGGAGCCAAGAGCCTGTTAGCTCTTCATGTAAAGTATCTATTTTTATAAGTTTCTCCATTGGAATAGCCCCAGATAGTTTTAGCACTTGGGAAGGGGAAAAGTGGGGTCAGGTTATTTAAATTTTTTGGCAAGTGTAAATGGCTCAAAACCATTCATACAAAAGAAATATCAGATCAAGCACTGGGACAGGGAAATTAATAGAACTATGCAAATGAATTGAAGCATAATTAGTGGCAAGTACAGCTGGTGCAAGTGAGAGAAGTGAACGCAGAGATGTTAACTGGTAAGTTGAAAGAAAGGCTTGCATTTATATAGCACCTTTCACAAACTCAATGTCCCAAAGCGCTTTACAACAAATGAATTACTTTTGATGTGTAATCACTGTTGTAATACAGGAAAGTTGCCTTTCCTGTGTTACAATTTGTTGAAAGTAATTTTATCTTTTTTAATTCTTTAAAATATTCATGGCCCTTGGAACCGGCATTAAATGATGGGCCCTGAAAATCCTGGGGAACTGGTCTGCCAGCTGAGTGAAACCCCCACCCGCCTTAGCCCTAGGCCCAAAACCTTGTCCCAAATCTTGGGGGCAGCATCATTTGCATAGCCAAGTCAGACCACTGGTTCTTGGAGGGACACCCCAGCGGCACCTGCCCCAGCTTGACCTGTTCCGCCCTCGTAAGGTGAAGCAGCATCTTGCTGCTCTGCCTGAAGACCCCTGAGGCCCAAATGAGCCAAAGAAAACAAAATGTTTTCATTCTTCAGCTCCCACTGGAGTCATTATGCCACTAAAGAAGGTAAAGCATCCTATCCCATCCGGAATTAATTACCTTATTCTAGATATCTGGTCTCAATTGGCATGAGTTCCACTGGGTCCTTTTTAAGAGTGTAAAATTTCCTAGGGAAGTCCAGGAACTCCCCCCAACATACCTCCCTTGACATGGTGAGGGAGCGGGTAGGAAATCCACCCATGGCCCTACCCCCCCTCCCCCCGACCAGAATTTAAAGGTCCAGTCTAAACGAGGCAGAATTCCAATGGAACAGAATTCTCCCATATTTCAGATAGCCCCAGGGAGAAATCAGACTCATGCCTTCTCCCAACCCAGGGATTTTGAGGTAATGAGTTTTGACAACTTTGTTGATGTAGTAAATCAGTGCACACTTGACCTGAGTTCACTCAGGTCTTCTCTGTGCTTAGTCCAGGGATAAAAGCTATTGGGAAATGAAGGGAATGGTCATGGCCTTTCTGCATGAAGTGAAATGCTCTGTGCTCATTGCTGACATGTGCAGGCAAGCCAGAAGCAGAAAACTGAGCACAATCATTTGCATATGCTAATGTATGTTATGTAACTGCTGCCAGTTCCTTTCTATGTGATCAGACACATTGACAATATCTGCAGAGATTTTTTTAAACACTTATTAAATCATTACTACCAATAATATATGGTAATGTTAAATTCTGTGAATCCATTACAGAAAACATTATTTAAAGTAACTCAGTTTCTGCTGCCATTTACATGCTGGAGTATTTTTTTCATGAGTAGAGTTTTAAATGTCTCCTTTACTGCTACTTTTAAGTTTGCCTCTACGATGGTCTAATAGTGTTTAAACATCTGCTATTTTCAATGAATTAATGTTTAACAGATTAAATTGTCATTATAGTTGGATAAAGTAGACATAACACCAAACAACGTTGCTAGTTAAACAGAGCTATATAAATTATGTAATCTCTTTCCAGTAAGATAATATGTGCAAACTTGTGTTCGTATTTGAGGTCCTCCAGCTGTTGTACAGATTTGTAAGCCTGTCCGGATTGGGTTCACTGTTTTGTTGAATTTTCCAAATGCTGGTCTATTAGACGATTAACTGTTTTCTTCTGGCTTATTTTTCTCTTCCAAGGGTTCAATTGTCATTGGTATTGATTATGACTGCAGGGACAAGATGGTTTACTGGACTGATGTTGCTGGCCGAACTATTAATCGAGTTAGTTTGGAACCTGGTGCTGAGCCAGAAATGATCATTAATTCGGGTAATGAAAACTATTGTCCTTTTACATTAGCTAAGAACAAAAATCATGAATGTAACAAAATTATATGTTGTAAACTTCCAAAAAAAACTTTAGTATAATTATGATTTCTTTTTTAATAGACAAATAAAGAATGTTGGAAGGCATCACTCCATTCTTCTTGAGGGGTGGGGCATGGGCAGGCAGATGGAAGTGGAGTGCTAAATGCTCTTCAACTTTCTGGTTGTGCCTCCTTTGCCCCATTGTTATTTGTGCTAGAGTTACAATACATTTTTTTTACATTAATAGCACATTAATGTATCCCCCCCTTCAAAAAATGTTAAAACACCAGCTTTGATCTCTCATCTGTGCTGAATTAGCTGATCGGGCTTGAGCAGTGATGGGGCATTACAAATGACTTCAGTACCCTCCGGCAAGGGAGAGAAAGAAAGAAAATGAATAAGTATGTAAATAAATAATCAGCTAGTGATCCCACTCCTAAACAGTTTCCAGCGATCCCTGCCGTAAGCACAGGTGTGTAAATACAAGATGAGGACAGGATCGGGTCTCAGTTGAATAACCTGCTGACACTCGGAGCCCAGGCTCAGATGAGAAGAATGGCCAATTAGATGAGGTACTAGATGGCTGCCCGAGCCTGTGGAATTTTACCCACTATGATTCACGAGAGCGGGAGAGAAAATAAGAGTTATGTTTTCTTTCTTTTATCTCTGCCATTTTTCCTTAGTTTCACATATTATGATACAATATTTCCCTTACAATGCAGGCTTATTGTTGTGCAACTCCAGCAAGCACAAATACGGACAGGAAATCCTGAGTGCTAGCGCCTTTACATCTGGGACATACTGCATTAGATAACCTTTTAAGTTCTAAGATGTTTCCCACTGAAAATAGTTGACACTGGTCATCTTCCAAAATTCTATAGACTCTGGAACAGTTCCCATGGAATGGAGGGATTTAAACTAATTTGGCAGGGGGATGGGAACCTAGGTAGTGGAAAAGAGGGAAGTCATATGAAGTTAGAAATAGATGGTAGAAAGGTGAGAAGCAATAAGCAAAGAAGAGAAACACAAAGGGCCAAACTAATTCATAATGAGAGTGTGAAAAAAGCAAGCCTGAAGGCTTTGTATCTTAATGCTAGAAGCATTAGGAACAAGGTGGATGAATTAGTTGTGGAAATAGAGGTAAACAAGTATGATTTGATTGGGATTACAGAAACGTGGCTGCAGGGTGGGCAAGGCTGGGAACTTAACATCCAGGGATATACAATATTTAGGAAGGATCGGCAAAAAGGTAGGGGAGGTGGGGTAGCATTGCTGGTAAAGGAGGGGATTAATGCAATGGAAAGGAAGGATATTAACTCGGATGAAACGGAATCTGTATGGGTAGAAATGAGAAATAGCAAGGGGAGGAAAACGTTAGTGGGTGTGATATATAGGCCTCCAAATAGTAATATGGAGGTGAGGGAAGGCATAAAAAGGGAAATTAGAGAAGCGTGCGATAAGAGCACAGCTGTCATCATGGGTGACTTTAATTTACATATTGATTGGACTACCCAAATTAGTAAAAATTCTGAGGAGGAGGAATTCCTGGAATGTTTTCGGGACGGTTATCTGGACCAATATGTCGAGGAGCCGACTCGAGATCAGGCCATTTTAGACTGGGTATTGTGCAATGAGAAGGGACTTATCAGCAATCTTCTTGTACGAGGCCCCTTGGGTCAGAGCGATCATAATATGATCGAGCTCTCAGTCGAGATGGAGAGTGAGGAAATTGAATCAGAGACTAAGGTCCAGAACTTAAATAAAGGGAATTACGAGGGTATGAGACGGGAATTGGGTAAGATTGATTGGGTGGTGTTTCTGGGGGGATTGACAGTGGATAGACAATGGCAAGCATTCAAAGATAGAATGGAAGAATTCCAGAACATGTTTATACCGGTTTGGCATAAAAATAAACCTAAAAAGGTGACTCAACCGTGGATAACGAGGGAAATTAGGGACAGCATAAAATCAAAAAAAAGGGCATATCAACTGGCAAAAAAAAGCACCAGACCGGAAGATTGGGGGCAGTACAGGATACAGCAAAAGAGGACAAAGGGATTAATCAGGAAGGGGAAAATAGAATACGAAAGTAAACTTGCAGCAAACATAAAGACAGACTGCAAAAGCTTTTATCGGTATATCAGGAGGAAAAGACTGGTAAAATCCCAAGTCGGTCCCTTGCAGTCCGATTCGGGAGAATATATAATGGAGAATAAGGAAATGGCAGACCAATTAAACTCATACTTTGGTTCTGTATTCACAAAGGAGGACACAAATAACCTCCCAGGAATATCGGCAAACATAGGGACTAATGAGAGGGAGGAGCTGACAGAAATTAGTATCTCTAGGGATATGGTGTTGGGTAAGTTGAGGGGACTGAAGGCCGACAAATCCCCGGGGCCTGATAAACTACATCCTAGGGTACTTAAGGAGGTGGCCCTGGAGATAGCAGATGCTCTAAGGATCATCTTCCGGAACTCCATTGACTCGGGAACAGTACCCGTGGATTGGAGGGTAGCTAATGTTACCCCAATATTTAAAAAGGGGGGTAGAGAGAAAGCAGGGAATTATAGACCAGTAAGCCTTACATCGGTTGTGGGCAAAATGCTAGAGTCCATTATTAAGGATAAAATAGCGGAGCACTTGACAAATGGGGAAAGGATCGGACAGAGTCAACATGGATTTACAAATAGTAAATCGTGTTTGACTAATCTGCTGGAATTTTTTGAGGAAGTAACTGGTAAAATAGATGGGGGAGAGCCAGTGGATGTGGTGTACCTTGACTTCCAGAAAGCCTTCGATAAGGTTCCACACAAAAGATTATCATGCAAAATTAAGGCTCATGGGATTGGGGGCAAAGTATTAACGTGGATAGAGAACTGGCTGGCGGATAGAAAACAGAGAGTTGGAATAAACGGCTCGTTTTCGGAGTGGCAGGCAGTGACCAGCGGGGTGCCGCAAGGATCTGTCCTGGGACCCCAGCTGTTCACAATATATATAAATGATCTGGATCAGGGAATTGGATGCAATATTTCCAAATTCGCTGACGACACTAAACTAGGAGGAGGGGTGGGCTCTGATGAGGATGTCAGGAGGCTACAGTGCGATTTGGACAGGTTGGGGGACTGGGCGGATACGTGGCAGATGCACTATAATGTGGATAAATGCGAGGTTATCCACTTTGGGGGTAAAAACAGGAGGGTGGATTATTATCTAAATGGCAATAGATTGGGAGATGGGGAAGTGCAGAGGGACCTGGGTGTTCTTGTGCACCAGTCACTGAAGGAGAGCATGCAGGTGCAACAGGCGATTAAGAAGGCAAATGGTATGTTGGCCTTCATATCAAGGGGGTTCGAGTATAGGAATAGGGATACCTTACTACAGCTGTACAAGGTGCTGGTGAGACCACATCTGGAGTATTGTGTACAGTTTTGGTCGCCCCATCTGCGGAAGGATGTTCTTGCCATGGAAAGAGTGCAGCGGCGATTCACCAGGCTGATACCTGGAATGGCGGGAATGACCTACGAGGAGAGATTGAATAGTTTGGGCTTGTACTCACTGGAGTTTAGAAGATTGAGAGGGGATTGATATGCCTATCAATTAGTCCAATAAAAGGCGATGAGTTAAGAACGTAACTGAAGGTTTTTATTGGCTAAATAACAGAGCCCACCCTCGTGGGTGATCCGATCCAACAGGGAGGAATACTAGCCAGTCAGCTACCTTTATACCTGGGCAGGTAATGGGCGGAGTCGGAGGTGGTCAGCCCAGGTATAACAGTGCGACAAGAGGCGACCTCGTGTAGTGATGTGACAGTGAGAACAGTGAGAACAATATACAGTGATAACTATAACAGTGGTTTACCACATTCACCCCTTGTTTAGATTAGAGTCCGGCGGGGTGAAGTGTATTACCAGCTCTGGTATGTCAGTCTGTCCGGAGGCTTCGTTAGCCTCTCCGATCGTCGCAGCGGCGGTGTTACATTATCCGGTGTTAAAGCTGGTGTCTGCGTAGTCGGCAAAGGCTCGTGGGGTTCCGGCATGCCGTCTACCTCGGCTGGACTCGGGGGGTTGGGAGGGGGGGGTGAGGGTGCGAGGTCTCGTAAGGAGACAGTGTCCTCCCGTCCGTCTGGGTAAGCCACATAGGCGTACTGGGGGTTGGCGTGCAGGAGGTTCACCTTCTCGACCAGGGGGTCCATTTTATGGGCCCTCACGTGCTTTCGCAGCAAGACGGGTCCCGGAGAGGTCAGCCAGGTTGGTAGGGTGGTTCCCGTAGTCGACTTCCTGGGGAAGACAAACATTCGAGCATGGGGGGTGGTGTTAATGGCAGTGCAAAGTAGTGACCGGATGGAGTGCAGCGCAATCGGGAGGACCTCTTGCCAGCGGGAGGTTGGGAGGCCCTTAGACTTTAAGGCTAAGAGGGTGGCCTTCCATACCGTCGCGTTCTCTCTTTCCACCTGGCCGTTCCCTCGGGGGTTGTAGCTGGTGGTCCTGCTTGCTGCAATACCCCTCTCCAATAGGAACTGACGGAGTTCCTCGCTCATGAAGGAGGCGCCCCGGTCACTATGTATATAGTTCGGGAACCCGAACAAGGCGAAGAGTTTGTTCAGGCATTTAATGACCGTGTTACTGGTCATGTCTGGGCAGGGGAAGGCAAAGGGGAAACGGGAGTACTCATCAACGATGTTGAGGAAGTACACATTACGGTCGGATGACGGTAGGGGCCCCTTGAAGTCGATGCTCAGACGCTCGAAGGGGCGGGTGGCCTTGATCAGGCTTGCTCTGTCCGGCTTATAGAAGTGCGGTTTGCACTCAGCACAGATCTGGCAGTTCCTGGTCATGGTCCTGACCTCCTCGATGGAGTATGGCAGGTTGCGGGCCTTAATGAAATGGTAGAGTCTGGTGACTCCGGGGTGGCAGAGGTCATTGTGGAGGGTCTGAAGTCTATCACTTTGCGCGCTGGCGCATGTAATGCGTGAAAGAGCATCAGGGGGGTCGTTCAGTTTACCGGGCCGGTACAAGATCTCATAATCATAGGTGGAAAGCTCGATTCTCCACCTCAAGATTTTGTCGTTCTTGATCTTGCCCCTCAGCTTGTTATTAAACATGAAGGCAACCGAGCGTTGGTCGGTGAGGAGGGTAAATCGTTTGCCTGCCAAGTAGTGCCTCCAGCGCCGTACTGCCTCCACAATTGCCTGGGCTTCCTTCTCGACCGACGAGTGTCGGGTCTCGGGGCCCTGTAGGGTCCTTGAGAAGAAGGCTACCGGCCTACCCTCCTGGTTAAGGGTAGCGGCTAGGGCGAAGTCGGATGCATCGCTCTCCACTTGGAAGGGGATTGACTCATCCACTGCGTGCATTGTGGCCTTGGCTATGTCTCCCTTAATGAGGGAGAAGGCCGCGCACGCCTCTTCCGTGAGGGGGAAGGATGTGGTTTTCAGGAGGGGTCTGGCTTTGTCCACATAATTGGGTACCCATTGGGCATAGTAGGCGAAAAGCCCCAGGGTTCTCCTAAGTGCTTTTGGACAGTGGGGGAGGGGTAGCTCCATGAGGGGGCGCATTCTTTCGGGGTCGGGGCCGATGACTCCGTTCTCTACTACACAGCCAAGGATGGCAAGGCGCGCTGTGTTAAACACGCATTTCTCCTTATTGTAGGTGAGGTTCAGCCGTTGGGCCATACGGAGGAATTTCTCCAGATTCACGTCATGGTCCTGCCGGTTGCGGCCGCAGATGGTGACGTTATCGAGATAGGGGAAAGTGGCCTGTAGTCCGTTCTGGTCAACCATCCGGTCCATCTCCCGTTGGAAAACCGAGACCCCGTTGGTGACACCAAAGGGGACCCTAAGGAATTGGTAGAGGCGGCCATTCGCCTCGAAGGCGGTGTACTGGCTGTCCTCCGGGCTGATGGGGAGTTGGTGGTAGGCCGACTTGAGGTCGATGGTCGAGAATACGCGGTATTGTGCAATCTCATTGACCATGTCCGATATGCGGGGGAGGGGGTATGCGTCCAGCTGGGTGTATCTGTTTATGGTCTGGCTGTAGTCGATAACCAGGCGATTTTTGTCGCCGGTCTTGACTACCACCACCTGGGCACGCCAGGGGCTGCTGCTCCCCTCAATAATGCCCTCTTTCAGGAGTTGCTGCACCTCAGAGCTAATGAAGGCTCTGTCCCCAGCGCTGTACCGCCTGCTCTTAGTAGCGACAGGTTTGCAGTCGGGGGTGAGGTTAGCGAACAGGGAAGGTGGCGGTACCTTGAGGGTGGATAGGCTGCAGGTGTTACGCGGTGGGCGGTTTAACTTTCGCTGGTTGTCGACTGTGAGTGGGGGGAGGGGTCCACCGTATGCTAGGGTTACACTTTGGAGGTGGGATTGGAAGTCCAGCCCTAGTATGACGGCAGCGCACAGCTGGGGGAGTACGAGGAGTTTAAAATTTTTATACTCTGTCCCTTTAACCGACAATGTCACGACACAGTAGCCGCTGATGTCTGTGGCGTGCGACCTCGATGCCATCGAGATGCGGCTGCGCGTTGGCAGGACGGGGAGGGAGTAGTGGCTCACCGTGTCTGGGTGGATGAAGCTCTCCGTGCTTCCGCTGTCGAACAGGCAGGTCGTGGCGTGGCCGTTGACTTTGATGTCCATCATTGAGCTGGCCAGGTGGTGTGGGCGGGCTTGATCCAGGGTCACGGAAGCTAGGGTGTAGATGAGCGCGTCGTTGTCATGACAAGATGGCGGCGAAGATGGCGGCCCCCGTAGTTCACATGAGGCTCTGTTTAAATCGTTTGCCCCGCACAAAGATGGCCGCCCCTGCTGTTCCCATGAGGCTCTGCAGGCTTCGGCTGCCCCGCACAAAGATGGCCACCCCTGGTTTTCCCATGAGGCTCTGCAGGCTTCGGCTGCCCCGCACAAAGATGGCCGCCCCTGGTTTTCCCATGAGGCTCTGCAGGCTTCGGCTGCCCCGCACAAAGATGGCCGCCCCCAGGGTTCGCATGAGGCTCTGCTGGCTTCTGAGGATTTGCTTCTGCAGGCCTTGGAGAAGTGGCCTTTCTTGAGGCAGGTTTTGCAGGTCGAGTTTTTGGCTGGGCAGCGCGACCTCGGATGCTTCTCCTGGCCGCAAAAGAAGCAGCCAGCGGCCCGATCGGGGTTGCCTGATGTCGGGGCCGGTACCGGGGCTAGCGGGCCCGGTCGGATCCGTGATGCAGACGCTGAGGTAGGTCCCGGGGGCAGCGCTGTGAAGGGTGGTGGGGTGGGGGTCGGGCCCGAGTCCCAGGGTCGCGAATAGTACCTGGCAAACGCTTCCTGGTCTTGCTGGGTGGCCTCTAGGGTGAGGGCGAGGGCTTCGGCCTTGTCCAGGTCTATGTCCTTAGCTTCAAGCAGTCTTTGCCGTGTGTAGTCGGAACGTAGGCCTCTCACCAAGGCGTCGCGGACATTGTCTTCCATGTTCGCAGTAGCCGTCACCGCTTTAAAGTCACAGTTCCTGCCGAGTTGTCTCAGCGCTCGTGAAAATTCAGCTATCGATTCTCCTGGCTGTTGCTGGCGAGATCTTAAGAGATGCCTAGTGTACATGTAGTTTACCGGGCTCCGGTACTGCTGTTTCAGTAGGTTGATGGC
Source organism: Somniosus microcephalus (assembly GCF_052327205.1). Lineage (NCBI taxonomy): Eukaryota > Metazoa > Chordata > Chondrichthyes > Squaliformes > Somniosidae > Somniosus > Somniosus microcephalus. The sequence goes on along the minus strand of NC_140998.1, from coordinate 77,455,069 downwards.
GTCGTCGTACGTAGTCATGTCCTGGATGAGTGTATATACTCTCGGGCTCGCTTGGGCTTTCAGGACTCTTAGTTTGGATCTCTGAGGGACGACGGCTTCCTCCAGGTACGATTCGAAGCAGTCCAGCCAGTGTTTGAAGTCGTTGGCTGAGTTTGGTGCCTGTGGGTTTAGATCCAGGTATGGTGGTTTCAAGGCTTGCAGCCAAGCCGGCTGGTGTGGCCCGTTGTCTGGAGGCTGCTGTTGCTGTGCTGCTGGGTGAGCTCCTTGCTGTTGCTGTTCATTATCAGACATCTTTAAAATTTAGTCAATAAAATTGATATGCCTATCAATTAGTCCAATAAAAGGCGACGAGTTAAGAACGTAACTGAAGGTTTTTATTGGCTAAATAACAGAGCCCACCCTCGTGGGTGATCCGATCCAACAGGGAGGAATACTAGCCAGTCAGCTACCTTTATACCTGGGCAGGTAATGAGCGGAGTCGGAGGTGGTCAGCCCAGGTATAACAGTGCGACAAGAGGCGACCTCGTGTAGTGATGTGACAGTGAGAACAATATACAGTGATAACTATAACAGTGGTTTACCACAGGGATCTCATCGAAACATATAAAATTATGGCAGGCCTGGACAGGCTGAATTCAGAGAGAATGTTTCCAATGGCAGGGGAGCACAGAACCAGGGGCCACAGTCTAAAAATAGCGGGCAAATCATTTAAAACAGAGATGAGGAAGAATTTCTTCACTCAAAGAGTGGTGAGCCTGTGGAATTCCCTGCCACAGAGGGCTGTGAAGGCTAATTCAATAAATATTTTCAAGAGAGAATTGGATATATTTCTGAAGGCTAAGGGGATTAAGGGTTACGGAGAAAAGGCGGGGACGGGGTACTGAACTGGTAAGATCAGCTATGATCTCAGACGAAGATCAGCCATGATCTCATTGAATGGCGGAGCAGGCTCGAAGGGCCGAATGGCCTACTCCTGTTCCTATCTCTATGTTTCTATGTTTCTCTATGTAATGTAACCCCACTATTTAAAAAAGGTGGTAGAGAGAAAACAGGAAATTATAGACCGGTAAGCCTGACATCGATAGTGGGGAAAATGCTAGAGTCCATTATAAAATATGTAACAGCAGAGCACTTGGAAAACAGTGACAGGATCGGACAAAGTCAACGTGGATTTACAAAAGATAAATCATGCTTGACTAATCTACTGGAATTTTTTGAGGATATAACTGGTAGAATAGATAAGGGAGAACCAGTGGATGTGGTGTATTTGGACTTTCAGAAGGTTTTCGATAAGGTCCCACGTAAGAGATTGGTATGCAAAGTTAAAGCACATGGGATTGGGGGTAAGGTACTGACTTGGTTGGCAGACAGGAAGTAAAGAGTTGGAATAAACGGGTCTTTTTCCGAGTGGCAGGCAGTGACTAGTGGGGTACCGCAGGGATCGGTGCTAGGACCCCAGCTATTCACAATATATATTAATGATCTAGACGAGGGAACTAGATGTAATATCTCCAAGTTTGCAGACGACACAAAGCTGGGTGGGCGTGTGTGCTGTGAAGAGGATGCAGAAAAACTCCAGTATGATTTGGACAGGTTGGGTGATTGGGCAGATGCCTGGCAGATGCAGTATAATGTGGATAAATGTGAAGTTATCCACTTTGGTGGCAAAAACAGGAAGACAGATTATTATCTGAATGACAATAGATTGGGAGAAGGGGAAGTGCAACGAGACCTGGGTGACCTTGTGCACCAGTCGCTGAAGGTAAGCATGCAGGTGCAGCAGGCGGTTAAGAAGGCAAATGGTATGTTGGCATTCCTTGCTCCTGTACTCGAATCCTCTCGCTATGATGTCTTGCTGCAGTTGTACAGAGCCTTGGTGAGACCACACCTCGTGTATTGTGTGCAGTTTTGGTCACCTTTTCTGAGGAAGGATGTTCTTGCCATGGAGGGAGTGCAGACTGATACCTGGGATGGCAGAAATGACGTATGAAGAGAGATTGGGTCGATTAGGCTTATATTCGCTAGAGTTTAGAAGAATGAGAGGGGATCTCATTGAAACTTATAAAATTCTAACAGGACTAGACACAGGAAGGATGTTCCCAATGGCGGGGGAGTCCAGAACCAGAGGTCACAGTCTAAGGATAAGGGGTAAGCCATTTAGGACAGAGATGAGGAGGAAGTTCTTTACCCAGAGAGTGGTGAACCTGTGGTATTCTCTACCACAGAAGGCAGTTGAGGTCAACTTATTAAATATATTCAAGAAGGAGTTAGATATATTTCTTAAGGCTAAAGGGATATGGGGAGAAAGCAGGGACAGGGTACTGAATTTGGATGATCAGCCATGATCTCATTGAATGGTGGAACAGGCTCGAGGGGCTGAATGGCCTACTCCTGCTCCTATCTTCTATGTTTCTATGACACACAAGTTGCAGCTACACAGGCCAATTACCATATCTACTAAATTGTAGGATGGATACTGAATAATTTATACCTCCTCTTTGTACTTCTGCTTCTACTTTAGGACTGACTAGTCCTGAAGGACTAACCATAGACTACCTCCGCAGAAACATATTTTGGACTGACAGTGGATCGGATAAAATAGAAATTGCCAAAGTGGATGGATCTCAACGCCGAGTTCTTGTTGATACTGATCTGGTAAATCCCAGAGCAGTAGTAGTGGACTCTCTTAGTGGGTAGGTTTCATATGGAGCTGTCAAATTTTGACAGCTAAAAAAAAAACCTTATTTTAGCTCTCCTATCTTGAGTTTTCCAGAAGAAAACAATTTTAAAATATCTTGTGTTTTCTTTCCAATTAGGCATACATATACAGCCTATGTAGACAGCATAATTATAGCTTTTGCAAGTTGTCCAGTAAAATTTTTCCAAAATGTTAACATATGACAGCAATCCAAATTACATGATATGGCATCATGTTGCACAGATGGTGGTACCTATATTATAGATCTAAAATACTTCCACGGTTTTTAGGATGGAGAACATTTACATTGCAGCAAATTGATCTGGGTAGAATGCCTCGATGACTACTAGCAATGTTCCAACAGAATTAAACAAAGCCTGGGGCCAGCAAGTGTTCCCTTTTAAGGTGACCTCAAAAAGATAGGGGCCCCATGTCCAGGGCCCCAAACACCCCTTCCAGGTGAAACAGCGATTTACTTGTACTTCCTGCAATTTAGTATACTGTATTCGCTGCTCACGATGTGGTCTCCTCTACATTGGGGAGACCAAATGCAGATTGGGTGACTGCTTTGCAGAACACCTCCGTTCAGTCCGTAAGGGGTCCCCGAGCTCCCGGTGGCCTGTCACTTTAATTCTCCGCTTCACTCCCACTCAGACCTCACCGTCCTCGGCCTCTTGCACTGTTCCACGGAAGCTCAGCGGAAGCTCGAGGAACAGCACCTCCTCTTTCAATTAGGCACGCTACAGCCCTCTGAACTCAACATAGAGTTCAACAATTTCAGATCATAACCTCGGCCCCTCTCATATTATATAATTAATTTTCTTTTTAATCCACACTTTCGTCTGGCCTTTTTTCTTCCCTCCCACATGGCAGCTGTCCATCATTCTGCCAGTGCCATTCACACTATCACTGACCTTCCCTTTTCCCAGCCCCCAACTTGCTTTAAAATCTATTCACTTTCCTGCTTTTTTCTAGTTCTGACGAAGGATCATCGACCTGAAACATTAACTCTGTTTCTCTCGCCACGGATGCTGCACTGGCCTGCTGAGTTTTTCCAGTGTTTTCTGTTGTTATTTCAAAAAGATAATGGTCTGTTTTGTAAATGCTAAATGACAGGCTCCCATTGCCCTTAGATTAGATACTCAAACTTGTTTATATTAATTCTTACTCTTCTGGTTTCCCTCCAGCAACCTTTACTGGACAGACTGGAATCGTGAAGCACCTAAAATTGAGACTTCTCATGTAGATGGAACTAACAGAAGGGTGCTGGTTAAAAATGACATTGGATTGCCCAATGGGTTGACTTTTGACCCATTTTCCTCACAACTGTGTTGGGCTGATGCTGGTATGTTTCACAGGCTAAGCAGCTTTTATTTTTAAAGGCAACCTGTTAAAAAAGATCAAATTAGGTGGTATTAAAGCTAATTTTAAAACATTACTGTAGGTTATGAAGAATAAAACAAAATTGAGGAATTCCACTTTTGAAATTTGCTGTCGAATACTAACTACCTTTCTTATTACACTTGCTTTCATTGATGTTTGGGATGAAAAGGAACCAAAGACCTGGAGTGCATATTTTCAGATGGTACAGGAAGGCATGTTGTGCAGAGTGGTCTAAATTATCCCTTTAGTATTGCTGCCTACTCAAATCACTTCTACTACACAGACTGGAGAAGGTAGGAACAGAACAAAACCAAATTTAAATGCAAGTATATCTTAAATGCTGCTTATACTGGATTGATGGACATTTGTCAAAACCAAAAATTGGGGAAGCAAGCCTAGTCAACTGGTGAGTAGACAACTGTTATTACTGCAGGTCTTCAGAGAAATTATCAGTTACTAAGTTTGATTTTTTTTTTTTTTTTTAAAACACAAAACAGGGTTAGACTGTGGAATTATCAGTTTGAAACCAATGTCCAAAGATTATTTTAAAAAGGGATTTAATTAGTTGCTTGAAATTAAGCTATGTTTTCAGATGCCTAATCCCTATGCTCTGACTTTCTTGCCCATCCACCTCCCTCTTCTCCTTAAAACCCAGCTCTTTGGATGTGTTTTTGGCTCCACATCCAGTTTTTGATTATGCTCTTATGAAATGGTTTGGGATGTTTTTCTACATTAAAAGGTGCTATATAAATGCAAATTGGAGTTGAAGAAAAACACCAACAAAGACTTAATGGGCAGAATTATTTTTAATTTAATTCTCAGGATGTGGGCACCACTGGCAAAGCTGGCATTTATTGCCCATCCCTAATTTCCCTGAGAAGGTGGTGGGCCTCATAAGAACAAGGAGCAGGAGTAGGCCATAAGGCCCCTCGGGCCTGCTCCGCCATTCAATAGGATCATGGCTGATCCGAACCTAGACTCGCGTCCACTTCCCTGCCCTCTCCCCGTAACCCCTAATTCCCTTATCTGCTAGGAAACTGCCCATCTCTGTTTTAAAGTTATTTAATGTTGCAGCTTCCACAGCTCTCTGGGGTAGCAAATTCCATAGATTTACCACCCTCTGAGTAAAGAAGTTTCTCATCTCAGCTTTGAAAGGGCAGCCCCCCGATAAATCCCCCTCACAATCTTTTATGTTTCGATAAGATCGCCTCTCATTCTTCTGAACGCCAATGAGTAGAGGCCCAACCTACTCAACCTTTCCTCATACGTCAACCCCCTCATCTCCGGAATCAACCGAGTGAACCTTCTCTGAACCGCCTCGAGAGCAAGTATATCTTTTCTTAAATATGGAAACCAAAACTGCACGCAGTATTCCAGGTGTGGCCTCACCAATACTCTGTATAACTGCAGTAAGACTTCCCTATTTTCATACTCCATCCCCCTTGCAATAAAAGCCAAGATTCCATTGGCCTTCCTGATCACCGGCTGCACCTGCATACTAACTTTTTGTGTTTCATGCACCAGGACCCCCAGATCCCATTGTACTGTAGCACTTTGCAGTTTCTCTCCATTTAGATAATAACTTGCTCTTTGATTTTTTCTGCCAAAGTGCATAACCTCACACCTTCCAACATTATATTCCATCTGCCAAATCTCTGCCCACTCACTTAGCCTGTCTATGTCTTTTTGCAGGTTTTTTATGTCCTCCTCACTCACTGTTTTCCCTCCCATCTTTGTATCGTCGGCAAACTTGGATATGTTGCACTCGGTCCCTCCCTCCAAATCGTTTATATAGATTGTAAAGAGTTGGGGTCCCAGCACTGACCCCTGCGGAACACCACTAGTTACTGATTGCCAGCCCGAGAATGAACCATTTATCCCAACTCTTTGTTTTCTGTTAGATAGCCAATCTTCCACCTATGCCAGTATATTACCCCCAATCCCGTGATTTTTTATCTTGATCAGTAATCTTTTGCATGGCACCTTGTCAAATGCCTTTTGGAAGTCCAAATACACTACCATCCACTGGTTCCCCTTTATCCACCCTGTATGTTACGTCCTCAAAGAATTCGAGCAAATTTGTCAAACATGACTTCCCCTTCATAAAACCATGCTGACTCTGTCCTATTAAATTATGTTTATCCAAATGTCCTGTTACTGTTTCCTTAATAATGGACTCCAACATTTTACCAACCACTGATGTTAGGCTAACTGGTCTATAGTTACCAGCTTTTTATCTACTTCCCTTCTTAAATAAGGGTGTTACATTAGCAGTTTTCCAATCTGCCAGGACCTTTCCTGAGTCCAAGGAGTTTTGGAAAATAATCACCAATGCATCCACAATCCCTACCGCTACTTCTCTCAAAACCCTAGGATGTAGGCCATCAGGTCCAGGGGATTTATCCGCCTTAAGTCCCATTATTTTACCGAGTACCACCTCCTTAGTGATTTTAATCGTGTTTAGCTCCTCACACCCCCCCCCCCCCCCCCCAGTTTGTCCAGTGTTGGGATATTTTTAGTGTCCTCTACTGTAAAGACTGATACAAAATATTTGTTCAGCGTCTTTGCCATCTCCATGTTCCCCACCACTAGTTTCCCGGTCTCATCCTCTAAGGGACCAACGTTCACTTTAGCCACCCTTTTTCTTTTTATATAGCTGTAGAAACTCTTGCTATCTGTTTTTATATCTTTTGCTAGTTTACTTTCATAATCTATCTTCCCTTTCTTAATTAATCTTTTAGTTATTCTTTGCTGGCTTTTAAATGCTTCCCAATCTTCTATCCTCCCACTAGATTTGGCTACTTTAGATGCCCTTGTTTTCAGTCGGATACTATCTTTTATTACTTTACTAAGCCACGGATGGCTGTCTTTTCTTTTACTCCCTTTTTTCCTCAGTGGAATATATTTTTCTTGAAAGATGTGAAATATCTCCTTGAATGTAGACCACTGCTCTTGTACCGTCTTACACTTTAATCTGTTTTCCCAGTCCACTTTAGTCAATTCTACTCTCATACCTTCATAGTCTCCTTTATTTAAGCTCAGTACGCTGGTTTAAGATCCAACTCTCTCACCCTCAAACTGAATTTGGAATTCAACCATATTATGGTCACTCATTCCAAGGGGATCCTTTACTAGGACATTTTTTATTAATCCGGTCTCATTACACAGGACCAGATCTAAGATTGCCTGCCCCCTGGTTGGTTCAGTTACATACTGCTCAAGGAACCCGTCCCTAATACAGTCTATGAACTCTTCCTCAAGGCTGCCATGCCCAATTTGATTAGTCCAGTCAATATGAAAGTTAAAATCCCCCATGATTATAGCTGTTCCCTTTTTACAAGCCCCAACTATTTCAATTCAATTCCAATTCAAATGCTTTATACTCTGACCAACAGAGTTGCAACTGTTAGGAGGCCTATAGACTATGCCCACTAGTGACTTTTTCCCCTTATTATTCCTTATCTCCACCCAAACTGTTTCACTATCCTGATCCTTTGACCCAATATCATTTCTGACTATTGCAGTGATTCCATCCTTGATTAACATAGCAACCCCACCTCCCTTTCCTTCCTGTCTGTCCTTCCTAATTGTCAAATACCCTTGTATGTTTAGTTCCCAGTCATGATCATCTTGCAGCCATGTTTCCGTAATGGCCACCAGATCATAACCATGTGTAGTTATTTGTACCGTCAACTCGTCTATTTTGTTATGAATGCTGCGTGCATTCAGATAAAGAATTTTCAAATAGGTTTTGTGACAATTTATTCCTGGTTTTACCCCTTTTACTACTTTACCTTTATCATCATACATTCTGTCCCTTCCTGAGACGCTCTGGTTTTTAATTCCCCCACTGCTACCTTGCTCTATTACCTTCTCCGCTGTCATTTTTATTTTTTGTTTTCTTAAGCCCCCCCCACCGCCCCCACTAATTAGTTTAAAGCCCTCTCTACAGCCCTAGTTATTCGATTCGCCAGGATTCTAGTCCCAGCACTGGCCAAGTGAAGTCCGTCCCAACGGAACAACTCTCTCCTGTCCCAGTACAGATGCCAGTGTCCCAAGAAGCAAAACCCATTTCTCCCACACCAGTCTTTGAGCCACGCATTTAACTCTAATTTTATTTACCCTAGCCAAATTTGCTCGTGGCTCAGGTAGTAATCCAGAGATTATTACCCTTGTGGTTCTGCTTTTTAATTTGGCCCCTAGCTGCTCAAACTCCCTCAGCAGAACCTCTTTCCTTGTCCTATGTGTGTCGTTGGTACCAATATGAACCACGACAACTGGATCCTCCCCCTCCAAGTTTCTCTCCAGCCCAGAGGAGATGTCCTTAACCCTGGCACCGGGCAGGCAACACAGCCTTCGGGACTCTCACTCTCGGCTGCAAAGAACCCTATCTATCCCCCTAACGATACTATCCCCTACCACTACAACATTTCTTTTAACTCCCCCCCACTTGAATGGCCCCCCACTCCACGGTGCTGTGGCCAGGTTGCTCATCCTCCTCACAGGGAGCAAGAGCCTCAAACCTGTTGGACAAGAGCAAGGGCTACAGCTCCTCCAACACTACCTCCTGGATCCCCTTACCTGCCTCACTTCTAGTCACACCATCCTGTCCCTAACCACAGACTACATCTGAATTAATTAATCTAATTGGTGTGACTACCTCCTGAAACACAGAGTCCAGGTAACACTCCCCCTCCCTGATGTGTCGCAGTGTCTGAAGCTTGGTCTCGAGCTCATCAACACTGAGCCGGAGTTCCTCTAGCAGCAAACATCGCAAATGTAATCACCGTGAGCATCAATGGTGTCCACCAGCTCCCACATTTCACAGCAGTAACACATCACCTGCTCTCCCATTCTATGTAATTAATTAAATTTATTATTTAAGAAGACCCTCTGCCCCTATTTTAGGTGAAGATCACACCTTTATTTAAAAGAACTTACCAACTTATAAAGGTTTTAAAAAGAAAGACAAAAACAGCCCCTCACTCCCCACTTGCCCAAACTCTAGATAAGCACTCTTTCGCTGCCCGCGCTCGCACTGGCCTTCCTCCTTGAACCGCTACAGACTATGTGGTGAAAGTGCTCCTATAATATTGTTGGGTAGGAAGTTCCAGGATTTTGATACATCACCACTCCTTCAGCAGTGCTGGATCGCAAAGTCAGGATGGTGTGTGACTTGGAGGAGGTGATGTACCTATGCTCCTGCTGCCTTTTGTATTTCTAGAACAGGGGCACAAATCTCCCAGGCCCTGCTTCTCAGCCCGGGAGTACATCGCCGCAGGATACCCTCAACCAGCATGGAATTGTGCAGGGAAACAAGCGTATAGGGTTTGGGAGATGGTTTGGAGAGGGCGTGAGAGACTATGAAATGGGGTTCTGACAAAGGGTCATCGACCTGAAACGTTAACTCTGTTTCTCTCCACAGATGCTGCCTGACCTGAGTGTTTCCAGCATTTTTTGGTTTTATTACTATGAAATGGGGGCTAGGGGGAAAAAGAGGAAAATGCAGTTCAAGGATGTGGGCTCGGGAAGGGAGGGACTAAGGGTCAGGAATGGGGGCTTCGGAGTGGTGTGGGGAGGAATGGGGTTGGGCCCAGCATTTCCTAGAGAGCCAGAAGCTGCAGCAGCGACATGGTGACTGGGGGTGGCACTGAAAGGAGCAGCTCGTAAAAGGGTAAGTGAAACCTGGGGACCTTACTGTGTGGGTAAACAGTTAAAGATTGTTTCCACTGCTGGGCAAATGGGGAAACAAGGGGATGGGGACTGAGGATTCTTACTGCGCTCAGGGAGCATCACAAGCTCCAATACATAGAGGAGATGCAGGAGGGTAGAGTATGGCAGGTTGCAGCCCATAGTACTCCTGGGGAGTTAGTAGAAGCACTCCTGCTCCTCCTTCCCAGAAGAGATGTAAAAAATCTTTTCTTACGATTTCTTTAGTAGCCTCCAGCAGTCCCTTTAAGGACCAGAATAAAACCAACATAAAACAGGCAATGTTATACATAATAAATAGAGTAATTTCAAGGCAGCAGTCTAATTGAGGGGTTCACAAGAGCAAAGGTTAACTCATTTATAACTTATTTAAACCCCTTGATTAGACCACTGTCTGGAGACCACTCACTGGTCTCCACTAATCTGTATTTCATTCTCCTTCCAGCTGCTCCACACTTGGATTGTGCAGTTCTGATTGTGTTCAATTTCTTGCTTTTCAGAGATGGAATTATAGTTGTAACTAAAGATGACAACCAGATTACTGATGAGTATCTACCTGATCAGCGATCGCATTTGTATGGAATAACTGTGGCTTACCCTAGTTGTCCACATGGTATGGAGGATAAAAAATTGGAAGTTTCTTGCTGGGAAATACAATTCTGTTCAATTTAGAATTGCTATGCTTTGTAATATTACTCCCCCTCAAAGCATTGTGCTCTAAACATTTTTTATGGTTTCCAAAACTTCTAATGTAAAGTCACAGCCATATTCTATTTGTAATACTTCTTCCTGTTTAAAGCTTTCCTGATGCAGATCATGTATCAACATATTATACTTACTGCAGCCTCCTATACTTAAAATTCCAGAATTTTAAAAACAAAAATAATTAAAACTTAAGGTTAAAAATAGTATTACAGGGCTATGCTGTTTGATCTTTTTGCTGCTGTAAGTCACCATTTGAGTTAGAACTTTAAAAAGGACTATAGCTTGTGCAGGGAGTTTTCAAAGCAGTTTGCAAAGCTAGGTCTTGACAAGCTAATCAGTTGATGGAACTCATGAATCAGAAGGTCGTGGGTTCAAGCCTTGTGGATTTGAGCACATAATCTAGGCTGACACTTCAGTGCAGTATGGAGGGAATACGGATATTACAGGATGAGGTTAAAGCAAGGCTCCGTCTGCTTGCTGAAGTGGACCTAAAAGATTCCATGGAAACAAAGGAGCAAGGAGCGCTGGTGTACCAGCCACACTTCCTCCAACTGTGCAAATGCAAGCTGAAAAAGTTCTGAATTTTTGGAATGTAGTTTTTGTGAGGCAATGCTAATACTTTTTTTTTGATGTGGCCCAAGTCACATTGCATCACATATACCAACACTAAAATGCTTGCCTAACACCAGTGGTGATAACAATACTCCTTTAACTTAAAACATCAGTGATAGAAAAGTCTCACTTTCGCATCCATCTGAGCAATTCGATTTAAGGGTACAGGCTTTTAGGCAAGTCCTTCCTACAGTTTTGTCTCATAGGCACTATACCAATATACTGTTAAACAGGATTTATATGCTTGTTCAAAGAAATTTGATAAATATATTTTTTTTTTTTTTTTTTTTTATAAATTGTTTTGGTATTTAGAGCAGTGCCTTTTCATTAATTGTTCACCTAGATCATCCAGGATTGAGAGTAATGGATTCCATGACCTGTATAGGCAGAATAATTTGATTATTTCCTTATTCTGAGCTTTAGTAGCATGTAGAAATTGTTTCATGACATTTTAACTCAGTACCTTAAGTTTTCCTAAGTTACCCCCAACCCATCTTCATGTTCTTCAGCAATTTTAGAATAGAGTTCTCAAATCTCTATTTTTGGAGCTCTGATCAGTTGGTAGAATTCTTGCAAGTCAAAAAATTATGGGGGAAATATTATTCATTCAAGTAACTCCAAATTCTTGCCACATTATAGCAGGATATGGGTTTTACAATTAACAATGCATCATTCTCATTAAAAAAATCTAAAAATGGTCTCAAACAGCTACAATTGCTAAAATTCAGTGAAATAATTGTGTCCATTTAACGTAGTGCTATGTACAATGAAGTGCGTGCATTTCTAACAGGTCCATCATTTACCCAACTTTTTTTCCCTTTCCTTTCTGGCAGGAAGAAAATAATGACTCTGCTGGTAATGACAACTATATTTCAGCTTACTACATCAGGAGGAAAAGAAAGTCTCTATTTGGAGCAGAGTGCTACAGATAGATTGGTGTGTACTTTCCCCCCCATTAAGTTAGTAGGGAACCAAACTGAAAATGTGTTACATAGCAACTACTTTTTTTGGAAGAGTTTTCATACCTCATTAAAAGCACCACTGTACTGCCTTTTGATCGACTGCTATATTGTAGGCTGAATGGTACGAATACCAGCCTACTTGGCCTCTCTAATTTTGAAATTTAATTTTAAGAACACAAGAGCTTTAAACAGTAGTTCTGTGTAGGACATGTAACAGAAGTGTGATGCAGTGGAGCATAAGCAAAACCACAGACTATATAATACAGCACTTCAGAGGTGGTTTAAGGGAAGGCAGTAATTTTTTTCTAAAGATTGTCAAAGTTTCAGTTTCCTCTCCCCATCATTCAGAATTTACTGCAGACTTATTTCTATACTATTCTTAGTCAGCTTCAAATAACTGTCCAAGCAAACATGCCTTTTAGAAGTTCTACATCCTGAATCTGCACCCAAAGCTTAGTTACCAAGAATTAGTTATCCCCCTTTAGTTATTCAGCTAGATGTTGTCATATTTGTAATTATGTTACCTTAGTCAAGATGCAACACATGTATGAATATACCATAGCCTGACAACAAAGCATATAATCAGTTCCTGTTTAGAATAAAGATTTCTCCTTAACCAAAATTGCTTTAACCACAAAATTAAGACAATTACAAATTGAGCCAAAGCTTGGTACATTGGGGTATATTATAGAGGATTTAATCTGGAACAAACTATAGTAATACCAGTTTTATTGAATTGTGAAATGCCTATGTATCATATCAGTAAGGCAGCAATTGCTCAATGTCTTATGAATAGCTTGCCATATTCTGGAGATATGGATACTATGATCACTAATGCTACAGACTAAAGCCAAAATGCCAGGTGGTCATGTTAGACCACTGCAAGCAATGAATAATGCTTATAGTAAATCATATTGTACGTTGATTATTTTTTCAAAGTATTAAAAATGACCAAACAACTTTCATAAAAGCGATGATTCAAATTTAAGAAATCATTTTACATCATGAATATTGTAAAAGAATGAAAAAATCATGCCTAATTCTTAAAGTTGGCTTCAGTCTTCAAAAGGATTGAAAAAAAACTGCACCAAATCTCTGGAATGTTCCTGATCTTTATGGCTAATTCTAACATTATGAAATGAATTTACACACCAAATCACTGGAACCATTATATATTTCCTAAATACAGGTTGTAGTTTTTAAACTGGCCTATTTAATAAATGAAGCAACAGATCTTTTAAAGTACTGTAGTTAACTTTTTTGGCAGTTAACTGGTTCAGTGTTGGTGATTGATGCCAAAAATTTCAGTGGTTTTGCAACATGTAGATCTATTCAATATTGTTCTGATGCAGTATTCTTGCCACTAGTAGATGTTAATGAGTTACAGAATAGATACCCAGCAACTCGAGATGGATTTGGTATAGTGATATTATAACTGACCATAGTAACCAAGGCACTTCTCTGCAGTTCTTAACCCAAGAACACAGTTCACATACTGGACTTCACACCAGTAGCATTTTCAACCTGTACTTCTCAAAAGGACCGGAGCAGGAGAAGCAGATAAAAGATAGAGAGGCAGGAAAAAAAGTCTGGATATCAACTTGTTTTCCCATTAAGGTACAGGCTCATGAGTTAGGAAATGATAAATATTTTGTGACAGGCATCCAACCTGAACCCCTTTATCTTAGAGATTGGGAGGAGTAGGGGCAGAAGAGAGAATATACCAATGTTTAATACATTTAGCATCATTGGAAGTTTTAAATATGAATGACTAATCATTCATAAATCCTATTAAAAACATCCTAGTAGAAGAAAGGTTGAAACAAATGAGGGTTAACTATTAGTATCTAAAAAAAATTTGCACAAAGCTCAGTTTAATCCAGATTCCCCGATCTTTTATAATGTGGAACTGACTATCTGAAGACCTAAATGGCAATTCAGAATTTTGGATTCCACATATTATCACATAAAAGTTATCCTACAGAGTAATCACATATTGGCCCGGATTTTGCAAGTCAGCGGTGAATGAACAGCACTCGCCGTTCATTCCACTTACAGCAACGAAGGGTTATAGACTGTCAGCAGCGCAGCACCCTCTACAGGGGAGCTGTGCGAGCAGGACCAAGCAACAGCCTGTCTCTTCAATCAGATTAAAGAATCCTTACTGAGAAGCGCAAATTAGAATATTAAATTCAATGTAAAATCATGTACAGAAAGCAATATAAAGAGGAAATGAAAGATGGATTAAGAGAGCAAATCATTCCATCAATTCACTCAGACTGTGCAAATATTGCTATTCTGTCATGTCTTCAAAACACTAAGCTTCCCTTTTTAAAAAGAATCCTGTTTTTGTTTCTAAACTGCTTCTCTAGATGGGGGCAGCAGCACACAAACCCCTCTCCATAACAGAATCCTCAATTGGCTCAATGTGGGATTCTCTACTGGTAGAAAGAGTATAAATTATTCAGCTTTTCTATTTATGCTATTCATTGAAAAAAAAAATGTAAGCAATATGTTGACCAGCACAAGTTCTCAGATGGTTTATGTATCGATAAACATTTGACTAAATGGATCTGCTCTCTGAAACATTTTTGTATTATTTTGTATTTCTATCATTTCATTTTAGAGCATACATCATATTGTTGCTCCGTGCAAGATTTTTTTTCTTGCAAGGCATAAACTATAATTTTGAGACAACCTGAACAGTTTAATGTTATACTTTTGCTATCTATTTCCTATTGTAAAGCATATACATCACTTGGAATGTGTGTAACTAGACAATATTCTTGTAATCACACTATTGTACTTTGTTCCAATTTAACAATAAACTCAAAAAACAAACCTTTTCATTTCTGAAGTTATTTTAGCATTTATTTCACTTTAGTGAACAGTTTACCACGCCATCAGTTTACTTCAATCACCTAGGCTCAAAACAGTTATTTTCCCTTTGTCAATTTCTCCTTGTCTGCAGTTTCAAAATAAAAATGACAAAGCTGTGCAAATTGTCAAATATTTCCATCATCTTCCAACCTTTCCCAGCCTGTGATCAGTTTTGGGATCAGCTATTATTGACTGAACAGCTACAATAGCTTCATTAATCTTGGTCTGAAGGTCTCGTAGCTCCTCTATATGCAGCAACCGGAGGACTCTTGCAGCCTCATTCAAGGTGGCATCTGTTAAAGCCAATACATATTTCAACAGTGGTTATGTCAAAACTCATGCGGTACAATCTACACGTAGTTTAATGTGGTGAAGTTCAAAGTAACAGCTAGCAATAGAATCAATCAACTTGGAAAGCCAATTTGGCAATGTAGTTGGAACAGATCTGACGGCTACAGAATAGGATCTACCAATAATAGGGAGACCCACCGACTAATTCTATGCTCTAAATTTCTCCTCGCACAAAACAAACCTGCTCCACTTGGAATAGGTTTGACAGGACAGGTAGAGGTGGTACAATGTATTTGGTAACAGATATAGCACTGAATTAAGCATTGCAATGTGTGATCTGTAACTACCTGGAGATGGCATTAATAGTGAAATTTCTATGAAGAACTTACTTGTACAATAATGTGAATATCACTATAAATTTATCTGAATTTCACCAATCAGCCCTAGCTGCATTCTTCCATTGTATGTATACCAAGACAGAAAGCAAGGTCACTTAAGAAATCTGGGCTATCGCTCTCTCATTTACAAGATTAAATGTAAAAGATTTAGGACATCTCAGAATAAGGGGTCAGACATTTAGGACTGAGATGGAGATATTTCTTCACTCAGAGGGTGGTGAATCTTTGGAATTCTCTACCCGAGGGCTGTGGAGACTCAGTCGTTGCGTATGTTCAAGACAGAGATCGATAGATTTTTGAATATTAAGGGAATCAAGGGATATGGGGATAAGTGCAGGAAAGTGGAGAGGAGGTAGAAGATCAGCCATGATCTTATGGAATGGCGGAGTAGGCTCGAAGGGCCAAATGGCCTACTCCGGCCCCTATGTCTTATGACAGAGAGCAGGAGAAACCTTTTTATTACACAGAGGATTGTGAGGCTATGAATGCACTAATATAGTCAGTGATCGAAACCATGCTAAATTTTAAGAATAGGTTAGATAGGTGGTTGAAGGAAAGGGGAATAAAGAAATGAGAGCAAGTTAGGCACATGGGATTAGGATTACTGTTCACTTGGAGGCTAAACACCAATAAGAACTGGTTAGACTGAATGGCTATGTAACTTTGATTCCTGGTCTTTTAATCATTTGAAGGATTAGTATATGTGGAAGAAAATACAAACGACAATATTGAAGAAATTCCACATTAACGTCGGATCACAATTTAGCACCATGAAAAGACAAGTTAAATATCTCTTTAAAATGTTGACATATATACACCTAATATATAATACAACACACACTCAGTTTGGAAACACTGTTTAGAAAGTGAGTAATCACACTAATTTCATCATAGTGTATATATTAATTCAAACAAGAAAGCATATACAGTGTAAAATTATACACAAGGTCATGCTGGAAGGTTCAGTCGATTCGAATAATTGGCTTAGATAAATGGTGTTCAAAAAAACTCAGCTGTACATTTTCCAAAACCAAAAAGCCTATGACAGAGTCATAGAGTCAGTTATACAGCACGGATAGAAGCCCTGTCTAATCTAATCCCATATTCCAGCATTTGGTCCGTAGCCTTGTATGTTATGGCATTTCAAGTGCTCATCCAAATGCTTCTTGAATGTTGTGAGGGTTCCTGCCTCCACAACCCTTTCAGGCAGTGAGTTCCAGACTCCAACCACCCTCTGGGTGGAAAAAGTTCTCTCTCAAATCCCCTCTAAACCTCCCGCCCTTTACCTTGAATCTATGCCCCCTAGTTATTGACCCCTCTACTAAGGGAAAAAGCTCCTCAGTATCCATCCTATCTATGCCCCTCATAATTTTGTACACCTCAATCATGTCCCCCCTCAGCCTCCTCTGCTCCAAGGAAAACAAACCCAATCTTTCTTCATAGCTGAAGCGCTCCAGCCCTGGTAACATCCTGGTGAATCTCCTCTGCACCCTCTCCAAAGCGATCACATCCTTCCTGTAGTGTGGCGACCAGAACTGCACACAGTATTCCAGCTGTGGCCTAACCAGTGTTTTATACAGCTCCATCATAACCTCCTTGCTCTTATATTCTATGCCTCGGCTAATGAAGGCAAGTATCCCATATGCCTTTTTTACCACCTTATCCACCTGTTCCGCCGCCTTCAGGGATCTGTGTACTTGCACACCCAGATCCCTCTGCCCCTCCGTCTTGCCTAGGGTCTTACCATTCATTGTGTATTCCCTTGCCTTGTTAGTCCCCCCAAAGTGCATCACCTCGCACTTTTCCGGGTTAAATTCCATTTGCCACTGTTCCGCCCATCTGACCAACCCATCTATATCGTCCTGCAGACTGAGGCTACCCTCCTCGCTATTTACCACCCTACCAATTTTTGTATCATCCGCGAACTTACTGATCATACCTTTTACATTCATATCCAAGTCATTAATGTAGACCACAAACAGCAAGGGACCCAGCACCGATCCCTGTGGTACCCCACTGGCCACAGGCTTCCAGTCACAAAAACAACCTTCGACCATCACCCTCTGCCTTCTGTCACTAAGCCAGTTTTGTATCCAATGTGCCAAGGCACCCTGGATTCCATGGGCTCTTACCTTCTTGACCAGTCTCCTGTGCAGGACTTTATCGAAGGCCTTACTGAAATCCATGTATACCACATCCACTGCGTTACCCTCATCCACACACCTAGTCACCCCCTCAAAAAATTCAATCAAATTAGTCAGACATGATCTTCCCTTGACAAAGCCATGTTGACTATCCCTGATTAATCCTTGTCTCTCCAAGTGGAGACTAATTTTGTCCCTCAGAATTTTTTCCAATAATTTTCCTACCACTGATGTTAGGCTCACTGGCCTGTAGTTCCCCGGTTTTTCCCTACTTCCCTTCTTGAATAATGGTACTACATTAGCGGTTCTCCAGTCCTCTGGCACATCCCCTGTGGCCAGAGAGGTTCTGAATATATGTGTTAGAGCCCCCGCAATCTCTTCCTTTGCCTCACACAGCAGCCTGGGATACATTTCGTCCGGGCCTGGGGATTTATCCATTTTTAGGCCTGCTAAAACCGCCAATACCTCCTCCCTCTCGATGTTAATATGTTCAAGCATATCACAGTCCCCCCGCCCTATTTCTATGTCTACATCGTCCTCCATAGTGAAAACAGATGCAAAAAATTCATTTAGAACCCCTCCTACATCTTCCGGCTCCACACACAGATTGCCACTTTTGTCCCTAATGGGCCCTATTTTTTCCCTGGTTATCCTCTTACCCTTAATATACTTATAAAACATCTTAGGATTTTCCTTTATTTTGCTCGCCAGTCTTATTTCATGGCCCCTCCTTGATCTCCTAATTTCTTTTTTAAGTATCCCCCTGCACTTTTTGTACTCCTCTAGGGCTTCCTCCGTCTTTAGCCTTTTGTATCTGCCAAAAGCCCTCCTTTTTTTCCCTAATCCATTCTCGTATATCCCCTGACATCCAAGGTTCCCTGTGGTTTTTGGAACCACCCTTGACCTTTACGGGAACATGTTGCCATTGTATGATCTCAATCTCCCTTCTGAAAGCCTCCCATTGCTCCGATGCGGATTTTCCTACAAGTAGCTGATCCCAGTCCATTTTAGCCAGATCCTGCCTTATCCTATTAAAATCGGCCTTCCCCCAATTTAGAACCTTTATTTCCGGCCCATCCCTGTCCTTTTCCATGACCACCTTAAATCTCACCATATTATGGTCACTGTCACCAAAGTGCTCACCTACTAGCACTTTTTCCACTTGGCCGGTCACATTCCCTAGAATTAGGTCCAGTACCGCCCCCTCGCTTGTCGGACTTCTCCCAAAAAAGGCAGCCGCATCAATGTCCCTTAACAATTGATTATTTTGTAGTGCCTACTTTGTCATTGAATTTAAACATGAACAGCTAAACTTGGTAGTGGACAATTAAACTAATTATAATAAACAAATAGACTAGGGTGTGTAATGCTGTAACTATCTAATAACTACATTAACTTTGTTGTTGCAGTTCGACAATACAGAAATTCCCACCTTGTTACAGGTTTACTGAAGACATGAAGATATGAGCAGATGCAAGGATCTTAGATGGAAAAAAACAGGTTACAGACAGATCTAGATGCAATGGGGAATGGGTCTGTATCTGGGAGATGTCTTTTAATATAGGGAAGTTCAGTGTGATGAATTTGAGCAGGGGTCAAATGCATAACACTGAGCATTATTTAGGGTTACATGCTCAAGGCTGCTGAGCAGAAGGACCTGGGGGTTATAGTTCATTGTAGGTCTATGCCAATGCCACGAAGCTCTTGCAAAAGCAAATAGGGTATTAGGATGTATAGCTAGAACAATTCAAAAACGAAGTACTACCCTTTCCTCGTTCAAGACCTTGGTCTGACTGTATCTAGAATACTGCATCCAGTTTTGATGCCCTCACGTGGTGGTGGATATTGAGGCCCTGGAAAAGATTTAGAGGACAACTCCTCGATTGATATCTAACTTAAGGGCTCTTAAGTTACCAGGGCACTGGGACTTTTTACTTTGGAATAACACAGATTTTCAGGGGATATGATTGATGTCCTTAAAATAATAAAGGGATTAGATTCGGTTCACATGTAATGGTTATTTGAGCTAGATAGGCAGGGAAAGACAAGGGGACATCAGTATAAGTTGTGAAAGCATAAGAGTTAGGATAGATGCTGGGAAGTACTTCTTTTTGCAGAGGGTCATCAACTTCCAGAATAAGTTGCCAGTACATGCAGCGACTGCTGATTCACTGCACGTGTTCAAGAGAGATCTGGACCAGTTAGTGTGTGTGCAAAATATCAAATTATAGAAGGTAGAAGATGGGTAAATGGGATAGTCGTATCAGTCACTGCGGTCTCCGAAACCTTGTTTGATTGATTGCAGGGGTCAGGCAGGAATTTCCCAGAGTTCCTTTCCTAAACTGGAAGTTTTTTCTCTGGCTTTTTGCCTCCCCAGGAATTTGCATGACTGGTAACATTTAATGGGGGGGGGGGGGGTTGCACCATGTCAGGATGGGACAGGCTTGATGAAACAACTGGTCTTTTCCTGTCCTTCTTTGTATCTTTATACAAGTTACAGCATGCTCCCAAAACCAGTGGTTATAAGATTTGCATTTCAACATCATTCTGCTTACCTCCAGTATCAAAGCCAAGAAAATGCTTTCCTAAAGATACAGTTAAGCCCTGAAAAATAAAATGGAATAGCAAAAAAATAGTACAAACAAAGCATGTAAACAGTTAAAATCTTTGATTTCCATCTTTAGGACCAACAATCGCTGCTCTTGAAAGTTAGAGGATTTTGTGTAACATGAGTAAGGGAAGATCTGCAACTACAAAAAGGTGTTAATAGAAGCACCCGTGAAGAAATTTCACATCTAAACCACGTAGGCATCACCAGTAGAATCTAACTGCTTCCTTGCTTCACTTCCTTTTGAATAGAAGTTGTAACTTATGCCTGCACAGAGCTGGAACCCCAAATCTTTAAGGAGCCCCTGCCTAGAAATAAATCTTCAGCACAGCATTAGTTTACTGTAAACAGTAAAAGTAAAGGTTATTTAAATACTGGTATAATGCAGTAATTTTAACTTGCATAGGCAATTAATATGCAGTGCAGAGCTGGTTCATAAAAATGAAAGCGTTAACCTTTGAGGATAATCAATAGGAGAACCCAGACTAACCACAAAGCAGAAAAATACATGAATGTATGCCAACTGGCAGTGCTTCATGCTGACCATGAATGTTTTGGGAATCTGGTCTGCATTTGCTGACAAAAGTCAGCACAGCTAGGACCTCTCTGCCTCATCTGTTCCCCTCAGGTCAAGTAGCTATAGCATCAGAACAGGTCCCTCCCTGCTTTCCATGCAACGCTCAGTGCTGATGGATAGGATGTGGTTTCTGTATACTGCAGGCAGGATCTCAAACAGAAGCTCTCAGACCCAATATACAGATAACAATCTCAGCCAACACCACTGGGAATGGCATGGACAGCAGATGGGACCTGTTCTACTGCATTAGCCACCGGACTCCTTTCTTTTTGGTCTGTTTTGTTTAGCCCTCAATCCTGCTTCACGAGTTTAAATCATGCCAAAACTGAGTAACAAAAGATTCCCATAATTGTACATCTGATTCAACTGCACCAACGATACAAGTCAGAGCTTACAAACAGAAAAATATACTGATCATTTTCATTCTGAACAGCTTCTGAAAACATTATTTACCTCCTTTGACCGGTTTGCTTTTGCAATTGCCTCCGGGCTTAATCGCTCTTGCACCAAAATACGAATTGCCTAAAATCAAAATTTGAAGATATATCATGTTGCTAAAGAAAAAAACAAATTGAAATTAAGAGAGAACAGACTTCATTGGCCCTAGTTCAACTATCATAAAATAACATTTTTTATCCAACTGAGAGAAGCTCTTGTTATATAGCCAAGTATCTATATTGTAAGACAACTCATACCATTCAATAAGAATTTACAGATTTCATGCCGAACATATGGAATCAATTTTACAATAGGTTTTCTAGACGGAAGCCTATGGAGCATTAGATGGTTTCATTTACAACTCTGCTGGGAACAAAGCAGTTAATGCCATTGTTTACAGCTTTAAAAATTAATTGAGCATTTCAGCAGTTACATCTGCTTCTTATTTATCTTTAAGAGTACACAATGTCTTAAGACATTTTTATTAGTAGTAAAAATATAGATACAGCAGCTGGCTAGAAACCAATCATGAAGATGTTCTAAGCAAGATTAAATCTTGGAGAAAACAGGCATCTTACAAGTCCTGTTGAAGCTGCCAGAGAAAATGCTTTCTTCTTCACTCGAAAATTTTCTACACCAACATGCTTGCTGTAAACTTGCTAAACGCAAGGGCTAACTTCAAAATCTGGGCATATGCACACTTGATATTTGGACTATTTCAATTGATAGTTGGAAAACTGCACTGCACACCAGAACGTCCGATATATTCTCCTGGCGGGGGTGGCTCCCGATGGGAGCACGAAGTTATTAAATTACCGTGGTACTCAGCCTACAAATGGAAACTGACCACATACCTACTGATAAGGTATCTGAAGGAAAACATGTAAACTAGGGAAAGGAGGGGGTATTCAGGAGATAATGATAATGTAGGGGTAGCAGGAGAAGCCATTTCTGGAGATGTGCTGGCTATGTTGGGACGAGTACCTGGCTAAGCTGGGACAAGTACCTAAGAACATAGGAAGGTAGAAGACTGGAGAAAATCATTGTGGCCCATCTGGCCTGTCCAAGTAGAAGTGGGACTACAGGAGGGGCTATCTCGTGGACTTGGACCACATAGGAAGGGGCAGTAGAGAAGGATGGAGCAGCCAACTGTACCACAAAAAGGTCAAGTATAAAGAGTCATAGAGGATACTGTTAGTCACAAAGGATAGCATTGGTGCCTTTGATCAAGGCAGTCCCAATGCTGTGGACAGGGCAGAAGCCTAACTGAGGGATTCAAACAGAAATGCAGAAGTGAACACACAGTCAGGTGGTGACAAGCTTAAAAAGAGATTAGAAATGCAGTGGTAGTTGGAGGGGTCACGTGACCAGGACACTTTCCATTCTTGCACTTCCCCCAACAGCTCAGCAAGCTTATCCAGCAAGTAATTGAGCCGCACAGACCAATTTCCAATCTGTGCTTAGTTAGCTGACCATAGTCAGTGCCAGCAGTAGAGATGCTACAGTTGGCCTCAATGTCCCAGGACAGGGAAAATCAACCAGGCTTCCACGCCTGCTTGCAATCCAGTGACCTCTCCTGGAAATGTCCATGTAGACAATGAGCAAGGCCAGGATCGTGCTTCCCTTTATCCCCACAGGATAACCCATCAACGCTTAGTCAAGGCTTGTAAATGAACGGTATCCAGCTAGGATTCAACACCCTCAAAAGAGGATGCGAGTGAAGGAGAAAAAAAATACATTTGGCTTCTGCTACACACTTTCCCCAAGAGCACCACCAAGATAGGGTGTTTACTGTGACCTACCATTCCATTGCAGTATGCTGCACTGCCAAAGTGATTTAATATTTAGTGCAATCTCAAACTAAACTAATATTAATTTTGAATTCAATTGGAGCCTCCACACTGAAAGAGAGCCTAAATAAATTACACTCTTCCTCTTGCAGTGTTTTGTTTTGTCATCAGTGACACCAGAGTACCTTCCAAGGACTGGATGCACTCATTAGGAGTGGGAAGAGTAGAACGTCAGACTGTACAGTCTGATTATTGACATCAATGCAAACTGTTATGGTAAAGGTAGCTCTAGCACCAAGAATATGATGAAATGCAACTTATATAAATGAAGTGCCCTCTGGTTTAAACACTAATTACAGACATTAGCTATATTCACATTTTGTTTACAGCAGGAAGTACTGGTGATGTGAGGTGGATCTGCTGGCAAGGAGGAGGAGGAACAAGAGAAAGGGAGGAGGGGGAGTGTGGTTGACATTCTGAGTGTAGATCATTCTTTAGAACGCAGTTCTGGCATGGGGTACTGCACTTGGGATATTAGGCTTTTTTTTTTTGGGGGGGGGGGGGGGGGGTTAGGACTAGCAGACCTATGTTCCCAGCACTTTGTGTCATCACTTCAGAACCTCTGCATCTGCAGGGTAACCCCCCCACCAACACCCAACACATTTTTTGTGCGAGTCTCTTCCATGTCTTTTTACTCTCTGTTATTTGCATGTTTTTGTTGTAATGTCATTCCATTGCCTGAGATAATCTTTGAGTTTGCATATCATTCAACCCATTAATTTTCTCTGTGACTGAAATATCTTATTTTTCCCCTGCTTTTCCCTCCAACCCTTGCTCATTTTCAGCTCCAAGGGAGGCTCTAAAACCCAAAACATTAACTTGTATTCTCTTTACAGATCTTGACTGACCTGTTGCATACTTCCAGAATTTTGTTTTAGTTTCAGTTCTACCATTTGCAGTTTTTGCATTTTTATTTATGTAATGAGATACATGCTCATTTACTTTATGAAGTATCTTGGGAAATGCATCAATACGTTACTCATTAAATTATTTCTTCACCAGGTACAGTACAAAGAGAACTCTTACACAAGTTGCTGAGACATGTTTAAAGGACACTAGTGAAGCTGATTGTGCTTACCTTCAACATTACCAGATAATCATCATGGCGCTGGATTTGCAAAAGGTTAGCCAATGCCATCACACCGGCCTTAAAGTCAGGGTTGTTAACTACAACAAAAAGAACCAAAACATTTGTAGCGGGACAGAAAAAATATAAACAGTAGTATCTATTTTATTTCAAGTAAAAAATGTAAATTTGGGCTAATATGGTTACTTAAATTCTATTTACTTTGTCTCCTCAATACTTTAAGAGGCTGATGGAATTGTGATTATAAAATGGTAGAATGTAATACAGCACCAATGGCTGTAAACAGCACCCTCTGCAGGGTGTATGCTTCTCTGAGAATCCAGAAATACAATGGCCCG
This sequence comes from Somniosus microcephalus, assembly GCF_052327205.1. Lineage (NCBI taxonomy): Eukaryota > Metazoa > Chordata > Chondrichthyes > Squaliformes > Somniosidae > Somniosus > Somniosus microcephalus. Next base: position 77,430,389 of record NC_140998.1, on the reverse strand, counting down.
GAATTCAATGCAATGGCAATATTGACCAACACTACAAATGAAACTATTGTGCTCCCCGATCCTCCAGTGGCGAATTCACACCACAACATGCTGGAAAAATAATTAGAATACGTTGCACCATACCAGATATCTGATACATATCCAAGGTACCGGGGCCCTATACAAAATGGAACATCAGATTATTCAACAGGGACATATTTAGGAGCAGTGGCTCCGATCTGATAATGTGGGGATGGGTCGCAGTATGTAGACAGAATGTCCAGGTCGGCTTTAATTTGAGTTTGTACTGAAACAGTGAAAGGATTCGCAAATTTCATGTCTCCCCTGAAGATTTACTTCTGGCTTATTAGAGAAACCCTGGCTGGACTGAGTTTAAGGGATGATATGCCTTATCAGCCCAAAGGCAGGCCAGTTGGACTTTACCGGTAACCCAAACAGAACTGTCCCACAGGCAGCACCCAGAACAAAGTTGGCTAGGGAATCAGAGGTCCCACGGCCGCCACCCATAGCTCCGAGTTTTCAGGAGGTCTGGCAGCAAGGGGGGGGGGGGGGGGGGGGGTGGAGGATGAAGTGGTAGGGGAAGCAAGGCAGGCCCCACTAGATAGGCCGGGACCAGGACCGGTGTACCCCCTCCGACAACAGAGGTACGGCCCGCCCGTTAATGACGAGGACCCAGGGGCCATCCAAAATCAGTTTGTGGTGCCGCATGGCACCCAACAGCTCAGGGCCATGGTTAGCCACATCCCCAAGCTCACCGAAAAGGGAGACCCCTCTCTGCACTTCAGGGAGGTAGACTAGGCAGCGTGCGTCGATGACGCAGAGCAAGCTAAGATGCTGCTGTTTTCTCTGGGGAGTGATCTCCTCCAGACCCTATCTGATGAATGTAAAAAGGGGCAGAAGGATTATGAGGATTTGAGGCCATGGGACTCAATGACGGTAGTCCGTTCGCCCGGGTGGGAAAAACGGTACAGCTCCCAGGGGAGTCCCCGCAGGCGTTCGCAGACAGGCTGTGGCCAGTCTACCGGAGCGCATGCCCGGGAATGCCAGCGCGGGCATTACTGAACCAAGTTCAATTGACCCACTGGCTCCGTTGTCTAATGACAAACTGCCTGCCCCAAATCCGAGCCCAGGCTGCGGCCTGGTTTGACCCTAGTAACCCCCAGACCACCGAGGAAATGGTGATCCGCCAGCTCACTATAGCATTTAAAAATATGAGGGGTATCGAGACGCCCCAACCCAAGGGAAAAGTCCATGAGGTTAAACCTGGGAGCCAGAGTAAGAAAGAGTGGCACCAGGAGGGGAACCGTCCCTCCCAGACTAAGTTAAACTGTTACGGGTGCGGGAAGGACGGCCACTGGCGCAAGGATTGTAAGAATCCCTGGAAGGAGAATAAGGGAAAGAATTCATCAGCCCCAGCCCAAAAGGCAGAGCCGGGTATCCCTCCCGCTGCGATCGAGCCACTCTTGGAGTCGATACGATCTTTCTTCCTGACCAACCAGGGGAAAGTGGTGGTTCCCTCGGCCCCTTTGACGCCCCGCAACGACTAGAGCCAGCGCAGCCTGTCGACCTGTGTCCCCGCAAAAATGCTGAGGGGAGCAGGCCCTATGTTAAGGTGGGGGTGAAGACGGTGCAGGGGAGATATTCGGTGGACACTGGAGCTTCCAGCACGGTGGTCCATTCGGAAGACCTGACAAATTCAACCCGGTCTAACAAGGTCCCATTTAGCTTAATGGGATCCACAGGGAACGAGGAGGCTGGGGAAAAGGTCAAAACCTTTGGCCATAGGTTTAGGATCCCTCCATACCACGTGGGAGGGCAACCAAAGGACCAACGAGGTGGCCAAGCAGGGGGACAGGGAAGGAGAATTCTGAGACCCCTGTAGAGCAGGCCCGGTAGCAGCAATCCAGGACAAGGGAGGCACACAGGGGATAGCTTTGGCCCCGGACCAAAAGCAGGTCCAAGCCCAAGATTCCGCCTTTAAGGCCGCCCTGGTAAGGAGAAAGAATTTAGAACAGGGTTACTGGCAGGCTGCTAGTTATATTAAACGATGTAAGTTGTTTAAACCCGAAAAGAAAGAGCAGCCAGTTGGGACAAGGTCTGAGGATAGAGATCCTCAGCCTGCAGCGGGTACAAGCTCACAGGCTGCACAGGCAGGCGCTGTGGCTTGTGTCAGGGGAGGAGCCATTTCGCCCACCGTTCAGGACACTCCCCCCAATCCTCTGGGATTCAGATGGGGAGAATCCCGCCCCTGACCCAGGTTTGGAACCTGGGGGCGGAGACTCACAGCCTGCTGCAACAGGCGACGAAAGGTTACCTACCCTCAGCCCAAGTTTGGGAGAGGTGAAACCTGAGGGAGAGGACCCCCAGCCAGCGGTCGTGGAAAACTCACAGACCGCGCTAGCAAAGGCTGCGGTCCGAGCCAAAGGTCCACCCGCCAAGAAAACCCCACCCGTAGCCCTCCCTAGAAGGTCCCCTCGGACACCCCAGCCCAGAAAGGTATGGTCACCGACTCCCCAGCTTAAAACGACAACCTCCCGAGTTAAAGAGAAGTCGGAAGACAAAGGTCCCCAGCTAGCAGCTACAGACTGCAAGGGACCGGAAGTGCAGGTCAGTGCAGCCACACCGCAGGGAGCAGCCTGTAGCAGCCCAAACAGGGATTAGGCTGGCCGCCCAGAGACGGGTGGCGGACGTATATAGTTTAGGTAGTATAATTAATTAAGTAATGTGTATAGAGGGTTAAGTTAGGGTATTTAATTTAATTCTAATTAAGGTGATGGTTAGTTTTAAGTAACCTGAGAAGAAACATCAGAGTGTTTACATTTGAGTCGAGGTCGCAAGACCCGACCATGCTTCACCCAAGCCAGCGAATCTCTAGGGAACCTGGCTGTGTGCTTCTATATCTGTTACAGGAAAATTTACGGAATGAAGGGGGGCGTAGTCCTACTCGCCCTGATAGGACTGCGCTTCGGAAGGAGAGGCGACGTGGAGGATTCCCACCTCTATGGGTGCTCCGGAGACACAGCACCGATAGCGGTCGATGGGAGCGGCGAACGGGATGCAGAGGAGAATTTTACCAATTATGGGAATAGTAGTCAGAATGCCAGTCATGGGCGGGACGGCCCGACCCGCACCGGTATACAGGGTGGAGAACATTGGAATCATTCAAGGGGGTGCACATATTCGTTTTGCAGCGTTCCCGCCCTATGTCATAAAGTGGGAGCATGCTAGGACGGGTACTGACCTCTCAGGGTGCCGTAGCCGGGGAGCACACATCATCCTGTGTCCCCAGCACTTGAATGCCTATTCGAAACCACAATGCGGGTTCAGAGCTGCTGACGCGAAACCTATAAATTGTACCATGGAAGCCATGGCACAAGGCCATGTCCCCCCACAGGTAGCATATATAGGAGGTGGGACATATTGCATCACCACAGGAGCGTCTCACTACTAGCACGGACAGCACAGCTGGTGCGCAGTGAGTGACAGCAGTTTCTGCTTCAAACCCGAGGCAGAAGTTCAAGTGGCACAGGTACGAAGTGACCCCATTCCTGAACCATCCACTGTTCACTTCACTGTGGAGGAGAATTTCACCCACCTCCAGAAATATGTCGCCCACTTCGGTTACCCGATTCCCCCTCTCCCAGAGCACCGTACCAAATTATTAAAAAACCGTTCTAGTATCGCAAAAGCATTTCTACACTTTGGAACAGAAGACTGTACAGATAGGGGCCGACATTTTAGATATCACGACCCCGCCCTGGTGGGACGTTTTTGGAGAGTATAGAGGTCCCCTCCTGGATTCGAATGGCGTCCCACATCTTAGTAGTCTGTCAGTTAGGGATCGTCCTCTACCTGGTCTGTGTCCAGTGTAGGAGAAAGGGTCCTGGGGTAGAATTTAAAGTAAAAGGGTTGCGGAAGGACCAGTATGCCCGGGTGGAAGAAGAAACACCCGTGTGAGCTTTGTGTAATATCACTGCCGAATGATGGTGGATCCGTTTGTTATTTTAATAAAGCTTGTTTTGCTTTTGCTCGTTATTTTTAATAAATATGTTTTTTTTGGCCTGAAGTTTATTTATTTATTATTATTATTTTTTTTTTTTTTAAAAAGGCTGTGTGTTGAAATGAAGTTCTATGATGTCCCAAGTAGTGCAGGGGTGTTGGACCCCTCCATGCTTGGATTACTGTAACAGATAGTAATTTGTTCCTATCGATAGATGCCTGTCGTGCACTGTGGTTTTCTCTAAGTAAGGGGAATGTATGTGTCGAGGGATCGTGGATAGATAAATATAGGGGAAGGTTGTTTGTGGGGGGTCAGAAATTTGCTCACCTTGATTGAATACTTCAAGCAAGTTTCAGTATCCTAGGGGGGACTGAAAGGATTCGCAAATTTCATGTCACCCCTGAAGATTTACTTCTGGCTTATTGGAGAAACCCTAGCTGGACTGAGTTTAAAATCCAGGGCTCCAGGGCCCAACAAGACGGCTACGGTCAACCTCATGGCCAAGGCCTGCAAAGTTCAGGTTTGGACTGACAAAGAAGGAATGTTCCAGAAATTAGAAGGCAGACAGGCCTTCTGCATTTATGTATGAGAAGCAAACAGTGGCATTCGGCCTCTGATTAAAACCCATCAAGGCCATTTGCACAGATAATCACCGGGTAATAGCTGCATTCAGACCTTCGTTAGCTGACTTCCAACACTGTTTGGAAACGATCAACGGGGCATTAAAACTGGAATGGCCCCATCACAAGACCAGTTACACAAAGGAAAACACTTATGGGACGTTTAAAAACTGATTAACCGGCCATCCAAGTCGATGTGCCCAGATTGTTTTCCTTTATATCATCTTCAACACGTCCAGGTCAGACAAAGAAACAGACTGATCTGGCAAGTGATAAGGGCTCCCAGAAAGGGGTCTAAGTAGTCCCTCGGGAAGCCATCTCTCTCTCGTCTGGACTCCGGTGCCCTGCCTTACCATCAAGATGATCGACGACGAAGAGCCCGTCCAAGGGAAGCAGGATACCCGCAGTTACATTTTAAATCACTGGGGTATCTCTGCTCTGGGCGGTGAAAACCCTAAAGACATCGGCAGGCAACGGGGCACGGAGCAGGCATTCTAACATCCGAGACTGGTGAGCATAAACTTTTTGGCCCATCACAAGACAACTTAGATAGGTGTAAAAGGTGGGAGTTAAGGGGATTGCTAAAATTGTCATTTTAGTCATTTTCCCTCGATGTGTCCGTTCTCCTCCCCTAAGTGTAATTGTGTTACATACATAGTGATTTTCTCTGTATAGTGTTTAATTTTCTTTATTTTTAATAAACATTGATTTTCTTTGCACCAAACCACTGGTCTCGTTTGTCTATATCGCTACTCGTAAATAAGTCCGGTGCTCAGAACTAAAAAGGGGGAAGCAGTGCGAACCGCATGGGGCTGGGGCAGCTCAGGCACACGACTGACTGACCAGACAAAAACCCCAAACCAAAACCCCCTACAACAGTAAATATATAAAATCAGCCTCAAGAAGGGACCCGTATTGCATAGGGTTGTCTCTTGAACTGTGTGCAATCCCTAACCATATTTCATTACCAGTTGCAATCCATGCTTAATGCACAAGCTCAATAAATAGTAATGTAAAAATATCAGTCAGGGGAAAATCAGTGCATGCCTGGCTGCCTAAACACTTATTTTCTTAGTTGAGGTTTAGATGTTCCTAAAACAAGTCAATGAAGATGTTACCCTCAGGCAACCTGCTGAGCGAAAATACTTCACTGGTTCGGAGCCCTCCAACGCCATTCTCTAATGGTCTAAATGGCCGTTGCGATCAGTGGTGTTAATTCTAGATCTCGCTATTGACTTTAAGGGGGTGGAGCAATGATAATTAGCGGTACAACTTTTTTGGCAAGGGTCTTTGTGGCACAATGCAAAAGTCCCAGCAAATTATGGCATACATAATGGCACGTCACTCACGCCATAATTTCCTGGTGTTTCTGCACCGTAATAATTACTACATGCAAGTTTTCAGCAAATTCAGCCCAAATGGCAATATAGACTTCAAGTGCAATAAAATTCACTGATCCAAATTGAAAATCTTTCATTTTTGAAATTCCAGTATTTTCTCCCCCTCCCACTTCATCTAAAGCTTTAGAGTTTTATTTATATAACCTGCAAATTAAAGCTGACCAGGAGCAATCCAAAAGCCATCTGATAAAAGGATTGTGATATGAGCAAATACATGGTTTTATTCCATTCCTGGAACTTGTATAGAATTTTGTAGAGGTACAACAAAAAAATCATGAAACAATCAATTGGACAACACAGCTGAAAAGAACCATGAGCAAACAGAAATTTAGACTAGAGCTGGGAAAGACTGAGGATTAGGATCTAGTTATACTGCAACTATCAGCCTCAGACTGCTATCCAGAGTGCTATGTGCAGTTGCCAGATCGAAGTTATAATGCCAATTGCACTTTGCGGCATGTAGCACCGAGTTCCGCACCAAGAGGCCCTTAGCATGTGTTCTTGGACACATGCAGCTCGTTTTTGATGTTCGAAAACAGGAAGTGCCTATTCTTAGTGTTAGAAGGATTCCATACAAAGTTTTAAAAGTTTTCAGGAGGCCCAATGACTGCCTATACACTTTCATAATACAACATTGCACCAGACGGTGTTACACAGCAACTGATGCGATCTCAAAGTGGTACAAAGTGGCAGGAGTCTCACTTGGCTTAAATACGCCCGGGACTATGATCGGGGCCTAACCCCGAGTTATACTGCCACTTTTGTGTTAGTAAGCACCCAAAACCATTTCACATTGATGCAAAGGTGGCAGTATAACTCAAACTTAAAGAATGGGTTGTTAGCAGAGCTAAATAAACTGTAAAATTAATTGGATTAAGTGGAAGAAACTACTTTCTGGTAGAGTCACAACAAACTAAGATTAGTATATCTAACCGTTATATACTAATGTGAATACAAAAAATGCACTAGCAACCCAGTAAGGCGTAATATGAGAATAATACAAGTTCACACCCATGATTCCCTATATGGCACATTCCTAACCTTGCCTACAGTATATCCGAGAACTAGTGAATAATGTCTTAATGATTAGTCTCCAGATGTTGACAGGCTACTGCAGTATTTGTTGAGGAGTGCCCTGGGCCTTTCAATAGAAACATACTGCTTATCTGCAACTTTTTGGTCAATCTGGACAATCCGTACAAGTGCTTTAATCATGTCTCTTACTCTTGAAGTAAATTATGGCTGAGCATGGCTGTTACTTACCATCCAGATTAATGAGTGGATCTGTGCCTTTAGTAGCGTCATTTCTTACACTGTCTGCTGTACAATTCTTGTATTTATCCACTGTGAGGGAAAAAATATTCACAATTTAAAAACAAGCTTAATGACCGATTATACCACTTTTAACATTCCTCAGGTTGTGGGCAACACTGGCAAAGCCACAATTATTGCCCAGCTCCTAGCTGCTCTGGTATGGATTGTTTTTACAGCCGAGAGCTTGATGGGCCACTTCAAAGGGCATATACAATCAACTACATAGTGTGGGACTGGAGTCACATGCAAGCCAGACTAGGTAAGGGTGACATGCTCCCTTCCCTGAAGGACATTAGTGAACCAGTTTTTAATGACAATGCAGCAGTTTTCATGCTCATGTTTCTGGCCCACAAGCTACCAGCTAAAAGTCACAACCTTAGGGTTACAAAAGCAAAAATACTGCAGATGCTGGAAATCTGAAATAGAAACAGAAAATGCTGGAAAATACCTTAGGGCTGTTAAGTCAAGTGCCACAGAAGTTACAACACAAACAGGCCATTTGTCCCAAACAGTCCATTTCGATATTTACCCTCCTTGCAAGCAAGTATCCTTAGCATTATTTGCCCACCCTGTTCCCATATGCTTTTATCTCCTTGTGCTTCATCCACCTATCCAATCTAATCTTAAATGATGACATAGTTTGTGCCTCAAACGTTAACCCCAAAAGTGAATTCCACAGCCTCACAACTCTGTACCATAACCACATCATCCATTAGCTCTGGATCAAGAAGTTCAATTTATGTTCATTATGTTTGAAACAAATCAATGTTGATGGTTCTAAATATTTAAAAAAAGTATTTCCACTTTTAGAACAATGATATGCACCACAGTAATGGACGGTCGACATATGGCAAAGACAACTTGTCGCATATAGTTTAATTAACATTAACATACAAGCATCCTTTCTTTACTGTTAATCATGTATAATTCCACAATAGAAAATTCTATACTCTGTAAATTAATGGCCCAGAAATTCAGGTCGGAGGCTTCCCGCGGGTGCAAGCCCCCGACCTGCACTTACCTAGTGCGCCGGCCATTGAACTGTTGGGCCCCGTGGAATTCCGATCCGGGGCCTGGTCCAGCTGCCGGCGCGCAGCGTATCCCAGGGGCACAGTTAGTTCGATGCGTCCCCTGGGGTCAAGTGGGCCATGGGCAGCCAATCGGAGCAGGGACTGCTCCATTCATAAGTCTGACAGGAAGTGCTGTCAAGACTTATAAATACTACGGCCCCAAAATAGCACTAAATCTTCAAAAATAAATTTTAAAACACATCACATTTTTTAAATAAACTATAAATTACATGAAATAACTATTTTAAACAATTTAAATTTTTGAAATTTTTTTTATTTTCTAATGGGGCTAAAAATCAACTTACCTTGCTTTAAAGTATTTAAAAATAATAAACTGGCGGAAAAAATGTTTTAATTATAATTAATTCACCACTTACCTTGTAAAAAGCAGGCCTTACGCCTGCTTTTTATATTTCTAAATTCTACAGGCTTACCCTCCTGGATAAACCTGTAAAAAAAAAACGAGAGTGCCATGTGCACGCGCAGCCTCCCCCGCGCATGCGTTCGACCTCTGAACCTCTTCGTTCAGAGGAACGGAAGTGCCGGTTTCCCCGCGCATGCGCAGTGCATGCAGGAAACCGGCACTTCCATCGGGCCTACGGGCGAGTACCCAGTGCGTACTCACCCGTGGAGACCCGAAGTTCTGGGCTATTTATTATCTCTGTATTTAATGCAACCATCACATAAATGCAATCCCCCGATTCCAATGTAAAAGTTCCCCATCATGTCATCTGACTTACTTAGTTTAAGGTTTTTGCCTCCAATAGCCTACTTGTTAAACCATTCCAATGCATTTACACTAGGAAAAAGGATTTTTTTTTGACATTGGAGATGGAAAGAGGTACTTTTGGTCTAGCGTAGTTCAGCTTTCCATGAACAAACTATAGTTTCCTTTATCTGCAAGGGAGAAACTTTGTTTTGAACACACACAGGAAACTTGCTGATAACTGACCACATCAGGTCCCCCAGCTAAGCAGATTTAACTGTGCAACTGTATGTACAAAATACAAGAACAGGAAGCTTGCATTATTATTAGTGTTGAAATCAGCATCCTCTGGTCCAGAATGCCAATTTTGGAAAAGGATGGCAACCATCACCAAAGAACCTGCTGTACACAGCAGCACAGTTGACCCGGATAACCAACATGGTTATAGTTGAAATTTGGAATGTCATCCGAGGGACAGACAGAAATAAAAGTCACAGGCTGGAGGAGGCCGAGAGAGGGGGAGTACTTTAGTACACTTTCGCCTCTCCCCACCAGTATTGCTCCCCTTTAAACAGTCAAATTTCAATAGCTTAAAGAGGAAAGCTAGGATATTCCATTTTAAAAGCAGACTACAGAAAACTAACCACAACCAGTACTCAAATATATTGAAAATAATGGATGCTTAGAGCCTAAAGTTCAGGTGTAAGTTTAAGCAGTCAATGGACATCAACAGAAACATTCAAATGCACTAAAGCTTTATCCTGCCCCAATGTTATATTTTGGTCCACATTTAATGAGAGCTTAATTACCAATTTGTAAACTGACACCACAAAAATCGAAGCAAAAAACATGTTAACAAAAAAAGGTCAATTTAAAAAATTGAAAGTTACACAAGGATAGAAAGCCTCACAATGTCACTTATAAAATAGTGAGCAACATCAAGTAATTTAAAGAAGTGTACCATTATCTGAGTATTCAAGTCTCACAGCCAAGCCCAGAAGCCAGTCAACATTTTCCTGCCTTTCTTGAGTCTTGAATGGGCAGTTTACATCTGTCAGGTACTGAAAGTAAAGAAATCACAGACACAGTAGGATTTTAAGTTTGCAAAATCAACCATTTAAAAGGATTAACATAATCGTTAAATTAAGGCTTTCATATAAATGTTAAATAGGCAGTGTTAATGGTAGTATTTTGCTTTAGTGTTAATGGCTATAATGGCTGATAGGAAATCCTGAATCATTAAATACATTGGACTGTGAACATGCTGGCAGTAAGGATGTTTACTAGTAAACACAAAATCCTAAATGCTCATTTCAAATCATGGCTAAATGTTTACTATTAATGCCTCATAGGAAGAATAAAGAGTAGTGAACGTGCAAAATCTAATGTTCATCTTCAGTGCAATTCATGTCGATTTCAATGCACATAATTCCAATTATGAACTACCTGTCTGGGCAGTTGTGCCAAGCCTTGGTCTCCCTCCTATTCTTGTCAATATTTAAAAATATTGGGAAGTTGTTAGAAGCACATTTATATTGTAGATCTGTGCCAGATTTATTGCTGTTAGACTCAGTCAGCAAATTTTCTTCCATTTATATAGCACCTTTAAAGTAGTAAAACATCCCACGGTGCTTCACAGGAGCATTATTAAACAAAATTTTACACCACATAAGGAGATATTAGGACAGGTGATCTAAAGCTTGGTCAAAGAAGTAGGTTTTAAGGAGTGTCTTAAAAGGAGGAGAGATTTAGGGAGGGATTTCCAGAGCTTAGAGCCTAGGTGCTGAAAGCACAGCCACCAATGGTGGAGCAATTAAAATCAAGGATGAGCAAGAGGCCAGAATTGGAGGAGCGCAGCTATCTTGGAGGGTTGTAGGGCTGGAGGAGGTTACAGAGATAGGGAGGGAGGAGTGAGGCCACTGAGGGATCTGCAAACAAGGATGAGAATTTTTAAATCGAGGAGTTCCCGGACTGGGAGTCAATGTAGATCAGTGAGCACAGGGGTGATGGGTGAACGGGACTTGGTGCGAGTTAGGATATGGGCTGCCGAATTTTGGATTAGTTCAAGTTTATGAAGGGTGGAAGATGGGAGGCCAGCCAGGAGTGCATTGGAATAGTCAAGTCCAGGAGGTAACAAAGGCAGGGATGGGGGTTTCAGCAGCAGATGAGCTGAGGCGGGGGTGGAGACGGGCAATGTTACAGAGGTGGAAGTAGGCAGTCTTGGTGATGGAACGGATGTGGTCAGCAGCTTAACTCAGGATCAAATAGGACGCCAAAGTTGCGAACCATCTGGTTCAGCTGCAGACAGTGGCCAGGGGGAGGGATGGAGTCATTGGCTAGGGGTGTAGAAAATTACAAGCAGCCTTTCCACTCTGCCAATGCAGTTTCTTTGCAACAACAAATCTGCTATCATTGCTTTTCAGACAAGAAAAACAGTTAATGAAACTCTGTGATACAAGAGGATGCAATTAAGAACATAAGTGTCATCTGTACTGTAGGTTAGCAGAGAAATGTTAAATTTAATATTGCCAGGAATTTCCCACATTTTAATATTAAACAAATCCTCCAGTGCTACATATAGTTTTAGGTACACAAGATCAGTTGGCATGTTACTACAATTATGCCAGGAAAAAAGAATTTGCATGACTTCAGAATGTCCTAAAACGCATCACAGCCAATTAAATGCTTTTGAAATGTAGCAACTATTGTAATATGGGGAAACGCGGCAGCCAATTTGCCCAGCGGAAGGTTCCACAAACAGCAATGAGCTAAATAACCAGATAATCAGTTTTTAGTGGGTTTGGCCAGGACACGTCTCTGCTCTTCTTTAAATAGTGCCGTAGGATCTTTGACGTCCACCTGAGGGGGCAGATAGAGCCTCAGTTTAAACATCCGAAAGACGGCACCTCCAATAGTGCGGCACTCCCTCGGTACTGCACTGAAATGTCTGCCTAGATTATATGCTCAAGTCTCGGTAGTGGGGCTTGAACTTAGGACCTTCTGACTGAAGAGGCAAAAGTGCTACCAATGAGTTAATGAATGAGAGATTACGAGGAAAGTCTCAAAACAAAAAATTCCCCAATGAAACAGAGAATATTGGGTGAAGGGGCATCAGATATTGATTCAAAATTCCAAAAGTGTGTAAACAATAAAAGATTGCTCCCACTGATTGCAAGCAAGGGGACACAGATTCAGGATTATTACTAAAAGAACAAAAGGGAGAAGAATGATTTTATTTTTCCACAGGAGGGTTATTAGAATGTGGAATAGTCTACCACAAGTGGTTATTGAGGCAGCGGCTATAATATTTAAAAGGGAACTTGAGAAGTGTTTAAAAAGAATGTAAAAAGATATGGGAAAAGGGCAAAAGAATTGGGATTAGAGTAGATAGTTTCAATGGAAAAGCTAGCATCACCACCATCACTGTACATCAAATGGTCTCCTCCTGTGCTGTAATTTCGGTGACTACCATCTTCCCAGGCGGTCATAAAGGTTTAGTAAAACATTCAATGGAATTGTATGAAAAGATTATGCAAATTTACCACTTCATGTGTCAGCTGCTATTCCTATCAAGACTCGAGTCAAACATGTTGAAAATTCACACAACACCAGGTTATAGTCCAACAGCTTTATTTGAAATCACAAGCTTTCGGAGCGCTGCTCCTTCATCAGGTGAAGCCACGCTCCGAAAGCTTGTGATTTCAAATAAAGCTGTTGGGCTATAACCTGGTGTTGTGTGACTTCTCACATTTGTCCACCCCAGTCCAACACCAGCATCTCCACATCATGTTGAAAATTGGCAGCTAGCTGCAGAACTGACAGTTGAAGGACACAGGGGTACCAGTCAGCAGTCAAAGGAGTGAAGTGATATAAAGGAAAATGCAAGTCAATCCCAATAAAGATCGGACATATTTTTCTGGTTGTCAATGCATACTGATCTGTTCCCTTCCTCTTCCCCATCCCAAACCATTTGCATCATTTGTGTACTGCTGTTTCTACATCACTATTGTTAGCAATCTAAAAAAATTCACACCCAGACATGGGAAAATATGAGCTATTTTCTAATTCACTGGTAAAATATTATACAAATATATCAAATTATTCTTGACACAGATTAAAACATGCATATTTAAAATACACACAAAGCTCTTTATCCAAAATAATGCTCACCTTTTCAAAGTGTTTTGGCCATTCATTACTGTGCACATTTCTAAGGTTGCCTCTCTCTTCAATCTTATAATGTCTTACCTTCTGATCTTCAAGCCACACAATTAAATTTCTAAATTCCACCTCATCTAGAATATAAAAAGTAACCTCTTCAGACACAGATTTAAAATATTGACAGACAAAACTGCAGATTCAAGACCAATTAAATGTGTTAAAAAAATCTTCACACTGTACCATCCACCACAAAGGAGATTTATTTCCAGAATTTAAACGACACAGCTGTTTCGCATATCCAAAATGGATCTGAACAAAAATTACTCATTTTTGTATCAAGAATTGACACAGGTGAAATCCAATGCTGAACTATTAGCAATGTCTCACAAATGAAACTTCTATGACTCACTTTAAGGTTTATACTTGGATTTAAAGCTCTCATTTATTTACACATCATACTTCAGAATTTGGACTGTAAATATTAAAGCTTGCTTTTGAAATAATAGCTTTTAGTAGTCATCTCCCAAGTTTTAAGATCGATTAATGTTTTGTCTCATCCCTCTCCTAAAAGTAAGCTCTCAATTGGCTGTTTGATTAACTCGGAGAATTCTGCACTTACTCAGCATTACTGCAATCTTTTTTAAAAACCAAGGTTAATTTTTTGGAAAAGGACAATTTGATTCTACCTTTAAAATAGATAGAGAGCAGAATTATTGGATTTATTTTCACAAATAGTCTTTTAATCATTAGCGGTTTATTCCCCTCAACATTTTCAGTAGTCTGGTCCAAGATCACTGATGCTGAGGGGCAGTTTTTGCTAATAGGAGAAAGTCTAATTGGGGAAGGTCATCAGTCAGCCCCTACACTGAGATTAAGGGAATCAGGGGATAGTGCAGGAAGGCGGAGTTACAATAAAAGATCAGCCATGATCTTATTGAATGGCAGAGCAGGCTCGAAGGGCCTATTCCTTATGTTATGTAATTAAGCGCATAGACTAGTAGAAGTGCTACATTAATAAAGGTGTCATCTTTCAGATGAATCATTTAAACTGAGGCCTTAACCACCTGTTCAAGTAGGCATAAAGGTTCCCATGGCACCATACAAAAAGGCATGGGGGTTCGCCTAATGCCCAGCCCTACATTCCTCCCTCAATCAACACCAATAAAAATGAATTAGTCACTGGTCTCTAACTGGTTGTAGGATTTTGCTGTGTGAAGTTGGTTTCCATTTCCACCTACATATCAGTGACTGCAATTCAGAAGCAATTCATTGGTTGTGATTGCACTTTGAAATATTGTAAAGATACATTAAAGTGTTATGTAAATAAGTAACTTTTTAAATGTCAACTGGCATCAGAAAAAACTTCCTGAGTAATAATATTGGTAATTGAGGCAAAACATTGGGATCATTCAAAATACAGTTAGATGCTTATGATGGGAAAGTTAGGGTACCAGTAGAATGATCTTTAATGGGCTGACTGGCCCTTTCCCTTCTTGTGATGTACCTCTATCGGCATGCATAACTGAGTCACATGCAGTTGATTGAGCTTCTGAATTTCTAATTCTAAGAATTTTTCCAGGCCTAAAAACTTATGATAATACAGCCTCTTGATGATTATAGAGCTGAAGTTAAAAGTCTTCATCTGCATTATTGAAAAATAGTTTAGAACTATTGGCACAGATGGAGCAGTAACTTAAAAGGGTCAGGACCCTAGACTTGTACTCCTGACAATGTTTTTCAGCAGATCTCATAACCCACTTGCTTTACACACATACTTCACTGATTATGCAAGCATCACTGCCAATTTGAAGATCGTCAGCCACACTTATTCCTCCAGTGGAGCAGATATAGGGCACTGAAAAAAGATTACACCAAAAGAAACTACTTTACATTTCCTGAGAATTTTTTTTATTGGCAATTACAAAAATGATAATCTTTTTACAAAGATGAAAATATAATTATGTAAACATCAACTACTTCATTAGAATTATGGCAAGATGTTATAACTGGAATGGGAAATAAGGGTTGAAACATTCAGGTTTCAATTTTAATAGGACACCAGGGCCATGATCTGTTATGTCCCGTTTCTCATTTGAGGCCCGATTTCAAATCTTTCCTCACAAGTAGCTATTTATACTGAATCTTCAACAAAGCCATAATGCATAACAAACTATCTTTATTGCACCTCTACATTTTTACAGGGTATGCTCTATTTTAAGACCCATCTTGTCATTGCATGCGCAAAGTCTAAATCTTCCATTTCCAATACAGTAAACATATCTCTCAACATTGCATCTTAACAATACGTAAAGTACTTCCACAACATACTATACTGCAACATCACAAATCTAGTTCAAAGTTGTGTTACTGGAAACAAAAAACATTTTGTCTAGGTTGTCTCGCTCTCACTCAAGAACCTCACTATAAATTTGCTAGTGGTCAGATTGTGCTTTTCCACTCTTTGCAGCTCAGTACAAATAAAAACTCACAGCTTCACTAGGAGTATCTATCCTGTAAAAATCATAATTTTGTTCAATTCTATTATTTCTTACAAATTAGTAATTCAGAAAAATCCTGTGGCACTATTTAAAAGACAGAGAGCTCTCCTTTCCACTTTCCTCTTCCACCACCATCAAAATCGGATTAATTGACTGCTCAATCATTTCACCACTGCCTGTGGGAGCTTGCTGTGCGTAAAATGGCTGGTCCATTTGCCGGCATAACAACGGTAACTACACTTCAGTGGTTTATATGATGCACTTTGGACATCTCTCAAACACACAATGCAAGTCCTTCGTTTCAAAATTATTTAAAAGCATTATGCAAAACTGAAGAAACCATTAGTGGGGTGGCTCATTAATATAAAAATCGGGCCCAGCTTTACATCCCAGACGCGGCGGCATCAGCTTCAACTATACATACAATGCGAGCGCACGCGCTGTGGCCCAGGCACGGTAAATCGGGCCCTGTGAACCATCGAGGCGGCCGCGGCCTAGCAACCGGTCCAACAACGGCCGCTTCCGGAGCCCATACCTTTACAGTCAAACACGCCGCTGTTATGATACTCTAAAGCCGACAACTTCCTCCGAAACATGTTAACGTCCACTGTGTTATTCGCCAACAATGAGCGAAGCCGTCACCGTCAGCGCGTCAGTTAATGAAAATGGGACAACGTCCCACTGCGCCTGCGCCCTTTGGTCTCACTCGACGTCACAAAGGCGGGTCTTCCTTGGCAACTGAATTGTGATTGATTCAACAAAACTTTATTTATGAACCATCAAAATTCAGGTAAGTGTTTTTTTACGATTGTCAGTTTTAATCTTGCACAATGCGCAGTACTAACGATCACCATAACTTTGAAACCCTAACCCTTCGCCTCCCCACCCCACAACCCTAGTGGTGTCAATAATGCGATGCACAGAGTCAATAGTCACTCGGTAAAGTGAAGGCCCGGATTTTGCGGTACAATTAACGGCAAGGCTGTCCGCGCTCGCCGTAATTACTGGGTAAAACTGACAGCAACTTCTGGCGTCCGCAGATGCGCAGTTAAATGTGGAAGTCCGGAAGTTGCTGTCAGTGATACCCTGCTCCTCCACAGGTTTGCAGTCTTTGCTGACGGAATCTGCACAGATCACTGTCGTAGCGTGAACTTAGGCTAATTACCCACTATTATCGCACTAAAGACCGATGAAAAACTTAAGCCTTGTTCAATCAGGAGTAACTGAGTTTTTAACGGTGTAGTAAGTCATAATTACTGCTGAACAACCTCTCTGGCCCTGAAAAAATAATTTTACAAGTGTGGAGTTTCATTCCTTCAGAAGAAAATTAATGTTGCAGATTTATAAAAAATAAAAATTATTTTTTTATATAGTTCTTTGCTCCTTTATGTCTTTCACTTAACCCCCATGTGTATGTCCCAATCTTTATTTGGCTTCCTGTACAATGATTTAAATGTAATTTATATTTCCTGCTTTTTACTTCCTGCTTTGCCCTCTGTGAGTATTCTTCAATTTGATTGGTTGAACAGCTTCCCTACTGCTTGTCCTGCTAACAGAAGTCACAGATCCCCTGTAGAGGGCGCCGAATTTAAACAGACAGCGGAAGACTGGAAATCTGCACTGACAAGCTCACTAAAAGTCTGTGGGGACCTGTACGTGAGGTGAATGGCGATAGCCATTCCCTCACCACTCACAACAAAATCCAGGCCAATATGTGGAAAAAATAAACTAGGCTGACACTTAAGTGCAGTACCGAGAGAGGTGGGATTTAATTGAGCCCTGTGAGTTAAAATAGGCGGGGGTTCATTTCTGGAGCAGCGGATGCATTTCCAACTCGCCTCACTACCCAGCCACCAAAAACCTGAACGGAGTTAAAATCGGCCAGATTATCTGGTCATTTATCTCACTGTTGCTGTGTGCAAATTGGCTGCAGTGTTTCCCTACATTACATTACAACAGTAACTGCACTTACAAAGTACTTCATTGGCTGTGAAGCATTTTGGGACATCCTGATGAGGTGATAGGCGCTTTATAAATGCAACTCCTTTCTTTCTAAATTAGTTATTATCTTATCCATTTCTGATGTTAGGTTGACTGATTGTTAGTTATGTGGCTTATCCCTTTCTCCTTTCTTGAACAGAGGTGCTATATTGGCAACCATGCAGTACTCTGGCATAACTTCCATGTCCGAGGATGTTTCAAAGATTGTACTCAAAGCCTCTTTTTCCTTTCTGACTTTCCTCAGCATTCTATGATACTGCCATCAGAGTCTCCACCTTGTGTTCAATCAACTTTTTCAACACTACTTCCCTATCTATAGTTATACTATTTAATTGATCCACCTCTTCCCCTTCCAACCTTTCATTCTCACCATCATAATCTTCTGTGACAACTGAGGTAAAGTATTCATTAAGTTTGAAATTTACCCTTTGTTTGCCCATTGTCTTATTTGCCAATTTTTCTTTGTAACTAACCCAAAAGGCTAGTTTCCTTTTTATATTTTTAAAATGTATTTCGTCATGTACCTTTAGCTTTCACTGTTCCCTCTCTTTTTCATTTTTTTATATCAAACTTAATTGTGTTTGTTATGATCATTGTTTACCAAATCTTCTCGTATTATCTACTTGCCCCACTCCATTTCTTACAATTAGATTCAACACTGCTCCCTTCCTTGTTGGACTAAAAACATATTGGACACATTGTACATACCCTTCTCCTTCCTTGCCACTTATTATACTGTTACCCCAGTCAACTTTGGATAATTACAGTCACCCATTATTATGAACTTGTTATTTTTGAATATTTCTCTAACTTGCCTACATATCTTTTTCTCTACGTATAGTGTCAGCTGTGGCTCAGTGGGTAGCACACTTGCCTCTGAGCCAGAAGGTTGTGGGTTCAAAATCTAGGCTGACACTCCAGTGCAGTGCTGAGGGAGTGCTGCTGCATTGTCAGAGGTGCTGTCTTTTGGATGAGATGTTAAACGCGTCTGCTTTCTCAAGTGGACGTAAAAGATCCCATGCACTATTTCGAAGAAGAGCAGGGGAGTTATCCCCGGTGTCCTGGCCAATATTTATCCCTCAATCAACATAACAAAAACAGATTATTTGGTCATTATCACATTGCTGTTTGTGGGAGCTTGCTGTGTGCAAATTGGCTGCTGCGTTTCCTACATTATAACAGTGACTACACTCCAAAAGTACTTCATTGGCTTTAAAGCACTTTGGGATGTCCGGTGGTCGTGAAAGGCGCTATATAAATGCAAGTCTTTCTTTTCTTTCTATAATAACATTCCAACTCCTTAACTCTAACCGAATAGATTCACATTTTGCTCTATACTCTGTATACTCTTTACATTCTAGTGCTTTAATGGCATCTTTGATTAATGTGCCACCCACCCATTTTTTCGTATTCTATCCTTCCTGGATATTTTCTAACTCGGAATGTTGAGCTCCCCGTCCTGCCCTAGCCTAAGTCACATCTCTATTATTATATTGTAACATACTCTCCAAAGCTTGTCTTTAGCCCTTTTACAGTTATGTACTTCACTCCTGGTCTTAGGTACTTCTGACCCCCAAATCCTCTTAAAGTTCTATGGTCATTCTGTGGTTGCTAAGATTTCCATTTCCTGCACAATTTCTGGGTTATCTGCAAATACAAGATCATGATAAGCATTATCTCTTGTGGCTTCTTTGACACAATGGGGGGAATTTTAACATGGAGCAACGCGTGGGTTTAGATGCAGGTGGAGGGTTAAAGTGGCCGAAAATGCATCCACAAGTTTCCCGGGCTTCCTGAAAGCCGCCATTGAAACCAAGGCGAGAACAGAATGGCAATTCATGGGGCTCGTTAAAAGTCAGGCAAATACAGCAGCAAATACTCAGTGCTCACAGGTGCATTGATATTAATCTTCCAGAATTCCCTAGATTCTAGAACAGTCCCCAAGGATTGGAAGGTAGCAAACATAACCCTGCTATTTAAGAAAGGAGGAAGAGAAAAAACGGGAAGCTATAGGCCAGTTAGCCTGACATCAGTAGTAGACAAAATGCTAGAATATTATTAGGGACGTGGTAACAGGGCACTTAGGAAATCGTAATATGATTAAGCAGAGTGAACATGTTTTTATGAAAGGGAAATCGTGTATGACAAATCTGTTAGAGTTTTTTGAATATGTAATTAGTAGGATGGATAAGGGGGAACCAGTGGATGTAGTGTATTCGGATTTTCTAAAAGCATTCGATAAGGATCCACACAAAATTAGGACTCATGGGTTGGGGGTAATATATTAGCATGGATTGAGGATTGGTTAATGGACAGAAAGCAGAGAGTAGGAATAAACGGGACTTTTTCGGCTTAGCAGGCTGTAACCAGCAGGGTACCGCAAGGATCAGTGCTTGAGCCTTAGCTATTTACAATCTATATTCATGACATAGATGAAGAGACTGAGTGCAACGTATCCAAGTTTGCTGATGATACAAAGTTAGGTGGGAAAGTAATCTGTGAGGAGGAGGCAAAGAGGCTGCAGAGAGATATAGACAGGTTGACTGAGTGGGCAAGAACATGGCAAATGGAATACAATGTGGGGAAGTGTGAAGTTACCCACTTTGGTAGGAAAAACAAAAACGTGAGACCATACCTTGAGTATTGTGTGCAGTTTTGGTCGCCTTATCTGAGGAAGGATGTTCTTGCCATGGAGAGAGTGCAACGAAGGTTCACTAGACTGGTTCCTGGGATGAGGGGATTGCCCTTTGAGGAGAGATTAAGTAGACTAGGCCTATATTCCCTAGAATTTAGAAGAATAAGAGGTGATCTAATTGAAAAATATAAAGTTCTTAAGGGGCTTGACAGGGTTAATGCTGGGAAAATGTTTCCCCTGGCTAGGGAATCTAGAACCAGTGGTCACAGTCTCAGAATAAGGGGTCGGCCACTTAGGACTGAGATGAGGAGAAATTTCTTCACTCAAAGGGTTGTGAATCTTTGGAATTCTCTACCCCAGAAAGCTGTGGATGCTCAGTATATTCAAGACAGAGGTCGCTAAACTTTTGGGAACTAAGGGAATTAAGGGATATGGGGATAGTGCAGGAAGGTGGAGCTGAGGTAGAAGATCAGCCATGATCTTATTGGATGGCGGAGCAGGCTCGAAGGGCCAAATGGCCGACTCCAACTCCTATTACTTATGTTCTTATGTTCTTACCTATCACTGGGAAAGGGTTTGTTATGGTGAGAGGTTAATTTCTGCACTTTAGAGGTATTGAGACTCAGATCAGGATGGGTGGTGCCTTGGCTGCCTTAGATTGGACCTCGGATGAGGAACAAGATGACCATCAGCAGCAACAACAGCCTGCTGTAGAGAGACCTACAAGTAGTGAGCAGAGAGGGGAGTAGCATCAACAACAGCCTGCTGTGGAGAAACCTACAGGTGGTGAGCAGAGAGGGAAGCAGAAGAGGGGTTCAGCTCACAGGTGGCACAACCTGCGTAACAGGGTGTACAGGCAGAGGTTTAGTTTCCTCAACCTGTCAGAAAAGCAGTGTTTCTGGAGGCCGAGGTTGTCGCGTCAGGTGGTGGCAGACATTTGCAGCCTCCTAGAAGAAGACCTGCTCCCTGCTGTACCTGGTGGCCACTTTTATGTGGTTCTACGAAAGAACAGAAACTCAACAGCATAATATTTTCTCATACACCCATGTGCATTCTATTGTGCAACTTCAAAGCTTTACTCTTACTTTTCCTACTCCTACGTGGTGCAACCCATGTGGCTTCTGCTCAGATCCCTGCTCTGACTGCTGAGGTGCTCTTGGCCGACAACCTCTGGGTGTTGGAGCCTGTGAGGATTCTGCCAAAGACTGTGCAGGAGCAGACTCGGCTATCGGGAGAGGAGGCAACATGTTGGGTACTGGCTGGGGATGGGGGAGGTGGTGAACGAGGGAGAAGTGGGGGTGCTTTGCGTGGAGTTCCCACTTCCATGTCCCCTTTCACCATCATCCCTCTCATGAGCCAGCTGCACTTCAGTCCTACCACTGTGCTGGACAGCAGCTTGGTGCAGATCAGTGACATGCTGTAAGGCCAAGGCTAAGGTATCTGTCAACCTATTTAAAGCACCAGACACATTGACATCCAGAGTCTGCACGGTCGTGGTCAAGGCCTGCATGGGCTCATTTGATTGCTATGATTGATGTTCCATGGAGTTGGCCACTCTATCCATGGAAGAAGACGTCCTCACAATGTCCTGCAACATCAACCCACTCATGCTTGAGGTGGACTACTCCATTCTCTCTGCATTCATGGACAGTGGGCGTGGAAGGTGTGTCAGTAGGTCACAGATTTTCTACTGCCCCTCAATGATTATCATTTTCATCGACGGCCCCTGGGGTACAGCATCTGTGTCCAGCTGAGCAGTGCTTGCAGAGGGCTGCGCCCTCCGATGCGGACTCTCCACAGCTGTCCCTGCCACCACTGGCTGCTCTAGCTCACTTGTGAACCGTGAGTCACCAGGTGAAAACCCAACTATCTGCCTAACTGGACCCACCTAAGTGCGAGTTTCTGCACTGGTGCATGGTAAGCATGAGTCCTGTGATGGTGCACACTCAGAAAGAATCAGCTCCTCTGAGGTTTCTTCGTCTGGAAGGTCCACCGATTGCTGCTGTATATGTGAAGGCTGTGGTGGAGAGAAAAGATATGAATTAGTACTGGCAAGCTAAGAATGTTGCAACTTAGCATTATCAAAGTGATTGTATTTCACTCGTTGCTGAAATCAAGTCAACATGACTGAGTGTTGTATGACATGTGGGTCGATGATATTTAATTCTGTCACCAGGCAGCTGGGAGGGGCAGGGACGCCGAGATGCCACTTCAGCGCTTCCTCTGCCGCTGTCAACTAACTGTGAGATCTGTGGAGGACCACTTCCGGTTCTCTCCCTCCCCCTTGTGTTTTGTGCTGTAAAGCTCGAGGAACAGCACCTCATCTTTCTATTAGGCACTTTATGCCTTCTGGACTCAACATTGAGTTCAGCAATTTCAGATCATAACCTCTGCCCCCTTTTTTTGGACGGCAGCTGTTGATGATTCTGTTATTCCCATTTGCACCTCCTCTAGACCCAACTTTTGTTTCTTTACTTGTCCCATTACCATTTCCTTTTGCCTCGCATCATCATCCCTTTTGTCATTTAATCTCTCCTGCCTTCCATCCTGTCGAAATTAATTATCAGACGGAGACTTCGAGGTTCGCTTTAGGAATTTATTACGTGATATCACGGAGAGTCTGCAGCAGTCCCTACTGCCCACCAGCACTCTAAATTACTAATGTACAGCACTCATAGTTATACAGCAAGGTAAACAACTTCAGGTGATTAGCTTACATTACATTTCAACATAAGGTTTCATAGGTTCCATTGTTCTCAAGAAACAGATTAACATGTTCACATTTTATCACCAGCTGTCCTAAGCCAAAAGGTCAGCTTGACTTCATTATGGCAGTCAGCAGTTCTTTTAGTTTTAACTAGTTTAGTGTCCTTTGTTCAATTAGTAAAGTGGTCAAGTATCCCAGCATGCCTTAATGTTTAATACGTTTTCTCCCACAATTCCCTCCTTGTTGATCTTTACTGATCAACACTGCTTTACGGCATTGTATTCAGTTCGTTTTCATAGGGAGGATAATATCCCTTTGGGAAGGGACGCATTTTTAGACAATCTTCTTCATCATAGTCATCCTGGTTTGCTCTTTTGCTTTCCGTTCTCTCTAGTACTTTCGTAGCTCTTTTTACAGATGCTACTGATTCTACTGTTTGCGCTAACAGATATCTCACTCTTATCCACATTATACAAATTAATATAAATAAAACTCCTGTCACTACACAAAATATAACCATCGGGTGAACAAACAATTCCAGCACTGCGGATGCTTTAGGTGACCATCCGTTAAACACATCCCACCAGTGGTGTACCATCAAATCTGTTATTTGCGTAGCTATTTGAATCAAACCTTGCTCATCATAATCCATCACTGCTTTTAAATGGTGCAGATCTCTTCCTCTTTTCGCTAAGGCTTCTGCTATCTTTTCATTGTTTTTCAAAAATTTCGTCAGATTAGCCAAATTAACTGTAGCGGGGGCATTTTCTATCCCCAATACAGTTCTTCTTTGCATTACCGTAGCCCATTTTCCCAACTGATATGTCTTGTTGGTATGTGGGTCAAACACAGTATAAACATCTTTTATGCAAGTGTTTAAAGGGGGCCTTTTCAAAATCCCGTCTACATATATAGGCCAGGCACTGCTAATACACAGATAGTTCTGGCCTATCTCATGCAAGGTAGTATCATTACAAGGTTTCAAATTCCAAATACATGTACCTCTACTATGTTGCAATGAGCAAGGTTCATATATAGGGGTATGCAATGGGCATACTTTTCCAAACGGCCAATCTTGGCAATCCGAGGCATCGTGGGTCTTATTCCCCTGATCTATCCATTTACCATGAAATTCGGGATACCAAAAGTTTTCTCCAAACAGTTGGGGCAATACCAAGAACTGACACCAGGTTTTGGCTTTTGTCACATTTACCACTTTCATTGTAAAATTACATCCCTTAAGGTCACATTTAGTATATCTTCGATCAGGTTTTACTTCTAGATTATTTCCTTCAAATCTGAAAATTCTCATCCAACTAGGAGCATGTCCTGACATAGCGATTCGCTCTAGCTCAGCCCTCAGTGACTACTTGGTAATTTCTTTAAACATACATTGAGTATGATTATTGACTTTCTCTTGTCCCTTTGCAACATTCTCTTGTTCCTTTTCTACCTTATTTACTTGCTTCCAACTCATTGTATCTGATATCCACTGTGTTAACATCGCTGCTGTCAGTCCATTGTCCCAAGCATTTCTTAATTTTATAGCATCTCCTGTCAGCCCTCCTGCTTGCTGTATTTTATTCTGCAATGTTTCAATATCTATTGCATTAAGGGCTCCCATACCAGTTCCTACTCCGTTGCTAAGTTCCTTCTCCCGATCCTAACTCTCTTATTCAATTTGGCTTGTATAGTAGTAATATTACATCCAGTATCTTTTTTATCCTCATATTGTATCTGTACTGTCAAATTTAGAGTATATGGGGAGATCAAGACCGGGGTACAGGTAGAATGGAATCTTTGCAAATGGTCCATAGGACTTTCTATCTGTTTCGTTTTCTTTGCAAAGAATGTTTCCCCATACCAGTGAGGTCTTCCTTCTATAAGAGTTGCATTCACGCATCCGTACGCCTGACCGTCTTTCAAATATATCGGTTGTTCCATGTCTCCGGTTCTTGTGTCATTTTTATACCATTTCCATAATTTAGTATAATTGTTTAGTATGTCAGTGTCATTCTCTATCCTACAACTTATGTTCACTCCTTTTTCCCATTTTATACTTAGAGTTATATTAGATCCTTGGCTAAATACTATTTTATCCATCCCAGATTTCATTTCGAACATCCCACAGGCTTCGCAATTAATCATCCAATTAGCAATTACACAAATGGTGCCATTGTTACAAGTGTAAGTTTCCTGCGATTGGTTACTGTCTCTCGCCTTCCATCCTAACTGGCCTGCCCATTCTGTTTTTTCAGTAGGCAGGATGGTCCAGGCGGCTGTCCTTATTACACATAGGCCGATTATTATTATCTGGTTTAACATATTTCCTGATTTATCCTAGAAATCTTTAAATTATCCTAATTATTGTTATACAGCATTAAATATAAACATATATAGCAATCCGAAAGTAATCAGTCCTTCAATGGAGTGCCAAATTATGGTGGGCACGGATCTTTTCCCGTTTCTGAAGTGGTGTCTGGTGCAGTATGTTTATACTCCACCGGATGTGTTTCCTCCGGATGATGCAACTTGCACCTTGTAGCGTGTACCCAATCAGGTTTTTCTTTCAATTTGAGAGCTGTTCGAGTTGTAAGCAGCACCAAATATGGTCCTTTCCACCTAGGAGAAAAAGATTCTTTATTTAGCGCTTTCACATAAACTTGATCTCCGGGTTTAAAGGGGTGCATGTTTCCTTCTGTGGGGCGCGTCTGGGCCTGTCTCACTTTCTCATGTATTCTTCCTGCTGTTTCACACATGGCCTGAGCATATTTTAATGATTTTTCATCATTCCAAATTAATGCCACCTTCTCTGGAGTCATGGGTGGGCGTGTGCCTGTTGTCATAGGCCGGCCCATCAAGATCTCATGTGGTGTCAGACCTGTGTTTCTATTTTTCTGATTTCTCAGGGCATACATTACTACTGGCACGGCATCCGACCATTGCAACCCATTTTGCTGGCATACTTTGGTTAGGGCGGCCTTGATTTCCCCATTCACTCTTTCCACTATTCCTGAGGATTGTGGCTGGTAAGGTATGTGCAATTTCCATTGAAATCCAAGGGCTTCAGTTAAGTTTTTTATCAGTTTGCTGGTGAAATGAGTTCCTCTGTCACTGTTTATTCCCATTGGTATTCCAAATCTAGGTATTATTTCTTTTAGCAGAATGCTTACTACTGTTCTGGCATCATCCCTCCTAGTGGGGTATGCCTCTACCCATCTGGAGAACATATCTACTATTACCAGTATGTAAATCCTTTTACTGCGGGCATATGTACAAAATCTATCTGTAGATTCTCAAAGGGCAGCTCTGGTTGGGGTAGGTGATCAAAATTTGCGGGCGATTTCCCTCTATTGTTCTACTGACATACTAAACACGTTCTGGCAACTTTTTCAATTGTTACCGTTATTCCTGGTGCATACCATTGTTGGGACAATGCATGTGCCATCCCTCCTTTGCCCATGTGAGCCTGTCCATGTGCCAGGCGAGACAGGGGCAAAAACAAGCTTCGTGGGCAAACCACTCGGCCATCAGGATGCATCCATATATCATGATCTTGATAGCAACCTGCCTTACTCCAAGTACGTTTTTCTTGGACTGTTGCCTGACTTTGGGCCTGTCGTAGTAGATCAGCATCAATGCTACTAGGAAGTTCTGGAGGAAAGTTACTAACGGTATTTTTGGCGGCTTGAAGCTGTGGGGCCTGCCTCAGTGCGACCTCTTTAGCCGCACTATCAGCAAACCTATTTCCACACGAGACTTCATCACCTGCCATGGTGTGGGCCTCACATTTTAGTACTGCAATTTTACTTGGCAACTGAATAGCCTCCAACAAATTTAACACCATTTGCGCATGCTTAATAGATTTTCCTGAGGATGTAATAAAACCTCTGTTTTTCCATAATTGTCCAAAATCATGCACTACCCCAAATGCATAACGGGAGTCAGTATAGATATTGACGCTTTGATCTTTAGCCAAAATACAGGCTCTGGTTAATTAATGCATATATTTCAGCTGCTTGTGCAGATGTGCCAGGTGGCAACGCATAAGCTTCCAATAATTCATGAGGAGTCACCACCGCATAACCTGCTAATAGTTGATCATCACTGGGTCGATGCGAAGAACCATCCGTGAAGAGGATCAAGTCAGGATTATCAATAGGATCACTTAGCAAATCTGGCCTGGGTGTAGTGGTGGCTTCAACAGTTAACAAGCAGTCGTGTTCTGGTTCACCTGGATGTTCTGTTGGTATTGGCACAAAGGTCGCCGGGTTGACAGCTGATGATCGCTGGTAGGTATAATTAGAGTGTGACGAGGATTATCTCATACCCAGTCCTTTTTGCCGCCGTAAAGTGCTGAGTAGCTGCCGAATTTAATAATAGCAGCACTGCATGGGGAACAATTACCACACAAGGGTGATCAAGCACAATAGGGATGGATTTTTCCACTATTGTGGCGGTTGCAGCAACGGCTCGTAAGCAGGTTGGCATGCCTCTCACTACGGCTGGTAAGGCTACAGAGTAATATGCTACAGGCCTTGTGTGTTGGTATCTGGCACCAAGGGAGCAATGGGAATGACTATTTTATTGATCGCCCGGAGATCTTGCACAAAACGCCAGTCATTTGGTCTTCCTACTTACAGGATGGGCAAAATAGGAGTATTGCAGGGGCTCTGTGTTTTGACTAAAACCCCTTGCTGCAGTAAAGAATGTATTACCGCTTCTATTCCTTCCTCGGCCTCTGGGGCCAGGCGGTACTGCTTTAGACAGGGCAAAACAGCATTCTTCTGTAGCTGGACCCTATGTTCAGGTGCCGAATGCACCTTTTCCACATGATTCTTGTGCTTTGCCCATAATTCAGAAGGTACTTTAGTCAATGCCCATGGTAACAATTGCGGATTTTCCTTAGGGGGCTGCTGTCTTTCAAAAATAGTATCCCATTCTTTTCTTAACCAGCGAATTTTTCCCTCTGTTTCATTAAAGAATTCTATCTCCACCTTTCCAGCTTGAATTGGCAACGTGATGGAATAGACTGGCTTGTGGTGTTGTATTCTTTTTATCATCTCCCCCACTTCCTTCGCCTTAGCTGGGGCTCTGACTGCTATAGTCAGGTGGGGTTCGGATGTGTGATGCATCCTAAATCTTTCTTTTTGTTCGTGTGTAAGGTGAACCAACATTCCCAGGCCTTTATCTCCAAAGAATAAATAAGGTGAAATCTGCAGCAATTCTGGCTGGTTTAGGTATGAGCAAACCAATTCTTGATAATTGGGTGTTTCTTTATGCGTGTACCATGCCGTACAATGGGTCCGTTTCTTTTCTCTACTGGTTTCAATTAGATATTGTAAATACTGCCCCTGAGGATCTTCCAATTCCTGCAAGGCTTGGTATACATTTTTTACCAATTGGCCATAAGGATTGCTATTCAGCTGCCAGCGGTACAAAATGGGGGCTCCTTCTACTTGCTTTTCCTCTATCATTAAATTCATTAGCTGATGAGTTTGTATTTGAGGCAGTTCCATGAACATGCCGTCTCGAGTGCAGTATATAACTGCTCCCAATTTACATAAAGCCTGTCTTCCCAACATAGGGAGAGGGGCGGTCTGAGAAATTATGAGGGTGTCTGTGACGGATTGCCCGTGCACTTGAATTTCGGTAGGTTTGGAGAGGGGTTCTAACATAGGGATACCGGCTACTCCCATGCTTACAACGTTAAATTGACTGGCGGGTATACCCACGGAGGGGGGTACAGAGGACATTGTTGCACCGGTATCGACCAGAAGGTCCAAATGGCTATTTCCTATTTTAACTGTAGCCATAGGCTGTTCTCTCATGGATTTGGACAATCTGATCACAGCCGCCTGTACCACCACTTCTCCGTGGCACCCCTATGTGGATGGATTAGGGTTACTGAAAGAAAAGGAAGTTCCTTCTGCCCCTGGAGCTGGATACCCTCCTTGTTGGGCGTATCCCTGCTGTGGCCTTGGGGGGCATCGGCAATCTCTAGCCCAATGTCCTCTTTTCCCACAGTTCCTACATTCATCCTGTGATCTATCTCTCATTTGCCATTGTCCTCTTCCCCTTCCTCTGCCTCTACCATAACCTCCTCTTCCTGCAAATCCTCTTCTATTCTGTTGGAAATATTGCCCCGCTGTTTTTGGCTTTTGCTCTTTCGACTGAGTAAAGAGTCCTTCCCTATCCATATTTACCAGAGCAGTAACTATGTCCACCCAGGGCTGAGTCTGCCAATTTAGATTAATCATTTTAAAGGTTTGAGCTTGAAAGGGTAACATGCAGTTTAGCAGTGTTTGTACTGCCAAAGGTCCATTGTCTGCTAACGGAACTCCCGCATGTTCCTCCCACTTGCTTTTAAATCGAGCTACAAAATCAGGAATTGTCTCCTCCTTTCTTTGCAGACATCGAGTAACTTCTCCTATGTCACTATGCTTCTTGGCTCCTCTCATTATAGCCTCTTTACCTCTATGTTCTAACCAGTGAGCAAAAGACTCATTTCCCTGGTCCAGTTGTACATCATCTTGTCGCCAATCTCCATTTTCTCCCGGGGGAACAGCAAATCCGTCCCTTAGGGTCGACCATGAGGACCCATACGCACATTTTAGCAGCATTAGCACATCCCCAGGAAGAGGGCTGTAAATGGTACATATTTGTTCTAGCCAATTATGAAAGGCAGTGGGCTTCTTTAAGGGGTCTGGTGCCTCGGCTATCATAGCTCTAGCTTCCGCTGGGGACCATGGTTTTAACACTGCCACCTCTCCTATCATGACTCGAGGAAGTTGATGGGTAGTAGTGTCAGGTTGTGTTTGTGACCTAGTTGTAGGTCCGTTACGTGAGGGTAGGTCCTGTACATTACTACCAGGCAGTGCAGCAGCTCCTGCTCCGAGTGCCTCTGCTGGAGGAGGAGGTTCAATTACGGGTTCATCTGCAGGTGGGGGTGGATTGTATGGAGGCGGCGCCGGAAATCGTGCCGGTTGCTGTCTTAGAGCAGCCGCTATCATCAGTAAATTATTTAACTCTTCCCCCATCTCAACCGGATCTCCCGCTGGGGTTCGGGGATACATTCCCACAACAGGAGCCTTAGGCAGCACCTCTTCCTTTTTCTGACTAGCCTCTGCCTCTTCCTGTTTCCCCTTCTTCTTTGGGGGTTGGTGTCTTTCTGCTACTTCCATCCACCTAGCAAAGCACCATAACATATAGGGGGTGTCCCACTCAGGATCCCCTCCTTCATTTCTAGTAATTTCTTCCCATTCTTTTATTAAAGGTATTTTAAAACTTCCCCCATAAGGCCAATCTCCACCCGACCATCCATACAGATCACTACTAAAAGTTACCGCATACCAATCGTCTCATGTTTCTTTTATTACAGTATCGGCTGGCGAACCCGGTGGAACGATGGGATCTCCTACCTTTTTTCGATGTTGCACGAGCTTTTTTATTCTGTCATTCGTTCTTTTACATATCTTGATTTTACCATTTGCAGCCTCCTGTTCTACCTTGCCTCGGGCTCCTTTCTTGGCAGGCTCGGACGAATCCGCTCGACTGCCGTTATTTCCCATCTTCTCCTTACTCCTGTAACTTAGTTTTAAACTTACTGGTTATACAACCGCGGGTTATTTTATATACACAAAATACAATGAGCGCTCACCGGTTTTTCCATCCGCGAATCCTGAAGTCAACCCTTTATTCTCTTTGTAGCTACTTAATTCGGTGCCATAGTCTTTTCTCTCTTCTCAGCAGTCTTGCCTCAGCCTGACGGGCTTCTTGGCTCAGCATGAGTCACCGGCCGGATAACTAGGCAACTGCGCGCCGTCCCCCTTTCAGCTGGGACGCGCTAGGTGCTCTCCCCCTTTCAGCTGGGAGGCACCGGGCACTTTCCTTTTATTTTTAGGAGAGTCCCTTTTTTAATTTCCTTTGTCTAATTGGAGCCTAAGCGGGCCAAGTGATATACAAGGTCGACGCTATACCCAACTTAGACCTTCTTAGTTCTTTTAGATCCCGTTGTTAGGGATCCTGCCTGACTACGCCAAATTCTGTCGAGGAAATTAATTATCAGACGGAGACTTCGAGGTTCGCTTTAGGAATTTATTACGTGATATCATGGAGAGTCTGCAGCAGTCCCTACTGCCCACCAGCACTCTAAATTACTAATGTACAGCACTCATAGTTATACAGCAAGGTAAACAACTTCAGGTGATTAGCTTACATTACATTTCAACATAAGGTTTCATAGGTTCCATTGTTCTCAAGAAACAGATTAACATGTTCACATTTTATCACCAGCTGTCCTAAGCCAAAAGGTCAGCTTGACTTCATTATGGCAGTCAGCAGTTCTTTTAGTTTTAACTAGTTTAGTGTCCTTTGTTCAATTAGTAAAGTGGTCAAGTATCCCAGCATGCCTTAATATTTAATACGTTTTCTCCCACACATCTTATCACAGACCTTCCCTTTTGTTCTTTCCTCTTCTCCCCCTTTCCCTGCCTCTGCACTTGCTTAGAACCTGATACATCTCTAACTTTTTCCAGTTCTGATGAAAGGTCATCAACCCGAAACATTTCTCTCTCCACAGAGGCTGCTTTAC
This sequence comes from Somniosus microcephalus, assembly GCF_052327205.1. Classification (NCBI taxonomy): domain Eukaryota; kingdom Metazoa; phylum Chordata; class Chondrichthyes; order Squaliformes; family Somniosidae; genus Somniosus; species Somniosus microcephalus. The sequence goes on along the minus strand of NC_140998.1, from coordinate 77,398,684 downwards.
CTGCTGAGTATTTCCAGCATTTTCTGTTTTTATTTCAGACTTCCAGCACCTGCAGTATTATGCTTTTGCACACCATGTTGTCCTTGTTAGACCGCATTTAGAATACTGCACCCATTTTTGGTCCTCTCATTGTGGGTAATATAAAAGCTTTGGGAAAGTTTCAGGAGGAGGGTTAAATTACTTTATTTACTCACTTTAGAGATGCAAAGACTTTGGGGTGATTTGATAGAAATATATAAAATAGTTAAAGGGCTAGATTGTGTACCTATTGATAGATTATTTCAATTTGACAAATGTAAGAAGTCACACAACACCAGGTTATAGTCCAACAGCTTTATTTGAAATCACAAGCTTTCGGAGCACTGCTCCTTCGTCAGGTAAAGTGAAGAGATGCATATAGACACAGCTTATATAGTCAGAGAATACTGCCAGATGATTACAGGTAATCTTTCTAACTGCCCTTTATCACACCTCGGCAGAGAGATAATCACAGCAATCAAAGGTGTGAATGGTGTCCAAACAGGTCAGTCAGGAAAACATTACATCAAAGAACAATGAGGTGGGGTCACAAGGGGTCAAATGTTGCAGATGCTGGGGTCTGTATGAAAAACAAAAAACAGACAAAAAACAATATAAAAAACATTTTTTTTTTGCTGGAAATCACAGCAGGTCCGGCCGCATCTGTGTAGAGAGAACAAGCCAATGACGACTCGAGTCTGGATGACTCTACGTCAGGTGGGGTTACATGTAACGTGACATGAACCCAAGATCCCGGTTGAGGCCGTCCTCATGAGTGCGGAACTTGGCTATCAGTTTCTGCTCGACGATTTTGCGTTGTCGTGTGTCTCAAAGGCCGCCTTGGAGAATGCTTACGAAGATTGGAGGCTGAATGTCCTTGACTGCTGAAAAAGTCCTTGACCAGCATACAGACCCCAGCATCTGCAACATTTGACCCCTTGTGACCCCACCTCATTGTTCTTTGATGTAATGTTTTCCTGACTGACCTGTTTGGACACCATTCACACCTTTGATTGCTGTGATTATCTCTCTGCCGAGGTGTGATAAAGGGCAGTTAGAAAGATTACCTGTAATCATCTGGCAGTGTTCTCTGACTATATATGCTGTGCCTATATGCATCTCTTCACTTCACCTGACGAAGGAGCAGCGCTCCGAAAGCTTGTGATTTCAAATAAAGCTGTTGGACTATAACCTGGTGTTGTGTGACTTCTTACATTTGTCCACCCCAGTCCAACATCGGCATCTCCACATCATGGCTTCAATTTGATAGATTGGGGAAAGGGTCATGCATACAAGTTAGCCAATTATAGGGCTAGGTTAGATGTTGTGCAGTTCGTTTATCAGAGGATTGTAGACCTATGAAACAGGTTGCTATCTTGTGCGTTTAATGCTGACTCTCTGCATGCCTTAAAAAAGAGCTAGACCATTTCTTGGCTGGAGCAGAGATCACGGCCTAGAAATTTGATAAGGCCCGAAAACGGCAGGGCCACCGGCCAGCGCTATTTGCTTGCGCCTCTTCTAAGTGGTGCAGGCAGCACGCAAAATTCGTGCTGTCTGCTCATTAACATTATTGGCTTAGCATTCAATGGGGTGGCCAATATCGGGTGCAGTCTAATGGCCAATAAAGTTTGGCCTAGGCTCTGTTCACTTCTTAAAGAGGAGGTGCTTTGTTGCAGAAGCACCTCATTGTCAGTCTGGAGACACAATGGCCCAACTACCAAGAGAAAGCCTGACGATTTTCAGATGCTGCACAGGAGGCTTTGGTCCTGAGGGGTCCAACGAAGGCGGGCTGTCCTTTACCCACAGATAGGCAAGAGGCCATCCAAGCTCATCAACAGAAGGATATGGGAAGAGATTGCACAAATGTGTACTAAATATTCCTCGATATAAGGTGTTCAGGAAAGATAGAGAAGGAAAGAAAGGAGGTGGGGTGGCAGTATTGATTAAGGAGAATGTTACAGTGCTGGAGAGAGATAATGTCCTGGAGGGGTCAAGGACAGAATCTATTTGGTTAGAGTTAATGAACAGTGTAGGTGCCATTACATTACTAGGTGTATTCTATAGGCTGCCAACTCGTGGGAAGGATATGGAGGAGCAAATTTGCAGGGACATTAGAGTGAGGATCAAGAACTATAGAGTAGTGAAAATGGGGACATCAACTATCCTAATATAGATTGGGATAGTAATAGTGTAAAGGGAAGAGAGGGGAAGAATGTCTAAAGTGTGTTCTGGTGAACTTTCTTAATCAATACATTTCCAGCCCGACGAGGAAGGAGGCTTTGCTGGATCTGGTTCTGGGGAATGAGGTGGGTCAAGTGGAGCAAGTGTCAGTAGGGGAACATTTAGGGAACAATGATCATAGTATCATAAGGTTTAGATTAGCTATGCAAAAGGACAGGGCACAATCTAGAGTAAAAATACTTAATTGGAGGAAGGCCAATTTCAGTGGGTTGAGAATGGATCTGGCCCGGGTAAATTGGAATCAAAGATTGGTAGGCAAAACTGTAATCGAACAATGGGCTGCCTTTAAAGAGGAGATGGTTCGGATACAGTTGAGGTACATTCCTGTGGCGGGGAAAGATCGGGCAATCAAAGCTAGAGCTCCCTGGGTGACGAGAGATAGAGAGTAAGATGAAGCAGAAAAAGGGGGCGTATGACAGATGTCAGGTTGAGAATACAAGTGAGAACCAGGCTGAATATAGAAAGTTCAGAGGGGAAGTGAGAAAGGAATTAAGAGGGCAAAGAGAGGGGCGGAATTGGGTGCCTTTGCGCCTCCTGTTAGCGCCCCCTGGGGTGCTAACAGGGCACAAATGGCTTTGCGACCGGGGGCGGCGCTGGTATCAACTCCCGCTGCATTCGCCGGGAGTTTTGCAGCGGCGTATTGGCGCTGTGCCCCGATCTCCTTCGCCCGGAGATCGTGACGTCATCGCCGTGCACAGCGCCCCGAACCCGAAGTCGACTCCCGTCCCCTGCAGCAGCGCCGGTCAAAAGCACCGACAGTTGCAGGAGGCGTGCACCAGGCGGCCGGCCGCTTCGGGGGCGATGATTAAAGGCGAGGTGGCCGAGGTAAGTAAAAAAAAACTTACTTGTTCCAGTTTTTTTTGCGGGTTCCTGCCCGCGATTGAGTGCCGGACTGATCACGTGGGATCGCGGCTGCCTTGGGGGTCCAGGTAGGTACTTATATTGCAGAGCCTGCAGCAATGGACCTTCCCTTTAAGGGAGGGAAGGAGCCTTTGAACGCGGCTGTGCTACACGGGCAGTGTGCAGCGCTGCTGAAGTCTCCGCCCCGCCTGCTGCCAGTTGTGCCCCAAGAGGAAGTGGAGTGCTTGATTTAGTGCTCCATTTCCTTCCTGGAGCGCAAATCCGAATTTTTTAAAAGTTAGCGCCCCAAACGGGGCTCTAATGAATTTCTCCCCCAGAGAGTATGAGAATAGATTGGCAGCTAAGATAAAAGGGGATCCAAAAGTCTGCTATAGGCATATAAATAGTAAACAGGTAGTAAGAGGAGGGGTGGGGCTGATTAGGAACCAAAAAGGAGACCTACGCATGGACGCAGAGGGCATGACTGAGGTACTAAATGAGTACTTTGCATCTGTCCTCACCAAGGAAGAAGATGCTGCCAAAGCCATAGTGAAAGAGGAGGTACACGAGTTACTGGATTTGATAAAAATTGATAAAGAGGAGGTACTAGAAAGGCTGGCTGTTCTTAAAGTAGATACGTCACCAGGACCAGATGAGATGCATTCTAGGATGCTGAGGGAAGTAAAGGTGGAAATTGCGGAGGTACTGGCCATAATCTTCCAATCCTCTTCAGATATGGGGGTGGTGCCAGAGTACTGGACTATTGCCAATGTTGCACCCTTGTTCAAAAAAGGGTGTAAGGATAAACCCAGCAACTACAGGCCAGTCAGTTTAACCCTGGTGGTGGGGAAGCTTTTAGAAACAGTAATCAGGGACAAAAATACAGTCACTTGGACAAGTGTGGATTACTTAAGGAAAGCCTGCACGGATTTATTAAGGGAAATATCGTGTTTAACTAACTTGATTGAGTTTTTTGATGAGGTAACAGAGAGGGTTGATGTGGTGTACACGGACTTCCAAAAGGCATTTGATAAAGTGCCATATTATAGGCTTGCCAGCAAAGTTGAAGCCCATGGAATAAAAGACAGTGGCAGCATGGATATGGAATTGGCTAAGTGACAGGAAACAGAGAGTAGTGGTGAACGATTGTTTTTTGGACTGGATGAAGGTATACAGTGGTGTTCCCCAGGGGTCGGAACTAGGACCACTGCTTTTCTTGATATATATTAATGACTTGGACTTGGGTGTACAGGGCACAATTTCAAAATTTAGTAGTATAGTGAACAGCGAGGAGGATAGTGATAGACTTCAAGGGGACATAGACTGGCTGGTGGAATGGGCAGACACGTGGCAGATGAAATTTAACACAAAAAAGTGTGAAGTGATACATTTTGGTAGGAAGAATGAGAGGCAATATAAACTAAAGAGTACAATCCTAAAGGGGGTGCATGAACAGAGAGACCTGGGGGTATATGTACACAAATCGTTGAAGGTGGCAGGGCAGTTTGAGAAAGCGGTTAAAAAAGCATACGGGATCCTGGGCTTCATAAATAGAGGCATAGAGTACAAAAACAAGGAAGTTATGATGAATCTTTATAAAACACTGGTTCGGCCTCAACTAGAGTATTGTGTTCAATTCTGGGCACCGCACTTTAGGAAGGATGTGAAGGCCTTAGAGAGTCTGTTGAAAAGATTTACAAGAATGGTTCCAGGGATGAGGGACTTCAGTTACATTGATAGACTGGAGAAGCTGGCGTTGTTCTCCTTGGAGCAGAGAAGATTGAGAGGAGATTTGATAGCGGTGTTCAAAATCATGAGGGGTCTGGACAGAGTAGATAGAGAGAAACTGTTCCCATTGGCGGAAGGGTTGAGAACCAAAGGACACAGATTTAAGGTGATTGGCAAAAGAACCAAAGGCGACATGAGGGAAAACTTTTTTACGCAGTGAGTGGTTGGGATCTGGAATGCACTGCCTGAAAGGGTGGTGGAGGCAGACTCAATCGTGGCTTTCAAAAGAGAATTGGGTAAGTAACTGAAGGAAAAAAATTTGCAGGGCTACGGGGAAAGGACAGGGGAGTGCGACTAGCTGAAGCTCTCTTGCAGAGAGCCGGCACGGGCTCGACGGGCCGAATGGCCTGCTTCTGTGCTGTAACCATTCTAATCCGTCACGGCCACCAGTGTTGTCTCAAGGACCTGGATCCAGTGCCAATAAAAATTTAATGACTGCACACGGCTGGTCAACGAGAGTGAAGTCTTCAGCAAATGCCATATCCCACCATGTGCACCACAAGCCTCACACACTGCTCAATGCACCACACTCCCATCAATCACCTACCAACAATCTCTAGCTATCACCACTCATACCTCACAATCATGGCTTCACTTGACCCTCACACACTTACCACTGCTGCAATACTCACACCCACATCTCACACCTTGCACAAACTGATAGCTATTCAACCATGGCAGGCACATCACCCAAACTTATTGCACAACACACTGACACACCCTTCCCTTTCTCTTGCAGGCAATGGTGGCACAGAACAGACGTGAGCAACAACAGACCGGAGGTGGCCAAACCAGGATTGAGACTCTGATCGACCTTGAGGAATCCGTCCTTGTAATTATTGGAGGGGCAGTGACAGAGTCCATGTCCTCTGGAGAAGTTGAAACCATTGCTGATGATGATGATATGGTCATACCAATCCTTCTTCTCCCATCCCACTTCCCCCTCATCCCACAATTTCTTCTCGCTTACAAGATGCTGATGGTGTATGCATGGATATCTTGCTTCCTGCCCACCCCCCCCCCGCCCCCAGTGACCACTACCTGACCCTTGTGCCTTTCTGCTTTCAGATACCCAGGAAGTGCCACCAGCCCAGCCTGTTCCTCATCATTATCAGCAAACTGACAGAGGAGACGAAGAAGAAGAGACACCCGCACTGCATTTGACACTCACAGACACCCGCTCAGAAAATGGCACTGCACATTCTTTAGAGGGTAGTATAGTGGCGGGATCTGCACATCGGGCAGTCACCGGGCATGAGTGGGCTGCAGCCAGGCCAGGGGGAAAGGGTAGCTTGGGTGCCAGTTCCCCGGAGGGCAAGGTCACACACAAGTTCTGCTGCACAGGACTAAGATGAAGACCTCGATGGGGTGTACTTCAGAAGAAGGGTGATGGGCATGCACACGGAAATGCTAGGTGCAATGGCAAGCCTGTCAGAGAGCCTCTTGTCAGTGTCGAGGAGCACGGCTCCAACATTGCACGGGACTTTGCGCAGAGCTTGGAGCCCATGATTCCCAGGATGGAAATGATGGACAACTCCAGGAGAGACCTTGTGGACCCACTAATGATGCTGGGTGTGATGGGTGATATTGCAGCTTCCATTGCAGCACAGGCTGAAGCGACCCAACGTCTCAGTGCTGCAGTAGAAGCTCAGACTGTTGCCATCGTCGCTGGGTTTATGAGTCTCGAAAGGAATTTGCAGAGTGTTGCAGCAGTCCAGCAACCTGTCCTCCAACAGATTGCTAGGAATGCTGAGGCGGCACACCAGGGAGTGGTAGTGGGTTTGTGGAGCAAGAACCTTCTGTCCTCTCTCAGGATGACAGCATTCCTACTCCCACCACTGTCACGCCGCCAGTGCCCTTGCCACTGCCTATCAACCAGTCAGCCAAGACTGCGGCTGCCCATGCCGAGGTGGTGCAGTCTACAGCCGGGACTTCTAGGTTATCCTGTAAGGCCACCTGTAGTCTCCCCAACTGAAAGTCAGCAGCCTTCCACCAGCCATGCTGCAGCCACTGAGGGAGCACTGCATAGAAGCACTAGAGTAGGTAAACGCACACAAAAGACAGACACTAAAGGAATGCACAAGCGTGAATAGTTGAGATTCTCATGATTGGATTTTGATAAATTTATGAATTTTGTTTGGAATGTATATTTTGTGGTGGCTCTCATTTCAGCTTTGTGCCCAGGAGAACACTGTGATGTTCCGTGACAGAGGGATGGTATGATGGGGAAGTGATGAGCAACGGTGATCTGGGGTTTCATTCAGTCAAGTTGGAGTCTGATGAGGCGCTCATGGACAGCCTGTCTGGAATGGGGATTTACTGCCTGCCTCCTCCCTCCTCCTCCTCTTCTTCTGCTTCATTACAACAGTGACTACACTCCAAAAAGTACTTCATTGGCTGTAAAGCGCTTTGAGATGTCGGTGGTCATGAAAGGCGCTATATAAATGCAAGTCTTTTTTTTTCTTTTTTCCTCCTCCTCCACTTACTCCTCCTCCTCATTCTCCTCCTCCTCATCCAGAGGTGGTCCCACAATCCTGGGTGGCAAAGGCTGTGCTTTCATGATGGCCAAGTTGTGGAGCATGCAGCAGACCACCACTAAATGGGACACCCGCTCCGGCGAGTACTGGAGGGCTCCTCCCAAGCGGTCAAGGCAGTGGAACAATTGCTTGAGCATCCCGATGGTCTGCTCGATGATGTTCCTGGTGGCAGCATGGCTCTCATTATATGAGTGCTGGCCACGAGTGGTGGGGTTGCAGAGGGGAATCATCAGCCAGGTGCAGAGCAGATAGCCCTTGCCTCCGAGCAGCCACCCTCAGGTTTGACATGGTGGCTGGAAGATTGCTGGCACAGGATTGCAGCCAGGATAGCTGGCATTCACCATCATGATGTGCTGGGCGCGGTCGCACAACAACTGCATATTAAATGAGTGGTAGCCTTTGTGGTTACCTAACATCTCAGCATTGTTACATGGTGCCTGCAAAGCCACTTGTATGCAATTGATAGCGCCCTGCACCATGGGGTAGCCCGCTATCCTGGCAAAGCCACATGCACGCTCGTCCTGCTTCTCTGTTCCGAGAGAAGACAATGAAGTCTCTTCTGGAGCAGAGAGCTTCTGTGACCTCCCGGATGGAGCAATGGATGGCGAACTGGGAGATGTTAGCTATGTCTCCTGCTGCAGACTGGAAGGACCTGGTGGCAAAAAAATTGAGGGCCACTGTGACCTTGCGGGCCATTGGGAGAGCCGTTGTCGCGCTGCTCTGAGGCTCGAGGTTTGGTTGCAGGAGGTGGCAGAGTTCTGTGACCACCTCCTTGGTGAAGTGGAGCCTCCTAATACACTGCTCCTGGCTTAAGTGCATGTAAGAGAAGACTCTAGGCGGGTAAGGCCTCCAGGTGAGAGCCCTCCTGGCCCTCCTCTTCCTCCCTATGCGAGCATCTTGTCTTCTTCACTGCCTCCGCTCCATCTCCCTATGATACTCGAGCGGGAGGGGAAATGCAAGTAGAACCCCCATGGCTGTGAGCAAGTGGTGTGAGCAGCAGCCTTTAAATGAGAAGCAAGGTGCTCTCCACTTGTAGCAACACCCCCTGTGACCTCAGCAACGTTAAACAAGTTTAGAAAGCTCCAAGAGTTGCAGAAACTTAAGAACATAAAACATAAGAATTAGGAGCAGGAGTAGGCCATATGGCCCTTCAAGCCTGCTCCGCCATTCAATAAGATCATGGCTGACCTTCGACCTCAACTCCACTTTCCCGGCCGATCTCCATATCTCTTGATTTCCTTAGAGTCCAAACTTAGACAGAGCCAGTAGAATTGAAAAAGCATGCCAGCTAGAAGTTCTTGGTGATGATTCCTTTAAATAGCGCTGCTGGGGCCTCCCTCCTACTGCTGAACGCTTGGTCAACTGGTCGTGATTAGGAGAGGGCGGTAACTGGAGCGGCGACGTCCAAAATGGCAGATTGTGCGTCAAATCAGCGTTGCACACGCATTGACGTCACGATCTGCCTCATTTCCATTTCTGCAGTGAGCGCAGGCAGCGCTACCGACCTACCCAAAATGGCAGTCGCTGCGAGACCTGCCAGAAGTGGGTGGAAGCGTGTCGGCCGCCATTTTTCTTCAAATCAGCCTTTAACGGCTGGCGCTAAAAAACCCAAATTTCTAGGCCTCCATTTCTTAAAAGGAAATATCAGGTAATATAAACATGGTCAATGTGGCCTCATGGACTGGTTTCAATCGCCTAAGGGGGTTGGAGGGGAATTTTCCACATTTTTTCCCCCCTAATTGGCCTTGGGATTTTATCTTTTTTTTGCCATTTCCAGAGATTACAGGCAGGATTTTCATTGGGCCGTGGAGGCATGTGGGGGGTTAAAATCGTGGGGCACGAACCCATCCCGCCTTCAACCCGCCTCCATGCCAGTTTCAAAGGAGGCGGATACCCGACCTGTGCTGGGAGCCGCCTCCCCGAGGTGGGAAGGGGATTAGTGCCAATTAACTGCCTGTTAACAGGTAGTTAACAGGCAGTTTTTAGCCTAATCTCTATTTTTATTCCTGAAGTGTGGGATTCCCGACGGCTCCAAACCATGCCAAGTTAGCGAGGCGGACCGTCGGGCTGAAGGGCTTGGAGGGTTCGAGACGTCCGGTGTTCAGGTGAGTGATGGGTGCATGAGTGCAGAGGTGTCTGTAAAGTGTTTAAAGAAGTTTTATTTACCTTTACTTACCTTTACAGCCTTCCTTCCTTCAGGTCTCGGGAGTCCCTCATCTCACCAGCACAGAAAGCAGAATGGCCGCGAGCTGTCAAAAGTTGCAGCATTCAGCTTTCTGTTCTGGAGAGATCTCTAAATCAGCCTGAGAGGAAGGAATTAACTTAGTGTACAGATTGTCAGTGTTTGACAGCTTCAAAGAGCTGTCAAATGCTGATATTTCATCTGTCAAAAGCTCTTGACAGATGAAATGTCAATCTGTGACATCACCTGTTGCCGGGTGGCCCTTAATTGGCCTGTTGAGCCCACTGGGCGGGCTCAACAAGGTCAATCAAGTGAAAATCGAGTGGGTTGGCCACAACTCGATGGAGGCGGGACTACAACCCCAAAAGTTGTAGTCCCGCCTCCTACACGCCTCCAGTATCAAAATCCAGCCCTACATGTCTGCTGGTGGGTAGGGTGTTAAGTCTGTGTGTCCCAGTTAAGCTTATTATAAATCACTGGACACAGACCACAAGAATAACTTTAACAGGTCTTTACTATTCGGAGGTCAGGGCTGAACTGCCCAGCAAATCCCTACACAACACTTATATACCGGTGTGGTCACCACCGGTATTACAGTATACAGCAGCCAAGAGAAAGTAGTACATCTCTTAAGGTGGAACAGGTTACATACACCACAATCCTCCCTTTTTAGCTTAACAGTTATATCCCCATTTAACATAACATAATAACATATATATATATACAACTTCATGCAAAACAGTTCAAAGATTCAGTCTCTGAGGAGGCATCCTGATTCGAGTTGGATAACGCCTTTCAGGGGTCTCTGATTCTCGTTGCTGGGTTGACTCATCTAGTTGGTCTCTTATGGATTGGACATCATCATCAGGTACATTCACTTCTGAGGTAGATGCTTCAGGTTCACTAACTTCTTCCACGGTTGTCTCTGCCGTAACCATAGGTTCGACCCTTGTTCTCGATTCTACCAGTTGGTCAGCATGACGCCGTATTACATTTTCACCAATATCTACCGTGTACATCAGGGGTCCTTGTCTGGCCCGAATTGTTCCAGGTTGCCATTTCTCGTTTTTATAGTCCCGGGCTAACACTGGTTGTCCTATTTCGAAACTCCGAGTGGTCTTGTTATTTATATGCTGGAACTGTTTGTTTTCAACTTCCCTTCGCACATTTGGTTTTAACAAGTCCAACCTGGACCGCAACCTCCTGCTATAGAACATCATGGCAAGACTTTGGTTTGTCACTGCATGAGTGGCGTTTCGATATGCCAGTAGGAATTTGTCCACCTTGTGTTGTAATGGGATCTGATCTTCGCTCATGGCCTTTATTGCTTTTTTGAACATTTGTACAAATCTCTCGGCCAACCCGTTTGTAGCCGGATGATATGGGGCAGAGGTATGATGTTTCACCCCATTCTTCTTCATGAATTTCTGGAATTCTTCTGACACGAACTGCGGTCCGTTGTCTGAACATATTTGTTCTGGCAATCCATTTCTTGCAAATATCGTTCTTAGCACCGCGATCGTCTTTTCTGAGGTAGTGGTAGTCATCTTAATCACTTCTGGCCATTTAGAATGTGCGTCCACCGCAATTAAAAACATGGAGTCCATGAATGGACCAGCAAAGTCAATATGTACACGTTGCCACGGGGTTGAAGGCCATTCCCATGGATGCAGCGGTGCAATCGGAGGTGCATTTTGCACTTTTTGGCACCCTGAGCAGCTTTTCGTCAGATCCTCTATCTATTGGTCGATACCCGGCCACCACATATAAGCCCTAGCAAGGCTTTTCATCTTGACTCCCCCCAGATGACCTTCATGCAGTTCCTTTAGAACTCTCTCTCTTAACTTAGGAGGAATAATCACCCTTGTTCCATACATCAATGTTCCTTGACAGACGGACAGCTGGTCTCGTCTTGCTGAGAATGCCGGTAACAGTGGATCACCATGTGCTGGCCATCCCTTCACTGTCACTTCGTAGACCTGGGACAGTGTCGGGTCGTTCCTGGTTTCTCTTTCAATACTTGCATTGGTGACTGGTAAACATTCGATGATGGTCGAGTGAAATAACTCAACAGGGTCAACCGTCGGTGCCTCCTCCTCTGTAGGTAGTGGCAGGCGCGACAGCCCATCAGCATTACCATGCTGCTTTGTACCTTTGAATTCAATCTGATATTGATGCGCCCCTAGGAAAAGGGACCATCTCTGGAGTCTTTGTGCTGTCATCACCGAAACACCCTTCTTAGGGTTAAAAATGGATACCAACGGCTGGTGGTCTGTCAGAAGCGTAAACTTTTGGCCCTGCAGGTAATGATTAAACTTCTTTACTCCCCACACAAGGCTGAGAGCCTCCCTATCTATCTGAGCATAGTTGCGCTCATCGGAGGTCAATGATCTGGATGCGAACGCGACTGGCCTCTCCAGGCCATTTGGCAACTTGTGTGAGAGTACTGCCCCAATACCATATGGAGAAGCATCACAAGCCAAACGAATAGGCAGCGTTGGGTTGAAGTGAGCCAACACTTCCTCTGAGGTGATCAATGCCTTGCTTTTGCGAAAGGCCCTCTTACAGTCCTCGCTCCACTTCCATGGTGCTCCCTTCTGCAAAAGAGCGTTCAGCGGGTGCAGCACCGTGGATAAATTTGGCAGAAACTTATGGTAATAGTTAATCAACCCTAGGAACGACCTCAACTGGGATACATTATCCGGAGCGGGAGCCTTCACAACAGCTTCGATCTTGTCAGGAGACTTATGAAGCCCCTCCTGGTCAATGACATGACCACAGTACGAGATCCGCTTCTGAAAGAACTCACATTTCTGGCGATTAACTCGAAGTCCATATTCTTTCAATCTGGTGAGCACCAGTTCCAAATTTGCAAGGTGTTCCTCGTCATCATCTCCTGTAATCAAAATATCGTCCAGGTAACATTGTGTGCCTGGAATTCCCTGTAATACCTGCTCCATGGCCCTCTGCCAAATTGCTGGAGCCGATGCCACTCCAAAAACCAGTCTATTATACCGGTACAAGCCTCTATGCGTGTTGATCGTGAGATACTGGCGTGACTCTTCCTCAACTTCCATCTGTAAGTACGCCTGCGCCAGGTCTATCTTGGTGAAGTGTTTCCCGCCAGACAACGAAGCGAAGATATCCTCAATCCGCGGAAGCGGATACTGCCCCGTGTGAAGCACCGGATTAACAGTGATCTTGAAATCTCCACAGATGCGAACCTTCCCCGGTTCCCCCGGCTTGTTGCTCGATGAACGCTTCATGACGGGAACAATGGGCGTGGCCCACTCACTCCAGTCTACCTTAGACAGTACTCCTGAACGTTCTAGCCCTTCCAGCTCAGCTTCCACAGCAGGTTGTATCGCATAAGGTACCGGTCTGGCTTTGAAAAATTTCAGGTTTGCATGTTCTTCAACCTTGATGTTTGCCGTAATTCCTCTCAGTGTTCCCAGTCCCTGTTGGAACACCTCTTTAGCATCACCCAATATTCTGGACAATCGTTTAGGTTTGACATCTTTTTTACCGGAATCTACCGTTAGTGCTTTTAAGGAATGCCAGTCCATATTTATTTTCCTAATCCACTCCCGTCCCAGTAGTGGTGGACCTCCCTCAGGTAGCACATATAAGTCCATTCCTCGGCTTTCTTTGCCCTTGTGGACCACCTTTACCTCTATCTTCCCGATGGGGTATACTCTTTGCCCCGTGTATGTTTTCAATACAATCTCCGTATCCCGTAGGGGAATATGTGGGAATAACCTTTTGTAATCTTGCTTATTCATGACCGTCAATGCCGATCCAGTGTCCAATTCCATCTTCACTTGGATTCCTGCTATCTGAAGTGTGACCCAAATTGTTTGGAGGTCTGCTTCCTTACCAACATTGTGTACTCTTAGACTACCCAGTTCATTACTGCTGGAGTCTGAATCTGACTTCTGTTCGTTCAAACTGTTCTCTGTCACCTTGTGTACCTTTCTGTACTTTTCCTGCGGTGACTTTTTGTTGCTGGTCTTCTTTCCTGACCGGCATACTTTAACTATGTGACCAAGCCTGCCACATTTTCTGCATTCCTGATTTTTGAACCAGCACTGGTTCTGATCGTGCGTTGTCTTTCCACAACGATAACATTTTACTGTACCCAAGACCATTTGATTGGTGCTGAGTTCCGGTGACCGTAGCTGCATTTCTGCCGTGCCTCTCGCTGCGGCTTCGTGCGATGCTGCAATAGTGACAGCTTTATCAAGCGTAAGATCATTCTCCTCAAGCAGTCGCTTTTGTGTTCCTTCTTTTAACAATCCACACACAAATTTATCTCTCAGCGCATCTGCTAGTCCTGTTCCAAACTGACAGTGCTTTGCTAGCTTACGCAGTTCAATTAAAAATTCAGCGTTGCTTTCGTCTTTCAGCTGCGTTCTTCTGTAAAATTTAAATCGTTCCGCTATCATCAGCAGCGTGGGGTTTAAATGATTTTTCAGGACAGTAACAATATTCGCGAAAGTCTGATCCGCCGGTTTATTTGGTGATAGAAGGTGCTTCAATAGCCCGTATGTCTTCGCACCCATTGAGCTTAATAAGGTTAGTGCTTTCTCATCATCTGGTACCTTATTTGCTTTACAATAAACTTCCATGCGTTCTACATACGTGGTCCAATCTTCGATATCGCTATCAAAGGTATTAATGTTCCCATGTTTAGGCATCCTTGCAAGTTTTTTAAATTTTCTTTTTCTCAAAATGGCGGCTTCCCGCGCTTGTCTTCTTCCCCCGCCTACTAAAATGGCGGCTTCCCGCGCTTGGCGGTCTTTCCCGCGCTCGTCTTCTTCCCCCGCCGACTACAATGGCGGATTCCCGCGTTTGCCTTCTTCCCCCGCTGGCTGCAATGGCGATTGCCGTGCTGCTGCCGTTCTCGCCTCCCCAGCGGTTCTCAATTCCCCGACGCTGCTTTGCCTCGCAGCCCCGCTTGCAGCCCGGTCCTTTACACCGGCTGCGTTTGAGTTCTCCGCGGCTCTCGTGCCTTAAGCTGCCCCAGTCGCTGCGCCTCTCGGCCTCGATTGCAGCCCGGCCCTTTTTACCGGCCGTGGTCGAGTTCTCCGCCCTTTTTCCTCCGTATTCCCTCCCCCACTCCACAGTCAACGCGGCCGACTTTCTGCTCGTGTCGCTGATCGGCTTACCCACCACCGTGGTAGAAGGGATGATCACTGCCTGTCGCTGATGGAGGGCTTCGTGGTCAGAATTTTCTTTTTAACCCGGGTTCTCGATGCCTCCCGTGCGATGGTGCTCAGCAGGATGATGAGGGCGGATGCCTCTTCTCGACGCCCGTTCTGAGGACGAAGCTGCCTTGGATGTAAAACTGCCGCAGGGTAAGATCGGACTCGTCGCCACTGTTAAGTCTGTGTGTCCCAGTTAAGCTTATTATAAATCACTGGACACAGACCACAAGAATAACTTTAACAGGTCTTTACTATTCGGAGGTCAGGGCTGAACTGCCCAGCAAATCCCTACACAACACTTATATACCGGTGTGGTCACCACCGGTATTACAATATACAGCAGCCAAGAGAAAGTAGTACATCTCTTAAGGTGGAACAGGTTACATACACCACATAGGGGATGTCTAATTATAGGCTGCGATTTAACTTACCTCGGCGGGTCCGTGGCGGACGATGTCTGTGGCGGGTCACGGCCCTGCTGCTGGCTCCATCGCACTGTGTAAAATGACTTTCCGTTGATTGGGCTTGTTAAGCCCACCAAGCGCGTTACCCGGTCCCATTAGAGGAGGAGGGTCTGGTGATGTCATTTCATGATGCGTCATCAGCTGGTTTTCTTAAAGTGACCATGGCCACATTTGCCTTGACATTTGTGCTGTCAGCATTGTACAGCACTGAGGTGCTGCAAACACTAACAATGACTGCACAGAGGCACAGAGCTGCACCCAGGCTCTCTCTTGACTCCCTTCATAATGGAGGGTGTCACAGCACGCAGGGAGGTCCTCTTCCCTTCCTATGGGCAGAAGAGACCTCCCCAGGAGATAACACATCCTGGTTGCACTTTGCAGAGGAGAGCACAAGCAGGGATGTGGACAGGAGGACCAGGCTGCAGTGGCGCAAACATTTCAATGATCTCAGTCGATCACGAAACGTTAGTACAAAGCCACACTCAACCTCATCCTGCTGTGCCTCTCATCACATCCCCATCACTCTGCCTTCCCTAACGTACTCCTGCACCTCCTTACTCACACCAACTTACCTTGGACCTCCACCCATCCCTCTCTATCTATATTATCACATCCCCATCTCACTAGCCACCCCTCACACTTACCCTCATCCTAGCGCAATCATACCAACTAATAATACACAAGGGTAGGCATTTGGATGTTTTATGCAATGTTCATGTAAAGTTTCTGCTACTGTGGTGTCAAACATTGAAATCTTTATTTTCAACAGTTTGCGATCTTGGACAGATTTGTGTGCACCTTTGGAAGTGGCTTAGTGAGTTGTAATGAATGGTGCGACATAACCAGGAATATGGTATTGAGATACAGGATCAGCCATGATCATATTGAATGGCAGAACAGTCTCGAAGGGCCGAATGGCCTACTCCTGCTCCTATTTTTCTGTGTTTCTATGTTTCTATAACGGTAGCCCCCGCAATGGTGATGAGTGTGAAAGGAATGGCTTGGGCATTGTAGGGATGCTTTATGGTGTTGGTGTGGGGTGGTGCCAACCTGGCACATCATGTTGCAGCCAGGGTGTACAGCGTCAAGTGAAGTAAATCTGGCCATGGTGAGGCCATCCCTGGACTCCCGGGCAGCAATGTGGTCGCGTGCTGATGCCCGCTGTCCTGTGCAGCATCAGCTGATTGCGGAGAAGGTTGGTGTTGTTGGTGCTGCTGGTGTGCCTGGTGCTGCTGGTGTTGGGGCTGATCGTGCTGGGATTCTGAGGACCAAGGTGAGAGAGTATAAAGGGCACCCCTGTTGATTGAATAGATGGCAGGTGAAGTACAGATGACAGAAGCATTCTGTCAATGGTGAGAGAGTTCTTCCAATGAGGTGAGAGTGGTTAGAGAGTGGAAAGCCTGCAGAATATGTGCTGGAAATGGAGTGAGAAAAAGCTTCTGCCTGAGGAAACAGAATATCAGTCAGGTGGGAGCTTTTACTGTACATTTGAAGCTGTCAAGTAATCAGCTGGAGCAAGGGCCACTGAACTCATGCCTCAGCTTGACAGCCGTGGTCTGCGCACAGCGGGGATCCCATGGTCGTGAAGTTAAAGACAAAAAGTAAGTGAAAAAAGGCTGTTAAGCAGCTAGCAACTAGATGCTAATCATTTTAATTAGGTCCCCGGCCGCTGCCTGTCGGGTCTGCTCAGCGCTGACAGACCCAACATTGGGAAAGGCGAGTAGCGGCAGGTTGACAGCAGGTTCCCGACCCGCTGCCAAAAGAAAGCACTTTCCCACCCGACCCCCCACCGATCCCGCCTGCTGACACCCCGCAAAATTCTGGACACTATGTTTTATGCATCATGACTGTGTGGGACAGACTTGACGGACCAGACAGTCTTTTCCTTTTGTATGTTCTTATTCTGATTTGGTGGTCTCTAACATAATCCCAGTGTCAGCTTTGATTTTTCAGTACTAGTGCTGTCTACCCAGAGTAGTTCCCTTTGTAGCTTTATACCCCCCACAGGACCAACTTCATTTACTTCCCAGGGATCTCTGATGTATAAGGCTACACCACCTCCTTTTCTGTCTTTTATAAACACTCTGTACCCATGAATGTTATATTAATTTCTATCTTCTGAATTAAACCAGGTTTCTGATACTCCCATTACATCGCAGTTCCCAACTGGCACAACAGTTTGCAGTTACGGCATCTCATTTATAATGCTTCTAGTGTTCATGCATATACATCTTAATATAGGATAAAAACAGAAAATGCTGGAAACCTGCTGAGTATTTCCAGCATTTTCTGTTTATATTTCAGATTTCCAGCATCCGCAGTATTTTGCTTTTGTTTTACATATTAATATAGATTTGGCTCCTCCTGTGTTCTCTTGTGTCTGCCTAGTCCTGGTTTCTGGTTTATATATCTCTCTCTTTGGACATCTGTGTTTATACGTACCTGTTGACTACCTACTACCCCTGTCATATCTGGGATCCTGTTTTCTCCCTGACTCCTCCCCCGCCACCCCCACCCCCAGTGGTCTAGTATAAATAATTTTCTCAATGTTCCTTGAAAATCTCTTTGTCCCTATTTGATTTAAGTGTAGCTGATCTTTCCTGTACCGCATCTGTTTATTCTGGAAGGATTCCCGGTTATTTATGAAGGTAACATTGTTGCTCTCACACCATGCTGCCAGCCACTCGACAATTCTGCTCTATTCTTTTGGTGAGCTCCATCTTTCCGAAATGCTGAAAGTATACCAGAGAACATGACTTTGCATCCTCTATCTTTGAATTTTGAGCCAATCCTCATATATATGGCTGTTCTTTTTCCGAGTGGCAGGCAGTGACTAGTGGGGTACTGCAGGGATCAGTCTTTGGACCCCAGCTATTCACAATATATATTCATGATCTAGACAAGGGAACTAGATGTAATATCTCCAAATTTGCAGACGACACAAAGCTGGGTGGGCGTGTGTGCTGTGAGGAGGATGCCGAGAAACTCCAGGATGATTTGGACAATATAACGTGGATAAATGTGAGGTTATCCACTTTGGTGGCAAAAACAGGAAGGCAGATTATTATCTGAATGGCAATAGATTGGGAGAAGGGAAAGTGCAACGAGACCTGGGTGTCCTTGTGCACCAGTCGCTGAAGGTAAGCATGCAGGTGCAGCAGGCGGTTAAGAAGGCAAGTGGTATGTTGGCCTTCGTAGCGAGAGGGTTTGAGTACAGGAACAAGGATGTCTTGCTGCAGTTGTACAGGGCCTTGGTGAGACCACATCTTGAGTATTGTGTGCAGTTTTGGTCACCTTATCTGAGGAAGGATGTTCTTGCCATGGAAGGAGTTCAGCGAAGATTCACCAGGCTGATACCTGGGATGGCAGGAATGACGTATGAGGAGAGATTGGGTCGATTGGGCTTGTACTCGCTGGAGTTTAGAAGAATGAGAGGGGATCTCATTGAAACTTATAAAATTCTGACAGGACTGGACAGACTAGATGCAGGAAGGATGTTCCCGATGGTCGGGGAGTCCAGAACCAGGGGTTACAGCCTAAGGATAAGGGGTATGCCATTTAGGACAGAAATGAGGAGGAATTTCCTCACCCAGAGAGTGGTGAACCTGTGGAATTCTCTACCACAGAAGGCAGTAGAGGCCAATTCATTAAATATATTCAAGAAGGAGTTGGATATATTTCTTAAGGCTAAAGGGATCAAGGGGTATGGGGAGAAAGCAGGGACCGGGTACTGAATTTGGATGATCAGCCATGATTGCATTGAATGGCGGAGCAGGCTCGAGGGGCCGAATGGCCTACTCCTGCTCCTATCTTCTATGTTTCTATGTTTCAGAATTATTTCTCCCTATGTCATTTATCCCGACATTGAATACCACCACTGGATCTCTACCTGTCCCGTTCAGTATCCCTTATAACCTTTCTTCAATGGCCCGAACTGGCAGCGTTCACTGTCATTCCGCCCTTGAAACTGACCGCAACTTTGGGATTTGGCGCATGAACAGGCGCATGTGGAAATCCCGAAGGTGTGGTCAGTCATCGACAGCTCCGAAACAGGCTATGCAGTGCCCCACCCCCACAGAGCCAGCAATTTGTGTAACCAGCCAGTAAATTCCCCACTAAAAGTTTGATCCAAAAGGATTAGGTGTAACTGGGGTTTTGACAGCGTTATTACTGCTAAACAATACTAGAAAGCTCATTTTAATTTTGTGCAGTGTGAAATTTGTCCATTTTAATAAAAATTAAAAATGTTAACAAACTTGTCCAAAAAAAAATTTTAATTAAAGAAAAAAGTTTGTCCATCTTTATCTCCCAATCTTTGTTTTGCTTCCTCTAATATTTTTTAAAAGTTAGAATTTTAAGAGCTTACTCACTTCTTTGTTCGCTGTCTGTGAGAATTCTGTGTTTTGATTGGCTTCTTAGACAGCCTGTAAATGTCACAGCAGTTCGCACAAGGGAATCCCCATTAACTTCTGTTGATTTGAATTGAAAGTCGTAAAACCTGAAGTTCTCGACACAGGGATTGCGAGATCCTTGTGCGAAGCGCTCTTCAGGGCCAGCAGCGAACACCACCGCTTTGCTGCTGACTGCAAATTCCGGGTCAATATGTACTGCTCTAGCTCCATGTCGACAGCTCACCATCCTGAATGTGTTGTCCGACAACACACATGGCTATCCAATTTCCTGATAAAAGAGTTGGCTACAACTACAATCTGTCAGTGACCTGCAATTTGCCTCTTTTTCCCAGGCTGTACTCGCTGGTTTTCTAACTAACCTTCACTTCTGGGACCTTGTTTTGCTCTGCAGTGTTGATCAGTGCCTGGTAAATGTTCATTAGTTTAATCTTTTGGGTAGTTCTCATTCGTGCACATCCCACAGCAAACACACCTCATCGTCTCCATCTTAGTTTTCATTCTCTCAGCTGTTTCCCCTTCTTGTTTTTTTCTCCCGTCGTCCTCTTTTGGTTTAACTTTTTTTTAAATCCCAGGTGCTTCATTTTGGTTTTACTTCTGTCTGGTGCTGCCTTTTACTTTCTACTTTCCTTGAGTATTATTTAATTTGGCTTATTTGTCATCTATTTCACACAGATGTTTGCTTTCACCTTGGCCCCTCTCCACTGCACCCTTAACTTCTTAGGTACTTTCGTTTGAAATCTACTTCTGTCTGTGCTCCCCCTTCAGAAAATACCTAGGCCTAGAAATTCACTGGGGCCCCCCAGGGCACCAGAAGTACCGCCCCGGAAGGAGTTGCGGCCGCCCGCCGCAAATTCAGTTTCAATGCCCCAGACGGAAGCGCGGCGCTAATCGAGGCGCCCTGCATCCCTCTTGGGGCGCTGCAACGGAAAATTGCAGCGCAACGTGCCGCAGCGCCAGACGCTGCGGCACGGCGCGCTGTGGTACTGCAGGCCTTCCTCCCCTTCTTAAAGGGGCAGGGCCTGCTGCAGCGCGTGTTGTATCCGTGTGTTAATGGAGACACGGAATGCAGGAGTTGGTTTCACAGGTGTTTACTGAACAAAGTCTGGAGGTGAACTAACAGATACAAGACACTATACAGGCTTATATAGCCCGAGTGGCCATTACCGGCATTACAGTACACAGGGGCTCTTAAAGGCACATACACCACAATTCCTCCCCTTTTAGACAACCAGTACATAACATTTTAAGTCATCTTTAATTAACATATTACAAGAACAATAATCTACACATTTGCTGCACTTAATCAATTATAAGTCAGTCTCTCTGGAGGCTTCCTGACTCGGTCCGGCCATAACGCCTCAGTGGTGTAGTAGTTTTTGGGGGTGTAGTAGGTTCTTTTGGCAAGGTCGATTCGGCTTGAATGCCAGTGTCGGGTTCATCTGGTTCCAGTATCACCGGATCGGAGGTAGATACTATGGGTATCTCTGCTTCATCATTAGGTGTATAGAGTTGTGGTGTAGGTTGTCCCTTTTCGGATGACTCTATGATCTGGTCAGCATGGCGCCTTATTATGCTTTCTCCAATGTCCACGGTATACATCAGCGGTCCTAGTCGTGTGCAAATAGTCCCAGGCTGCCATTTCTCGGTACGGTAGTCTCGGGCCAAAACTTGTTGACCTATCTGGAAGGTTCTAGTTGGCCTTTCGTTCATGCCTTGAAATTGCCGGTTCTCCACGTCCCGTCTGATGTTTGGCTTGATCAAATCCAGCCGGCATCTTAGGCTTCGATTGAAGAACATCATGGCGGGAGTTTGGTTTGTAACCACATGTGTTGCATTCCTGTATGCAAACAAGAAGTTATCTACCTTATGCTGAAGTTTTATGTCTTTATTACCCATGGCCTTTATGGCCTTCTTGAAGGTCTGGACAAACCTTTCAGCCAATCCATTGGTGGCGGGATGGTATGGGGCGGACGTGTGGTGCTTAACCCCATTGTTTTTTAAGAACTTCCTGAATTCTTCGGACACAAATTGCGGTCCATTATCAGAACAGGTCTGTCCAGGCAGCCCATTCCTGGCAAATATGGTCCTTAATACTGTGATGGTTTTGTCCGTGGTGGTGGAGGACATCTTTATTACCTCCGGCCACTTGGAGTGTGCATCAACCGCGATTAAGAACATTGAGTCCATAAATGGACCAGCAAAGTCGATGTGTACCCTTTGCTATGGAGATGAGGGCCACTCCCATGGATGTAGAGGAGCTTGTGGTGGGGCGTTTTGGACCTTCTGGCATCCTAGGCAGCTCTTGGTCATTTCTTCGATGCCTCCATCGATACCTGGTCACCACACAAACGCTCTGGCTAGGTTCTTCATTTTCACTCCACCCAGCTGCCCCTCGTGAAGCTCCTTTAGCACTTTATCCTGGAGTTTGGGTGGAATCACCACTCTGGATCCACACATCAAGGTTCCTCGGCACACTGACAGCTGTTCTCTTCTTTGCGAGAATGCTGGCAACAGTGGTTCGCCATGTGCTGGCCATCCCTTGTGAGTCGGGTCAATTCTCGTTTCCTTTTTCAATGGTAGAATTTGTTACTGGTAGACATTCCACTATGGTTGAGTGGAACATCTCCACTGGGGCCACTGTAGGTGCCTCTTCTACCGTTGGCAACGGTAGGCGCGATAAACCGTCAGCATTCCCATGCTGTTTTGATCCTTTGTATTCTATGTCATATTGGTGTGCCCCTAGGAAAAGGGACCACCTCTGTAGCCTTTGCGCTGTCATAATGGGAACACCCTTTTTAGGGTTGAATATGGAGACGAGGGGTTGATGGTCAGTCAACAAGGTAAATTTTTGTCCGTGTAGGTAATGGTTGAATTTCTTCACTCCCCATACCAGGCTGAGTGCTTCCCTGTCAACCTGGGCATAGTTACGCTCAGCTGAGTTCAATGAGCGTGACGCAAAAGCTATCGGCCGCTCCGAGTCATCAGGGAATCTATGCGATAATACCGCTCCTACGCCGTAAGGGGATGCATCGCACACCAGTCTGATTGGCAGTGATGGGTTCTAATGAGCCAAAACTTCCTTGGACGTGATCAAGCCTTTGCATTTATGGAAGGCACGTTTACAGTCTTCGCTCCATTTCCAAATTACTCCCGTTTGTAGCAGTTCGTTAAGAGGGTGCAGAAGAGTTGACAAGTTCGGTAAAAATTTATGATAGTAATTTATCAATCCCAGGAACGACCTTAATTGTGAGACATTTTCAGGTGCTGGGGCTTTTATGACCGCTTCAATTTTTTCAGGTGACTTATGCAACCCTTCCTCGTTAATTATGTGGCCACAATATGATATTTGTTTCTGGAAAAATTCGCACTTGGGGCGATTTGCTCGTAGGCCCCATTCTCTCAGCCTAGTGAGCACCTGCTCCAAATTGGCAAGGTGCTCATTGTCATTTTCTCCTGTTACAAGGATGTCGTCTAGGTAGCATTGAGTCCCCGGAATCCCTTGGAGGACTTGCTCCATAGCTCTTTGCCAGATAACTGGAGCTGATGCTACTCCGAAAACCAGTCGATTGTACTGGTACAGGCCTTTGTGTGTATTTATCGTGAGATACTTTTTAGAGGCCCCTTCAACCTCCATCTGTAGATATGCCTGTGCCAAGTCAATGTTGGTGAAACGTTTCCCTCCGGATAGTGAGGCGTAAATATCTTCTATCCTCGGAAGAGGATACTGTACCGTGTGAAGGACCGGGTTTACAGTCACCTTGAAGTCCTCACAGATTCGAATTTTTCTCTGTTCTTCAGATTTATCATTATTCAACGTTTTCTTCATGACCGGGACGATGGGTGTTGCCCATTCGCTCCAATCTATCTTGGATAATACGCCTGCCTTTTCCAAATTCTCCAACTCTGCCTCGACTGCTGGACGAATTGCGTATGGCACCGGTCTTGCCTTAAAAAACTTGGGAATTGCCGCATCTTCCACTTTTATTGAGGCGGTGACGCCTTTCAAGGTTCCTAGTTCCTGTTGAAACACTTCCTTGGCATTGGCCAAGATGTCTTTTAATCGTTCAGGTATGACGTCATCATTTTTTTTCTTACTGGTCACCGTCAGTGCCTGAATGGAGTGCCAGTCTAAACGTATCTTCCTGATCCATTCACGTCCCAACAGCGGTGGACCACCATCTTGCAGAACGTATAAATACAACCTCTGTATTTCCTTGCCGTTGTATACAACAGGCACCTTTATTTTCCCTTTGGGGTATACTTTCTGCCCCGTATATGTTTTCAAGATAATGGATGTGTCTTTCAAAGGTATATGCGGAAATAGCCGCTCGTAATCCCGTCGACTTATGACGGTCAGAGCTGATCCTGTATCTAGCTCCATTTTAACTGGGGACCCCGCTATCGTGAGGGTAACTCAAATGGTCTGGTAATCTTCTTTGGCAATTACATTATGTAATTTGAGACAGCTTAGTCTCTTGTTTCCGGAGTCGCTATCGCTCTTCTGGTCTTCGGAGCTACTGTCCGTCATCATTTGTACCTTTCTGTACTTTTCTTTATTGATTTTTTTCCTGTCCGTGGATTTTTTTTTTCCAGATCGGCATACACGTGCAATGTGTCCCATCTTTCCGCATTGCCTGCATGCTTTGTCCTTGAACCAGCAGTCCCCCTGGTCATGGGTGGATCTGCCGCATCGATAACATCTCTCGAAACCCTGTGTCATTTCATGGGTGCCGAAGTCCTGTGGCTTTTGCTGTATCTCTGCAGCTCCTCTTGCGGCTGCTTCGTATGATACAGCCATACTGAAAGCCTTGTCCAGTGTCAAATCTTACTCACAAAGTAGCCTTTTCTGTGTTCCTTCACTTAGGAGACCGCAGACGAATCTGCCAGTCCTGCCCCGAATTGGCAGTGCTTTGACAGGTTCCTTAATTCGGTGAGGTAATCAGCGTTACTTTCATTCTTGTGCTGATTCCTCTTGAAGAATTTGAATCGTTCCGCTATCAGCAGCGGTGTTGGGTTTAAGTGCTCCTGTAGGGTATCAACAATCTCCTTAAAATTCTTGTCCTTTGGTTTGGCTGGAGTGATTAAGTTTTGTAACAGCCCGTATGTCCTTGCGCCCATTAGATTTAGAAGTACTGATGCCTTTTTATCATCTTCTATTTCATTTGCTGTGCAATATACCTCCACTCTTTCCACATATGTGGGCCAATCCTCTATATCGCTATCGAAAGCATTAATATTGCCAGCCTTAGGCATCCTGAAAAAAAAATGGCACCTCCCGCGCTTTCCTTTCTTCCCTGCAGAAAAAAATGGTGCTTCCCGCGCTTTCCCGCCGCTGCTGCTGCTGACAACGCTGTTCTCCGCGGTTTTTATTTACATAGGTTTTTTTTTCAATAGGTGGAGACTCGTTCCTGCCGGACTCTCTGGGACTTTTCCCTCCCTCTGCTTGGCCCGAACGCCGACCTGCTTTGCAGCGCCGGCCATCTCCCGAGTGCTCCCCCCCTCTGTCTCTGTTTGCCTCCGCCTTTGCTGCTCGGCCCCACTGTAGAGCCAGCCGATGGAGCACCAGCCCGCCGCCCAGGAAGGATTATTGCAGTACCTGCCACCAGCTCGGCTAGCTGGTGAAACCACAGTTTTTTTTTTTCTTTCTTGTTTTTCTTCGACTTCCGTCTGAGGAATCGATCTCCTTGAGGTGCTGCTGAATTGCAGGTAAGTCCGTTTCCAATTCGTCGCCACTGTTGTATCCGTGTGTTAATGGAGACACGGAATGCAGGAGTTGGTTGCACAGGTGTTTACTGAACAAAGTCTGGAGGTGAACTAACAGATACAAGACACTATACAGGCTTATATAGCCCGAGTGGCCATTACCGGCATTACAGTACACAGGGGCTCTTAAAGGCACATACACCACAGCGCGCTCGAAGAGCGCGAGTGCCGGCAAAAGAGCCCGGCACCGAGGAGAAGTGCCGGGCTCTTGGAACACAGCCGGCACTCTGCGGGGGCTGGGGGGGGGGTGCTCAAGAGGCCGGGGACGGCGGCGCGGAGAGGTGCTGGCAGGCGGCCAGCAAAAAAAATGGCCGCCCCGCACCTCAGCGCCTCTACCGCCGCAGGTAGGCCCCCCTGAACCGGTCGCAAATTGCGACCAGCGTTAAAGCAGGGGGTGCTACTAAATTTCGTGATCGAGGCGGTAGCGGGGCGCTGCGCACACCGATGACGTCATCAGTAGCGGCGCTGCGCTAACGGCTAGCGCCGCCATTAGTGTCCCGCTTAATTTAGCGGGAGGCGTGACCAGTGGCGCAAAACCCACTAAGTGCCCTCTTAGGGCGCTAACGGGTGGCGCAGGCCACTGAATTTCTAGGCCCTAGAGTTACTGCTCTGTTTGTCTTTCCTGCCCCCCCTGTTATTTTACTTGTTTTGTGAAACTTCTTAATGTTCAGAGGCTTTGGAGAACTGAGCTCTCTTAAAAGCATTGCTCCATTACAGTTTACCTTGTTTACCAATTTAGATAGATCCCGATGGAGTCTCTGCCAATATTTGGGTTCTTCGGTGTCTTGGTGCCCCGATGCTTAGCATTGCTTTTGAAGCTTTGCGGGAGTTCTCTGAAGCAGCTGCCACACTGGTGGGCTGCAAGTAGATGCAGTGGTATCAGCAAAAGATGTAAAGTACGTAGATGTGTATCAGAGATACAGTAAGACAATGATGAGATTACATACACTGGAGGAAGAATCATGTAATGCAGTGAGGTTTTAGACAGATTTCAGACGGAGGCACAGCAGGAAAAAAGCATAATCTCTTATAACTGTTTTGTATCATTTAATTATGTACAACTATACATTTAAAATCTGATGACTATAAGTCATTCAAAAATGATTATTGTAATGTGAAATCACAGATGTGACTATTTCAATTGAAGTTTAAATAAAAGGCTTATGCCACTTCTGCAACTTGGCAAAACCTTTGCAACGAACTGGCAGATCTTCTTGAAATTATCACTGTAACTCTGCGGCACCATCTTTTAACAGTTGGAAAGTATATTCTTAGGATGAAATAGTAGGATAGATCTTCCAGCTGCCTGCTGGTAGCACAGGAGAGGGCTGTGTGAGTAAAAGTAGGAAAATGGGGCATGGAGTCATTAGGCCTGTTTCCTGCCCAATTGCTTCTCCCTGTGATTTTCCAGCGTGAGAAAATTGTCAGCACTTTGGCCTCTTGCCTCATTAAATCCCTGAATAATCTGTGAACTAATGTGCCATTTCCCCAGTTTCTCACAGGGAATGTGCACCAGGGTGCAGGTTTTCCTGTAAACACTTATTCCCCAGGTGCAAAGCACAGGAAAAAGGCATAGAGACCCATGACACTGAATTTCTGACCCCTTTATGTTGCCCCTGGATTTCCAGAGCTTCCACTGAGGGCAAAGTCTCTGTGCTTCTAATAGGTTCAGGCTAAGGGCAGTCATCCACGTGAGGCTGGAGGGGTTGTTCCCAATCCTCACATCTCATCTTTCTCCATTATTGCCTGTGGGCGCAAATTTTGAGAGGTGGGTCTGAGAATCTACATCAAGCCCTTCTCTGATTGGAGGATTGGAGAGAAGTAAATAACAAACAGGCAGGACCTAAAAGTAAGTCCTTTTTTTTTAGTTTTACAGGGATATTGAAGCAGGGATTGACGCTGTTCTTAAACAGCAGCCAGAAGGTGCCGACCATGGTGGCCAATTTTTATCCCCCGCTTCCAGGTGCTAGGTTATGCAAGTGGGCGGATTCGCTCTGTGGGACCATCTGGGCTAATTAACTGAGCTGAACCCACAAATGCAGGCGTGTTCAGTACATTGCACTTTAGTTATGTTCCGCTGCGCCCAGGCAGCGCCCACAGGAAAACCAATCGGAATATCCCTAAGCTGATTTAAAACTGGTGCTGCTGAAAAGGCATGTTTTGCAATTATAGAGTTTGCACTCCTAAAGATGATTGATGGCATTTGCTGTTGAAATTTAGATTATTGGAGTTCTGGTTTTGGGATTAATTTTTCTGTAATTTTACTGAGATCTTTGCATATTTGATACCGATAATTTCCATTTCTGGCTTCTTGAAGCTCAGTTTCAGCAACTAAAATTGCATAGAGGGCAATTCCTCTGGGAATTCCTCCCTGCTTGTTTTGGAGAAGGACAAAAAGAAATCCATAGGAACTAGAGACAGGTCTGTTCATACATGAAGCCGACTATCAACGCCCACCCTTATCAAATCAGCTGTGTCCATTGCCAAAGACACAACTGACTACGTGTGTCTGAGGAGATCTGCTTTCACCAGCTATGCACTACAACAACAACTTGCATTTCTATAGCGTCTTTAACCTAGCAAAACATCCCAAGGCGCTTCACAGGAGCGCTATCAAACAAAATTTGACACCAAGCCACATCAGGAGATATTAGGACAGATGGCCAAAAGCTTGGTCAAAGAGGTAGGTTTTAAGGAGCATCTTAAAGCAGGAGAGAGAGGTAGAGAGGCGGAGTTAGAGTTGGAATTTCAGAGCTTAGGGCCTCGGCAGCTGAAGGCACGACCACCAATGGTGGAGTGATTAAAATCTGAGATGCGCAAGAAGCCAGATTTGGAGAAATGCAGAGATCTTGTAGGGCTGGAGGAGGTTACAGAGATAGGGAGGAGTGCAGCCACGGATAGATTTGAAAACAAGGATGAGAATTCTAAAATCGAGGCGTTGCTTAACCGAGAGCCAGCGTAGGCCAGCAAGCACAGAGGTGATGGGTGAGCAGGATTTGGTGTGAGTTAGGATAAGGGCAGCATAGATGAGTTCAAGTTTACGGAGGGTGCAAGATGGGAGGCTGGTCAGGAGAGCATTGGAATAGTCGAGTCTAGAGGTAACAAAGGCATGGGTGAGGGTTTCAGTAAAAAATGAACTGAGGCGGGGCGGAGTTGGGCGATGTTACAAAGGTGGAAGTAGACGGTCTGGGCGATGGAGCGGATATGTGGTCAGAAGCTAATCTCGGGGTCAAATATGACACTAAGGTTGCAAACGGTCTGGTTCAGCCTCAGACAGTTGCCAGGGAGAGGGATGGAGTTGGTGGCTAGGGAATGGAGTTGAGGCGGGGACCGAAGATAATGGCTTCAGTTTTCCCAATATTTAGTTGGAAGAATTTTCTGCTCATCCAGTACTGGATGTTGAACAAGCAGTGTGACAAATCAAAGACAGTGAAATTGAGGCTGTTATTTCAGAAAGCATTGTTGGTTTCTTAAAGAGGCAATGAAATGAAAAAAAAATAAAATGATGTAGAAATATGCAGTTTTTAGCCCGTACAGCCCAACTGCCTTCTGAAAAATAAATAACATTAAAAAGAATTACCAAATGGGAGTCTTCAGCACTTAAAGCTGAATTCTCTTCCACACCTAAAGAAATGGGAAAAGTGCTTCAGCACTAACACAAATGGCTCAGCAAGCCAGGGAAGAGGCACCCAGGGTCTCGCACGCAGCACTCCAGCTTTGTGCAGAGGGTCAACACTGCAAGAGAGGTCCTCTACCAACAGGGGCCAGGAGGCCCTCCAGAAAGAAGGATGTGGGACCAGCTCACCGAGGCCGTCACTGCCAGCAGTTTCACCCCACGACCTGGCTCCAATGCCCAAAGAAGCTTTATGGATAAAGTTAAATTGGAAAGTTTGTTTTGTGGTGGCTTTTATTTCAGCATTGTGACCAAGAGGACACTGATGGTCAGTAACAGAGGGAAGGTAAGGTGTGGGACAAATGTTGAAAGGGGAATTGGGGTTGTAGTCAGTGGTACCGCAGGCGGATGATTCCATCCCAGATATCTCAGAAAGGGGCAGTCTTAGTTGCATCCTTCCTTCTGCTTCCTCCTCTTCTGCTTCTTCCTCTCTGTGTCTTCCTCTTCCCTCTGCGAGTGGATGCTATAAATCTGAAATAAAAGCATAAAATGCTGGAAATACTCAGTCGGTCAGGCAGCACCTCGACCTGAGATGTGAACACCGTTTCTCTCTCCACGGATGCTGCCTGACCTGCTGAGTATTTCCAGCATTTTCTGTCTTCCCAGAGGCCTTCCTTTACCATCTGAGGCCTTGCAAGCATCCATCTGCACTCCCTGCACACTTAAAAAAAACTTTTAACATGTATTGCACCAAGCCACTAATTCAATAAAATTTTAAAAAATCCAGTTCAAAAGCTTAAATGCAAACTTACCTGAAAGATGTGTGTGTCCCTTTAAGAGGTGCTGACAGCGTCTCTGACAGTCTCCTGAACGCTGGGTTTTCATGGCGAGCTTAGGACCCAGCGCTGAACTCACGCTAAGGTTGAAGTTCGCTGAGGTGACGTTAAGTCGGCATTGTACGGCGACTATCGTCACCCTCTCTTCATTTACATTTCCAGGGCCAGCGCTGCTATCGGCAGACAAAAGGGAAGAAAATGTTTTTAAAAAGTATAATAACTTGCTGAAGACATTTAATTTCAAAAGGATTATGCAACACTGTAAAAGTGAACAGTGCATGAAGAAGATACAAAAACAATGCTAAGAATTCTAATACATTTAGATCATTATTTAAGGCAAAATGAAATTATTTATTTAATAAGAGTCATAAAAATAATTTTAGCATCTTAAATCAGCTCAGGCTAAATAATAATAGGAACAACAGCAAAACATTTTTTTTCTCTGATAGACATTAATAAATTTGGGGTTCTGTAATTTCTGCAGCGATGTTGACATGATAAAATCTATGCTGACTATTAAGGTAATGTTGACTTACCCATCAATTAAATTGTGTTATTTTACTAAACAATTTACTGTTTCCTCAGGACAATCCAGGAATGAAGATTTGTACAGGACCAAAGCCACGCTGATTTATCAATTGAGTCCAGGATGTGAAAGTTCATGTTCATTGAGTATGTTCAAAACATCTGTATATATTAGTAAGAGGTGCAGATATTATTCTACATTATCCGAATCACTCAGTAGACAGAATCTCTATCTGATGTTAAGATAGCAATTGTTTCTATATTTGACTTGAGTAAAATTTACTGCATCGATGGATTATTCAAACATAGATATTAATCAGGCATTTACAAAATCCATCAAACTTCTACGTAAGAGAACAATGGTACATAGTGAAAAAGATTTTGCTGAAAAACAGTACAATGCTTCATTTTTCAATAAAGTGATGACAGAACCCTCCTGGGTGGGTCCTTTCTCCTGTGGTTAACTAATTAGTTGGGTGACTTCCTCAGAGCCTTTCATGGGTTTAATGAGACTGGGGACCTAATGTTGTTATGATTTGGTAGCATTCCAAGAAGCATTCTACCACCATTAAGGAGTAAATATTTTCTTTCTCTATCATATGACCAACGCTTCACTCACTTATTCTATTCCCTCAAACTAAGTGGGTTGGATAGTGTTACAAAATGGCTGTGATATTGACCTCTTTTCTGCCTCCTTGCAATGCCTTCTTCATTTGTTGGGTACTTCTGTCCATTGCTTCACTTGAAAACGCTCTTTGAATGTGCCAGAAAATGTCACCATCTATTACAGATACCTGATAATCTTTCATGCTTTCAAAACGTTTAATGCTTCCCTGCTGCAATCCTCCTTAGATACAGGGGTGGTGCCAGAGGACTGGAGGATTGCAAATGTCACAGCTATGTTCAAAAAAGGGGCGAAGGATAAAGCTGGCAACGACAGGCGAGTCAGTTTAACGTTGGTGGTGGGGAAGCTTTTAGAAACAATAATCCAGGAGAAAATGAACAGCCACTTGAACAAGCATGGACTAATAAAGGAGAGCCAGCACGGATTTGTTAAGGGCAAATCGTGCTTGACTAACCTGATTGAGTTTTTTATGTGGTAACAGAGAGGGTGGATGAGGACAGTGCAGTTGATGTTGTGTATATGGACTTTCAAATGGCTTTTGATAAAGTATCAGATATTAGGCTTGTTGGCAAAATTGAAGCCCATGGGATAAAAGGGACAGTAGCAGCATGGATACAAAGTTGACTGAGGGATAGAAAACAGAGTTGTGGTGAATGGCTATTTTTTGGATTGGAGGGAGGTAAACAGAGGTATTCTCCAGGGTTCAGTACTAGGATCACTGCTGTTTTTATATACATTAATGACTTGGACTTGGGGGGTACAGGGCACAATTTCAAAATTTGCACATGACACGAAACTTAGAAGTATAGTAAAAACAGTGAGGAAAATAGTAATAGACTGCAAGAGGCCATAGACAGGCTAGTGAAATGGGCAGGCACATGGCAGATGAGATTTAACCCAGAAAAGTGTGAGGTGATACATTTTGGTGGGAAGAATGAAGAGAGACAGTACAATTTTAAAGGGGGTGCAAGAACAGAGAGACCTGAGAGCCTTTTTGCACAAATCTTTGAAGGTGACAGGACAGGTTAACAAAGCAGTTAATAAAGCATATGGGATCCTGGGCTTTATAAATTTAAATTTTTTTTAAATTCATTGATGGGATGTGGGCGTCGCTGGCTAGGCCTGCATTTAGTGCCCATCCCTAATTGCCCTTGAGAAGATGGTGGTGAGCCGCCTTCTTGAACCACTGCAGTCCATATGGTGTAGGTACACCCACAATGCTGTTAGGAAGGGAGTTCCAGGATTTTGGCCCAGCGACAGTGAAGGAACGGCGATACAGGTCCAAGTCAGGATGGTGTGTGGCTTGGAGGGGAACTTGTAGGTGGTGATGTTCCCATGCATCTGCTGCCCTTGTCCTTCTAAGTGGTAGAGGCCGCGGGTTTGGAAGGTGCTGTTGAAGGAGCTTTGGCGAGTTGCTGCAGTGCATCTTGTAGATGGTACACACTGCAGCCACAGTGCGCCGGTGGTGGAGGGAGTGAATGTTGAAGGTGGTGGATGGAGTGCCAATCAAGCGGGCTGCTTTATCCTGAATGGTGTCGAGCTTCTTGAGTGTTGTTGGAGCTGCACTCATCCAGGCAAGTGGAGAGTATTCCATCACACTCCTGACTTGTGCCTTGTAGATGGTGGAAAGGCTTTGGGGAGTCAGGAGGTGAGACACTCGCCGCAGAATTCCTAGCCTCTGGCCTGCTCTTGTAGCCACAGTATTTATATGGCTGGTCCAGTTCAGTTTCTGATCAATGGTAACCCCCAGGATGTTGATAGTGGGGGATTCAGCGATGGTAATGCCATTGAATGTCAAGGGGAGATGGTTAGAGTCTCGCTTGTTGGAGATGGTCATTGTCTGGCACTTGTGTGGTGCGAATGTTACTTGCCACTTGTCAGCCCAAGTCTGAATGTTGTCCAGGTCTTGCTGCATATGGACACAGACTGCGTCAGTATCTGACGAGTCTCGAATGGTGCTGAACAGTGTGCAATCATCAGCGAACATCCCCACTTCTGACCTTATGATGGAGGGAAGGTCATTGATGAAACAGCTGAAGATGGTTGGGCCTAGGACACTGCCCTGAGGAACTCCTGCAGTGATGTCATGTGATTGAGATGAATGACCTCCAACAACCACAGCCAACTTCCTTTGTGCTAGGTATGATTCCAACCAATGGAGAGTTTTCCCCTTGATTCCCATTGACTTCAGTTTTGCTAGGGCTCCTTGATGCCACACTCGATCAAATGCTGCCTTGATGTCAAGGGCAGTCACTCTCACCTCACCTCTTGAGTTCAGCTCTTTTGTCCATGTTTGGACCAAGGCTGTAATGAGATCAGGAGCTGAGTGGCCCTGGCGGAACCCAAACTGAGCGTCAGTTAGCAGGTTATTGGTGAGTAAGTGCCGCTTGATAGCACTGTCGACGACACCTTCCATCACTTTGCTGATGATTGAGAGTAGACTGATGGGACGGTAATTGGCCGGGTCGGATTTGTCCTGCTTTTTGTAGACAGGACATACTCGGGCAATTTTCCACATTGCCGGGTAGATGCCAGTGTTGTAGCTGTACTGGAACAGCTTGGCTAGGGGCGCAGCTAGTTATGGAGCACAAGTCTCCAGTACTATTGCCGGAATGTTGTCAGGGCTCATAGCCTTTGCAGTATCCAGTGTCTTCAGCCGTTTCTTGACATCACATGGAGTGAATTGAATGGGCTGAAGACTGGCATCTGTGATGCTGGGGACCTCAGGAGGAGGCCGAAATGGATCATCCACTCGGCACTTCTGGCTGAAGATAGTTGCAAATGCTTCAGCCTTGTCTTTTGCACTCACGTGCTGGGTTCCACCATCATTGAGGATGGAGATATTTTTGGAGCCTCCTCCTCCTGTTAACTGTTTAATTGTCCACCACCACTCACGACTGGATGTGGCAGGACTGCAGAGCTTTGATTTGATCCGATGGTTGTGAGATCGCTTAGCTCTGTCTATCGCATGTTGCTTCCGTTGTTTGGCATGCAAGTAGTCCTGTGTTGTAGCCTCACCAGGTTGACACCTCATTTTTCGGTATGCCTGGTGCTGTTCCCGGCATGCTCTCCTGCACTCTTCGTTAAACCAGGGTTGATCTCCCGGCTTGATGGTAATGGTAGAGTGAGGGATATGCCAGGCCATGAGGTTACAGATTGTGGTTGAATACAATTCTGCTGCTGCTGATGGCCCACAGCGCCTCATGGATGCCCAGTTTTGAGTTGCCAGATCTGTTCGAAATCTGTCCCATTTAGCACGGTGGTAGTGCCACACAACACGGTGGAGGGTATCCTCAACATGAAGACGGGACTTCGTCTCCATAGAGGCATAGAGTACAAAAGCTAAAAAGCTATGCTAAACCTATATAAAATACTAGTTCGGCCCCTGCTGGAGTATTGTTCCAATTCTGGGCACCACACTTTAGGAAGGACGTGAAGGCTTTGGAGAGAGTACAGAAGAGATTTACTAGAATGGTTCCTGGGATGAGGGATTACAGTTACATGGATAGACTGGAGAAGCTGGGGTTGTTCTCCTTAAAGCAGAGAAGGCTAAGAGGAGATTTGATAGAGGTGTTTAAAATCATAAAGGGTTTAGATAGAGTAAATAAAGAGAAACTGTTTCCAATGGCTGAAGGGTCGATAACCAAAGGGCACAGATTTAAGGTGATTGACAAAAGAACCAGAGGCGACATGAAGAAAAGGTTTTTTATGCAAACAATGGTTAGGATTTGGAATGGACTGCCTGATAGGGTGGTGGATACAGATTCAATAGTAGCCTTCAAAAGGGAATTGGATTAATACTTGAAGGAGAAAATATTGCAGAGATATGGGGAAAGAACTGGGGAGTGGGACTAACTCAATTGCTTGTCGAAAGAGCCAGTGCAGAATCGATGAGCAAAATGGCCTCCTTCTGTGCTGTACTATTCTATGATATCATCAGCCATTCTAGGCTTTTTAAAGACTGCAATTGTCAATTTCGCCCTCCCCCCCAACCTCCAGATCACTACTCCCGAGTTACATTAACCATTAGCCAACAGCAATGGTTCTTTAAATGTACTAACCTTGCAATTT
This sequence comes from Somniosus microcephalus, assembly GCF_052327205.1. Classification (NCBI taxonomy): domain Eukaryota; kingdom Metazoa; phylum Chordata; class Chondrichthyes; order Squaliformes; family Somniosidae; genus Somniosus; species Somniosus microcephalus. The sequence continues at coordinate 77,363,562 of NC_140998.1, read as the reverse complement.
ATGGCAGGATCAATTCCGGAGAGGATTGGTGGGCGAATGTCCAAGCTCTTGGTGACAGAATCATTTTTTTATCCTCAGGTTATGGGCATCTCTGGCAAGGCCACCATTTATTGCCAATCACTAGTTGCCCTTGAGAAGCTGGTGGTGGGCCTTCTTCTTGCACCACTGCAGTCCATGTGGTGAAGGTAGTATCACAATGCTGTTAGGTAAGCAGTTCGGGGATTTTGACGCAGTGACGGTGAAGGAACGACGAAATTTGTCAGAGGGTAATTTAGAGGTGATGGTGTTCCCCTGCACCTGCTGCCCTTGTCCTCCTAGGCGATGGAGGTCACAGGTTTGGGAAGAAGCCTTGGTGACTTGCTGCTGTGCATCGGGTAGATAATACATGCTTCAGGCTGGTGGTGGCAGGAGTGGATGTTTAAGCGAGAGGATGGGGTGCTGATCAAGTGGACTGCTTTTTCCTGGATGGTGCCGAGCTTCTTGAGTGTTGTTGGAGCTACACTCATCCAGGCAAGTAGACAGTATTCCATCACACTCCTGACTTGTGCCTTGTAGATGGTGGAAAGTGGAGTCAGGAGGTGAGCCACTCACCACAGAATACCCAGCCTTTGACCTGCTCTGGTAGCCATGGCATTTATTTTGCTGGTCCAGTTTACTTTCTGGTCAATGGTGACCTCCAGGATGTTGATGGTGGGGGATTCGGCGATGGTGATGCCATTGAATGTCAAGGGGAGGCAGTTAGGCTCTCTCTTGTTAGAGATTGTCATTGTCTGCCATTTCTGTGGTCCGAATGTTAACTTGCCAATTATCAGCCTGAGCCTGGATGTTCTTCAGGTCTTGTTGCATACGAGCACGGACTGCTTCATTATCTGAGGAATTGCAAATAGAGCTGAACACTGTGCAATCATCAGTGAACTTCTGACCTTATGATGGAGAGAAGGCCATTGATGAAGCAGCTGAAGATAGTTGGACTTAGGACGCTGCCCTGATGAGCTTTGCAGTGATGTCCTGTTGCTGAGTTGATTGGCTTCCAACAACCACAACCATTTTCCTTTGTGTCAAGTATGACTTCAGTCACTGGAGAGTTTTTCCCCTGATCCCCATTGACGTCAAATTTACTGGCACTCCTTGGTGCCACACAATCAAATGCTGCCTTGATGTCAAGCGCAGTCACTGTTACCTCACCTCTGGAATTCAGCTGTTTTGTCAATGTTTGGACCAAGGCTGTAATGAGGTCTGGAGCTGAGTGGTTCTGGTGGAATCAAAACTGAACATCGGTGAGCAGGTTATAGGTAAGTAAGTGCCACTTGATAGCACTGTTGCTGACTTTGCTAATGATTGACGGTAGGCTGATAGGGTGGTAATTAGCCTGGTTGGATTTGTCCTGCTTTATGTGGACAGGACATGCCTGTGCAATTTTCCACATTGTTGGGTAGATGCCAGTGTTGTACTGGAACAGCTTGGCTAGAAGCATGGCTAGTTCTGGAGCACCAGTCATCAGCACTACAGGTGGATTGTTGTCGGGCCCGTAACCTTTGCTATGTCCAGTGCACTCAGCCGTTTCTTGATATCACGCTGAGTGAATCAAAATGGCTGAAGACTCGCATCTATGACGTGGGAACCTCAGAAGGAGGCTGGGAATGATCATCCACTCAGCACTTCTGGCTGAAGATGCTGAAAACGCTTTGGTCTTGTCTTTTGCATTCACGTCCTGGACTGCGCCATCATTAAGGATGGGGATGTTCTTGGAGCTTCCTTATCCCATTAATTGCTTATTTGTCCACTGCTATTCATGATTGAATGTGGCAGGACTGCTGAGCTTTGACCTGATCAATTGGTTGTGGGATCACTTAGCTCTATCTATAGCAAGCTGCTTCCGCTGTTTAGCATGCATGTAGTCCTGTGTTATAGCTTCACCAGGTTGGCACCTCATTTTCAGGAATGCCTGGTGCTGCTTCCGGTATGCTCTTCTACACTCCCCATTGAACCAGGGTTGGTCATCTGGCTTGATGGTGATGGAGTAATGAGGGATATGCCGAGCCATGAGGTTACAGATTGTGGTGGAATACAATTTTGCTGCTGCTGATGGTCCACAGTGCCTCATGGATATCCAGTTTTGAGCTAGATCTGTTCTTCATGTATCCCATTTAGCATGGTGGTCGTGCCACACGACATGATGGAGGCTGCCTTCAGTGTGACGTCGGGACTTGGCCTCCACGAGAACTGTGCGATGGTCACTCCCACTAATACCGATATGCACAGATGCGTCTGCAACATTGGTGAGATTGATGAGGACGAGGTCAAGTGGGTTATTCCATAATGTTGGTTCTCTCACCACCTGCCGCAAGCCCAATCTGGCAGCTATGTCCTTCAGGACATGGCCAGCTCGGCCAGTGATGGTACTACCGAGTCACTCTTGGTGATGGACATTGAAGTCCCCTACTCAGAGTATTTGTTGTGCCCTTGTTACCCGTGTCCTAACTGGCACCAAGTCTTGTTCGCCCATCTCCCCTGTGCTTGCTGACCTACATTGGCTCCTGGTTAAGCAGCACCTCGTTTTCAAAATTCTCATCCTTGTTTTCAAATCCCTTCATGGCCTTGCCCCTTCCTATCTCTGTAATCTCCTTCAGCCCCACAACCCCCACTGAGATATCTGCGCTCCTCTAATTTTGCCCTCTTGAGCATCCCTGATTATAATCGATCAAACTTTGGTGGTCGTGCCTTCTGTTGCCTAGGCCCTTAAGCTCTGGAATTCCCTGCCTAAACCTTTCCGCCTCGCTACCCCATTTTCCTCCTTTAAGACGCTCCTTAAAACCTACCTCTTTGACCAAGCTTTTGGTCACCTGTCCTAATTTATCCTTATGTGACCCGGTGTCAAATTTTTTGTCTTAAAATACTCCTGTGCAGCACCTTGGGACGTTTTACTACGTTCAAAGCGCTATATAAATACAAGTTGTTGTTGTTGTTACCCTCAGTGCTTCCTCCAAGTGGTGTTCAACATGGAGGAGTACTGATTCGTCAGCTGAGGGAGGGCAGTAGATGGTAACCAGTAGGAGCTTTCCTTTCCTACACTTGACCTGAAGCCATGAGACTTCATAGGGTTTAGAGCCAATGTTGAGGACTCCCAGGGCGACTCCCACCCAACTGTATACCGCTGTGCCACCCTGCATCCCCCATCTTGGTGAGTTCGTGCTGCCGGTAGGACAGGCCATACCCAAGGATGGTGATGGAGGGGTCTGGGACATTGCTGATAGGTATGATTCTGAGAATATGACTATGTCAGGCTGTTGCTTGACTAGTTTATTGTACAGCTTTCCCAACTTTGGCACCAGTATACAGATGTTAACGAAGAGGACATTGCAGGGTTGACTGGGGTGGGTGTGCCTTCATTGTGTCCTAATCTGATGCTGAGGTCGCAGCTGAGTGGCCCGTCTGGTTTAATTCTTCTTAATCTTTGTAGCGGTTTGATACAATTGAGTGGCTTGCTACGCCACTTCAGAGGACAGTTAAGAGCCAACCACATTGGTGTGAGACTGGAGTCACTAATAGGCCAGACTGGGTAATGATAGCAGGTTTCCTTCCTTTAAGGACATTAGTGAACCAGTTGGGTTTTTATGACAATCCGACTGCTTCATGGGTCACCTTTGTGAGGTGGCTGACTGCTGTGTGTCCATGATAGCCTCTTGGGATTGAGGACGTCCTCAATCCCGGCTTGAGTCCTGAGATTTACTAGCTGAAGGCTTCACTGCTGCATAACTGCATGGTTCTACCTACTTTCTGGCACATGTCCAGACATTGGAGGTGTTGCAGTCCTGAGGGACACCATCATCCATGCCCATTGCAACCATGACCCTGCTGCTGGGCATTGTAACACCTTGGACATGGATCAGTATGAAAACAAATTTAATGGCATTAACGAAATCAGTAATGCCCTGCGTCTTGGCGACTTCCAAGCCTGTCAAAGCTGGAAGAGATAGAGGGGCTGATTTTCATGACCCTTGTCCCTGGAACCACCCATTTCCTCGGGTGCATAGGTCAAAAAAAGGGATGGAGACCCATTTCACCAGGTTTCTGCCACTTTTCCATTGTCCCGGGATTTCTGGGGCTTACCGGATATACTAATGAAGCGGAAGTGGGCGTTTCTGGCTTCCCGCCTCATTTTCCATTAAAAATGTTCACAGGGCACTCCAGTGCAGGGGTGGCGAGTGAAACAGGGCGCTGTGACCTGTCTCACATGACACCAATCAGAAGATATGTGACGTCTTTTGTGTTGTTTCTGGAACTCCTGTCCCAGGAGCACATCACTGCATAGGTTTTTGAGCACCCCGAGCCGGGTGGAAAAATAAGTGCGGCCATTGAGAATAAGGTCAACAAGACAAAAGCCGGAAGAGTTGGTGGTCGGTGTCGTCGGAGCCATTACAGTTTCCCTGTCCGAGGGGTAAATACGCAGTTTTAACTTACTGACAGCCCACTCACTGATGAAGCTGTCAGAGCTACATGAGTCGATTAATGCACTCAAAATGTGTCCATTTACCAAAACCCTCGTGGCTGCATGGGACAGGCTTTGGGGAAAAACAGCTGTAACACTAGTAGTGGCTTTTGGGGAGGAGCAGTTTTATAGATAGCAGCTGTAACACTAGTAGTGGCTCTTGGAGGAGGAGCAGTTTTATAGATAGCAGCTGCAACACTAGTAGAGGCTCTTGATCGGCATACTTTAGAAAAGTGACCTTACTGCAATGATTGCAGGCTGCATTACGAGTAGGACAAAATATCCTATAATGGAATGCACCTCCACAGAAGAAACACTTCTTTTTAGATGCCACTAGGGTAGGGTCGTCATCAGTGAGGTCTTCTGCCTGAGGCTTACCGGGGGAGTCACTAAAAGTGGTAGCAGCAGTCCGTGCATATGGTAAAAAATAGGCATCTGAATTTTTTTGAGCTAAGTCCAGAGAATATGCCTGGTTATAGGCAGCTTGTAACCCGAGGGTTTTATTCTCCAACAGACGCTGGCGTATGAGGGGAGAAGCAATTCCGTTAATAAAAGAGTCACAAATTAATTCCTCCCAGTACTGCTCACCTGAGACAACTTTAAGGTTACAATCTTTGCTGAGCCTGCGAAGCTCTTGAAGGAATTCGTCAAGTGATACCTTGGGTTGTTGTCGAGTTGTGGCCAGTAGGTGCCGAGCAAAAATTTCATTTGGGGCCTTAACATATAGTTGCTGTAGTGTTTGGATAGCAGAGTCATAGTCTACACAGCCTTCGATAAAGTCAAACACATGAGGGGATACATAATTGGCAAGCATTCGTAACTTATTAGGAACATTCTCACCACACTCCTCGAGGAAGTTGCTGAAGGTACGATACCAGTGTTTCCATACCTTAACAGCTGTAAGTGAATTCGGGTCCAGGTCGAGACGGGCGGGTCTGAATAGTTTCTCCATGATGGATTGATTACTACGTCCGAGTTCCCTTCTACAGTTTGAATCGTAGCTGTCTATTCCCAAATCACTCAGAGCGTGGAGCAGATTGCAGTTGATTAAATTGACATAAGAAAACTACTAGGCACTTGGTCTAAGTATTAAACAAGGCTTTAATCAACTGTTTTTCAACATGGAGATCTAGTTGTGTCCTTCCCTAGTTCCTGTTAAAGAATGTCCTGAGCAAGCTGGGCCCATGCCCGAGTATTTATACTCTCCCTGGACAGCGCCACCAGCAGGCCGCCCAGTATCATTTCAGAAGTAATTTCCACATGAATGACAAAATTCATGTCCCGGGGTAGGCTGAAGACTGTTGGACACAGTGTAGGAATTATTTACGACTTTCACACCTTCCGCATTAGGTGTTAGAGTAGGGTTTGTAAACCTGAATCCACTTTAACATAAAACCACACAGATACACTATCTCCTAGAGATCTTTTATTTAACCATTAACACATGGATTAAATAAGAACCCAACTTCACCTGTCCTGGAGTCTTCAAGTGCCCGGTGGCCAAACCGACGCTCACTTGAAGTCTGTTGAAATCTTTAGACATCTTCTCGTCGTTAGACCAGGATACATTTATCCTAGCCGACTGCAGTAAAGAAACTAGGTATTGTGTCAGTTCTTAGATTTTTTTGTACCTTCTTTGCTCCCCCCTCCCCTGATGATCATCAAGCCTTGAAGCCTGCTGACTGCTGTGCTCATATTGCCTCCTGGTTTTCCGAATGCATGACCCAGCCAGTGGGCAGGCCAAACACAACTAGGTCCCACAACCAGCAAATGAATGAATAATCAGCTAATCTGTTTCTGCTGGTGTTGATTGAGGAAGAAATGTTGAGCAGAGATAATTCCCTGCTGTTACTCCAAATCATGCCAGGCAATCTTTTACATCCACCTGAACAGGCAGACAGGACATCAGTTTAACACCTCTTTTGAAAGATAGTGGCCACGAATTTGCCGGCGCTCAGAAGGCGGGTTTGGAGGCGGGCCTGCTGTCAAAATAGCAAAGATTGACAGCGGGTAGGAGACCCGCTGTCAACCCGCCTCCATGTGAGTCTCCCAGGTGTCGGGTCTGTCAGCGGAGAACTGACCCGACACAAAGTGGCAGGGGATACAATTGAGCTTGTTAAATGGCTTGTTATGAGCCAATTTAAGACTATTTTGAGGCTTCCTTGCAATTTTACATTCTCCCCCATGGGTTACCCGCTGTTCGGGGAACACGCCAGCTCCACCTGGCGTGTTTTGAGTCTGCTCTCATGTTTCTGAAAAGCTGACAGCTGCAGAAGTGGTGTAAAGGATGCAATGTTGCAGATGGTGAATTTCAGGGCGCAGAAAATGTTGGTTACTGCATTTTTAATACATGTAGAGATTTCGTTAGCTTACAAGTTTTTAGATCAAACTGTATGTCCAGTGCTACCTCATTGGGAGAACCTCTCTCACCAGTGACAGACCGCTTCTGTCATCTCACCTGCAGCTGCCATCTATTGCAACAACATCAGTGCCCTTGAAAAAATCAGACCTTGGCCCTCTGAATCCTTCCACGATCAGCCCCAATACCAACATCACCAGGCACACCAACATCATCAACAACATCACCAACCTTCCCTGCCATCACCTGATGCTGCAATGGACACAGGGCATCAGCCCTTGACAACATTGCTGCCCGTGAGGCCAGCGATGGCATCACCATGGCCAGATTTACTTCACTTGACGCTGTAAACCCTAGCTGCCACATGATGTGCCAGGTTGACACCATCCCACACCAGCACCGTGAAGCATCACTTTAATGTCCAAGTCATTCTATGCACACTCATCGCTAAAGTGGAGGGGGGGGGGTTATGTCTGAACAATCACTGGAACTCATTAAGACACTTCTCAAGGTGCACTCAGATCTGTCCAATAAGGGGCAGTTTTGGAAAAATAGGTTTCATTGTATGATAGCACATTACCAGAAACTTCATGTAGACATTGGCTAAACCTCCCCTTGTGTGTTGTTAGTTGGTATGTTTGCAGTAAGATGAGAGTGAATGTGAGGGGTGACTAATGAGATGAGGAAGTGATAAAGTAGATAGAGAGGGTTAGGTGAAGGTGCGAGGGAGCAGTGAGACGTACCAATTCAGCAGCAGGGGAGAGAGGTAAAAAGTAATTCAAGTGTGACGTCACCAGGAAGCAGGTAAGTGATTGGTTGGTGAGTATTTCTTTCTCCTTTTCATGACAAGCTTAAATTCTGCGGTTTATATTTTCTAGGGTCTCTGAGGTGTAGTGGGGACAGTTGGTAAATAAGCACCCTAGAGTATATCTTTAACTGGTGGTATTGAATTAATTTAAATTAATTAAAGGGGGTAAGTCATGCCAGGAGAGCCCAGCCCCGTGTTATGCTCCTCTTGCTCTATGTGGGAATTCAGGGACGCTGCCAGTGTCCCTGACGACCACGTGTGCCAGAAATGCATCCAGCTGCAGCTACTAACGGGCCGTATTGAGGCGCTGGAGCTGCGGATGGATGGGTTGTGGAGCATTCACGATGCTGAGAGGGTCGTGGATTACACGTTTGATGAGTTGGTCACGCCGCAGGTTAGGGCTGCACAGGCAGAAGGGAAATGGGTGACCACCAGGCGGAGCAATAGAAGCAGGCAGGTAGTGCAGGGGACCCCTGTGGCCATCCCCCTTTCAAACAGGTATACCAATTTGGATACTGTTGAGGGGGATGACTCACCATGGGAAGGCAGCAGCAGCCAACTTCCTGGCACCAGGGATGCTTCTGCTGCTCAGGAAGGGAGGAAAAAGAGTGGGAGAGCAATAGTGGTAGGGGATTCTATCGTAAGGGGAACAGATAGGCGTTTCTGTGCCGTAGACGTGACTCCAGGATGGTTTGTTGCCTCCCTGGTGCCAGGGTCAAGGATGTCACTGAACGGCTGCAGGGCATTCTGAAGGGGGAGGGTGAACAGGCAGAGGTCATGGTTCACATTGGGACCAATGACATAGGTAGGCAGAGGGATGAGGTCCTGCAGAAAGAATTTAGGGAGCTAGGTAGCAGATTAAAGAGTAGGACCTCAAAGGTTGTAATCTCTGGATTACTCCCGGTGCCACGTGCTAGTGAGTATAGGAATAGGAGGATAGAACAGATGAATGCGTGGCTAAAGAGTTGGTGCAGGAGGGAAGGCTTTAGTTTCCTGGATCACTGGGCCTGCTTCTGGGGAAGGTGGGACTTGTACAAGTCGGACGGGTTGCACCTGAACCAGAGCGGGACAAATATCCTTGCGGGGAGGTTTACTAGCACTGTTCGGGGGGGTTTAAACTAAAATGGCAGGGGGTTGGGAACCTGAGCAGGGAGACAGAGGAAAGGGAAACAGGGATAAAAGCAAAAGATAGGAAGGAGAAAAACAAAAGTGGCAGTCAGAGAAATCAACGGTTTAAATCAAACGTGGCCACAGTAAATAATAATTCTAATAGGTCTAAGAGTGTTAAAAAAACAAGCCTGAAGGCTTTGTGTCTTAATGCGAGGAGCATTTGTAATAAGGTGGATGAATTGGCTGCACAAATAGAGGTAAACGAATATGATTTGGTTGGGATTACGGAAACGTGGCTCAAGGATGGCCAAGACTGGGAACTCAACATCCAGGGGTATTCGATATTCAGGAAAGATAGGCAAAAAGGAAAGGGAGGTGGGGTAGCATTACTGGTTAAAGAAGGGATTAATACAATTGTAATGAAGGATATTAGCTCTGATGATGTGGAATCTGTATGGGTAGAATTGAGAAATACTAAGGGGAAAAAAACATTAGTGGGAGTGGTATATAGACCTCCAAACAGTAAGGCGGAGGTTCGGGATGGCATTAAAAGGGAAATTAAAGAAGCGTGCAATAAGGGCACAGCAGTCATGGGTGACTTTAATCTACATATAGATTGGGCCAACCAAATTAGTAACAATACTGTGGAGGAGGAATTCCTGGAGTGTTTACGGGATGGTTTCCTGGACCAATATGTCGAGGAACCAACCAGAGATCAGGCCATCTTAGACTGGGTATTATGTAACGAGAAAGGATTAATTAGCAATATTGTTGTACAAGGCCTCTTGGGTCGGAGCGATCATAATATGATCGCATTCTTCATTAAGATGGAGAATGAAGTAGTTGACTCAGAGACAAGGGTCCTCAATTTAAATAAAGGAAACTACGATGGTCTGAGGAGCGAGTTGGGTAGGATTGATTGGGGAATGGCACTCAAAGGGTTGACGGTGGATAGGCAATGGCAAACATTCAAAGACCGAATGGATGAGCTACAGAATTTATTCATCCCAGTTTGGCATAAAAATAAAACAAAAAAGGTGACTCAACCGTGGCTAACAAGGGAAATTAGGGATAGCATAAGATCCAAGGAGAGGACATATAAATTGGCCAGAAAAAGCAATAATCCTGAGGATTGGGAGCAGTTTAGGAGTCAACAAAGGAGGACAAAGGGATTAATTAAGAAAGGGAAAATAGAATATGAGAGTAAGCTTGCAGGGAACATAAAAACTGACTGTAAAAGCTTTTATAGATATGTGAAGAGAAAAAGATTGGTGAAGTCAAGCGTAGGTCCCTTGCAGTTAGAATCAGGGGAATTTATAATGGGAAACAAGGAAATGGCAGTCCAACTAAATACATACTTTGGTTCTGTCTTCACAAAGGAGGACACAAATAACCTCCCAGAGATGTCGGGGAACATAGGGTCTGATGAAAGGGAGGAACTGAAAGAAATCAGTATTTGTAGGGAAATGGTGTTAGGAAAATTGATGGGACTGAAGGCCGATAAATCCCCAGGGCCTGATGGTCTACATCCCAGGGTACTTAAGGAAGTGGCCCTAGAGATAGTTGATGCATTGCTGGTCATCTTCCAGAACTCGATAGACTCTGGAACAGTACCCATGGATTGGAGGGTAGCTAATGTTACCCCACTATTCAAAAAAGGTGGTAGAGAAAAAGCGGGGAATTATAGACCGGTAAGCCTGACATCGGTAGTGGGAAAAATGCTAGAGTCTATTATAAAAGATGTAATAGCAGAGCACTTGGAAAGCAGTGACAGGATCGGACAAAATCAACATGGATTTACAAAAGGTAAATCATGCTTGACTAATCTACTGGAATTTTTTGAGGATGTAACTGGTAAAATAGATAAGGGAGAACCAGTGGATGTGGTGTATTTGGACTTTCAGAAGGCTTTCGATAAGGTCCCATATAAGAGATTAGCGTGCAAAATTAAGGCACATGGGATTGGGGGGAAGGTATTAACTTGGATAGAGAACTGGTTGGCGGACAGAAAGCAAAGAGTTGGAATAAACGGGTCGTTTTCCGAGTGGCAGGCAGTGACTAGTGGGGTACCGCAAGGATCGGTCCTAGGACCCCAGCTGTTCACAATATATATTAATGATCTGAACGAGGGAATTGGATGTAATATCTCCAAATTTGCAGATGACACAAAGCTGGGTGGGAGGGTAAGCTGTGAGGAGGATGTCGTGAAACTCCAGTACGATTTGGACAGGTTGGGTGATTCGGCAGAAACATGGCAAATGCACTATAATGTGGATAAATGTGAGGTTATCCACTTTGGTGGCAAAAACAGGAAGGCAGATTATTATTTGAATGGCAATAGATTGGGAGAAGGAGAAGTGCAAAGAGACCTGGGTGTTATTGTGCACCAGTAGCTGAAGGTAAGCATGCAGGTGCAGCAGGCGATTAAGAAGGCAAATGGTATGTTGGCCTTTGTAGCAAGAGGGTTCGAGTACAGGAACAAGGATGTCTTGCTACAGTTGTACAGGGCCTTGGTGAGGCCGCACCTTGAGTATTGTGTGCAGTTTTGGTCGCCTTACCTGAGGAAGGACGTTCTTGCCATGGAGGGAGTGCAGCGAAGATTCACCAGGCTGATACCTGGGATGGCAGGAATGACGTATGAGGAGAGATTGTGTCGATTGGGCTTATACTCACTGGAGTTTAGAAAATTGAGAGGGGATCTCATCGAAACCTATAAAATTCTGTCAGGCCTGGACAGACTAGATGCAGGAAGGATGTTTCTGATGGCCGGGGAGCCCAGAACCAGGGGTCATAGTCTAAGGATAAGGGGTAAGCCATTTAGGACAGAAATGAGGAGGAATTTCTTCACCCAGAGAGTGGTGAACCTGTGGAATTCTCTACCACAGAGGGCGGTGGAGGCCAGTTCGTTAAATATATTCAAGAAGGAGTTTGCACATTCTCCCCGTGTTTGCGTGGGTTTCCTCCGGGTGCTCCGGTTTCCTCCCACAGTCCAAAGATGTGCGGGTTAGGATGATTGGCTGTGATAAATTGACCCTTAGTGTTAGGGGGATTAAATATGTGGGGTTACGGGGATAGGGTGGGCTATGTGTTGTGGGGTTTCTGTGATTTCTGTGAAAGAGTTGGATATATTTCTTGAGGCTAATAGGATCAAGGGATATGGGGAGAAGGCAGGGACAGGGTACTGAATTTGGATGATCAGCCATGATCTCATTGAATGGCGGAACAAGCTCGAAGGGCCGAATGGCCTACTTCTGCTCCTATCTTCTATGTTTCTATGACTAAGGATGTGCAGGAGAAGGGTATGGAAGGCAGAGTGATTGGGATGTGTTGAGTGGCACAGCAGGGTAATTTTGAGTGTGGCTTTGAAGTAACGTTTCGTGATCCACTGAGATCATTGAAAGGTTGGCGCCACTGCAGCCAGGGACCCCTGACGACATCCCTGCTTGTGCCCTCCTGTGCAATGTGCAACCAGGCTGCGTTGGTGTCCTGTGGAAGGGAAGAGTGTAAGATTCAAAAATTTTCATTATATAATCACACGAGATAACAGGATTAATAATACAGCTTTATTGACCAAAAGAAGCTTGTACAGATAAAACCTTTGTTAAAAGGGCATACAAAATGGCCGCCGGACCTCGTGATCAGTTTCTTGGACCATTTGATTTCTGTTACTGCAAGCCAGACAGGCTTGTGGATTGAGAACAGTAAGCCCGCGAAAGCCAGTATCGGGAAACCGAAACTCAGGGAAATGGGCATACATATTCAATTGGATTCTGAGTACAAGACAGTTTCAGGCAACAGGATGGGGCCCATCAAGATATGGGCGGACAATGAATGAACACTTAAACCCATTTAATGTACAAAGGAAAAACCGTTTAACAGCCATCAAGGGAAATCTCCAGACCGATCAATATGCGAACCGAGTTACGGTGACAAAGTAAAAGACGTTATCGGCCAGGAAGGCCAGTTAAGCTATCACCGGCTCCCGTTACAAGACAAAGCGCCCCTGCAGAGATTTCTGCCCGCCAAAAATATTACAAAGACTGGACTATGATCTGGCGGGAGATAAGACTGGCCCAAAAGGGTATAAATATGGATTTTGAAAAGTCCATCGGCGCCTCTTCTACCTCGGTAGCTTCGGAATTCGAGCAGGACGTTTCTTCTTTTAAAAACGCTTCGGACGGACATTTCGGAAAAGGACAACGTGGTCGGTGTTCAGCCAGACAAGGCTCGGCCACGACGGGAAGACGACGAGGGTGGCCCGGGTACCGTTGTCGGGAGATCATCGACGACCCAGGCCGAAGAAGAAGACACCCTCAGGAAAACCGACGATCCAGGCCGGAGAAAAAGGACATTCCGGGCCTAGCACTCCCGTGCCTCAACATCCCATTCTCAGGGTTTTTCCTCACTGGACTCTCCCATGTGCATCCAGTTATTCAACATCACATCGATGGCAGAGACTCCTCCATGAATCCAAATCCACAACAGCTTTAACTGATCCATCCTTGACGAGCGCTCATCAAGGCTGTGTCCACTGCCTCATCGCCTGAGAGAGAGAGAAAAACAAGCTGCGCCAGAAGTTTCCAAATCCACGTGACGATGGAAAGCTGTGCCAAAAGGCTGCGAACCCCCTCTTTTGTGAATCTGAAAGTGGTGAGCATGATCCCGAGTTCCTCAAGTCGAAACTTAGTTTAGGTCTAAGGGGAGGGAGAGGGTAAGGGTAATCGTAATGTGTTTCCCCTTTTTCGATGTGCCGTGTGTTTCCCATTTCCATGGAATCAAGTTTATAGATATGTGCATGCTTGTAGTCGCTTTGATTTGTGCTTATGATATGTATTTTGTAATGCTGCAAACTGTTTAATAATAAAAGCATCCATTTCGTGCTATTCAACCTGGTCTATTGAGTCTTTCTCTGCACTACAGTTCCCTGCACCTAAGTCCAAGGTCTAGAACCGTAGGGAAGAGTGGGTCGAACCACTCAAGGGTAATTATTGCACGAAGCCTGGTAGGAGACCAGAACGAGCAAGAGAAACCCCCTACAAGAGAAACTCCCTGTGTGGAGGGAGTCATGGGAGAGCCTGGGTGCAAGCATCCACCTTTGTGCAGTGCTTGTCAGTGTTTGCAGCACCTCAATGCTGTCAAACAATGATAGAACAATTGTCAAACTCAATGTGGCCGTGGTCCCTTTAAGGAAACTGGCTGATGACGCGTCATCAAATGACGTCATCAGACCCGCAGGGCGGGCTTAACAAGGCCAATCAAGGGAAAATCCCATTTACAGAGCGGCTGCAGCCAGGTTCATGTCTGGAACCCGGGAAAGCAACTCTCGCGCCACCATCCCTCCTCCTCTGAGAAATTCGCAGCCAGCATCTCTGACACTGCAGTACTCCACTGAAGTGTCAGCCTAGATTATGTGCATATATCCACAATGGGGCTTGAACCCACAATTTTCTGACTCAGAGTCAAGAGATTGACTACTGAGTCAAACTGACACTGAATCCTATTATTGTGATTGTATACAGCAGTAACTTAGTGTCAGCATGCAAGCTGAAGTGATTGAGACAACATGTACATGATCACAGCTACATTAGATGGGATGATGATTTTGATTTGAATGCATGTAAGGATGTGATTGAAGGAATGAAAACAGATAATGCTGGAAATACTCAGCAGGTCAGTACTCTGTGGAGAGAGAAACAGAGTTAATGGCCCCGATATTTGCGGGAAGGGAATGGGGGGGGGGACTTATCGTGGCCGGGAAACCCGGATATGTGGGTAACGCGGAGGTCCTGCTGAATTTAACGGCAGAAACTCATTTGAATTTATTTTTTCCGATTCCCGGCCAACAGCCAGCCAGATTGAGAGGCTGGCTGGCTGACAGGTGGGAAAACCTGCACCGGAAGACTGCAGTCGGGGAGCAGAGAGGAGAAAGGGAGGGAGAGATTGCGGAAGGGGGTTAAAACAAAATTTGCATTTATATAGCTCCTTTCATGACCACCGGACGTCTCATTACGTGCTTTACAGCCAATGAAATACTTTTTTGAAGTGTAGTCACTGTTGTAATGTGGGAAACGCGGCAGCCAATTTGCACACAGCAAGCTCCCACAAAAACAATGTGATAATGACCAGCTAATCTGTTTTTGTTATGTGGACTGAGGGATAAATATTGGCCAGGACACCAGGGATAAGTCCCCTGCTCTTCTTCGAAATAGTGCCTTGGGATCTTTTACGGTCACCTGAGAGAGGGGCCTCGATTTAACGTCTTATCCAAAAGACAGCACCTCCGACAGTGCAGCACTCGCTCAGCGCTGCACTGGAGTGTCAGCCTAGCTTTATGTGCACAAGTCTCTGGAGTGGGACTTGAACCCACAACCTTCTGACTCAGAGCCCACTGAGCCACAGCTGACATTGAGAGGGGAAGATAACTAGGTTCCATGTATACTCTTGCAGCATTGTTTCAAATGTGCATGGAATGGAGGCTGTTCCTTCGACAGGAGTCAGGGCCTCATCCCAGCCTCCTCATGCTTCTTTGATGGAACTCAGTGGCACTAATTCCTGATGAGGGCCCTCACTCCACTTCCTGACTGCTTCCTTATCAGGAGAATCTCTATAGTCTCATCTGAGAAGAAAGCTGTTCTTGGAGTGCATCCACTCCTTGCAGATAGTTTGGTTTCCTTTCCTTCCAGGTTATCAAACTCCCTGTCACCGTGCCTGGCCCTTAAAGATCTACATCTCTTTATTTCTTAGTGATATAAGAACATAAGAACATAAGAAATAGGAGCAGGAGTAGGCCATTCAGCCCCTCGAGCCTGCTCCGCCATTCAATGAGATCATGGCTGATCATCCAAATTCAGTACCCTGTCCCTGCTTTCTCCCCATATCCCTTGATCCCTTTAGCCTTAAGAATTATATCCAACTCCTTCTTGAATATATTTAATGAATTGGCCTCTACTGCCTTCTTTGGTAGAGAATTTCACAGGTTCACCACTCTCTGGGTGAAGAAATTCCTCCTCATTTCTGTCCTAAATGGCTTACCCCTTATCCTTAGACTGTGACCCCTGGTTCTGGACTCCCCGACAATCGGGAACATCCTTCCAGCATCTAGTCTGTCTAGTCCTGTTAGAATTTTATAAGTTTCGATGAGATCCCCTCTCATTCTTCTAAACTCCAGCGAGTACAAGCCCAATCGACCCAATCTCTCCTCATACGTCATTCTTGCCATCCCAGGTATCAGCCTGGTGAATCTTCACTGCACTCCTTCCATGGCAAGAACATCCTTCCTCAGATAAGGCGACCAAAACTGCACACAATACTCAAGATGTGGTCTCACCAAGGCCCTGTACAACTGCAGCAAGACATCCTTGTTCCTGTACTCAAACCCTCTCGCTACAAAGGCCAACATACCATTTGCCTTCTTAACCGCCTGCTGCACCTGCATGCTTACTTTCAGCGACTGGTGCACAAGGACGCCCAGGACTCGTTGCACTTCCCCTTCTCCCAATCTATTGCCATTCAGATAATAATCTGCCTTCCTGTTTTTGACACCAAAGTGGATAACCTCGCATTTATCCACGTTATATTGCATCTGCCATGCTTCTGCCCAATCACTCAACCTGTCCAAACCATACTGGAGATTCTCGGCATCCTCCTCACAGCACACACGCCCACCCAGCTTTGTGTCGTCTGCAAACTTGGAGATATTACATCTAGTTCCCTCGTCCAGATCATTAATATATATTGTGAATAGCTGGGGTCCAAGGACTGATCCCTGCGGTACCCCACTAGTCACTGCCTGCCACTCGGAAAAAGAGCCGTTTATTCCAACTCTTTGCTTTCTGTCTGCCAACCAGTTCTCTATCCAAGTCAATACCTTGCCCCCAATCCCATGTGCCTTAATTTTACACGCTAATCTCTTATGCGGGACCTTATCGAAAACCTTTTGGAAATCCAAATACACCACATCCACTGGTTCTCCCTTATCTATTTTACCAGTTACATCCTCAAAAAATTCCAGTAGATTAGTCAAGCACGATTTACCTTTTCTAAAGCCATGTTGACTTTGTCCGATCCGGTCACTTTTTTCCAAGTGCTCTGCTATTACATCCTTTATAATGGACTCTAGCATTTTCCCCACTACCGATGTCAGGCTTGCTGGCCTGTAATTCCCCGTTTTCTTTCTACCACCCTTTTTGAACAGTGGGGTAACATTAGCTACCCGCCAATCCATGGGTACTGTTCCAGAGTCTATCGAATTTTGGAAAATGACCAGCAATGCATCTACTATTTCTAGGGCCACTTCCTTAAGTACCCTAGGATGCAGATTATCAGGCCCTGGGGATTTATCGGCCCTCAATCCCATCAATTTCCCTAACACCATTTCCCTACAAATACTGATTTCTATCAGTTCCTCCCTTTCATTAGACCTTATGTTCCCCGACATCTTTGGGAGGTTATTTGTGTCCTTCTTTGTGAAGACAGAACCAAAGTATGTATTTAATTGGTCTGCCATTTCTTTGTTCCCCATTATAAATTCCCCTGATTCTGACTGCAAGGGACCTACGCTTGACTTCACCAATCTTTTTCTCTTCATATATCTGTAAAAGCTTTTACAGTCACTTTTTATGCTCCCTGAAAGCTTACTCTCATACTCTATTTTCCCCCTCTTAATTAATCCCTTTGTCCTTCTTTATTGAATCCTAAACTGCTCCCAATGCTCAGGTTTACTGGATCTTATGCTATCCCTAATTTCCCTTGTTAGCCACGGTTGAGTCACCTTTTTTGTTTTATTTTTCTGCCAAACTGGGATGAACAAATTCTGTAGTTCATCCATGCGATCTTTGAATGTTTGCCATTGCCCATCCACCGCCAACCCTTTGAGTGACATTCCCCAATCAATCCTACCCACTCGCACCTCATACCATTGTAGTCTCCTTTATTTAAATTCAGGACCCTAGTCTCTGAGTCAACTATTTCACTCTCCATCTTAATGAAGAATTCTATCATATTATGATCGCTCTGACCCAAGGGGCCTCGCACAACAAGATTGCTATTTAATCCTTTCTCATTACATAATACCCAGTCTAAGATGGCCTGATCTCTAGTTGGTTCCTCGACATATTGGTCCAGGAAACCATCCCGTATACACTCCAGGAATTCCTCCTCCACAGTATTGTTACGAATTTAGTTAGCCCAATCTATATGTAATTAAAGTCACCCATGATAACTGCTGTGCCCTTATTGCACGCTTCTCTAATTTCCCATTTAATGCCATCCCCAACCTCCGCATTACTGTTTGGAAGTCTATATACCACTCCCACTAACGTTTTCTGCCCCTTGGTATTTCTCAGTTCTACCCATACAGATTCCACAACATCAGAGCTAATATCCTTCCTTTCAATTGTGTTAATCCCCTCTTTAACCAGCAATGCTACCCCACCTCCTTTTCCTTTTTGCCTGTCTTTCCTGAATATTGAATACCCCTGGATGTTGAGTTCCCAGCCTTGGCCACCCTGGAGCCATGTTTCCGTAATCCCAATCATATCATATTCGTTTACCTCTATTTGCGCAGCTAATTCATCCACCTTATTACGAATGCTCCTCGCATTAAGACACAAAGGCCTAGAAATTCGGTGGAGGCCCAAACAGGGCGCCAAGCTCGCCTGGGCGCTGGAATTACCGCTGCGAACGGAGCAGTTGCACCCGCCGGAAATTCAGCTTGAGCGCCCCAAGAGGGACGTGGGGCGCTGCTCGAGGCGCCCCGCGTCCCTCTTGGGGCGCTGAAACTGAATATCGCAGCGCAACGTGCCGCAGCGCCACACGCTGCGGCACGGCGCGCTGCGGTACTGCAGGCCTTCCTCCCCTTCTTAAGGGGGAGGGGCCTGCACCAGCGCGATGACCGATCGCGAGTGTCGGCAAAAGAGCCCGGCACCGAGGAGAAGTGCCGGGCACTTGGGACACAGCAGGCACTGCCCGGGGGGGGTGGGGGGTTGATCAGGAGGCCGGGGACGGAGGTGCTGGCAGGCGGCCACCGAAAAAAATGGTCGCCCCGCTCCTCCACCTTAATTTGCGCCACTACCGCCACAGGTAGGCCCCGTGAACCGGGCGCGATTTGCCAATGGCATTACAGAGGCAGGCGCTACCAAATATTGCGATCGGGGCGGTAGCGGGGCGCTGCGCACACCGATGACGTCATCGGTGGTGGCGCAGCGCTACAGGCTAACGCCGCCATTAGCACCCCGCTAAATATCGCGGGAGGCGTGGCCAGTGGTGCTAAAGCCACTGAGTGCCCTCTTTAGGCGCTAACTGGTGGCGCAGCCCACCAAATTTCTAGGCCAAAGCCTTCAGGCTTGTTTTTTTAACACTCTTAGACCTTTTAGAATTATTATTTACTGTGGCCATGTTTGATTGAAACCCTTGATTTCTCTGCCTGCCATTTTTGTTTTTCTCCTTCCTGCCTTTTGCTTTTATCCTTGTTCCCCTTTCCTCTGTCTCCATGCTCAGGTTCCCAACCCCCTGCCATTTTAGTTTAAACCCTCCCCCAGAACATTAGCAAACACTCCCCCTTGGACATCAGTCCCGGCCCTGCCCAGGTGCAAACCGTCCGTTTTGTACTGGTCCCACCTCCCCCAGAACTGGTTCCAATGTCCCAGGAATTTGAATCCCTCCCCGTTGCACCATTCCTCTAGCCACGTATTCATCTGAAATATCCTTCTGTTTCTACTCTGACTAGCACGTGGCACTGGTAGCAATCCTGAGATTACTACCTTTGGGGTCCTATTTTTTAATTTACCTCCTAACTCCCTATATTCAGCTTTTAGGACCTCATCCCGGTTTCTACCTGTATCGTTGGTACCTATATGCACCACGACAACTGGCTGTTCACCCTCCCCTTCCAAAATGTTCTGCAGCCGCTCTAAGACATCCTTGACCCTTGCACCAGGGAGGCAACACACCATCCTGGAGTCTCGTTTGCGGCCGCAGAAACACCTATCTATTCCCCTTACAATAGAATCCCCTATTACTATAGCTCTCCCCCTCTTTTTCCTCCTGCCCTGTGCAACAGAACCACCCCTGGTGCCAGGAAGTTGGCTGCTGCTACCTTCCCCTGGTAAGCCATCCCCCCCATCAGTATCCAAAGCGGTATATCTGTTTGAGAGGGGGATGGCCACAGGGGACCCCTGCACTACCTGCCTGCGCCTGGTACTCTGCCTGTTGGTCACCCGTTCCCTTTTTGCCTGTGCCACCTTTACCTGTGGTGTGACCAACTGATTAAATGTGCTATTCACAACGTCCTCAGCATCGCAAATGGTCCAGTATGTATCCAATCGCAGCTCCAGTGCCGCAATGCGGTCTGTCAGTAGCTGCAGCTGGACACACTTCCTGCACACATGGTTGTCAGGGACAGAGGAAGTGTCCCTGAGTTCCCACATAGCGCAAGAGGAGCATAGCATGGTTTAAAATCAATTTCTACATCTTGTAGTGATAACAGAAAATGTAATAATGGATATGGCCACGACAGAGGTCTCCACTCGAAAAGATAATCTACTTTTTCTTATTTCAGATGTTCGCGGAGCAGCTGTGTATTTCCAGAATTTTCTGTTTTAAATTCACATTTCCAGCATCTGCGTTTATTTCCTTCCATCAGATTATAATGAGCATGTCTGACTTCTCATTGATACCTGTCAAGTACACCGTACTAAAAATGTAGCATTTATGCAAATGATTCTAATGTGTTGAAATTAAATCCTTGCCATGGTGACATAAGTGCCTCCTGGGTCTTTTATAAATGTATGTTAATATATTATCATTGCTGTAGGTACAAACTTCCCATATTTACTCTACGGAAACAGGCAACCTTTTGTTTTTGAAGTACAGTGTAAGGGTAATGTGAAACTTCCAGTATTCAAGCACATCCCCTCAGCTGCCATCACATTACTTGTCCTGCATATAGTTTTTTCAAATATTTGGAGGGGGGGAGCAGGTAAGGAGGTGGCCAATTTCCATCTGCCTACCGCCCTATTTTTCAGCGCGAACGGGGCGGTAAGCAAACAATTTTTTTATTTAAAACTACCACTCACTTGCTTCCTGAGGCCTGCCCAACTCGACATTTGAGCAGTCAGCAAAATAACATTGAACAACTAAACCCGCCATCCTTAAAGGGACAGCAGCAGGCTGCTCCGAAAACCCTAAAAAGAAACTGTGCCAATGATCTTTATGGGGGCAGGAGGAACATGATGGCTCCTTCTGGCCCCACAAAAATCTTCCCACATGCTGCCGGTCTGCAGGTTTGGACTCTGCTGGCCATATTCGCAGCCTACAACTAGCTATGTCTGGAACCTGCTGGCTGTTTCATTTTTTGCTTACTGGCCATGTTTGGACCCTGCTGGCCATGTTTGCAGCCTGTGTCGATGAAAAGACTGACATCTTAGTCCCAATGTGACTCCCCACCAAGCAACAGCTAAGCTGGCAGAGAATATTCATCACACGTTGTCTTGGACAGGCTGTGAACCTGCAGATAAGAAATTGTTACAGAAGTACATTACCATGGTAGCATGATTTTTCCAAGAACAGTACCATGTTTAATATTCCAACAGTAATGATTCCCCACATTTATTAGGGGAAGTGTATTGTGCATAATACTATGCCGTTTAAGATGCCTGTAACTGAAATGTTTTGAAGATTTTATTTAAAACTGATACATTGTTCACATGGCATGAAAATGTGCACTACATCATACTTCATTCAAGTTTCCCTATACAAAGCTGACAAGGGTATACAACCAGAAATACAATACACATTTTTACAATGTACTCAGTTTAAGAAAATTCACACATCCCTTTTATTCTTGCTGTCATATATAGCATTCCTGGTATAGGCACTACAACTCACTGCTGCCATGAACACAAGTTTACAGAAAAATTAGACTCAACAAGCCATAGTCATACATGTCAGTCTTTCTCATTTTGTAATGTTTTCAATGTAGCTGATTTGGTTAATGTATTGTTTTGTTTGATGTTAACCCCTATTTTTTTGTGCTAATGTGGGTCTAATACTATGGTAAACCACTCCTTTGTATTGAATTGGAAATGAAGCAGGGGGCTTGTTTGACAGTGTAATGGCAGATGTTGGTACATGCAGATCTAAGAAAATTAGCAATTGAGTAAAAATACATATCTGAAAATATCAAAAAGATTTGTTAAAAGACGGTGAAATAGTCTGAGGTAAAATCATCTGATCATTCACAAAAGTTGAGACCTGTTTGTTCATCTGCATATTACACTGTCCAGTAACCTTTTCTGCTGTTTCAGTTGGGTAAAAAAGATACATAGAAAGATTGCATCAAGGGATGGATTATTTTGGCTTCTAAAATTGTTTTGTTAAACTAATGAATTAAAATAAATTTTATCAAACATTGGTCTGTTTTTTTCAGTACTTTGTATACAAAGCTACTTGTTGACAATTGATCTTGTTTTTCAAACATTGCCATGTATGTCTATTGTTTGCATGCAAGTTTTACTTCCAGTAAAACACTTGTTATTTTACAGTATTTAATTTGGTATAAACTTTTTATAAATGGTTTATTGACAGATATTTCTTATAGTGTTCACAAGCATTAGTGAGAGAACAGGGCCGTCAAGAAATTGGCTGTGCTTCATTAGCAAGTTAGAATTTGAAATTAAAATCTTGTGTTTTGTATATTTACATCGCATCATATCAGATCAGCTAAACTAAATCAATTAAAAGGGGAAGGGCTGGAATATTTTCATGCAATTCTTTTGTTGTTATCACAAATATTAGGATCACTAAACACAGCACACGAGTTACTAGTACTAGCGGAAATCGTAAGCAACTATACACAAATGTTAGAGGAGCACGAAGAGTCTAAGAAAATACACAAGCTGCCAGCTTTTATGTTTCGCAAATGACATTCAATTTGCCAAATGCTTATTAGTAACATTTCTCTTCCTTGAAAATCAGCTCTCAAAGCAAAGTCCAGCATATCATTGTGCTACTCTAATGCAAAAAGCACATGACCAAATGTTAAGGTACAACACCACAGTAATCTATCTTGTTTGTATCCGTTTAACTTAAATAAAAATTATATTGAAGAACAACAGTTATCATTCCAATAAAATTATACATTTTCCTCAGTATTTACCTTTCTTAGAACAACTGTCATACTTTAGACATCAAACTATCAAACATAATTTACGGTCTTTGCAAGAGCAAAAATGTGACACATCTCTACACTGTTTCATTCTAAGCTGTTTTGGAATCTATTTTCACAAGGTAGTTCTTCTGCTTCCATTCCCAATAAGGTGACAAGATTCTTTAAACATGCACATCCCTGTAGCTTCCAGGCTTTGTTAAAAATTCTGTGGACAGGAATGTGTCCACATTAGTAAAATTCGACATCATTGTTCAGAACGGCCTGATTTTCAGGCTGGTTGGGGCTTTACAGGATGGCACAAAAGAACTTCTTCTCTCTGAAGGGGTTTTCTGATGCAGGAACCAGTGTCAGTAGAGGGTCTTCTTTAGCATGAGCTTCGCAGTAAGCCATCAAATCTGCTGCTGCTTTGGACACCTGGAATATGTAGGTAGAAATTAGGCTTTTTCACTTTTGCTTTTAGGCCAAGGGTTTAAGTGATTGATTACAATGAGCAACAATAGTCAACCAGAGTCAGTTGCTAATTTTTCACCAGAGAATATCAAATCCATACCTTTGTAAAATGTGGCTATAAATGGGGAATCAATGACATTCGTGCGAAATACCGTGGCTCAGTCCCATCACTTTTGCCTCTGAGTCAGAAGGTCATGGGTTTCAGCGCCACTCCAGATACTTGAGCACATAATCCAGGCTGACACTTCAGTGCAGTAATGAGGGAGTGCTGCACTATCAGAGTGACATCTTTCAGATAAGATGTTAAATCAAGTTCTGTTTACCCTCTCAGGTGGATGCCTAAGATCCCATGGTACTATTTGAAGAAGAGCAGGCGAATTGTTCTATCCAAAGTTTATTCCTCAACCAACATCAACAAAACAGATTATCTGCCCATTTACCTCATTGCTGTTTGTGGGACCTTGCTTTGCACAATGTAGCTGTCGCATTTCTTTATTTTGACTACACTTCAAAAGTACTTCATTGGCTGCGAAGCACTATGGGACGTCCTGAAGTGAAAGGCCAGTAAATGTAAATGCCAGTTCTTTCTTTAAACAATTCTAGGTTGAAATTAGTAGGACTACTAAGAAGCTACACAAACACACTTTGTACTGAAGCAACAATGACATTTTAGGCAGTCAGATGGCACACTGAAACAACTTCAAACCTGATAGAGCTAAGCTACCCTGGAAATTATAGGGGGGAATTTGCATGGAGGTTCTCCTACTCATCTGCCATAACGTCGGTGGAAGAGCTGCACAAATCCCAGTAAAAGGCGGTTTTCACAGCTCTGCTGCCAAAGTTATGCCTGATGAGTTGGAGAAACCCTGTGGAAATTCACCCCCATTATTTCTCTGGCTATGCAAGACTGTAGCTAGACCTAAAGGTCAAAAGACTAGCTTTTAGGTAATGTAAATTAAAAGTCTAGCTTGTAGGTAATGTAAATGTTGAGAAATTATAATGGGCCGTATATTCCGATCCCTACGGGTGTGTACGCGCTGTGTACACACCCGTAGGGACATCGGAAATGCCGGTTTCAAGCATGCCAAGCGCATGCGCTGAAAACCGGCATTTCCGATCTGCCAAGAATGCTCTTGACAGATCGGATGCCTGCCCTAGAGAAGGGCCTCCGCGGGGGGAGAGTGCCGCTTTCTGGAGAACCTCCACCCGCAGAAAACCCTTAGAAATCTTACACCTGGTAAAAGCAGGCAGGGACGCTTGCGAACCGCATGTGCCCCTGGGATACGTGGGCCTTGCGCATTTTGAGCTGGAGAGGCCCAGGAGCGGACGTCAGGAACCTCAGGTAACATAAGAACATAAGAAATAGGAGCAGGAGTAGGCCAATCGGCCCCTCGAGCCTGCTCCGCCATTCAATAAGATCATGGCTGATCTGATCCTAACCGCCAATCCACTATCACAGAACCATCTCCTGAATCTAACAGAATTAGACACACGAAATAGGAGCAGGATCAGGCTACACGGCCCCTGGGCCCGCTCCGCTACCCACAGGGCCATGACCGATCCGAACCTAGACTCATGTCCAAATTCCTGCCCGCTCCCCATAACCCTTAATTCCCTTTACTTCTAGGAAACTCTATTTCTTTTTTAAATTTATGTAATGATGTAGCTTCTACAGCTTTTTGGGGCAGCATATTCCATGGACCTACCACCCTCTGAGTGAAGTAGTTCCTCCTCATCTCAGTTTTGAAAGAGCAGCCCCTTATTCTAAGACTATGCCCCCTAGTTCTAGTTTCACCCATCATCGGGAACATCCTCCCCGCATCCACCCGATCCAAACCCTTCACAATCTTATATGTTTCAATAAGATCGCCTCTCATTCTTCTGAACTCCAATGAGTAGAGTCCCAATCTACTCAACCTCTCCTCATACGTCCATCCCCTCATCCCCGGGATTAACCGAGTGAACCTTCTTTGTACTGACTCGAGAGCAAGTATGTCCTTTCTTAAGTATGGACACCAAAACTGTACGCAGTATTCCAGGTGTGGTCTCACCAATACCTTGTACAACTGAAGCAATACCTCCCTATTTTTATATTCTATCCCCCTAGCAATGAAAGCCAACATTCCATTGGCCTTCTTAATCACTTGCTGCACCTGCATACTAACCTTTTGAGTTTCGTGCACCAGGACCCGCAGATCCCTTTGTACTTCAGTACTTTCCAGTTTCTTGCCATTAAGATAACTTGCTCTACGATTTTTCCTGCCAAAGTGCATAACCTCACACTTTCCAGTATTGTATTCCATCTGCCAAATATCTGCCCACTTACTTAGCCTGTCTATGTCCCCTTGCAGGTTTTTTATGTCTTCATCACTCACTACTTTCCCTCCCATCTTAGTATCATCTGCAAACTTTGATATGTTACACTCGGTCCCCTCCTCCAAATCGTTAATATAGATTGTATAGAGTTGGGGACCCAGCACGGACCCCTGCGGAACACCACTAGTTACTGATTGCCAGTCTGAGAATGAACCATTTATCCCAACTCTCTGCCTTCTGTTAGATAGCCAATCCTCTATCCATGCCAGAATATTACCCCCAATCCCGTGATTTTTTATCTTAAGCAATAATCTTCTGTGTGGCACCTTGTCAAATGCCTTTTGGAAGTCTAAATACACTACGTCCACTGGTTCCCCTTTATCCACCCTATATGTTACTTCCTCAAAGAACTCCAGCAAATTTGTCAAACATGACTTCCCCTTCATAAAACCATGCTGACTTTGTCCTATTAAATTATGATTATCCAAATGTCCTGTTACTGTCTCCTTAATAATGGACTCCAAAATTTTACCTACCACAGATGTTAGGCTAACTGGTCTATAGTTTCCAGCCTTCTGTCTACTGCCCTTTTTAAATAAGGGTGTTACATTAGCAGTTTTCCAGTCTGCTGGGACCTTTGCCGAGTCCAGGGAGTTTTGGAAAATTATTACCAATGCATCCACAATCCCTACCGCCACTTCCCTCAAGACCCTAGGATGTAAGCCATCAGGTCCAGGTGATTTATCCGCCTTGAGTCCCATTATTTTACCGAGTACCACTTCCTTAGTGATTTTGATCATGTTTAGCTCCTCCCCCCCTTTAGCCCCCTGTTTGTCCAGTGTTGGGATATTCTTAGTGTCTTCTACTGTAAAGACTGATACAAAATATTCATTCAGTGTTTTTGCCATCTCCATATTTCCCACCATTAATTTCCCAGTCTCATCCTCTAAGGGACCAACATTTACTTTAGCCACCCTTTTTCTTTTTATATAACTATAAAAACTCTTACTATCTGTTTTTATATTTTTTGCTAATTTACTTTCATAATCTATCTTCCCTTTCTTAATCAATCTTTTTGTTATTTTTTGCTGTCTTTTAAAGTTTTCCCAATCCTCTATCCTCCCACTAGATTTGGCTACCTTATATGCCCTTGTTTTTAGTCGAATACTATCCTTAGTTTCTTTATTTAGCCACGGATGGCTGTCTTTTCTTTTACACCCTTTTCTTCTCAGTGGAATATATATTTTTTGGAAGTTGTAAAATAACTCCTTAAATGTACACCACTGATCATGTATCGTCTTACCCTTTAATCTATTTTCCCAATCCACTCTACTCAATTCCGCTCTCATACCTTCATAGTCTCCTTTATTCAAGCTTAGCACACTTGTTTGAGATCCAACCTTCTCACCCTCTAATTGAATATGGAATTCAACCATGTTATGGTCACTCATTCCAAGGGGATCCTTTACTAGGACATTTTTAATTAATCCTGTCTCGTTACACAGGACCAGATCTAAGGTTGCTTGCCCCCTGGTCAGTTCAGTTACATACTGCTCAAGAAACCCATCCCTAATACACTCAATGAACTCATCCTCAAGGCAGCCCTGCCCAATTTGATTTGTCCAATTAATATGATAGTTAAAATCCCCCATAATTATAGATGTTCCCTTATTACAAGCCTCAACTATTTCCTGATTGATACTCCGTCCAACAGAGTTGCCACTGTTCGGAGGCCTATAGACTACGCCCACTAGTGTTTTTTTCCCCTTATTATTCCTTACCTCCACCCAAACTGTTTCATTACCCTGATCTTTTGACCCAATATCATTTCTCTGTATTACAGTGATTCCTTCCTTTATTAACATAGCCACCCCACCTCCCCTTCCTTCCTGCCTGTCCTTCCTGATCGTTAAATAACCTGGTATGTTTAATTCCCAGGCATTGTCACCCTGCAGCCATATTTCTGTAATGGCCACAAGATCATACCCATATGTAGTTATTTGTGCCATTAACTCGTCTATTTTGTTACGAATGCTATGTGCATTCAGATAGAGAACTTTCAAAGATGTTTTGTGACACTTAGTTCCTGCTTTTGCCCTTTTTATTACTTTACCTTTTACTCCATACCTTCTGCCCCTTCCTGACACGCTCTGGTTTTCAATTTCCCCACTGCTACCTAAGTCTATGACCTTCTCTGTTGTCATTTTTATTATTTGCTCTCTAGGAACCTCCCCCCCACTAGTTAGTTTAAAGCCCTCTCTACAGCCCTAGTTATATGATCCGCCAGGACTCTAGTCCCAGCACTGGCCAAGTGAAGCCCGTCCCAACGGAACAGCTCCCTCCTGCCCCAGTACTGGTGCCAGTGTCCCAGGAAGCAAAACCCATTTCTCCCACACCAGTCTTTGAGCCACGCATTTAACTCTCTGATTTTATTTGTCCTAGCCAAATTCGCTCGTGGCTCAGGTAATAATCCAGAGATTATTACCCTTGTGGTTCTGCTTTTTAATTTGGCCCCTAGCTGCTCAAACTCCCTCAGCAGAACCGCCTTCCTTGTTCTATCTATGTCGTTGGTACCAACATGGACCACGACAACTGGATCCTCCCACTCCAAGTTTCTCTCCAGTCCAGAGGAGATGTCCTTAACCCTGGCACCGGGCAGGCAACACAGCCTTCGGGACTCTCGCTCTCGGCTGCAAAGAACTCTATCTATCCCCCTAACGATACTATCCCCTACCACTACAACATTTCTTTTAACTCCCCCCACTTGAATGGCCCCCCGCTCCACGGTGCTGTGGCCAGGTTGCTCATCCTCCCCGCAGTCCCTGTTCCCATCCTCACAGGGAGTAAGAGCCTCGAACCTGTTGGACAAGTGCAAGGGCTGCGGCTCCTCCAACACTAACTCCTGGATCCCCGTACCTGCCTCACTTCTAGTCACACCATCCTGACCCTGGCCACGGACTACATCTGAATTAATTAATCTAATTGGTGTGAATACCTCGTGATACACAGAGTCCAGGTAACTCTCCCCCTCCCTGATGTGTCTCAGTGTTTGAAGCTCGGACTCCAGCTCTTCAACACGGAGCCGGAATTCCTCTAGCAGCCAACACTTACTGCAAATGTGATCACCGTGAGCATCAATGGTGTCCACCAGCTCCCACATATTGCAGCAGCAACACATCACCTGATCTCCCATTCTATGTAATTAAATTTATTAATATTATTCTTAAATACCCTCTGCCCCGATTCTAGATGGTGAATATCACACCTTAGAAACTATAAACCAAAGAGATTTAAGCTTCAAAAGGGAGAAATACTCACCAACCAATCACTTGCCCGCTTTCTGGTGACGTCACACTTGGATTACTTTTTACCTCTCTCCTTCCCTCCGAGTTCCCAGACCGGAGATTGGTACGCCTTACCTGGTCTCTGGGATTTTTATAGTGCCGCTGAGTTCCCGCCGACGCACTGAGGCCTTACCTGGTCTCTGGGGCCTTTTATAGCCCCGCTCTGTCACTCGAGTTTCTCGCCGACGCACTGAGGCCTTATCTGGTCTCTGGGGCCTTTTATAGCCCCGCTCTGCCGCTCGAGTTTCCCACCGACGCACTGAGGCCTTACCTGGTCTCTGGGACTTTTATAGTCCCGCTCTGCCGCTCAGGATTCCCGCCGACGCACTGAGGCCTTACCTGGTCTCTGGGACTTTTATAGCCCCGCTCTGCCGCTCAGGATTCCCGCCGACGCTGTGAGGCCTTACCTGGTCTCTGGGACTTTTATAGCCCCGCTCTGCCGCTCAGGATTCCCGCCGACGCTGTGAGGCCTTACCTGGTCTCTGGGACTTTTATAGCCCCACTCTGTCGCTCAGGATTCCCGCCGACGCTGTCCGTAGTCCGTTGATTTTTTCCAGATCGGAGGCCTCCACACGCAGGAAGCCTCCGATCGGAAAATATGGCCCAATGATTCATGCGCGTCAAGGCCCAAAGGTCAACTAAATTGTGGTCAAGACCTCTGATGCATAATGGCTCAGTCACTGCATCTAAACCTATAAATAGGTCAACAGCTTACTGTAAAAGAAATTGTACGTCTCTGTGGTCCCCCTACCAAGCAATGAACGGAGCTGTACAAACCTGAAACATCAAAGGACAGGAAGCAGTAGAGCACTAGAAATGTTAGTGCAACAAAATAGCAAAGAGAATGAACATAGCCGTCTACCTTGTTTAGCTCTCCACATTTAAAGAAAATCCAGGTTCAACTAATGGCCTAGTGGGTAAAGGCACCACCCAAGCACAAGAGTAAGTCAAACAGATTAGATGATTCCAAGCCACAATTTCCAATCTGTGCTGGGTTAGCTGTCCTCATGTAGGACATGAATTGGGACACTACAATTTGTCTCGTTGCCCCTGGACTATGAGGGACAAAAATCAACCAGGGGTTCTGCTAATTGCTATCCAGTGACTCCTGCTGGAGTATACATTTGTGTGGATGTTGGGTGGGAACAAGATCTAGCTCGACTCTACTGTCCTCCAATGGGGAATAACTTACCAATACTCACTGCCAGCACGGTTGGAACTGTACAGCAGGAGTCAGTACCTTCAGGAGAGGAAGTGGAAAAAAAATAGATTTTGCTAATCTGATGACAATATTTTTCAACAGATGGGTTGACTTCAATATCAGAAATAGTTTTAATAAATTTTTGTTTTTGTTTTGGAGAGAGGGAAGTTATGTTATATTCTCGCCCTTTGCTTTCTTCAGGTTTCTCCATGCCCAATGTAGCTAAGAAATTAGAGATACCACCAGCTATTGTTGCTCTGTAAGTGCCTAACAACCCTGAATGTCAGTTTTAGCATGATTAAATCTCAATGGAAATGAGGCAGTAATGATGGGAAATGGGCCATATGAGTCTTAATCATGTCAGTTTGAAACTGACTTCCAGTGTTGCTAGGCGCTACCCTGAAGGTGGAGGTAAGTTTAAAGTGATGAGCTTATTCAGCTCTTGTTGCTATTAAAAAAAGGCTTTTTCTTTGTTTTTTTCACTGTTGCCATCTACTTTACCATTTGCTGAAGAGGTGCTATTACTGACTAGGTTATAGGTCTAATTCCATGACCCTGCATTCGCAGCGAGGAAGCAGTGATCAAAGGGGATGCAGATCAAACATTGTAGCCCCAATTCTTTAACTGTGCTTCATGTCAGCACAGCTCCCCACTGGAACATGGAATTGGTTTGCATAACTAGTCATGTAAACTTCTGCTTTATTTGAACGCAATCTTTAGAAACTGTTCTGGTCCATTCCATCAACATTGTTTTGCTTCTGAAACATATTTATTGAGGCTGGTTCAATAAAGGATTTGGTCAATAGGTTTAGAGTTTGTGCTACAGACTGATAGGATGGAGGTTTGTGCCTGCAGTTTCCTATACCGGCAATATCTGGTTTTGACCATGATGTTGAGGGAGCAGGAAAGTGGAGACAAACCACTTCCTCATAGGGAGACCTATACAAGTCATCCACGGGTGCCCACACCCACTTCCCAGAAGCAGTTTGCACAGCAATGTTAGGGCATGTTTGCTAGCCCCCTTGGGTGAGACAGTTAGTACAATTTAAGAAGCTAAAGCCAAGGAAATGACTTTTGAATTTTTTGTTAAATTAATTTATATCAGTTGTTTTATGTTATACATCATATGACTCTTACACATGCAATAGTTGAAAGAAGTTCTACTTTCACACTCGTGATCAAAAATGATGTGTAAAAGATTATGTTAAAGAGCTGGACTTCCTCTTCTGCTAGTTCTGTAGTTTAGTGGTTTCTGTCCTTAGCCATATTTTTAAAGTAAAATTGTGATTCACTGAAAAATCATGCTGGCTATGTTATTCTACACTTTTTTGACTGGAATAAACCCTCTAATTTTACCTTACTTTTAATTATGCTCCTCTATACCATTTCAAGCGATTTCCCTATCAGTGCCACATCTTTCTTGGGACCAACCAGAGATCATTGAAGTTGAGTCTTGTGCAGCAGTTACATTAATGTTGCCTTTTGCAGTGGATCCAGCACATGTTTTGTAATGCATCATTTCCATGTTTTGTGATGGATCCTTTCTATACTTTTGATAGCTATAGTTCAGAGCTATATAATGAATGTCAATTACAATGGTCCTGAAAACCATCGGGTATGCGATGCCAGGATTGCGACTACTGGTGGCCTCTGCCCCTGTGCCTGCCACCGGAATATGTGGGGGTCAGTGGGAGGTCTCTTATGCATGAGCTGATGGGTGCAATTACCATTAGGAGTGCAAAATGTGGCTTTAGTAGCCTGGCTGAAGTGGGGAATGGTGTCGCCTTCCATCCCCTGAAACTCCAGGCTTTGCCTGCAGCAGCTCCCTTGGCAAGTGGGCCACCTGAAAAAAATTGTCTGACCTCCTCATCAGCCCAGGCCTGAACCGCCAGTATGAGCCCTGCAAATGTCACTCCTGATTCTGATACACTTTCCTCTGGACATACTAGCCAACAATCCTCTAACTGGTGCCCTCACCACCAACTACGGCCCCTCCACATCAATGGCCTTATTTGGGGCGAATGGAAGCTCTGGGCTGAAGAAAACCCCTGGGCAAGGTCAACACCTGATGTATCCGGGTTCCAGCCTACGTTGTGGCCCTTCCAGCACACTTGCCTGGATGAGTGCAGCTCCAACAACACTCAAGAAGATCGACACCATTCAAGATAAAGCAGCCCGCTTGATTGGCACTCCATCCACCACCTTCAACATTCACTCCCTCCACCACCGGCACACTGTGGCTGCAGTGTGTACCATCTACAAGATGCACTGCATCAACTCGCCAAAGCTTCTTCAACAGCACCTTCCAAACCCGCGGCCTCTACCACTTAGAAGGACAAGGGCAGCAGACGCATGGGAACATCACCACCTACAAGTTCCCCTCCAAGCCACACACCATCCTGACTTAGACCTGTATCGCCGTTCCTTCACTGTCGCTGGGCCAAAATCCTGGAACTCCCTTCCTAACAGCATTGTGGGTGTACCTACACCATATGGACTGCAGCGGTTCAAGAAGGCGGCTCACCACCATCTTCTCAAGGGCAATTAGGGATGGGCACTAAATGCAGGCCTAGCCAGCGACGCCCACATCCCATCAATGAATAAAAAAAAACACTCCTGGCGGAATGGCATGGAATTTTGGCCTCAATATATCTCACTTGTTTTAAACATTGCGTTTTCTACAACTCTGATTACGTAATAGGGCTTCCAGTAATAGGATATGTACAGTAGAATAATACTTTGAAATATTAATAGAAAAAAAGAACTGAGATGAAAGCTTTATAAGTAAACACAAGGTCCAGTTTCTCCTTTCTGGTGGTTGCAGTGTATCATGTGTTGTGCCATTGGTGGTAGTTCCACTAGTTCCCAGATTTGCAATTCTTCTGTTCAGGTACTGCCTGCATGAATGTAATTGTGTTAAAGAAGTTGTTGTGCCTCGTGGTCATTTTATCATCTTAGTACTGTTCCTGCAGGTTTGGAATTACAAACATAATCCAAGAGTTTGCAAATAAAAATGTGTATGTTTTCATGTTGAAATATAACTTAATGATCCTTGATAAGTCTCTGCTACCAAGTATGAGCATCATCCACCCTGTTAACCCGACTGATAAAAAGGGCATCTATTAACACATTAAAGTATCATTTTACTGCAGCCATCCACTTACTGAAGAGCCTGTATGTAAGTCACTCACAGCACTCAATCATTTCTGGTTCCAGGAAAAACATCCCCATTTTAGTACCAGCCAGACTATAAATATTATACCCAACCAGTACAGATTAAAATGGAGTACAGAGACTCACACATTTGTCTATATTAATATAGTCCTTTTTTTATCTTGGTAAGTCAGATCCTGGAAATTTCTATTTTTTAAATGAAAAGAAAAGGGGTAAGAGTTAGAAGTTTGCTACACCAATAACTTACATTTATATAGCATGTTTAACACAGAAAAACATCACAGTGGCATAAAGAAAAAAAGAGATGCCAACCAAAGAAAGATACATTAGGACCACCGAATTAACCGCTGTTATTTTACCTAATGTATGGAAAGTGCGAACAATAGCTTTCTCACCTTTATTCTGTCAATGTTGGCTTCCATTTTTAGCTGTTCCACCATCTTTCTGGCTTGTGCTATGCTTGCTGTGTTGTTGCTAGCCATTTGATCTCTAGTAAGTGAAAAAAGAAAATATGTGGAATACAATTTTAGAATAAGATGATTGCTAAACAAAAGTTTCTTAAGCAACACAAAATAGTCGTAAGTGGATACTTTCAAACTGGAAAGGGCTTATAGATGAGGTATCCAAAGGGTGAGTTTTTGGGCCTCTGTTATTTATAATATAAGCAGTTATTTTTTCATAGTAACCCCAAATCTATATACCATTCAACACATACACCCTATTTTTCTTCTTTGCTACCCTACAACAGAGGCAGTTTTTGAAAGAGTGACGTCAGAGTAAAAGAGGCGACGTCGGCACAAGGGAAGGAGCTGATTGGTGAGTAGCTGGTGAGTGTATTTTTTTTAAGTTTATAAGTTTATTTCTGCTAAGTTAGTTAATAGCCTATTAAATAGAGGGAAAGAGCTGATTGGTGAGTAGCTGGGGAGTGTTTTTTGTTAAGTTTTAAGTTTATTTCTGCTGGGTTAGTTCTTAGTCTATTAAATAGAGGCATGGCAGGGCAGCTCAGCCCCATGGAGTGCACATCTTGTGCCATGTGGGAAGTCCTGGACGCTTCACGTAGTCTGGACGACCACATGTGCAGGAAGTGTCGCCAGCTACAGCAGCTCGAGCTCTGGGTTTCGGAGCTTGAGCGGCGGCTGAAGTCACTGCGGTACATCCGCGAGGCTGAGAGTTAGGTGGATAGCACGTTTCTAGAGGTGGTCACCCCACAGCTTAACAGTATGCAGGCAGAGAGGGAATGGGTGACCACCAGACAGAAGAGGATGACCAGGCAGGTAGTGCAGGAGTCCCCGGAGTGCATCGCGCTCTCCAACTAGTATTCTGTTCTGAGTACTGGTGAGGGTGATGGTTCTGCTAGGGAGTACAGCCAAAGTCAAGTCCATGGCACCAAGGGTGACTCAGCTGCACGGCTAGGGTGGGGGGGGAGAGGTGGGGGCGGCGGTGGAGAAAAAGAGTGGAAGAGAAATAGTGGTAAGGGATTCAATAGTTAGCTGAGCAGACAGGCGTTTCTGCAGCCATAGACGTAACTCCAGGATGGTATGTTGCCTCCCTGGTGCCAGGGTCAAGAATGTCACTGAGCAGCTGCAGGACACTCTGAGGAGGGAGGGTGACATAGGCAGAAAGAGGGATGAGGTCCTGCAGGCAGAGTTTAGGGAGCTAGGAGAGAGATTAAAAAGCAGGACCTCAAAAGTAGTAATCTCCGGATTACTCCCGGTACCACATGCTAGTGAGTACAGGAATAGGAGAATAGAACAGATGAATGCGTGGCTGGAGAGATAGTGCAGGAGAGAGTGCTTTAGATAGATTCCTGAGGCATTGGGACCGTTTCTGGGGAAGGTGGGACCTGTACAAGCCAGACGGGTTACACCTCAACAGAACCAGGACCAATATTCTCGCAGGGAGATTTGTTAGTGCTGTTGGGGAGGGTTTAAACTAGCTTGGCAGGGGGATGGGCACCACCATATAGGAGTAGAGAAGAGAAATAAGGTGCATAAAAGAGTGAGTGTGTTGGATAGTACTAAAGAAGATAGTACTAGAGGCAGTAGTAGTACCATATTAGATAGGAGCAGACTAAGAAAGACTACAAAAAATTCAAAAATGGGTTTAGAATGCATGTATGTAAACGCACAAAGTGTGGTGAATAAGGTTGATGAGCTACAAGCACAATTAGCTGTGTGGCAATATGATGTGGCAATAACGGAAACGTGGCTTAAAAACGGTGAGGACTGGGCACTTAATATTCAAGGGTACAAGGTGTTCAGAAAAGATAGGGAAGGAAAAAAGGGAGGTAAGGTGGCAGTGCTGATTAAGGAAGACATTGTAGTGTTGGAAAGGGAGGATGTTCTTGAGGGGACAAGGACAATCCATTTGGTTAGAGTTGAGGAGCAAAAAGGGTATGATCACACTATTGGGGGTATTCTACAGGCCTCCAAATAGTGAGAGGGAAGTAGAGGAGCAAATCTGCAGGGAAATCACAGAGACATGCAAGAGCTATAGAGTGGTGATGTTGGGGGACTTTAATTACCCAAATATCGATTGGGATAATGCTAGGGTAAAGGGAAAGGAGGGGGCGGAATTTCTGAAATGTGTTCAGGAGAATTTCCTTGACCAATATGTTCTTGGCCCAACTAGGAAGGAGGCATTGCTGGATCTGGTGCTGGGGAATGAGGTGGGCCAGGTCGACCAAGTGTCTGTGGGAGAACACTTGGGTACGAGTGATCATCGTATCATAAGATTTAGATGAAGAGGAGCAAGGAACAATCTAGAGTGGAACTTCTAAACTGGATTAGGGCTAACTTCAATGGGATGAGAAAGGATCTAGCCAGGGTAAAATGGAACCAAAGACTGACAGGAAAAACTGTTAACGGAACAATGGGTGATCTTTAAGGAGGAGATGTTCCAAGTACAGACTAGGTACATTCCAACAAGAGGGAAGGGTAAGGGAACCAAAGCAAGGGCTCCATTGGATGACGAGGGAGATAGAGAAGATGATGAAATAAAAAAAGGGTGTATGATGCATGTCAGGTAAATTCTTCAAGGGAGAACCAGACCAAATACAATAAGTTGAGAGGGGATGTGAAGATGAAAGTAAGATTTGCAACGAGAGAATATGAGAGTAAAATGGTATTTAACATAAAAGGGAACCCAAAAATCTTCTATCGGCATGTAAACAGTAAGTGGGTAGTAAGAGGCAGGGTGGGGCCTATCAGGGACAAAGAAGGTGATATATGCTTAGAGGTGCAGGACAAGGCTAGAATACCCAATGAGTACTTTGTATTGGTGTTTACTAACGAGGTGGATGCTGACAAAATATCGGTAGAAGCAATGGAAGGGGTGAAAATTGATAAGACAGGATGTGCTAGAAAGGCTGGGTATGCTTAGAGTGGATAAGTCGCCTGGTCCAGATGGCTTGCATCCCAGGTTGCTAAGGGAATTGGGGGAGGAGATAGCGGAAGGCCTTGCCATAATTTTCCAATCTTCCCTAGATGCGGGGGAGGTGCCTGAGGATTGAAAAGTGGCAAATATGACACCATTGTTCAAGAAAGGGTGTAAGGACAATCCTAGTAACTACAGGCCGGTCAGTTTAACATCAGTGGTGGGTAAAGTTTTAGAAACAATAATCAAGGAAAAAATGAACAGGCATTTTGAGAAGTTTAAGCTAATTAAGGAGAGCCAACACGGGTTTGTAAAAGGCAGATCGTGTTTGACTAATCTAATTGAATTTTTTGATGAAGTAACAGAGAGGATTGATGAAGGGAATGCAATGGATGTTGTCTACATGGATTTTCAGAAGACGTTTGACAAAGTACCACATAGAAGGCTGGTTAACAAAATTGAGGCTCATGGAATAGGTGGGTCAGTGGCAGCTTGGATAAGGAATTGGCTTAAGGACAGAAAACAGCGAGTTGTGGTAAATGGCTGTTTTTCAGACTGGAGGATGGTAGACAGTGGTGTTCTCCAAGGGTCAGTGCTGGGGCCACTGCCTTTTTTGATATACATAAATGACCTGGATATTGGAATGCAAAGTAGAATTTCTAAATTTGCCAATGACACCAAACTTGGGGGTGTAGCAAACAATGATGATGATATCAATTGACCTCAACAGGACATAGAAAGGTTAGCAGAATGGGCAGACAAGTGGCAGATGGAATTTAATACAGAGAAGTGTGAGGTGATGCATTTTGGCAGAAGGAACAGGGAGAGGCAATATACACTTAATGGCACAGTTTTAAAGAGTGTGCAGGGACAGAGGGACCTGGGAGTTAATGTGCATAGGTCCCTGAAGGTGGCAGGACATATTGAGAGAGTGGTTAACAAAGCATATGGGATCTTGGGCTTCATAAATAGAGGTACTGAGTACAAAAGTAGAGAAGTTATGCTGAACCTTTATAAAGTGCTGGTTAGGCCACAACTGGAGTATTGCGTCCAGTTCTGGTCACCACACTTTAGGAAGGATGTGAAGGCCCTTGAGAGGGTGCAGAGGAGATTTACCAGAATGTTTCCGGGGTTGGGGGATTTTAGCTACAAGGACAGGTTGGAGAAGCTGGATTTGTTTTCATTAGAGCAAAGGAGATTGAGGGGTGATTTGATAGAGGTGTACAAGATTATGACGGGTTTGGATAGGCTAGACGGGGAAAGGCTGTTTCCATCAGTCGATGGCATAAGGACTCGGGAACACAAACTTAAGGTTTTGGGCAAGAGAAACAGCGGGGATGTAAGGAAAAACCTCTTGACAGATGAAATTTCTATCTGTGACGTCACCTTTTGCCGGGTGGCCCTTAATTGGCCTGCTGAGCCCGCTGGGCGGGCTCAACAAGGTCAATCAAGTGAAAATCGCGTGGGTTGGCCACAACTCGATGGAGGCGGGACTACAACCCCGAAAGTTGTAGTCCCGCCTCCTACACGCCTCCTCAATCAAAATCCAGCCCAAGGTGTTGAATGGGACAATCATTCAGTGTACTGATCGCTAAAGGACTCAGCAGTTGTTGCAAAAAAACTGCTGAGTGTATGGCTGCAGTAAAAATGGCATAGTATTGAGTTGCATTAACAGAGGGATGGCGCAGCTAGAAATTTTCAGCACAGAAGGAAGCCATTCGGCACGTTGTGCCTGTGATGGCACTGTGCTGTGACGTGACAGATCCTAGGACCTTACTGGTTTCAGACAAAAACAAATTCCGTATTTTACCTTTTTATATGAATTTGTAACTAGGCCAATGTACGGTAACAATTTCAAATAGTTTCTGCAACTGCTTGTTGAAAGGGGTGTGGGGGTAGGGGTTAGACAAATATACACATTTTCTGGTTTGAGACACCAATAAGCAATAGTCTCTGCTGACTTTAATTACTTAGGAGAAAATAGACAAGCATTAGTCTGGCATCCAAATCCAATTAAGTCAAATCTGGGTTCAGTGCTGGATGAATTCCCTTTTGTGCCTGGACTGTTTTGTTTAATTGGAATTCTTTTATGCTAGCTGGGGCATCAAAGCAAAGAAGATGCTTTATGAGCAAGGGCTTATAGTGCTTTCATGATATTCATTCCACACATAAAGCTTTTCATCACAAACCCATGTTCAAAAGTTACAGTAGAAAACAAGACTTTGAAACTTTTATTGTTTTGGAATAGATGATATAAAGTTAAATACAATGGGCTAGAAATTCAGTAGGCTTTGCGCCCAGTTTTCGCCCAAAGAGGGCTTTTGCGCCACTTGCTGAGCTTTCGCCGATATTCAGCGCTGCAGTAATGGCGGCGTTAGCCAGTAGCGCTGCGCCGCCACCGATGACATCATCGGTGTGCGCAGTGCCCCGCTACCGCCCCGACCGCCATATTTAGTTGCGGCCGCCTCTTCCGCAGTGGCCGCAAACAGCGATCAGAAAACGGGGCCGCCTGCCCGCACCTCCTTCCCCGGCCTCCTCCACCCCCCCCCCGCAGCATTGCCGGCTGTTTTCCGGGAGCCCGGCACTTCTCCGTGGTGCCGGGCTCATTTGCCGGCACTAGCGAGCGGCGATCTCGCTGTTGCAGGCACCTCCCCCTTAAGAGAGGGAGGAAGGCCTGCAGTACCGCAGCCTGCCGCTCCGCAACGGGTGGCGCTGCGGCACCTAGCGCACCGATATTCAGTTTCAGCGCCCCAAGCGGGGGCGCCGAAACCCTTGAATAGCGGCCGCCTTCGAGTTGGGGCGCTGAAACTGAATTTCCGGCGGGCGCAAGTGGCTCCGCGCGCAGCGGTACTTTCTGGGCGCGAGCGAGCTGGCCGCCCCAAACTGAATTTCTAGGCCAATGTGTTACATTTATGTTCTGATTCATTCTTGCTTCTGTATAATTTTACTTCTTAATAAACATGAATTAGTAGTGTTTAGCTTGAGCTGCAGGAAACTTTGTGCTATCCGGCACCGATGGGACCGAGCTGCTGCCGTACACTCCAAACTGCCGTACACTCCAGAGCTAATGTTGAAACATAGGGAGATTTTCATCTCTGTATGAATCAACAAACCCTGTTGCTTAGCAACAGCCTCTAAACAGTCGGCAAGTGTCTCTGTAGCGTCTGTAGCTGAAGCTGTTGTTTAGCTACAGACCTTGCACAGCTTGACTGTTCAAAAAAAGCAAAGAAAAGAAACGAAAAGAATAAAAAACGGCTCCTGATTTTTGCCGGTGGCTCCAGCTTGCCAGATGGTTCGCCTCCGGATAACTCAAAGTTTCCAGTATATGGTCTGTAAGTGTCTGTGGAGAGAGAAACAGTTAACGATTCAGGCCAATGATCTTTCATCAGAACTGGAAAAAGTTAGAGATGTAACAGACTTTACACAAGTGCAGGGGCAGGGAAAGGGGGGAAGGGAAGAAGGAACAAAAGGGAAGGTCTGGGATAGGGTGGAAGGCAGGATTGATTAAATGACAAAAGGGATGATTGTACAAAGCAAAAGGAGATGGTGATGGGACAAATAAAGAAACGAAAGATGGGTCTAGAAGAGGTGTAGCAGAATTAATGTCACTTTAATTCTCCACTTCACTCTGACCTCTCTGTCCTCGGCCTCTTACACTGTTCCAACGAAGCTCTACGTAAGCTCGAGGAACAGCACCTCATCTTTCGATTAGGCACTTTGCAGCCTTCTGGACTCAACATCAAGTTCGACAATTTCAGACCATAACCTCTGCCCCTATTTTTTCAGATGGCAGCTGTTAATAATTCTGCTATGCCCACTTATACCTCTTCTAGACCCATCTTTTGTTTCTTTACTTGTCCCATTACCATCTCCTTTTGCTTTGTACAATCATACCTTTTGTCATTTAATCACTCCTGCTTTCCACCCTATCACAGATCTTCCCTTTTGTTCTTTTATCCCTTTCCCGGCCCCTGCACTTGCTTAAAATCTGTTACATCTCAAATGTTTTCCAGTTCTGATGAAAGGTTGTTGACCTGAAGTGTTAACTCTGTTTCTCCCTTCACAGATGCTGCCTGACCAGCTGAGTATTTCCAGCATTTTCTGCTTTTATTTCAGATTTCCACCATCCACAGTATTTTTCTTTTGTATTGGTCTGTAAGTGTAGTGTTTTCCCACTAGTTTAGAGCGATCTAGAGTGATCAGCAGATAGATAGTATTATTTCCAGTGTATACTCCAACTATAGTCCAAAGATGTGCGGGTTAGGTTGATTGGCCATGATAAAAAATTGGCCCTTAGTGTTAGGGGGGATTAAATACGTGGGGTTACGGGGATAGGGCTTGTGTGGGATGGTTGTCGGTGTAGGGACCGGGTGCTAGGGTTTGGATGATCAGCCATGATCTCGTTGAATGGCGGAGCAGGCTCGAAGGGCCGAATGGCCTACTCCTGCTCCTATCTTCTATGTTTCTATGTTTATAATACTACCCTACACACTTCATACATAAGGTTCCTCTGCGGCAATGCTATTTCGTACGCAAGATCACGTTTCAGTTCATAGGAAGCACAGGCTTGCCTTGGAAAGCCAACTTTGGTGAACAGTATGAATAAAGGTTATTGGAATGTACCCTGAATACTAACAGTGATATTGTCAGCTAATGAAACACTGTAAGACCCTATCTAGAGTACAGTATTGTGTGCAGCACTAATCACTGTACCATAGGAAGGATATTGCACAATGTAAGGATATGAAGATATCACCAGATGTCATGCAAAGGATGAGGAAGTTGGGCTTGTTCTCATTGGAAAAAAGGGAATTGAGGTAACCTGATGGAAATTTTCTAAAATATAAAAGCCATTGATAATGTTAATCCAGACCATTAACAAAGGGTAAAGAACTAAAGGTGTAGTTATACTGTCACTTTTGAATTGCAGTTAAGTAGTTTTTGCTTCACAGTGCTGCAAAAGTGACAGTGTAACTCTGGAGCCTGGTCTTGATCTGACTCTGATATGCAATAGTGTAAGAGCCCCTCAGAGAAGCGGTTTCACACTGCTGGCCTGACAGGGAGCACAACTCTGGCGCAGTGTCAAGCAGTTTGGAAAAAAGCTCTGCGATCTGTTGGACATGCTGAGCCACTTATAAGCCTAAGTATTATTTCATGTTTTCAGAAGGTGGACCCCTCCATCTGTGTTCTTAAAACATATTAGGCTAGAATTTTCTGAAAAAAATTATAGTGTCTGAACAACACACAGCGTTATTAATGTGCAAATTGGCCAGCAACTTGTGGCGAGGAAAATATACCCCATGAATTACGAATCACCACAAGTTGCTGGCCATTTACACCAATCCACCGTTAGCTTTGTGAAAATGGCATCTCGCCCTTAACCTCCCCGCGTGTTTCATGAAGTTGCTGCATTTGCACATTAATTACCCATTACACGCACCACAGAAAGTTAAGTCTACTAGTTTAATTACATGATAATTGTTAATGACTGCCAAGCAATCTCTCTGGCCAAGAAAGTGAAGAATTAAATGTGTGGAGTCTCATTCCTGCATGTAATGAATTGTTGTTGGAGATTTTAAAAGTGAAACATTTTTAATTAATTATTTTTTCCTATTTTTCCTTTCTCTCTTTTCTCTCTTTCTCTCTTTACTCCAATTTTTCTTCCCCTCTCTTTATTTCCCTTTCTGTACACAATTTGACATTGAATTTACCCACTCTAATTCACCCTCTTTCTCAGTCCTTCCTCTGCTTATTTCTCAATCCTTAAATCTTGGTTAAGGAGATAGACTGTTGGTTCCACTGTTCACCAAGGTCTCAGATGCCCTGTTGCCCTTGTTGCCCCATTATCAGATCGCACTTCCAGCAACTTTGTGGGAAAACATTTTTGAGCCAAAGGGTGCAGGAACAAGACTAACAGGATATGCCGTGAGATGCCCCACTCCAGCAAATTCTGGACCACAAAATTTCCACACAAGCGGAATACTCTGAGACGCATTTCAGCTATGAACCACACCCTTAGTTTTTAAAAAGTTAGGAATAAATGGGGAGCTTAGACAAACCTAATTCACAAAAAGGTAATAATGCATTACTGTGGAAGGTCATTCAAGCAAATAGTTTAAATTTTCATATTTTTTGAAAAATGGAAGAACATTTTTCACTGTCATTTACAGCCTTCTAAGGAAATCATGAAAAAGTAGTTTTGAAATGTGGAATTCCTGACCCTTTCAATTGTAATGAAAAATAGCAGCCAATCATGAGGTACAATAACAATGATCCTTTAACATGTCCCAAGCAGTTAGTAAGCTGGTATAAATGTCAAAAAAATTATTAGCCCAGTTATAGTGTTCAATTTTTCGATAATAACTCAGTAAGTGTTGAGAAAAGCCCAATTTAATAACTAATACCGGTAACCTCTGTAATAGAGAGTCGGAATCAGATTTTTGATGGGAGAGGATTGTTCCCAGAATATGCTAAATGGACAAGAAGTTTGTTGTTACTGAAAATGTGCTAGTACAAGCGATGCAAATTACATTAGATATTTCACTGCGGGAAGAAATCACTCTGTCATAACTAAAATAACAAACTGCTCTTATTTTAACCAGAGAGCAGAGTGTAGAATAGGTGGTGGAGCAGATGATAAAAAACAACTCACTAGGAAATAGTTGATTTGCTTGCATCCATTGGTAAGGGGGCTGATCTGTTCTTGAATTTTTTTAAATTCATTTATCGGGGTCTAGGCTGCTTGCCTGGCCTGCAGGCCCCATATGCTGGAGGTTAAAGGGAACTTTATATGTTTTGAAACAAGATGTCATTCTAAACGGCGGGGTGGGGGGGTGAAATTGGATTAGGCCCGAAAACGGGCACGGGGATTGTGATGCACGATCTGCCCGCACCCGTTGAAAGGAGTGCAGGCAGCACGTAAAATTCATGCTGTCTGCTACTTTGCATGATCGTAGCAACACAGCCAAGCGTCGAATGCGCTGATGACTGGCTGTGCACTCAGCAAGGGGCCAAAGATCGCAATTTTCACGCAAAGCTAGTTCTACTTAAAGCTAGCCTACGCCTCTTAAAGGCAGTCATCACCTCTTAAAGGTGATCAAAAATTTTAAAACTGCTTCAGCACAAACCAAAATGGCTCAACAGATCAGGGAAAGGGCACCCAGGGTCTTGGACGCAGCACTCGAGGCCTTTGTGAAGGGGATGAACACTCGCAGAGAGGTCCTCTACCCACAGGAGTCCAGGAGGCCCTCCAGAAACACTGTAAGAAGGATGTGAGACCAGATCGCCGAGGCGGTCACTGCCAGCAGTGTCGCCCCCCAAGACCTGGCTCCAGTGTGCAAAGAAGATCACTGACATCAGACGAGTGGTCAAGGTCAGTGAATGCATCTTCAAGAGCCGTCTCCTACCAACTGCACCACTAGTCTCACACACTGCTCAATGCACAACCACTCCATCACTCACCTACCAACAATCGCTACCAAACACGAGGCACACCTCACATTCCTAGCTTCACCTCACCCTCACACACTGACCACTGCTACAAGCCTCACACCCACATCTCACAGCTTGAACACACTGTCAGTTCATCAACCATGACAGCCACATTAATTGACACACTTCCCTTTCTCTT
This sequence comes from Somniosus microcephalus, assembly GCF_052327205.1. NCBI lineage: Eukaryota > Metazoa > Chordata > Chondrichthyes > Squaliformes > Somniosidae > Somniosus > Somniosus microcephalus. The sequence goes on along the minus strand of NC_140998.1, from coordinate 77,319,139 downwards.
GCAGGAAAAAGTGGCGCATAATCAGTGGTAGCAGAGCTTAACCGGCAGGGCCAGGCTCACCTGCAACACCTCATCCCCTTGGAGGAGACGACGCTGGCCATTCTTGGCAGGGGCATGGCTGAGCCTATGGCTAGGTGGAGGAGGAGGAGGAGGAGGTGGAGGAGGAGGTGGAGGAGAAGAAACACTGTCTCGATTTCACACTTCCAGACAGCCAGCCCGGACTGCTGCCGCCCATGCTGAGGTAGTGCAGTCCGAAGCCGGACCTGCTATGTCCTGCAAGGCCATTTGCAGTCTCCCCCACTGAAAGTCAGCAGCCTTTCACCAACCATGCTGCAACCACTGGGGTAGCACTGCGTAGGAGCACTAGGATAGGCAAAGGCACATGCAGGAGTTATTAAGGTTGGGGCTGTGAGGTAGCAGTAGGCCTTCCCACCCAATATTGCTCCCTTTCCTAACACTATCCTCATGGATTTATGATGGAATACCAGAGGAGCCCTGAGAGCATAAAGTGGGTCATTTTTGGTGGTACAGGCCAATCTGACCGAAGATTGAAAGGCCACCAATTTCATTTATCACAGCTCCCGCACTGGTGGCCCCCAAATTTGAAAGTCATTCAATTTTTCTGTGATCAACTGCCATTTTGGATCTGACATTGTGTGGTCCATATGCAGCCTTGTATGGTAAGTACGCCTGCTCCAAGCAATGTTGGAAAGGCGGGATGCTCTATTTTGGCACTAAATGGTATTGCATTGCTAGTCTCACTCCAACAGGCCACAGGAACACCTGGTGTGAAAAACATAAGTATCAACCTCCAAAAACTTTTTGGCTATAAGTTTTCTCACAGTCCGGGAAACAATGCTGACAGATGGGGAAGCTCTTTGCAAGAAATCAAAATTCTGTGATTTTACTGCAAGTATGGATAGCAGGTACCTCATAAGTATTTAGTTCTCTTGTACTATTCTGCAAAAACTCAGCTTTATTCTCCCCTCCACCTCTTTAGGTTCTCCTCATTGCCACTGGCACATTCGGCAAAGGAGTTCACCACAAATCCCCAAATGTCTTTGCTTTAGTAGGTGTGGGCTCCTTCCTGCAGCTTCCCAGTGATGTCAGGAGTGTCTTAAATGGAGTGCACTTAAACAGAGTGTTGGACTTGGGAATTTGGAGAGCGTGGGAATTCGGAGCAGAAGGGGAAGGAGGTGATGCTTTTTGCCTCTAATACTTGGAGTGCTTTGCGTTACAGGTAAATATTTAATTTAATCTACCTAGAACTTAAACTAGATCTAGTACAGGAAACTTTCGATTAACCGGCCCCTAAATAACCGGAAATGTCGGTTAACCGGCAAAATTCAGGAGTAGGTTCAGGTAACTTTTATGACTTGCTTTGCTCCATGTGTTGCTGTGCAAGGGTGTGGCTGCAGCTGTTGCTAAGCTACAGAGACGCTTGCAACTTGTGGCCATTGTTTTGAACCTGCAACAGGGTTTGTTGCTTTATACGGAGCTCTGAGCTCCGTATCTTTTACTATAGTGTTCGGTTATCCGGAATTTTTGATGAACCGGCACCACGTCGGTCCCGTCCGTGCTGGATAAAAGAAAGTTTCCTGTAATTAGTTAAAAACTCAACTGTAAGCTAAGTTAATTAAATACATAGGGGGAGAAATTCGTTATCGCCCCGTTTGGGGCGCTCTTATCGGCTGGGCGCCAAGTTTAGCGCCCGGTGCTAGTTATCGCCTCCAACTGCAAACTTGGCCTCTATCACCCCTGGAGGTGATTTGAGCGCTAAATCAGGTGCTACACACCTGTCTTAAGGCGCTAACATTGAGGAGCAAGGCGCTACCTCAGAGCGCTGGCGAAGCTCAGGTGATGTCAGTTAGCAATGGAACACAGACAGACTGGTGCCGGTCAGTTCATAAAGGGGAGGGGCCATCTTGCTGGCCAGCCACACCCTGCTCATTGCAGCCTTGAACCTCGGCCTGGAAAGACCTCAAAAGCAATTGTGTTGGAAGCGCTAATGGATAGGCCCAAGGAAAGAGCTCGGCGCTTAGGAACCTCAAAAGTGGTGCTGAGGGCCAAAACTCCTTAGGACAGCAGTAAAACCAAAAATTTTGCCGAAAAAAAAGACAGGAAGCATCCACCTTTAAATAGCACTCCGCAGCTCCTTCCCGACTGCAAAACGTTCCCCTCTACCTGTCATTGCTAGCGGCAGGCGGAAAGGCAGGGGGCGCCACTCAATATCCGGTCCGGGGCGCTACCGGGGTGTTGCACGCTCAACTGACGTCATGATCTGCTGGCGCAGGAGATCATGACGGTAGTGTTTAACACCGCTGCAAAATATCTGGTCAATTCAGTACCTGGTCCCTGCTTTCTCTCCATATCCTTTGATCCCTTTAGCCTTAAGAAATATATCTAACTCCTTCTTGAATATATTTAATGAATTGGCCTCAACTGCTGTGGTGATTATTCTTGTTTTATAAGAAGCATTGTAATTGGTTGCCTGTTTTCCTGCCTTGAGATATATGCTGTAAACCTATTGGTTAGTTGATGTCATGTGACCTGTGGTGGCCATCTTAAATTCAGTTCTCCACAGTCTGGTTGAGACTGGGAGCTTAAGCTGTACTGCTGGTTTTTAAGGTTAATAAAGCCTAGCTTTTGAAAGGCAATCTACTCTTCATCTCAATTTATTAACCTTGAACTATAATGGAACGATATCTTCGACCGGAACGATTTAATGCTGACCCTAATTCTGCAGGAGTGGATGATCAATGGAAACATTGGTATCGTACATTTAAAAACTTTTTGGGTGTGTTGGATCAGCAATCTCTAAAGTTGGATATACTAATCAACTACATTGCTCCGGATGTGTACAAGTATATTTTGGACTGCGAAACTTATGAATTGGCTATTGCTACGTTGGAAAAAATTTTTGTTAAACCCAAAAATGAGGTATTTGCACGTCACCTTTTATCTGCCTGTAGGCAGCAGGCGGGAGAATCCTTGGATGCTTATTTGAAGGCACTCCGGCGCCTTGGTGCTGACTGTAATTATAGGGCTGTGTCTGCAGAAGAATATAAGGAAGAGTCGGTACGGGATGCATTTATTAATGGATTACTGTCTAGATCAATTCATCAGCGGTTGTTAGAAAATAAGACCTTGGATCTTAAGAGTGCTTTTGAGCAAGCCTCTACATTGGATTTGGCTCAGAGAAGTTCGGATTCTTATGCTCCTTTTGATCGGCCTGCGACCGTGGTTTCGGCAGTTCCGGATGGAAGGGAATTATGTGGATTTAATAGGAGTGGTTTACCAGATTCCGAAACAGTTTCTACTTTGGCAGCTGTTGCCTCTAGGATTCAGAAGTGTTATTTCTGCGGGAACGCCCGGCACCCTCGTCTGAAGTGCCCTGCCCAGGAGGCTGTGTGTAGTAAATGCGGCAAGGGAGGTCATTACGCACGTGTTTGTAAATCGGTTGCCTCCTCTGCGACCATTCAGCCTTTAGATAGGGCGTTTATTGCATCAGTTTCTGCCGCCTTTTCCCATGGCCTAAACAAAGCTATAGTTATGGCCCAAGTTAATGGGTTAGAAGTGAAGGCCCTTATAGATACGGGCAGTATTGAGAGCTTTATAAGTCTTCAGTTTGTGAGGGAGAAGCGTTTGAAAATTTCGCCTGTTTCCTATCAGGTGTGTATGGCTCAGACGACTCTCACCTCACAAGTAGCTGGTTGTTGCCTTGTGAAATTAATTCTCTTAGGTAATACGTATACTGATATACGCCTATTTGTTCTGCCTAATCTCTGTGCGGATATTTTGATTGGTCATGATGTGCTTCAATTACATGAGTCCCTCAGTCTTTCTTTCGGAGGAACTAAGCCACCTTTGTCTATTTGTGGATCAACTTCTTTATCCATTTCTCCATTATCATCTTTTACTAATTTGATGTCGGACTGTAAGCCAATTGTTACTAAGTCAAGAAGGTATAGCAGTCAGGATAAAGAATTTATTAATCTTCATAATGCTTTGTGCCATCCTGGTGTTATGAGGATGATACACTTCGTACGCAGTAAGAATTTGCCCTTTTCAGTTGAAGACGTCAAGCGGATGACTTTGTCATGCTCTGTTTGTGCCCGGTGTAAACCGAATTTCTCTAAGCTTCAACGAGCTCATCTTATAAAGGCTACTTTTCCCTTTGAACGCCTGAGCATTGATTTTAAGGGGCCCCTTCCTTCAACGACTCAGAATCGATATATATTTACTGTTGTGGATGAGTTTTCAAGGTTCCCTTTTGCTTTTCCTTGTACAGATGTATCAGCTGCTAGAGTTATTAAATGTCTGACTCAACTTTTTGTCATCTTTGGGATGCCTGCGTATATCCATTCGGATCAGGGAAGTTCTTTTATGTCTTCCCAGTTGAAGGAATACCTCCAGAGTCGGGGAATTTCTATTAGCAGAACTACCCCGTATAATCCCCAGGGTAATGGACAGTGCGAACAATACAATGGGGTGATCTGGAAGGCAGTTATGTTGGCTTTGACATCTCGGAACCTTGAGAATACACAGTGGGAAATGGTATTGCCTGATGCCCTGCATTCCATTAGATCATTGCTTTCAACGGCTACTAATGTGACTCCCCATGAAAGGCTCTTCAACTATCCGCGGAGATCCACTACGGGATATTCGGTACCTTCGTGGCTTACTATGCAGGGACCTGTGCTGCTCCGACGCCATGTTAGACTGTCAAAGTATGATCCTTTAGTGGAGGAGGTGGAGCTATTGGAGGCAAATTCCCAATATGCTCATATTCGATTCCAAGATGGGAAAGAAAGTACGGTTTCAGTTAAAGACTTAGCTCCTTGTGGTGGCCAGCCCTCTTCTGAGGATATTAACAATAGCCATAATTCAGATAATGTTGATGTCGTCACAGATACTACGAATATTTCCAATCCTATTGCAGACACTTACAATTCTCTTAGTCTGCCCTCGACGGATGTTTATGACTCTCCCAGTTTACCTTCTAATGGGACTTCCAATTCAGAAACCGTTGATAATCAGGATATTGATAGCCTCCCTGCAGAAGATATTTCTGCGTCTCCTGGTGTGGGAGGGCAAGGAACTTTATCAAGGTTAAGAAGGTCGACACGAACAAGATATCCGGTTGACCGATTAAAAAATGAACTTTTAAAATAATTTGATAGTAAAATTTTAAAATTGTTGAAATATTATACATGTATTGTTTTAGTCATAAATAACTAATTGTAAATTGTAAAGGCTACCTGGGTTGAAGTATATTTTAAAAGGAGGGGTGAATGTGGTGATTATTCTTGTTTTATAAGAAGCATTGGTTGCCTGTTTTCCTGCCTTGAGATATATGCTGTAAACCTATTGGTTAGTTGATGTCATGTGACCTGTGGTGGCCATCTTAAATTCAGTTCTCCACAGTCTGGTTGAGACTGGGAGCTTAAGATGTACTGCTGGTTTTTAAGGTTAATAAAGCCTAGCTTTTGAAAGGCAATCTACTCTTCATCTCAACTGCCTTGTGTGGTAGAGAATTCCACAGGCTCACCACTCTCTGGGTGAAGAAATTCTTCCTCATCTCAGTCCTAAATGGTTTACCCCTTATCCTTAGACTGTGACCCCTGGTTCTGGATCCCCCGCCATCGGGAACATCCTTCCTGCATCTAGTCTGTCTAGTCTTGTTAGAATTTTATAAGTTTCAATGGGATCCCCTCTCATTCTTCTAAACTCTGGCGAATATAAGCCCAATTGACCCAATCTCTCCTCATACATCATTCCTGCCATCCCAGGTATCAGTCTGGTGAATCTTCGCTGCACTCTCTCCATGGCAAGAACATCCTTCCTCAGATAAGGTGACCAAAACTGCACACAATACTCAAGGGTAGCTTGGGGGCCAGCTCCCCGGAGGGCGAGTTTGCGTGCGAGTTCTGCTGCACACGACTCAGATGAAGACCTCGATGGGGTGATCTTCTCCATAATCAACTGATGCTGCACAGGACAGAGGGCATCAACACCCGACCACATTGCTGCCTGGCAGAGAGTTTAAACAAATATTTTGGGGTAAAAATTCTGTTCCTTAGCGCCTCCCATTAGCGCCAGTTAATAATGCAAACTGAATGAATAAATTTATCAATAATCAGTGAACACATATTTACACCAAATATATTAACTATTCACCCTTGTGCAATCCCTTAGTGTCTCTCATTACTGTGCCTTTGCCTACTCTAGTGCTCCTACGAAGTGTTGGCCCAGTGGCTGCTGCAGGGCTGGTAGAAGGCTGCTGAGTGTCCATGCGAGAAACTTCAGAAGGCCTTGCAGGACGCCCTCGACCAGCTCTGGACCTGGAAGGCCCGGCTGAAGACTGCACCGCTTCAGCATGGGCGGCAGCAGTCTAGGCTGGCTGGATGACAGGCAGTGACAAGGGCAGTGGCGGAGTGGCAATGGTGGGAGCGGGAATGCTATCATCCTGAGAGAGAACAGCAGGTTCCTGCTCCACTGACCCACTGCCACTCCCCCGGGGCAGCACCTCAGCATCCCTAGCAATCTGTTGGAGCACAGATTGCTGGCCTACTGCGACACTGTGAAAGCCCCAGTCGGCGGTGATAGACCCAGCCACGATGGCAGCAGTCAGTGCTTGCGTGGCATCAAGCTGAGACCGCATGAGAGAACTCTGAGATTGGATGCCACCAAGCATAGACTGCATTACAGCACTAAGACGTTGCATTGCTTCTGCCTGTGCTGCAATGGAAGCTACCATCCTTTGCAGACTGGAAATGATGGGCTGCATGGTGTGCGCAGAGCCTTGTGCAATGTTGGAGGCTGACTCTTCCACACTCCTTAACATTGCCGAGTGGCTCTCAGGCACCCTTGCCATTGCACCTACCATCTCCGTGTGCATGCCCATCACCCTTCTTCTAAACGTCACCCCATCGAGGTCCTCATCTGAGTCCCGTGCCGCAGAACTCGCACGCGAACTCGCCCTCCGGGGAGCTAGCCCCCAAGCTACCCTTTCCCCCTGGCTTTGCTGCAGCCCGCTCATCCCCAGTGCCTCACCCTGTGCAGATCCCACTACTATACTAGCCTCTAAAGAACACGTAGTGCCAGTATCTGAGCTGGTGCCTGCGGGTGCAACATGCGGTGACACGGTGTGTTCTTCCTCCTCCTCTTCTTCCGCCTTGCTCTCAACGGTGCCCTCAGGGACAGACTGCTCAGGTGCTTGCTGATTATCTGAAAGAATAAAGGCACAACAGTCAGGTTAAGGAGAGGGGAAGGGAGCAGGAAGGGAGAAATGTATTCATACAGCATGATTAGCTGGAAAGTGCAAAATGCTTGTGGGGTGAGGGGAAAGTGGGATGTGAGAAGAAGGAGTAGGGATGAACATACTATTGTTGTCCCCAAGGGGGTCAATGTCGCCAGTGGCCATGGCGCCCACCACCTGGCACCCAGTAATCTGCAGCACTCTATTCTCCAGCTCAGACAGTGGTTGGGTGTTGGCTTGTCCCCCGCCTGTGCACTCCTGCTTCCTCCTGTTGTGAGCCACCTTGGCCTGCAAGAGAAAGGAAAGTGTGTGAGTGAGTGTGGAGCAATGTGTTTGGGTGATGTGCCTGCCATAGTTGAATAGCTATCATTGTGTGCAAGGTGTGAGATGTGGGTGTGAGTGTTGGTATGTAAAGATTGTTTGTGGGTGAGTGCTGGATGTGTAGTGCTTTGGGCAATGTGTGAAAACTGTGGTTCAGAAGGTGGTATGTAGCATTTCTTAAAGCATTGACTCATCCTGACCACCCAAGTGAGATCGTTAAATTTCTTCCTGTCTTGTGTGTGGGTCCTGGGGACCATGTTGCTGCCTGAAACGTGCTGCGCTACCTCCCTCCACATGGTGCAGAAGACTTGCGGTGAGGGCCTCCTGCCACTTGCCGGGTAGAGCACCGCCCTCCATTTCTCCACAGTGAACATCAACGCCTCCAATGCTTGATCGCAGAATCTGCGGGCTCTCTCCATGGGACATGAATACAGCTGCTTCAGTCATCCGGCTCATTCTCCTTGACTTGCTGCTGCTTGCTGAGGCAGCTGTACTGCCAGCAATGCTGAGAATTAGTTTCTGTAGCATCAATGTACCTCCCCTTTAGGAACTGGAAATAGCATGTGGCGTTGATGACTTGCGATTAGACTGCACACAATATTGGTCCACCTGTGAGTGTAACACCAATGAGCTTAGGCTTTAAGGCTTGAATAAGTGCTCCAATCATTTCTTTGAGCAGTGAGAAGGAATTTTGCGTGCAGTCTAAAGCCAACTTTTCTAATGATCTCGCCCATTCCTAGGCTATAATGAATTTCTCGCCCTTTGTATCTGTCTTCAAAGTAGAAGACGCAAAATGTATACCAAAAATAGTGAACCAAGGGGCTAATGAAAGCAAGTAACTTAAAGTAAGTAATATCAGTAGAGAAAAAGTACTTGAGAAACTAATGGGACTAAAAGCCAATAAATGATATTGGGTCAAAGGATCAGGATAGTGAAACAGTTTGGGTGCAGATAAGAAATAATAAGGGGAAAAAGTCACTAGTGGGCGTAGTCTATAGGCCTCCTAACAGTTGCAACTCTATTGGTCGGAGTATAGATCAGGAAATAGTTGGGGCTTGTAATAAGGGAACAGCTATAATCATGGGGGATTTTAACTTTCATATTGACTGGACAAATCAAATTGGGCAGGGCAGCCTTGAGGAAGAGTTCATAGAGTGCATTAGGGATGGGTTCCTTGAGCAGTATGTTACTGAACCAACCAGGGGACAGGCAATCTTAGATCTGGTCCTGTGTAATGAGACAGGATTAATAAAAAATGTCCTAGTAAAGGATCCCCTTGGAATGAGTGACCATAACATGGTTGAATTCCAAATTCAGTTGGAGGGTGAGGGAGTTGGATCTCAAACCAGCGTACTAAGCTTAAATAAAGGAGACTATGAAGGTATGAGAGCAGAGTTGACTAAAGTGGACTGGGAAAATAGATTAAGGTGTAAGACAGTACATGAGCAGTGGTGTACATTCAAGGAGATATTTCACAACTTTCAAGAAAAATATATTCCACTGAGGAAAAAGGGGCGTAAAAGAAAAGACAGCCATCCGTGGCTAAGTAAAGTAATAAAGGATAGTATCCGACTGAAAACAAGGGCATATAAAGTAGCCAAATCTAGTGGGAGGATAGAAGATTGGGAAGCATTTAAAAGCCAGCAAACAATAACTAAAAGATTAATTAAGAAAGGGAAGATAGATTATGAAAGTAAACTAGCAAAAAATATAAAAACAGATAGCAAGAGTTTCTACAGTTATATAAAAAGAAAAAGGGTGGCTAAAGTGAATGTTGGTCCCTTAGAGGACGAGACCGGGAAATTAGTAGTGGGGAACATGGAGATGGCAAAAGTGCTGAACAAATATTTTGTATCAGTCTTTACAGTAGAGGACACTAAAAATATCCCAACACTTGACAAACAGGGGGCTATAGGGGGGGAGGAGCTAAACACGATTAAAATCACTAAGGAGGTGGTACACGGTAAGATAATGGGACTAAAGGCAGATAAATCCCCTGGGCCTGATGGCTTACATCCTAGGGTCTTGAGAGAAGTAGCGGTAGGGATTACGGATGCATTGGTGGTAATTTTTCAAAACTCCCTGGATTCAGGAAAGGTCCCAGCAGATTGGAAAACTGCTAATGTAACACCCTTATTTAAAAAGGGAGGTAGACAAAAGGCTGGAAACTATAGACCAGTTAGCCTAACATCTGTGGTTGGTAAAATGTTGGAGTCCATTATTAAGGAAGCAGTAACAGGACATTTGGATAAGCATAATTTAATCGGACAGAGTCAGCATGGTTTTATGAAGGGGAAGTCATGTTTGACAAATTTGCTCGAATTCTTTGAGGACGTAACAAACAGGGTGGATAAAGGGGAACCAGTTGATGTGATGTATTTGGACTTCCAAAAGGCATTTGACAAGGTGCCACACAAAAGCTTACTGCACAAGATAAAAAAATCACGGGACTGGGGGTAATATACTGGCATGGGTGGAAGATTGGCTATCTAACAGAAAACAGAGAGTTGGGATAAATGGTTCATTCTCGAGTTGGCAATCAGTAACTAGTGGTGTTCCGCAGGGGTCAGTGCTGGGACCCCAACTCTTTACAATCTATATTAACGATTTGGAGGAAGGGACCAAGTGCAACATATCCAAGTTTGCCGACGATACAAAGATGGGAGGGAAAGCAGTGAGTGAGGAGGACATAAAAAACCTGCAAAAGGACATAGACAGGCTAAGTGAGTGGGCAGAAATTTGGCAGATGGAATATAATGTTGGAAGGTGTGAGGTTATGCACTTTGGCAGAAAAAATCAAAGCAAGTTATTATCTAAATGGAGAGAAACTGCAAAGTGCTACAGTACAAAGGGATCTGGGGGTCCTGGTGCATGAAACACAGAAGATTAGTATGCAGGTACAGCAGGTGATCAGGAAGGCCAATGGAATCTTGGCTTTTATTGCAAGGGGGATGGAGTATAAAAGCAGGGAAGTCTTGCTTCAGTTATACAGGGTACTGGTGAGGCCACACCTGGAATACTGCGTACAGTTTTGGTTTCCATATTTAAGAAAAGATATAATTGCTCTCGAGACAGTTCAGAGAAGGTTCACTCGGTTGATTCCGGAGATGAGGGGATTGACTTATGAGGAAAGGTTGAGTAGGTTGGGCCTCTACTCTTTGGAATTCAGAAGAATGAGAGGCGATCTTATCGAAACATATAAGATTGTGAGGGGGCTTGATCGGGTGGATGCGGTGAGGATGTTTCCACTGATGGGTGAGACTAGAACTAGGGGGCATAATCTTAGAATAAGGGGCTGCCCTTTCAAAACTGAGATGAGGAGAAACTTCTTCACTCAGAGGGTAGTAAATCTATGGAATTTGCTACCTCAGAGAGCTGTGGAAGCTGTGACATTAAATAAATTTAAAACGGAGATAGACAGTTTCCTAGCTGATAAGGGAATTAGAGGTTACGGGGAGCGGGCAGGGAAGTGGACGTGAGTCTAGGTTCGGATCAGCCATGATCCTATTGAATGGCGGAGCAGGCCCAAGGGGCCGTATGGCCTACTCCTGCTCCTACTTCTTATGTTCTTATGTAAATCCCCTGGCCCTGATGGCCTACATCCTAGGGTTCTAAAAAAGGTGGCTGCAGAGATAGTGGATGCATTGGTTGTGATCTTCCAAAATTCCCCAGATTGAGGAACAATCCCAGCAGATTGGAAGATAGCAAATGTAACCCCGCTATTCAAGAAAGGAGGGAGACAGAAAACAGGCAACTACAGGCCAGTTAGCCTGACATCAGTAGTATGGAAAATGCAGACATCCATTATTAAAGCAGTGGTAACAGGGTACTTAGAAAATTATAATATGCAGAGTCAACATAGTTTTATGAAAGGTAAATGGTGTTTGACAAATTTATTAGAGTTTTTAGTGGATGTAACTAGCAGGGTAGATAAAGGGGAACCAGTGAATGTAGTATATTTGGATTTCCAAAAGGCATTCGATAAGGTGCCACATAACAGGCTATTAAGCAAGATAAGAGCACATGGGGTTGGAGGTAATATATTAGCATGGATAAAGGATTGGTTAACAGACAGAAAACAGAGAGTAGGGATAAATGGGTCATTTTCAGATTGGCAGGCTTTAACTAGTGAGGTGCCGCAAGGATCAGTGCTTAGGGCTCAGCTATTTACAATCTATATTAATGACTTTGATGAAGGGACCGAGTGCAACATATCCAAGTTTGTTGATGATACAAAGCTAGGTGGGAAAGTAAGCTGTGAGGAGGACACACCGAGCCTGCAAAGGGATATAGACAGGTTAAGTGAGTGGGTAATAAGGTGGCAGATGGAGTATAATGTTAGTAAATGTGAGGTTATTCACTTTGGTAGGAAGAATAGAAAAACAGAATCTTTTTTAAATGGTAAGAAACTATTAAATGTTGGTGTTCAGAGAGATTTAGGTGTCCTAGTACAAGAAAGACAGAGGCCTAGAAATTCACTAGCCTTAGCGCCGCTTTTGAGGCGCTAGAGGGACTAGCGCCAGAGTTATGGCCAGTTTAAAAATTCCCTGGGGCCCTAAATCGGCTTTGCACCGGTAGCGCTGCGCCGGCACCGATGACGTCATCGGTGTGCGCAGCGTCCCGGTTGCCGTGGTAACCCGCCCGAACTCCGAAATTGAGTTGCGGCCGCCTCGCCCATGGCAGCCGCAAGCAACATTCTGGCAGAGGTGCCTTACTCCAGTTTGCGCCGGCGCATTAAAGGCCCCGCGGCGGCCGGCCACTTTCCCGCCGGCCGCCTGCCCGCAGCTCCCTCCCCGGACTTCTCCCCCCCCCCCCGCCGGAACAGATGCAAGCCCGGCACTTGTCCGAGGTGCCGGGCTCATTTTTAAGCTGATTTGCGCGGGCCGCGGCCGGGTGCAGGCAGCTCCTCCTTAACGGGAGGAGGAGGCCTGCACGTCCCCAGCCTGCCGCACCGCATCGGGTGCCGCAGCGCCGGAATTGCGGCGCGAAACGGCAGTTAGCGCCGATGTACCGCCGCAAAGACCCTTCAGTAGCGCCGGCAGCCGTTTGGGCGCGGCGCCACTGAATTTTTGGCGCGCGCAGGGGACTTAGCGCCGGCACTAACTTCCGGCGCTAAAGCCCTGGCTAAGCCAAAACCCAATTTCTAGGCCAGAGAGTTAGCAAGCAGGTACAGTAAGCAATTAGGAAGGAAAATGGCATGTTGCCCTTTATTGCAAGGGGGTTAGAGTACAATTGCTACAATTGTACAGGGCTCTGGTGAGACCACACCTGGAGTACTGTCCACAGTTTTGGTCTCTTTATTTAAGGAAGGATATACTTGCCTTAGAGGCGGTGCAACGAAGGTTCAATAGATTGATTCCTGGGATGAGAGGGTTGTCCTATGAGGAGAGATTGAGTCGATTGGGCCTATACTCTCTGGAGTTTAAAAGAATGAGAGGTGATCTCATTGAAACATATAAGATTCTGAGGGGGATTGACAGGGTAGATGCTGAGAGATTGTTTCCCCCGACTGGAGAGTCTAGAGCTAGGGGGCATAGTCTCAGGATAAGGGATAGGCCTTTTAAGACTGAGATGAGGAGGAATTTCTTTCTTCAGAGGGTTGTGAATCTTTGGAATTCTCTGCCCCAAAGTGCTGTGGATGCTCAGTCGTTGAGTATATTCAAGGCTGAGATAGACAGATTTTTGTACTCCAGAGGAATCAAGGGATATGGGGATTGGGCACGAAAGTGGAGTTCAGGTCGAAGATCAGCCATGATCTTATTGAATGGCAGCGCAGGCTCGAGGGGCCATATGGCCTATTCCTGCTCCTAATTCTTATGTTCTTGTGTTCAATAGTGGAGGGAATAGCTTTATTTAGATATGTGCAGTCACAAACTGTTCTTTATTCTTCTCAACATCCATAGTACTGCTTTGTTTCTTGTTCCTGTGTTTTTTTGTTTTAGCTCCTCTGACTCCAAGAGACAATTGTCCTGTTATTTTTATTGCACCATGTGCAGCTGTTTCCTTCCTTGCACCCTGATGAAATGCTGGCACATTGCAATGTTGGAAATCCACGTAAATTAATTTGTGCTTATTTACCATCATAAAATGGTGCTTTGCACAACCCTCTCCAACATGATAACCATTTTGGCAACGATTGTCGCACTAAAACATAAAGCACATTGATAAGTAAGAGAACTGCATTCATCATTGTTGGGGAGCAGAGGAAACATTACACATCATCTAATCCATTGTAAAAGCTGATCTAGGAGTGCAAGCAAAAAAGGAAAATATTTCATTCCCCAGCTTCCACACCCAAATGCACAAACAAATTTGCACCCAAAATGCAAAACACAACATTCACTGTATTTAATTACTGTACCATTTAGAAATACTGTACTACGGAACGATCAGAATACCTTCCTCAACAACTAAATCTTTGGTCAAGGCCACCTACAGGTTAAAAAGCACAGCTTGTTATATTGCAGTGGTGCTTAGGAACAGATAAGAACAGATATGAGCCAAGTACAGTGAATTTTTTAATTAGTGTAGAGATTAAACACTAGGGGGGAAAAAATTCAGTATCGCCCCATTTGGGGCGCGATTATCGGCCGTGCGCAAAGTTTAGCGCTTGGCGCTAATTATCGCCTCCGACTGCAAACTTGGCTTTTATCGCCCCTGGAGGTGATTGGAGCGCTAAATCGGGCGCTTCACAACTGTCTTAAGGTGCAAAGGCCGAGGAGCGAGGCGCTACCTCAGAGCGCTGGCGAAGCTCATGTGATGTCAGTCAGCAATGGAACACAGACACACTGGCGCCGGCCAGTTCTTAAAGGGGAGTTCTGATGAAAGGTCATCGACCTGAAACGTTAACTCTGTTTCTCTCTTCACAGATGCTGCCTGACCTGCTGAGTTTCTCCAGCATTTTCTGTTTTTATCTTAAAGGGGAGGGTTGATCTTGCTCTCCATCCACATCCTGCTCATTGCAGCCTTGAATCTTGGCCTGGAGAGAACTGTACATCAAATCTGCTGCAAAGAACAATGGAGAGACCCAGGGAAAGAGCTCAGAGTGCAGCCCCCACAGTCTCTTCTAAATCGATACAAGGAAGGGCAAATCAAAATGAACCTGCAAAGTGCTGCTCAATACCCAAAACTCCTTCACACAACGTTGAATCTCTCCAGAAGTCTCTCTCTCTCGGAATGCGTGGTGCAAAAATGTCACCAACAAAAAAAGGTAGGAAGCGGTCACCTTTAAATAGCGCTCCCCCAGTCCCTTCCTGACTGCAAAACACTCCCCTCAACCTGTCGTTGCTAGCGGCAGGCGGTAAGGCAGGGGGCACCACTCAATATCCGGTCCGGGGCGCTACCGGGGTGTTGCACAATCGACTGACGTCACGATCTGCCGGCGCAGCAGATCGTGGCGGTAGTGTTTAGCGCCGCTGCAAAATGTCTAGTTAATTTCGTGAGCGGCGCAAACATTGCCGCGCCCAGGCGCTAGATGCTTTGCACCCAATTAGCGCCCTCTTAAGGCGCTAACGGGAGGCGCAAACCAACTGAATTTTCCCCCCTAGTACTGTCTAAATGGAAACTGACACCCATCACTGAGAAACTGCTGCGTTGTCAAACTAATGTGCACATTTGCACAGAACAGGATGCTGAGGTTTTCCTGTTTATCTTCCAGGTGCTGAAGAAAACCCAATAGCTTCTTACATTCAAGACTTTCAGCAAGCAGAGTAAAAAACAATCTTTACTCCTTTCACAATCTTCACTTACAAGCCAAACAGTAACTTATAGGCTATTTTAAAATGTCATTTAATTAAAACAGCGTTTTATACAGAATCCTGGAATTTTACAGCATGGAGGAGGCCATTCTGCCCGTGCAGCTGCTACGGCTCTCTGAAAATGCTGTCTATTTAGTCCCATTTCTCTGCTCCTTTCCCGTATCCTTTTGTTTTTTTCTTTTACAGATATTTATTTTCTTCCCTTTTAAAAGCGATTATGGATTCTGCCTCCACTGCAGGGCATTCCAAATCCTGCCAACACTCTGCTTAAAAATGTTTCTTTTAATCTCTCCCCTCGTTTTGGCGATTCTGTTAAATTTAGGCCCTGCAGGTTCTGCCTCCCTGATCAGTGGAAATAGATTTTTCCTATTTATGCTGCAGAGCCTCATTATTTTGAACATCGCTATCAAATCTTTATTTAACCTTTCTGTTCTGGTGCAAAAAGACTCTGACTTCTCCCCATAACTAAAGCTTCACATCCCTGGTAAATAAAAACTTTTAGTGGACCTCCCATTTTGTTGCTAACCATAAGTTGTAGTAAGTGTTGTTTTATATAAGGATATAGGAGCAGCGTTGCATATAACGCACAATATTATTCTGTTGCTAAGTGAGAGGTCTGCGTAACCTGCCGGGTTGTTTTAAAAGTCTAATTATGGTAACTAATCACATCTTGAGAAAACTAGAGGGTAATTGCTTTATCTTGGACTTGGGAGTGGAGAGGGATATGGAAGGCATTGGGAAGCAGGGAAGGAGTGGGACCACGTAGGGAAGAACTCGAGTGCTAGAGAAGGACTCCTAACGGACAGCGATTAAGCATGAGGCTGTCAAGGAGGGATTGGTACTCATGGAGAAAATGTGTTTCCAGGGATTTCGGCTTTAGGGAGATATCATTTTGCAGGAATTACAACACTATACAGGGAATTTTTGAGTGAGAATAAACGGTTTAATTAGAACCATTTCTCAAGGATTTATGTTAGAAATGTAAGTTTGCTAAATGCCACTTGCTACTTGCTACTTTTTGTGGGAGGGGGGGGATTTCCCTCTACATTACAGCACATATGCGCATATTTCTGGGGTGTAACACAGAAGAAAAAGGGGCAGAGACCCCCTCGTCTCAATTACTCCTCCATTTGAGCTTTACGCATGAACACCATAGCCCAAACCATAGGTTTCTATTCAATGGAAGGATTCCAAAAAGTCTAGGTCTGGATGCCATTCACAGCACCCTTCGTGCTCCTGCAGAAAGGAGGGCACCATATATGAATGCCTGCGTCTGCGCTCACTTGGAGGTCGAACTCAACACCTTCACCGAAGCGTACAAGAGCATGGGCCTTACACTAAACATCCGTAAGACAAAGGTCCTCTACCAACCTGTCCCCGCCACACAGTACTGCCCCCCGATTATCAAAATCCACGACAAGGCCTTGGACAACATGGACCACTTTCCATACCTCGGGAGCCTACTGTCAACAAGGGCAGACGTCAACAATTAAGTCCAACACCGCCTTCAGTGTGCCAGTGCAGCCTTCGGTCGCCTGAGGAAGAGAGTGTTTGAAGACCAGGACCTCAAACCCGGCACTAAGCTCATGGTCTACAGAGCAGCAGTGATACCCGCCCTGCTGTGTGCCTCAGAGACATGGAGCATGTACAGCAGGCACCTCAAAGCACTGGAGAGGTACCACCAACACTGCCTCCGCAAGATCCTGCAAATCCATTGGCAGGATAGGCGCACCAACGTCAGTGTTCTCGCTCAGGCCAACATCCCCAGCATCGAAGCTTTGACCACGCTCGATCAGCTCCGATGGACGGGTCACATTGTCCGCATGCCCTATACGAGACTCCCAAAACAAGCGCTCTACTCGGAGCTCCAACATGGCAAGGGAGCCCCAGGTGGACAGAGGAAACGCTTCAAGGACACCCTCAAAGCTTCCTTGAAAAAGTGCAACATCCCCACTGACGCCTGGGAATCCCTGGCCCAAGACCACACAAAGTGGAGGAGAAGCATCCGGGAAGGCGCCAAACACCTCGAGTCTCTTCACCGGGAGCAAGCAGAAGCCAAGCGCAAGCAGCGCAAGGAGCACACATCAACCCAAGCACCCCACCCGCCCGCCCCTTCAACCACCGTCTGCCCCACCTGTGACAGAGGCTGTAGGTCCCACATTGGACTCACCAGTCACTTGAGAACTCGTTTTTAATGTGGAAGCAAGTCACCCTCGGTTCCGAGGGACTGCCTGAGAAGATATATGAACAGCTGTTGGCACTTGTAAAGTGATCGGGGCCTAAGGAGGATTGGCATGTGTTGTGTATGTACCTTTAAGAGAAGAACTGATTCTATACTGCAGTACCGGCAGTGACCACCCCTGTATATAAAGCCATAGCAGGCTTCTGTATTTCAGTCTTAAGTTACCCTGTGTTCAGCTGCAAGCACGAGCAGAGGGAGCAGCCAGACTTTGGAGAGTGGATTAAAGTGGTGGTCCCCTGACCAGGAAGAGGAGGAGAACGTTGGACCACCACCACCAATTCCACCATCATTACATCAACTGAGGTGCCTGGAGAGAGAGGACAGAGGAGGAGAAGGAGAAAGGAGGCCTACATCAACATCAACCAGGGGAGAGGCCTTTTCTATCACTGCCTCCCCAACTTGGCCTCCACTTCAGGAGAGAGGGGAGAGAAACCAACTGCTTGAAAGGAGGGAAGAAAACTTCATCCGGAACATCTACAGGTGGGTGTTATTTGGGGCACTCTCCCAAGACTTTGTATTTTAGGTGGGGGGAGAAAAGAAGAAGCAAGGCCGGATCATCAAGGGGTGTAGTGTGTGCTCTTGTTAAAAGCTAGGCCACACACACCACTAATTAGCATCCCTTCTATTGCCTGCCCTGGGAGAGCTTGGAGCTGCCCAAGGTGAAGTCCTTAATTTAATTTAATTACATCGTTAAGACCTGTTGCAGGACTAAGCCTGGGCTTCTCCAGCTTTTCCAGGTGAAGACGTCTTCTCCCCCTGCCAGAAGACCACCATCACCAAAGACTTTTTCCATCGGAGAGTGCAACCCTGCCTACACCCACCCACCATCCTGAGTGGCAACACTGCCCTTTGCGGCCTCCCTCCTTCCCACCCCCCCCACCTCTCTCTCTCTCTCTTTGTCTCTCTCTGCCTGTCTTTCTAAGGCACCTTAGTTTCATCTATTTTATTAATTGCCAATTGAGCAGAGGGGCGAGGGCTCCTCTCCCAATTTAAATCAATAAGGAGAGAGGTGTGTCCTCATTTTAATCAGCTCCCTCTGCTCAATAGAGGACAAAAAAATATATATATATATACACCGAGGCCATTAACACCTTCAGGCCTGTGACTTGGGGTGAGTGTAGCCCTTAAAAAAAGCACCCCAGAATGGCGACTGCATCTTCGCCGGTGGCGGGGCCAGCCGGGACCTATGCGAGAGTGGTAGCCACAGCCACAGCTGCTCCCGCTGTTCCTGCTGCCCCGTCACCTTTTCGATTAATAACAAAAAAGCTTGGGGTGAAGAGCTACACTCACCCCACTATGACCATCGAGGCCTGCGTCAAGGCCATGGCTGGGGTTGTCGGCCCCTCAGCCATCGTCGCGGCCTCGAAAATGTATGGGAAGGCTGTGTTCTTCCTGGGGTCGGAGCGGGCGGTGTCCCTGGCTGTCGCCAAGGGGCTCACCGTGGGCGGGACCTTCCTGCCGGTGGATCCTCTCGAGGCCACCGCGCAGAGGATCATTATTTCCAACGTCCCGCCCTATGTTCCTGGTGAGCTCCTCCTTCCCCATTTGCGACAACTTGGGGAGGTGAGGTCGGGGATCACGCCCATCCCGCTCGGCTTCCGGGAGGCCAGCCTTCGCCACGTCTTCTCCTTCCGGCGCCAGCTGTTTATCCAGCTGGCGCGGGAGGAGGACACTGAAGGGGCGTTCGTCGTCCTCCACGAGGGGACCGCCTACCGCGCCTTTTGGACGTCGGACGGTGTGAGGTGCCATGCCTGCAGGGAGGTGGGGCACATCAGGAGGAACTGCCCTGCCTCCAAGGCCGCCGGATCATCTCGTGCGGCCGAGGCTGGCGCCGCCGCCGCCGCCCTTCCCCCCGGATCTGCCCGCGCGTCAAGTACGTCTGATGCGCGGTTGACGTCGGGGGCCGATGCCACCAAGGCCTCCGGCGGCGGGGAGGGAGCGTGTCCGGCCGGAAAGAAGGCGCGGGGAAAAAAGAAGCACCTTAGGGCAGGTCCCCCCGTGGATGGTGAGCCCTTGCCCCTTGAGCCCCTTACACCCGCGCTCCTCGCGGAGTTGATCAGGGCAGATGTGAGCGGGAGGGGCCCCGTGCCCGAGCCTGTGGCCGCAACCGCCGCAGCAGTAATGCCAATACCTGCGGCCGGGCTCGGGCCCGAGGAACCCGACAAACCTGCTCCGCCGGAGGGAGTCGAGGAGGAGGCCTTTGCAGACATGGAGGTCTCCCTCGCTCCCTCCGTGCTAAAAAGAAGGCGCGACCCCCTGGATGAGGAGGAGGACCGGGAGGAGGAAGGTCCCTCCGAGCAGGGGGAGTCGTCGCCCGCCGCGGGTACTGCGCCCCCCCGCCCCCCCAGCGCTGTCGTCATCACCAGCGATCGGCAGGGGTCGCCTGTCCCTCGGGAGGCTGAGGCAGATGTGTCTGTCCAGCACGTGCCTCCCGGGGATGGGGATGAGACCCTGCCCGTGGGGGGGGTTGCGGAACAACCCGCGGCAGTAATTGAAGTTGACCTTTTATCGGTGTCGTTACCCCTCGCCGGGTCGGGCAGCCTGGGGGCTGGGTCGGGCGAGCTCGAGGATAATGAGCTCGCCCAATGCGACCCGGACGTCTCCCAGGGGATGCTCGTCCTGGTAGAGCTTTTAATTCAAAACCCCCCGTCCGCTGGGTCGGAGGTTGGTGGCGGGGAGGAGGATGGCCCCCTGGCTGCGTCTCTGGTGCCGGACGTACTGGAGGAGCTGGAAATTGTTCTCTCCCCGGTTTCTCCGGTCGTTCCGGCGTCTGAGGCGGAGGGGAGCTCTGAACCGCCGCCGTCTTCTGGCCCGGCACCCCTAGAGGAGCCCAGGGAGAAATCCTCTGCCGCCGATCCTGGGGGTGGGATCCGGGCGGAGACGGGGCTGGCTGGCGCGGCCGAGTCGTTCGCTTCGCACTGCGCGGCGGACGGGTCGGCCGCTGGTGACGACCCCCTGGAGGAGGATGGGGACTCGGTGATGGGCACGGAGGACGATTCGGACTCCAGCGCCGACGTGGCGATGGATGACCTCGTGCCCCTTGCCGAGTCTCCCCTCATTTCCGTAAGGGAACTCCGGGATTTTATGGCCACGTGCCTGGGTCAGCGCAATAAGGTCCGGCTGGCCCTCGACAGGTGGACGGAGCTGGCGCTGCTCATCGATTCCGTCCGCGCCGCCGTTTAGATCTTGGGCGCGGACGAGGGTGTGAACCCGCTCGAGCTGCGTCGGCTCACAACGTTTCTCACTGGGCTGCTGAGGAAGTGGCGGCGGACCAGCGGCTGCGCTTCCTCGCCCCGTTAGGTGTAGGTAGAGGTTGCACTATGCTTCTGACATGAAGATAACCATAGCCAGCCTCAACATCAATGGCAGCAGGGAGGCGCGCCGCAGATTCAATAACTTCTCGGTCCTTCGGGACGGGAAGTATGCGGTGTGCTTCCTGCAAGAAACCCACACCGTTCCGGGAGACGAAGCCACGTGGCTCCTGGAGTGGCAAGGAGGGGTCAGCATGAGTCACCTCTCCAACAATTCCAGCGGGGTGGCTATCTTGCTGGCCCCGCATTTTCAGCCGGAGATCTTGGGGGTCAAGGAGCACGTGCCGGGCCGCTTGCTCCAGGTCACTGTTCGCCTGGGGGGCGTGCCGCTCCATCTAGTGAACGTGTACGCCCCTCAGACCAGTGCGCAGCAAGTGCGCTTCTTCGAAGAAGTGTCCGCTCTCTTGGGCTCCATCGACGTGGGCGAGTGCGTCATCCTCGGGGGGGATTTTAACTGCACCCTCGAGGCGAGGGACCGTTCGGGTCCCCCGCGAAGCCCGGCGGCGATGGAGAAGTTGAGGGACCTGGTTGGGTCCTTCGACTTGGTGGACGTCTGGCGAAATCTCCACCCCGACTCCAGCGCCTTCACTAGCGTGAGGTCTGGAGGAGGAAGGTCCAGAATCGACCGCCTCTACATTTCCCGGGCGTTCGTCTCCTGCGTTCCGGCAGCTTCCATGCGGCCGGTGCCGTGCACGGACCACCACCTGGTGTGGGCGGAGCTCGCTCCGCTGCGCGCGCGGGGGGGGTCCGTGTACTGGCATTTTAACAACCTGCTGCTGGAGGACGCACGGTTCCGGGATTCGTTTCGTCGATTCTGGGCCGACTGGAGAAGGAAGCAGGGGGGCTTCCCCTCCTTGAGGCTATGGTGGGATGTGGGCAAGGCTCACATCCTTCTCTTCTGTCAGGAGTACGCGAAGGGGTCGACCAAGAGGCGGGAGGCCCGGGTCGGGCGGTTGGAGAAGGAGGTGCTCGACCTGGAGTCCCGTCTCGGTCAGGTCGTCGAGGACCCGGCCCTGCGGAAGGTGTACGAAGAGAAGAAGGGCGCGCTGAAGGACCTGCAGCTCGTCGGGTCCCGAGGCGCGTACGTGAGGTCGCGGATCCAGCTCCTGCGGGACCTGGACCGCGGCTCCCCCTTCTTCTACTCGCTGGAAAAAAGACGGGGGGTCCGTAAGCAGCTCTTGGGGCTGCTGGCCGACGACGGATCTCTGGTCTCGGATCCGGAGGGAATCAGCGCGGAGACCCGCGCCTATTACGGGGCTCTGTTCTCTCCGGATCCGTCCAGCGAGGATGCGCGCAGAGTTTTGTGGGAGGACCTGACGAAGGTTGGCCCGGAGGGCGCCGAAAAATTGGACGCTCCGCTAAGTCTGGCGGAGCTGACCGGCGCCCTCCGCCAGCTCTCTAGGGGAAAGTCCCCGGGGCTGGACGGGCTGACCGTGGAGTTCCACAGGGCGTTCTGGGACGTCTTGGGGGGCGACTACGCGCGGGTCCTGGGGGAAAGTTTGGCGACCGGGGAGATGCCCCTCTCTTGGCGCAGGGCGGTCATTGTCCTGCTGCCTAAGAAGGGCGATCTCCGTCTCCTTAAGAACTGGCGCCCGGTCTCCCTCCTCAGCACGGACTATAAAATCTTTGCCAGGGCCATGTCTGCTCGCCTTGGCACCGTGCTGGCCCACATGATCCACCCCGACCAGTCCTACACGGTCCCGGGCCGGACCATCCACGATAACATCCATCTGGTCCGGGACCTGGTCCACCACTCCCAGAGGGCTGGTCTGTCGGTCGCCTTCCTTTCCCTGGATCAGGAGAAGGCGTTCGACAGGGTGGATCACGAGTATCTCTTCGGGACTCTGCGCGCATTCGGGTTCGGGACGCATTTCGTCGCCCGGATCCGACTTCTGTACGCCGCCGCGGAGTGTCTGATTAAAGTTAACGGGTCCTTGACGGCGCCCCTTCGCTTCGGGAGGGGGGTGCGTCAGGGATGCCCCATGTCCGGTCAGTTATATGCCATTTGCGTGGAGCCTTTCCTGCGCCTCTTGCGGAAGAGGTTGACGGGACTGGCTCTGCAAGGGCCGGGCGTGGAGGTGGTCCTCTCGGCTTACGCCGATGACGTGCTCCTCACGGTCACGGATCCCGCTGACTTGCGGAGGATGCGGGAATGCCAGCAGATTTACTCGGACGCATCCTCCGCCAAGATCAACTGGGAGAAATGTTCCGGACTCCTGGTGGGTCAGTGGCGGGTGGACTCCCCGCCGGAGGAGTTCAGGCCTTTCGCCTGGAGCACCACGCACCTCCTCTATTTGGGAGTCTACCTTAGCCCTGCCGAGGACGCTTGGCCGGCGAACTGGCAAGAGCTGGAGGCCAAAGTCACCGCTCGCCTAGGACGCTGGACAGGACTGCTCCGAGTGTTGTCCTACAGGGGTCGAGCGCTGGTCATAAACCAGCTGGTGGCCGCCATGTTGTGGTACCGGTTGGTCACTTTGATCCCTCCCCCTGCGTTTGTCGCCAAGATTCAGAAGAAGCTCATCGACTTCTTCTGGGACAAAAGGAAGCACTGGGTCTCTGCCGCGGTTCTGTGTCTCCCGCTTAGGGAGGGCGGTCAGGCGCTGGTGTGCCTTCGCACCCAGGCTGCGACTTTCCGTCTTCAGACGCTGCAGAGATACCTGTACGTCGAGAATCCTCCGAGATGGTGTGCGCTGGCGACGTTTTTCTTCCGCCAGCTGCATGGCCTCAATTACGACACGCAGCTCCTGTTTGCGAAAGTGGGCAGCAGACGTGCCGGCCTGCGGGAGCTGCCTGTCTTCTACCAGGAACTACTATGGGTTTGGAACTACGTCGCTTCCAGGCGGAGCTCTCCCCCGTCAGGAGCGGCGGCTCTCCTTCGGGAGCCGCTGCTCAGGAATCCGCACCTCCACGAACACGGGTTCGGGCGGCTGGCGGAGGGTAGGGCTGTGGCTGGCAAGGTGACCAGAGTCGGGGACCTGCTCGATGGCGGAGGAGCGGGCTGGATGGCGCCGGAGGAGCTGGCGCGGCGCCTGTCCTGGGCCAACGTCCAGCTCGCGGTCGAAACCATCGAATCGGTAAAAGCGGCACTGGGCCCCGACTCCACTAGGTGTATCGAGGCGGCTCAAGCACGTGGGGCGATCCCGTCCGAGCTTACCCCCGTTCGGACGGAATTCCTCATCGGCGCCCGGCCCCGAAACTCCCCTCGGGAACCTGCGCCTCACAACTTGAGCCGTCTCGAGGAAATACCCTCCGTGCCTTTTCATTCCGCGCGGAGGGGTTTCCTGTACGGGCTGCTCCTGCACACTCTCCACTTTGCCATCTTCGTCTACCGTCCGGACACGCCTTGGCGTGGCGTTTTGCCGACCGGCGGTAGCGGAGGTCCCCAATGGAGGGCTCTCTATGCGGGAGTCCTCCCTTGTTCCATCGGGGACTTGGCCTGGAGGGTGTTGCACGGAGCGGTCCCGTGCAATAAGGTTTTAAGTAGGTTCACGGACTCCCAGGCCGCCTGCATTTTTTGCGGCCTGGAGGAGTCCGTGTTTCACGTTTATATGGATTGTGAGAGGTTGCAGCCCCTCTTTCACTACTTGAAGGGGCTGCTCCTCGATTTTTGGTTGCACTTCAGTCCCACGCTCTTGATCTACGGTCACCCGGTGCGGAGGGGAGCGGACAGGTTGGAGGACCTCCTTGTGGGCCTGCTCCTGGGCCTGGCTAAAAGAGCCATCAATTGGTCCAGGCAGCGGGCGGTCGAGGGGGTCGTCCAGCCGGATTGCCTGCATCTCTTCCGCGGCCATGTTCGCGCCCGGGTGGCCCTGGAGATGGAGCACGCGGTGTCCGCCGGTGCGCTTGAGTATTTCCGCGACCGATGGGCGCCGCGGGGACTGGAGTGCATCATCAACACGGAAAACCAAATTTTAATTTGATTTGTTAAGCTTTAGTTGAACTTTTGTTTATTTACAGTTGAATTGGGTTTTTTTTTGGGTCCAAATAAAAGAGTACCCTGTGTTCAGCTGCAAGCACGAGCAGAGGGAGCAGCCAGACTTTGGAGAGTGGATTAAAGTGGTGGTCCCCTGACCAGGAAGAGGAGGAGAACGTTGGACCACCACCACCAATTCCACCATCATTACATCAACTGAGGTGCCTGGAGAGAGAGGACAGAGGAGGAGAAGGAGAAAGGAGGCCTACATCAACATCAACCAGGGGAGAGGCCTTTTCTATCACTGCCTCCCCAACTTGGCCTCCACTTCAGGAGAGAGGGGAGAGAAACCAACTGCTTGAAAGGAGGGAAGAAAACTTCATCCGGAACATCTACAGGTGGGTGTTATTTGGGGCACTCTCCCAAGACTTTGTATTTTAGGTGGGGGGAGAAAAGAAGAAGCAAGGCCGGATCATCAAGGGGTGTAGTGTGTGTGTGTGCTCTTGTTAAAAGCTAGGCCACACACACCACTAATTAGCATCCCTTCTATTGCCTGCCCTGGGAGAGCTTGGAGCTGCCCAAGGTGAAGTCTTTAATTTAATTTAATTTAATTACATCGTTAAGACCTGTTGCAGGACTAAGCCTGGGCTTCTCCAGCTTTTCCAGGTGAAGACGTCTTCTCCCCCTGCCAGAAGACCACCATCACCAAAGACTTTTTCCATCGGAGAGTGCAACCCTGCCTACACCCACCCACCATCCTGAGTGGCAACACTGCCCTTTGCGGCCTCCCTCCTTCCCACCCCCCCCACCTCTCTCTCTCTCTCTCTTTGTCTCTCTCTGCCTGTCTTTCTAAGGCACCTTAGTTTCATCTATTTTATTAATTGCCAATTGAGCAGAGGGGAGAGGCCACTCTCCCAATTTAAATCAATAAGGAGAGAGGTGTGTCCTCATTTTAATCAGCTCCCTCTGCTCAATAGAGGACAAAAAAATATATATATATATACACCGAGGCCATTAACACCTTCAGGCCTGTGACTTGGGGTGAGTGTAGCCCTTAAAAAAAAAAAGCACCCCAGAATGGCGACTGCATCTTCGCCGGTGGCGGGGCCAGCCGGGACCTATGCGAGAGTGGTAGCCACAGCCACAGCTGCTCCCGCTGTTCCTGCTGCCCCGTCACCTTTTCGATTAATAACGAAAAAGCTTGGGGTGAAGAGCTACACTCACCCCACTATGACCATCGAGGCCTGCGTCAAGGCCATGGCTGGGGTTGTCGGCCCCTCAGCCATCGTCGCGGCCTCGAAAATGTATGGGAAGGCTGTGTTCTTCCTGGGGTCGGAGCGGGCGGTGTCCCTGGCTGTCACCAAGGGGCTCACCGTGGGCGGGACCTTCCTGCCGGTGGATCCTCTCGAGGCCACCGCGCAGAGGATCATTATTTCCAACGTCCCGCCCTATGTTCCTGGTGAGCTCCTCCTTCCCCATTTGCGACAACTTGGGGAGGTGAGGTCGGGGATCACGCCCATCCCGCTCGGCTTCCGGGAGGCCAGCCTTCGCCACGTCTTCTCCTTCCGGCGCCAGCTGTTTATCCAGCTGGCGCGGGAGGAGGACACTGAAGGGGCGTTCGTCGTCCTCCACGAGGGGACCGCCTACCGCGCCTTTTGGACGTCGGACGGTGTGAGGTGCCATGCCTGCAGGGAGGTGGGGCACATCAGGAGGAACTGCCCTGCCTCCAAGGCCACCGGATCATCTCGTGCGGCCGAGGCTGGCGCCGCCGCCGCCGCCCTTCCCCCCGGATCTGCCCGCGCGTCAAGTACGTCTGATGCGCGGTTGACGTCGGGGGCCGATGCCACCAAGGCCTCCGGCGGGGGGGAGGGAGCGTGTCCGGCCGGAAAGAAGGCGCGGGGAAAAAAGAAGCACCTTGGGGCAGGCCCCCCCGTGGATGGTGAGCCCTTGCCCCTTGAGCCCCTTACACCCGCGCTCCTCGCGGAGTTGATCAGGGCAGATGTGAGCGGGAGGGGCCCCGTGCCCGAGCCTGTGGCCGCAACCGCCGCAGCGGTAATGCCAATACCTGCGGCCGGGCTCGGGCCCGAGGAACCCGACAAACCTGCTCCGCCGGAGGGAGTCGAGGAGGAGGCCTTTGCAGACATGGAGGTCTCCCTCGCTCCCTCCGTGCTAAAAAGAAGGCGCGACCCCCTGGATGAGGAGGAGGACCGGGAGGAGGAAGGTCCCTCCGAGCAGGGGGAGTCGTCGCCCGCCGCGGGTACTGCGCCCCCCCGCCCCCCCAGCGCTGTCGTCATCACCAGCGATCGGCAGGGGTCGCCTGTCCCTCGGGAGGCTGAGGCAGATGTGTCTGTCCAGCACGTGCCTCCCGGGGATGGGGATGAGACCCTGCCCGTGGGGGGGGTTGCAGAACAACCCGCGGCAGTAATTGAAGTTGACCTTTTATCGGTGTCGTTACCACTCGCCGGGTCGGGCAGCCTGGGGGCTGGGTCGGGCGAGCTCGAGGACAATGAGCTCGCCCAATGCGACCCGGACGTCTCCCAGGGGATGCTCGTCCTGGTAGAGCTTTTAATTCAAAACCCCCCGTCCGCTGGGTCGGAGGTTGGTGGCGGGGAGGAGGATGGCCCCCTGGCTGCGTCTCTGGTGCCGGACGTACTGGAGGAGCTGGAAATTGTTCTCTCCCCGGTTTCTCCGGTCGTTCCGGCATCTGAGGCGGAGGGGAGCTCTGAACCGCCGCCGTCTTCTGGCCCGGCACCCCTAGAGGAGCCCAGGGAGAAATCCTCTGCCGCCGATCCTGGGGGTGGGATCCGGGCGGAGGCGGGGCTGGCTGGCGCGGCCGAGTCGTTCGCTTCGCACTGCGCGGCGGACGGGTCGGCCGCTGGTGACGACCCCCTGGAGGAGGATGGGGACTCGGTGATGGGCACGGAGGACGATTCGGACTCCAGCGCCGACGTGGCGATGGATGACCTCGTGCCCCTTGCCGAGTCTCCCCTCATTTCCGTAAGGGAACTCCGGGATTTTATGGCCACGTGCCTGGGTCAGCGCAATAAGGTCCGGCTGGCCCTCGACAGGTGGTCGGAGCTGGCGCTGCTCATCGATTCCGTCCGCGCCGCCGTTAAGATCTTGGGCGCGGACGAGGGTGTGAACCCGCTCGAGCTGCGTCGGCTCACAACGTTTCTCACTGGGCTGCTGAGGAAGTGGCGGCGGACCAGCGGCTGCGCTTCCTCGCCCCGTTAGGTGTAGGTAGAGGTTGCACTATGCTTCTGACATGAAGATAACCATAGCCAGCCTCAACATCAACGGCAGCAGGGAGGCGCGCCGCAGATTCAATAACTTCTCGGTCCTTCGGGACGGGAAGTATGCGGTGTGCTTCCTGCAAGAAACCCACACCGTTCCGGGAGACGAAGCCACGTGGCTCCTGGAGTGGCAAGGAGGGGTCAGCATGAGTCACCTCTCCAACAATTCCAGCGGGGTGGCTATCTTGCTGGCCCCGCATTTTCAGCCGGAGATCTTGGGGGTCAAGGAGCACGTGCCGGGCCGCTTGCTCCATGTCACTGTTCGCCTGGGGGGCGTGCCGCTCCATCTAGTGAACGTGTACGCCCCTCAGACCAGTGCGCAGCAAGTGCGCTTCTTCGAAGAAGTGTCCGCTCTCTTGGGCTCCATCGACGTGGGCGAGTGCGTCATCCTCGGGGGGGATTTTAACTGCACCCTCGAGGCGAGGGACCGTTCGGGTCCCCCGCGAAGCCCGGCGGCGATGGAGAAGTTGAGGGACCTGGTTGGGTCCTTCGACTTGGTGGACGTCTGGCGAAATCTCCACCCCGACTCCAGCGCCTTCACTAGCGTGAGGTCTGGGGGAGGAAGGTCCAGAATCGACCGCCTCTACATTTCCCGGGCGTTCGTCTCCTGCGTTCCGGCAGCTTCCATGCGGCCGGTGCCGTGCACGGACCACCACCTGGTGTGGGCGGAGCTCGCTCCGCTGCGCGCGCGGGGGGGGTCCGTGTACTGGCATTTTAACAACCTGCTGCTGGAGGACGCACGGTTCCGGGATTCGTTTCGTCGATTCTGGGCCGACTGGAGAAGGAAGCAGGGGGGCTTCCCCTCCTTGAGGCTATGGTGGGATGTGGGCAAGGCTCACATCCGTCTCTTCTGTCAGGAGTACGCGAAGGGGTCGACCAAGAGGCGGGAGGCCCGGGTCGGGCGGTTGGAGAAGGAGGTGCTCGACCTGGAGTCCCGTCTCGGTCAGGTCGTCGAGGACCCGGCCCTGCGGAAGGTGTACGAAGAGAAGAAGGGCGCGCTGAAGGACCTGCAGCTCGTCGGGTCCCGAGGCGCGTACGTGAGGTCGCGGATCCAGCTCCTGCGGGACCTGGACCGTGGCTCCCCCTTCTTCTACTCGCTGGAAAAAAGACGGGGGGTCCGTAAGCAGCTCTTGGGGCTGCTGGCCGACGACGGATCTCTGGTCTCGGATCCGGAGGGAATCAACGCGGAGACCCGCGCCTATTACGGGGCTCTGTTCTCTCCGGATCCGTCCAGCGAGGATGCGCGCAAAGTTTTGTGGGAGGACCTGACGAAGGTTGGCCCGGAGGGCGCCGAAAAATTGGACGCTCCGCTAAGTCTGGCGGAGCTGACCGGCGCCCTCCGCCAGCTCTCTAGGGGAAAGTCCCCGGGGCTGGACGGGCTGACCGTGGAGTTCCACAGGGCGTTCTGGGACGTCTTGGGGGGCGACTACGCGCGGGTCCTGGGGGAAAGTTTGGCGACCGGGGAGATGCCCCTCTCTTGGCGCAGGGCGGTCATTGTCCTGCTGCCTAAGAAGGGCGATCTCCGCCTCCTTAAGAACTGGCGCCCGGTCTCCCTCCTCAGCACGGACTATAAAATCTTTGCCAGGGCCATGTCTGCTCGCCTTGGCACCGTGCTGGCCCACATGATCCACCCCGACCAGTCCTACACGGTCCCGGGCCGGACCATCCACGATAACATCCATCTGGTCCGGGACCTGGTCCACCACTCCCAGAGGGCTGGTCTGTCGGTCGCCTTCCTTTCCCTGGATCAGGAGAAGGCGTTCGACAGGGTGGATCACGAGTATCTCTTCGGGACTCTGCGCGCATTCGGGTTCGGGACGCATTTCGTCGCCCGGATCCGACTTCTGTACGCCGCCGCGGAGTGTCTGATTAAAGTTAACGGGTCCTTGACGGCGCCCCTTCGCTTCGGGAGGGGGGTGCGTCAGGGATGCCCCATGTCCGGTCAGTTATATGCCATTTGCGTGGAGCCTTTCCTGCGCCTCTTGCGGAAGAGGTTGACGGGACTGGCTCTGCAAGGGCCGGGCGTGGAGGTGGTCCTCTCGGCTTACGCCGATGACGTGCTCCTCACGGTCACGGATCCCGCTGACTTGCGGAGGATGCGGGAATGCCAGCAGATTTACTCGGACGCATCCTCCGCCAAGATCAACTGGGAGAAATGTTCCGGACTCCTGGTGGGTCAGTGGCGGGTGGACTCCCTGCCGGAGGAGTTCAGGCCTTTCGCCTGGAGCACCACGCACCTCCTCTATTTGGGAGTCTACCTTAGCCCTGCCGAGGACGCTTGGCCGGCGAACTGGCAAGAGCTGGAGGCCAAAGTCACCGCTCGCTTAGGACGCTGGACAGGACTGCTCCGAGTGTTGTCCTACAGGGGTCGAGCGCTGGTCATAAACCAGCTGGTGGCCGCCATGTTGTGGTACCGGTTGGTCACTTTGATCCCTCCCCCTGTGTTTGTCGCCAAGATTCAGAAGAAGCTCATCGACTTCTTCTGGGACAAAAGGAAGCACTGGGTCTCTGCCGCGGTTCTGTGTCTCCCGCTTAGGGAGGGCGGTCAGGCGCTGGTGTGCCTTCGCACCCAGGCTGCGACTTTCCGTCTTCAGACGCTGCAGAGATACCTGTACGTCGAGAATCCTCCGAGATGGTGTGCGCTGGCGACGTTTTTCTTCCGCCAGCTGCATGGCCTCAATTACGACACGCAGCTCCTGTTTGCGAAAGTGGGCAGCAGGCGTGCTGGCCTGCGGGAGCTGCCTGTCTTCTACCAGGAACTACTATGGGTTTGGAACTACGTCGCTTCCAGGCGGAGCTCTCCCCCGTCAGGAGCGGCGGCTCTCCTTCGGGAGCCGCTGCTCAGGAATCCGCACCTCCACGAACACGGGTTCGGGCGGCTGGCGGAGGGTAGGGCTGTGGCTGGCAAGGTGACCAGAGTCGGGGACCTGCTCGATGGCGGAGGAGCGGGCTGGATGGCGCCGGAGGAGCTGGCGCGGCGCCTGTCCTGGGCCAACGTCCAGCTCGCGGTCGAAACCATCGAATCGGTAAAAGCGGCACTGGGCCCCGACTCCACTAGGCGTATCGAGGCAGCTCAAGCACGTGGGGCGATCCCGTCCGAGCTTACCCCCGTTCGGACGGAATTCCTCATCGGCGCCC
Organism: Somniosus microcephalus; assembly: GCF_052327205.1. Taxonomy (NCBI): domain Eukaryota; kingdom Metazoa; phylum Chordata; class Chondrichthyes; order Squaliformes; family Somniosidae; genus Somniosus; species Somniosus microcephalus. Next base: position 77,287,903 of record NC_140998.1, on the reverse strand, counting down.
GGCCCCGAAACTCCCCTCGGGAACCGGCGCCTCACAACTTGAGCCGTCTCGAGGAAATACCCTCCGTGCCTTTTCATTCCGCGCGGAGGGGTTTCCTGTACGGGCTGCTCCTGCACACTCTCCACTTTGCCATCTTCGTCTACCGTCCGGACACGCCTTGGCGTGGCGTTTTGCCGACCGGCGGTAGCGGAGGTCCCCAATGGAGGGCTCTCTATGCGGGAGTCCTCCCTTGTTCCATCGGGGACTTGGCCTGGAGGGTGTTGCACGGAGCGGTCCCGTGCAATAAGGTTTTAAGTAGGTTCACGGACTCCCAGGCCGCCTGCATTTTTTGCGGCCTGGAGGAGTCCGTGTTTCACGTTTATATGGATTGTGAGAGGTTGCAGCCCCTCTTTCACTACTTGAAGGGGCTGCTCCTCGATTTTTGGTTGCACTTCAGTCCCACGCTCTTGATCTACGGTCACCCGGTGCGGAGGGGAGCGGACAGGTTGGAGGACCTCCTTGTGGGCCTGCTCCTGGGCCTGGCTAAAAGAGCCATCAATTGGTCCAGGCAGCGGGCGGTCGAGGGGGTCATCCAGCCGGATTGCCTGCATCTCTTCCGCGGCCATGTTCGCGCCCGGGTGGCCCTGGAGATGGAGCACGCGGTGTCCGCCGGTGCGCTTGAGTATTTCCGCGACCGGTGGGCGCCGCGGGGACTGGAGTGCATCATCAACACGGAAAACCAAATTTTAATTTGATTTGTTAAGCTTTAGTTGAACTTTTGTTTATTTACAGTCGAATTGGGTTTTTTTGGGTCCAAATAAAAGAGTACCCTCTGTTCAGCTGCAAGCACGAGCAGAGGGAGCAGCCAGACTTTGGAGAGTGGATTAAAGTGGTGGTCCCCTGACCAGGAAGAGGAGGAGAACGTTGGACCACCACCACCAACTCCACCATCATTACATCAACTGAGGTGCCTGGAGAGAGAGGACAGAGGAGGAGAAGGAGAAAGGAGGCCTACATCAACATCAACCAGGGGAGAGGCCTTTCTATCACTGCCTCCCCAATTTGGCCTCCACTTCAGGAGAGGGAGAGAGGGGAGAGAAACCAACTGCTTGAAAGGAGGGAAGAAAACTTCATCCGGAACATCTACAGGTGGGTGTTATTTGGAGCACTCTCCCAAGACTTTGTATTTTAGGTGGGGGGAGAAAAGAAGAAGCAAGGCCGGATCATCAAGGGGTGTAGTGTGTGTGTGCTCTTGTTAAAAGCTAGGCCACACACACCACTAATTAGCATCCCTTCTATTGCCTGCCCTGGGAGAGCTTGGAGCTGCCCAAGGTGAAGTCCTTAATTTAATTTAATTACATCGTTAAGACCTGTTGCAGGACTAAGCCTGGGCTTCTCCAGCTTTTCCAGGTGAAGACGTCTTCTCCCCCTGCCAGAAGACCACCATCACCAAAGACTTTTTCCATCGGAGAGTGCAACCCTGCCTACACCCACCCACCATCCTGAGTGGCAACACTGCCCTTTGCGGCCTCCCTCCTTCCCACCCCCCCACCTCTCTCTCTCTCTTTGTCTCTCTCTGCCTGTCTTTCTAAGGCACCTTAGTTTCATCTATTTTATTAATTGCCAATTGAGCAGAGGGGCGAGGGCTCCTCTCCCAATTTAAATCAATAAGGAGAGAGGTGTGTCCTCATTTTAATCAGCTCCCTCTGCTCAATAGAGGACCAAAAAAAAAAAAAAAAATATATATATATATACACCGAGGCCATTAACACCTTCAGGCCTGTGACTTGGGGTGAGTGTAGCCCTTAAAAAAAGCACCCCAGAATGGCGACTGCATCTTCGCCGGTGGCGGGGCCAGCCGGGACCTATGCGAGAGTGGTAGCCACAGCCACAGCTGCTCCCGCTGTTCCTGCTGCCCCGTCACCTTTTCGATTAATAACGAAAAAGCTTGGGGTGAAGAGCTACACTCACCCCACTATGACCATCGAGGCCTGCGTCAAGGCCATGGCTGGGGTTGTCGGCCCCTCAGCCATCGTCGCGGCCTCGAAAATGTATGGGAAGGCTGTGTTCTTCCTGGGGTCGGAGCGGGCGGTGTCCCTGGCTGTCGCCAAGGGGCTCACCGTGGGCGGGACCTTCCTGCCGGTGGATCCTCTCGAGGCCACCGCGCAGAGGATCATTATTTCCAACGTCCCGCCCTATGTTCCTGGTGAGCTCCTCCTTCCCCATTTGCGACAACTTGGGGAGGTGAGGTCGGGGATCACGCCCATCCAGCTCGGCTTCCGGGAGGCCAGCCTTCGCCACGTCTTCTCCTTCCGGCGCCAGCTGTTTATCCAGCTGGCGCGGGAGGAGGACACTGAAGGGGCGTTCGTCGTCCTCCACGAGGGGACCGCCTACCGCGCCTTTTGGACGTCGGACGGTGTGAGGTGCCATGCCTGCAGGGAGGTGGGGCACATCAGGAGGAACTGCCCTGCCTCCAAGGCCGCCGGATCATCTCGTGCGGCCGAGGCTGGCGCCGCCGCCGCCGCCCTTCCCCCCGGATCTGCCCGCGCGTCAAGTACGTCTGATGCGCGGTTGACGTCGGGGGCCGATGCCACCAAGGCCTCCGGCGGGGGGGAGGGAGCGTGTCCGGCCGGAAAGAAGGCGCGGGGAAAAAAGAAGCACCTTGGGGCAGGCCCCCCCGTGGATGGTGAGCCCTTGCCCCTTGAGCCCCTTACACCCGCGCTCCTCGCGGAGTTGATCAGGGCAGATGTGAGCGGGAGGGGCCCCGTGCCCGAGCCTGTGGCCGCAACCGCCGCAGCGGTAATGCCAATACCTGCGGCCGGGCTCGGGCCCGAGGAACCCGACAAACCTGCTCCGCCGGAGGGAGTCGAGGAGGAGGCCTTTGCAGACATGGAGGTCTCCCTCGCTCCCTCCATGCTAAAAAGAAGGCGCGACCCCCTGGATGAGGAGGAGGACCGGGAGGAGGAAGGTCCCTCCGAGCAGGGGGAGTCGTCGCCCGCCGCGGGTACTGCGCCCCCCCGCCCCCCCAGCGCTGTCGTCATCACCAGCGATCGGCAGGGGTCGCCTGTCCCTCGGGAGGCTGAGGCAGATGTGTCTGTCCAGCACGTGCCTCCCGGGGATGGGGATGAGACCCTGCCCGTGGGGGGGGTTGCGGAACAACCCGCGGCAGTAATTGAAGTTGACCTTTTATCGGTGTCGTTACCCCTCGCCAGGCCGGGCAGCCTGGGGGCTGGGTCGGGCGAGCTCGAGGATAATGAGCTCGCCCAATGCGACCCGGACGTCTCCCAGGGGATGCTCGTCCTGGTAGAGCTTTTAATTCAAAACCCCCCGTCCGCTGGGTCGGAGGTTGGTGGCGGGGAGGAGGATGGCCCCCTGGCTGCGTCTCTGGTGCCGGACGTACTGGAGGAGCTGGAAATTGTTCTCTCCCCGGTTTCTCCGGTCGTTCCGGCGTCTGGGGCGGAGGGGAGCTCTGAACCGCCGCCGTCTTCTGGCCCGGCACCCCTAGAGGAGCCCAGGGAGAAATCCTCTGCCGCCGATCCTGGGGGTGGGATCCGGGCGGAGGCGGGGCTGGCTGGCGCGGCCGAGTCGTTCGCTTCGCACTGCGCGGCGGACGGGTCGGCCGCTGGTGACGACCCCCTGGAGGAGGATGGGGACTCGGTGATGGGCACGGAGGACGATTCGGACTCCAGCGCCGACGTGGCGATGGATGACCTCGTGCCCCTTGCCGAGTCTCCCCTCATTTCCGTAAGGGAACTCCGGGATTTTATGGCCACGTGCCTGGGTCAGCGCAATAAGGTCCGGCTGGCCCTCGACAGGTGGTCGGAGCTGGCGCTGCTCATCGATTCCGTCCGCGCCGCCGTTAAGATCTTGGGCGCGGACGAGGGTGTGAACCCGCTCGAGCTGCGTCGGCTCACAACGTTTCTCACTGGGCTGCTGAGGAAGTGGCGGCGGACCAGCGGCTGCGCTTCCTCGCCCCGTTAGGTGTAGGTAGAGGTTGCACTATGCTTCTGACATGAAGATAACCATAGCCAGCCTCAACATCAACGGCAGCAGGGAGGCGCGCCGCAGATTCAATAACTTCTCGGTCCTTCGGGACGGGAAGTATGCGGTGTGCTTCCTGCAAGAAACCCACACCGTTCCGGGAGACGAAGCCACGTGGCTCCTGGAGTGGCAAGGAGGGGTCAGCATGAGTCACCTCTCCAACAATTCCAGCGGGGTGGCTATCTTGCTGGCCCCGCATTTTCAGCCGGAGATCTTGGGGGTCAAGGAGCACGTGCCGGGCCGCTTGCTCCATGTCACTGTTCGCCTGGGGGGCGTGCCGCTCCATCTAGTGAACGTGTACGCCCCTCAGACCAGTGCGCAGCAAGTGCGCTTCTTCGAAGAAGTGTCCGCTCTCTTGGGCTCCATCGACGTGGGCGAGTGCGTCATCCTCGGGGGAGATTTTAACTGCACCCTCGAGGCGAGGGACCGTTCGGGTCCCCCGCGAAGCCTGGCGGCGATGGAGAAGTTGAGGGACCTGGTTGGGTCCTTCGACTTGGTGGACATCTGGCGAAATCTCCACCCCGTCTCCAGCGCCTTCACTAGCGTGAGGTCTGGGGGAGGAAGGTCCAGAATCGACCGCCTCTACATTTCCCGGGCGTTCGTCTCCTACGTTCCGGCAGCTTCCATGCGGCCGGTGCAGTGCACGGACCACCACCTGGTGTGGGCGGAGCTCGCTCCGCTGCGCGCGCGGGGGGGGTCCGTGTACTGGCATTTTAACAACCTGCTGCTGGAGGACGCACGGTTCCGGGATTCGTTTCGTCGATTCTGGGCCGACTGGAGAAGGAAGCAGGGGGGCTTCCCCTCCTTGAGGCTATGGTGGGATGTGGGCAAGGCTCACATCCGTCTCTTCTGTCAGGAGTACGCGAAGGGGTCGACCAAGAGGCGGGAGGCCCGGGTCGGGCGGTTGGAGAAGGAGGTGCTCGACCTGGAGTCCCGTCTCGGTCAGGTCGTCGAGGACCCGGCCCTGCGGAAGGTGTACGAAGAGAAGAAGGGCGCGCTGAAGGACCTGCAGCTCATCGGGTCCCGAGGCGCGTACGTGAGGTCGCGGATCCAGCTCCTGCGGGACCTGGACCGCTGCTCCCCCTTCTACTCGCTGGAAAAAAGACGGGGGGTCCGTAAGCAGCTCTTGGGGCTGCTGGCCGACGACGGATCTCTGGTCTCGGATCCGGAGGGAATCAGCGCGGAGACCCGCGCCTATTACGGGGCTCTGTTCTCTCCGGATCCGTCCAGCGAGGATGCGCGCAGAGTTTTGTGGGAGGACCTGACGAAGGTTGGCCCGGAGGGCGCCAAAAAATTGGACGCTCCGCTAAGTCTGGCGGAGCTGACCGGCGCCCTCCGCCAGCTCTCTAGGGGAAAGTCCCCGGGGCTGGACGGGCTGACCGTGGAGTTCCACAGGGCGTTCTGGGACGTCTTGGGGGGCGACTACGCGCGGGTCCTGGGGGAAAGTTTGGCGACCGGGGAGATGCCCCTCTCTTGGCGCAGGGCGGTCATTGTCCTGCTGCCTAAGAAGGGCGATCTCCGCCTCCTTAAGAACTGGCGCCCGGTCTCCCTCCTCAGCACGGACTATAAAATCTTTGCCACGGCCATGTCTGCTCGCCTTGGCACCGTGCTGGCCCACATGATCCACCCCGACCAGTCCTACACGGTCCCGGGCCGGACCATCCACGATAACATCCATCTGGTCCGGGACCTGGTCCACCACTCCCAGAGGGCTGGTCTGTCGGTCGCCTTCCTTTCCCTGGATCAGGAGAAGGCGTTCGACAGGGTGGATCACGAGTATCTCTTCGGGACTCTGCGCGCATTCGGGTTCGGGACGCATTTCGTCGCCCGGATCCGACTTCTGTACGCCGCCGCGGAGTGTCTGATTAAAGTTAACGGGTCCTTGACGGCGCCCCTTCGCTTCGGGAGGGGGGTGCGTCAGGGATGCCCCATGTCCGGTCAGTTATATGCCATTTGCGTGGAGCCTTTCCTGCGCCTCTTGCGGAAGAGGTTGACGGGACTGGCTCTGCAAGGGCCGGGCGTGGAGGTGGTCCTCTCGGCTTACGCCGATGACGTGCTCCTCACGGTCACGGATCCCGCTGACTTGCGGAGGATGCGGGAATGCCAGCAGATTTACTCGGACGCATCCTCCGCCAAGATCAACTGGGAGAAATGTTCCGGACTCCTGGTGGGTCAGTGGCGGGTGGACTCCCTGCCGGAGGAGTTCAGGCCTTTCGCCTGGAGCACCACGCACCTCCTCTATTTGGGAGTCTACCTTAGCCCTGCCGAGGACGCTTGGCCGGCGAACTGGCAAGAGCTGGAGGCCAAAGTCACCGCTCGCTTAGGACGCTGGACAGGACTGCTCCGAGTGTTGTCCTACAGGGGTCGAGCGCTGGTCATAAACCAGCTGGTGGCCGCCATGTTGCGGTACCGGTTGGTCACTTTGATCCCTCCCCCTGTGTTTGTCGCCAAGATTCAGAAGAAGCTCATCGACTTCTTCTGGGACAAAAGGAAGCACTGGGTCTCTGCCGCGGTTCTGTGTCTCCCGCTTAGGGAGGGCGGTCAGGCGCTGGTGTGCCTTCGCACCCAGGCTGCGACTTTCCGTCTTCAGACGCTGCAGAGATACCTGTACGTCGAGAATCCTCCGAGATGGTGTGCGCTGGCGACGTTTTTCTTCCGCCAGCTGCATGGCCTCAATTACGACACGCAGCTCCTGTTTGCGAAAGTGGGCAGCAGGCGTGCTGGCCTGCGGGAGCTGCCTGTCTTCTACCAGGAACTACTATGGGTTTGGAACTACGTCGCTTCCAGGCGGAGCTCTCCCCCCATCAGGAGCGGCGGCTCTCCTTTGGGAGCCGCTGCTCAGGAATCCGCACCTCCACGAACACGGGTTCGGGCGGCTGGCGGAGGGTAGGGCTGTGGCTGGCAAGGTGACCAGAGTCAGGGACCTGCTCGATGGCGGAGGAGCGGGCTGGATGGCGCCGGAGGAGCTGGCGCGGCGCCTGTCCTGGGCCAACGTCCGGCTCGCGGTCGAAACCATCGAATCGGTAAAAGCGGCACTGGGCCCCGACTCCACTAGGTGTATCGAGGCGGCTCAAGCACGTGGGGCGATCCCGTCCGAGCTTACCCCCGTTCGGACGGAATTCCTCATCGGCGCCCGGCCCCGAAACTCCCCTCGGGAACCGGCGCCTCACAACTTGAGCCATCTCGAGGAAATACCCTCCGTGCCTTTTCATTCCGCGCGGAGGGGTTTCCTGTACGGGCTGCTCCTGCACACTCTCCACTTTGCCATCTTCGTCTACCGTCCGGACACGCCTTGGCGTGGCGTTTTGCCGACCGGCGGTAGCGGAGGTCCCCAATGGAGGGCTCTCTATGCGGGAGTCCTCCCTTGTTCCATCGGGGACTTGGCCTGGAGGGTGTTGCACGGAGCGGTCCCGTGCAATAAGGTTTTAAGTAGGTTCACGGACTCCCAGGCCGCCTGCATTTTTTGCGGCCTGGAGGAGTCTGTGTTTCACGTTTATATGGATTGTGAGAGGTTGCAGCCCCTCTTTCACTACTTGAAGGGGCTGCTCCTCGATTTTTGGTTGCACTTCAGTCCCACGCTCTTGATCTACGGTCACCCGGTGCGGAGGGGAGCGGACAGGTTGGAGGACCTCCTTGTGGGCCTGCTCCTGGGCCTGGCTAAAAGAGCCATCAATTGGCCCAGGCAGCGGGCGGTCGAGGGGGTCGTCCAGCCGGATTGCCTGCATCTCTTCCGCGGCCATGTTCGCGCCCGGGTGGCCCTGGAGATGGAGCACGCGGTGTCCGCCGGTGCGCTTGAGTATTTCCGCGACCGGTGGGCGCCGCGGGGACTGGAGTGCATCATCAACACAGAAAACCAAATTTTAATTTGATTTGTTAAGCTTTAGTTGAACTTTTGTTTATTTACAGTCGAATTGGGTTTTTTTTTTTTTTTGGGTCCAAATAAAAGAGTACCCTCTGTTCAATAAATACCTGTTATTATTGTTCTCCTGCAGTCCGTGTATTATTTATACTCGGACACTACATTGGCGACGAACAGGTTCGAACTCACCTGCAGTACTGCATCACCTCACGGGGATCTTTCCCTGAGAAGAAGCTTCTTGGAAGTCGAAGTCAGAACAACGGGCGTCGACCGCAGGCAACCGCCCAAGGATCCATTGGAGTTCGGAGAGTTGCAGGAGAGGCTGTGGAGAGCTGGGCTTGGCTCCCCAGTCAAGGTGTTCCAACAAATCGTGCTGGTAGCAGGTAGTGCGCTGACCCTTCCGGACTGCAGCGGGCTCGAGCTCGATCAAGCGGCTCTGCAAAGGGGCCGTGCAGCGTCGTCGGGAGGAAAAGAGAGAAAGAGGGTGGAGCGCACAGGGCGCGGTCGGTGCTCAAGAACCGGGCAGCGTAGCGAAAATAAAACAAGGGGAAGGAAAAGTGAGATGCGCCAAAGCCGCAGGTCGCCGCCATTACCCTGCAGAATGCTAGGAGCAGCGTGGCAGCAAGGGGAAGAAGGAAAAGCGCGGGAGGCGCCATTTTAATCCATCGGTGAAGAAGAAAAAGCGCAGTAGGCGCCATTTTAAATCACCCAAGATGCCGAAAAGTGGCAGTATCACTGCTTTCAACAACGAGGTAGAAGACTGGACCACGTATGTGGAACGAATTGAAGTGTACTGCAAGGCAAATGAGGTGGCCGATGGAAAGAATTATTAAATTTGATGGGCGCGAGAACGTACGGTCTATTGCGGAATTTAATTACCCCAGCTAAACCAATGGAGAAAAGTTTTGAAGAGATTGTTAATATCTTACAGGAACACCTAAACCCTACACCGCTGCTGATAGCAGAAAGATTCAAGTTCCATAAAAGAAACCAGCACAAAGATGAGAGCAATGCTGACTATCTTACGGAACTACGCAAGTTATCGAAGCACTGCCAGTTCGGAGCAGGACTGGCAGACACCTTACGGGATAAGTTTGTCTGCGGGCTCCAGAGTGAAGGAACCCAGAAACGACTACTTTCGGAAAAGGACCTGACGCTAGAACAGGCTTTCAGCGTGGCAGTATCCTACGAAGCAGCAGCACGGGGAGCTGCGGAAATACAACAGAAACCACCAGAATACAGCGCTAACGAAATGGCGTATGGAGCAGAAAAGTGCTATCGCTGCGGCAGAACAACCCATGATCAGAAGGACTGCTGGTTTAAGGACAAAGTATGCAGGCAATGTGGGAAAATGGGACACATAGCAAGAGTCTGCAGGTCGGGAAAGAAAACCAACACTACAAGAACTACTAAGGAAAAGTACAAGAAAGTAAAGAAATTGACAGACGGTAGTTCGGAAGATCAGGAGAGTGATAAGGACTCCGGGAGCAGGAGACTAAGTTGTCTAAAGTTACACAACGTGATCGCAAAGGAGGATCACCGAACCATTTGGGTCACCCTCATGATAGCAGGGTCCCCAGTAAAGATGGAATTGGACACATGAACTGTCATGAATCGACGAGACTATGAGCGGCTATTCTCACACATACCCTTGAAGGACACGTCCATTGTATTGAAGACATACACGGGGCAAAAAGTCTACCCCAGAGGAAAATTAAGGGTGCCAGTTGAATACAACGGCAAGGAAACACAGAAACTGTATCTATATATACTACAAGATGGAGGACCACCATTATTGGGACGTGAATGGATCCGAAAAATACAATTGGATTGGCATACCATTCAGGCGCTAACTGTGACTGATAAAAAGGATGATGACGTCACACCTGGATGACTGTCAAAAGTTCTAACTGACGCGAAAGAGGTGTTCCAACAAGGACTTGGGACTCTAAAAGGAGTAACGGCAATGATAAAAATCGAAGATAACGCAAAGCCAAAATTTTTTAAGGCCAGACCGGTACCTTACGCGATCCGCCCAGCCGTTGAAGCAGAGCTGGAGAGTCTGGAGCGTTCGGGTGTGCTGTCCAAGGTGGACTGGAGCGAGTGGGCCACACCCATCGTTCCTGTAATGAAGAAATCATTGAGCAGCACGCCTGGGGAACCGAAGAAGGTTCGCATCTGTGGGGACTTCAAGGTGACTGTGAACCCAGTCCTGCACACAGTACAATATCCACTTCCACGGATAGAAGATATTTTCGCCTCACTATCTGGAGGGAAACGCTTTACAAAGATTGATCTGGCCCAAGCGTATCTACAAATGGAGGTGGAAGAAGCATCTAGGAAATACCTCATGATAAACACTCACAAAGGCCTTTACCAGTACAATCGACTGGTATTCGGGGTAGCATCAGCCCCGGCTATTTGGCAGAGGGCGATGGAACAAGTCCTGCAAGGGATCCCGGGGACCCAGTGTTATTTGGACGACATCCTGGTTACGGGCGAAAATGACAGTGAACACCTTGCCAACCTGGAGCAGGTGCTCACTAGATTACAGGAATATGGGCTACGAGCCAACCGCCCCAAATGCGAGTTCTTCAGGAGACAAATCTCGTATTGTGGCCACATGATTGATGAGGAAGGGTTGCATACGTCGCCGGACAAGATTGAGGCTGTAGTCAAGGCTCCAGCACCGGAAAATGTGTCGCAACTGAGGTCGTTCCTTGGGTTGGTGAACTACTACCATAAGTTCTTGCCGAATTTATCTACAATTCTGCACCCACTGAACGCCCTACTGCAAACTGGAGTAACATGGAAATGGAGTGATGAGTGTAAGCGTGCCTTTCAGAAATGTAAATGCCTAATCACTTCAAAAGAAGTATTGGCCCACTACAATCCAACACTACCAATTCGGTTAGCATGTGATGCGTCTCCCTACGGCATCGGAGCGGTGCTGTCACACAAATTCCGTGACGGTTCAGAGAGGCCAATAGCCTTTGCGTCGCGCTCGTTAACCTCAGCCGAGCGTAACTATGCCCAGATTGACAGGGAGGCCTTCAGCCTGGTGTGGGGAGTGAAGAAGTTCAATCACTATCTGCACGGGCAGAAATTCACCCTACTGACTGATTATCAGCACCTGGTCTCCATTTTTAACCCAAAGAAGGGCGTTCCGGTGATGACGGCGCAACGGCTGCAAAGATGGTCACTTTTTCTAGGGGCACATCAGTACGACATAGAGTACAAGGGTACGAAACAGCATGGAAACGCTGATGGGCTGTCGTGCCTACCGTTGCCTACGGTAGAGGAAGCACCTGCAGTGGACCCTGTTGAGATATTCCATGCGACCATAGTCGAATGTCTACCTGTTACAAACTCAAGTATAGAGAAGGAAACCCAAAATGACCCGACACTCTCTCGGGTCTATGATTTGACGGTGAAGGGATGGCCAGCACATGGCGACTCACTGTTGCCAGCATTCTCGCCAAGGAGAGACCAGCAGTCAGTGTGCCGGGGGACCTTGATGTGTGGATCCCGAGTGGTAATTCCACCCAAGTTGAGAGATAGAGTGCTCAATGAGCTTCATGAGGGTCATCTGGGAGGGGTAAAAATGAAGAGCCTAGCCAGGGCGTTTGTGTGGTGGCCGGGAATTGATAAAGAATTCGAGGATATGACCAAGAGATGCACAGGATGCCAGAAGGTCCAAAACGCTCCACCACAGGCCCCGCTACATCCATGGGAGTGGCCCTCATCTCCATGGCAACGGGTACACATTGATTTTGCTGGTCCATTTATGGACTCAATGTTCCTAATCGCTGTGGACGCCCATTCAAAATGGCCAGAGGTCATCAAAATGTCCTCCGCCACCACGGAGAAAACGATTGCAGTCCTACGGACCATCTTCGCCAGGAATGGCTTGCCAGAACAGATTTGCTCCGACAATGGGCCACAGTTTGTGTCCGAGGATTTCCGGAGGTTTCTGAGGAATAATGGGGTGAAACATTACACATCTGCCCCATATCACCCAGCCACAAATGGATTGGCTGAGAGGTTTGTTCAGACCTTTAAAAAGGCAATAAAGGCAATGCATAATGACGACATACCACTACAACACAAGGTGGATAATTTCTTGTTTGCTTACCGGAATGCGACACATGCAGTTACCAACCAAGCTCCAGCCATAATGTTCTTCAACCAAAGGCTAAGATGTCGCCTGGATTTGCTCAAACCAAACATAAGACGAGATGTTGAGGATAAGCAATTCCAGCACATAAATAAGAAGCCAACCAGGAGCTTCAAGATAGGGCAACCAGTCTTGGCCCGCGACTACCGAACAGAAAAATGGCAGCCAGGAACGATATGCACACAGCAGGGACCACTAATGTACACAGTGGACGTTGGAGAGAGCATCGTGAGACGCCATGCTGACCAGATTCTAGAGTCACAGGAACAAGCCAAACCCATACCACGAGCAGGTGCACCTGGTAATCAACCCGAAGTACAGATTGCGTCTACCTCAGAAGCAGTGGTATTGGAAGCTGACGAACCAACCAATGACAATGAGCCAGAATCAACTCCACCGCAAGAACAGGATACTCAAGAAAGGCATATCCAGTCAGGATCAGGAAGCCTCCTCAAAGACTGAACTTATAAATGATTATTTCAGTTGATGTATATAGTACAGAGAAAATTGTAATTGTAATTAGTTATTATTTAGTTGTTAAATGAATGTTATGTACTGTTTATCTAAAAGGGATGGAATTGTGTATGTACCTTTAAGAGAAGAACTGTTTCTGTACTGCAGTACCGGCAGTGACCACCCCTGTATATAAAGCCATAGCAGGCTTCTGTATTTCAGTCTTAAGTTACCCTCTGTTCAGCTGCAAGCACGAGCAGAGGGAGCAGCCAGACTTTGGAGAGTGGATTAAAGTGGTGGTCCCCTGACCAGGAAGAGGAGGAGAACGTTGGACCACCACCACCACCAACTCCACCATCATTACATCAACTGAGGTGCCTGGAGAGAGAGGACAGAGGAGGAGAAGGAGAAAGGAGGCTTACATCAACATCAACCAGGGGAGAGGCCTTTCTATCACTGCCTCCCCAAATTGGCCTCCACTTCAGGAGAGAGGGGAGAGAAACCAACTGCTTAAGAGGAGGGAAGAAAACTTCATCCGGAACATCTACAGGTGGGTGTTATTTGGGGCACTCTCCCAAGACTTTGTATTTTAGGTGGGGGGAGAAAAGAAGAAGCAAGGCCGGATCATCAAGGGGTGTAGTGTGTGTGTGTGTGCTCTTGTTAAAAGCTAGGCCACACACACCACTAATTAGCATCCCTTCTATTGCCTGCCCTGGGAGAGCTTGGAGCTGCCCAAGGTGAAGTCCTTAATTTAATTTAATTACATCGTTAAGACCTGTTGCAGGACTAAGCCTGGGCTTCTCCAGCTTTTCCAGGTGAAGACGTCTTCTCCCCCTGCCAGAAGACCACCATCACCAAAGACTTTTTCCATCGGAGAGTGCAACCCTGCCAACACCCACCCACCATCCTGAGTGGCAACACTGCCCTTTGCGGCCTCCCTCCTTCCCACCCCCCCACCTCTCTCTCTCTCTTTGTCTCTCTCTGCCTGTCTTTCTAAGGCACCTTAGTTTCATCTATTTTATTAATTGCCAATTGAGCAGAGGGGAGAGGGCTCCTCTCCCAATTTAAATCAATAAGGAGAGAGGTGTGTCCTCATTTTAATTAGCTCCCTCTGCTCAATAGAGGACAAAAAAAAATATATATACACCGAGGCCATTAACACCTTCAGGCCTGTGACTTGGGGTGAGTGTAGCCCTTAAAAAAAGCACCCCAGAATGGCGACTGCGTCTTCGCCAGTGGCGGGGCCAGCCGGGACCTATGCGAGAGTGGTAGCCACAGCCACAGCTGCTCCCGCTGTTCCTGCTGCCCCGTCACCTTTTCGATTAATAACAAAAAAGCTTGGGGTGAAGAGCTACACTCACCCCACTATGACCATCGAGGCCTGCGTCAAGGCCATGGCTGGGGTTGTCGGCCCCTCAGCCATCGTCGCGGCCTCGAAAATGTATGGGAAGGCTGTGTTCTTCCTGGGGTCGGAGCGGGCGGTGTCCCTGGCTGGCGCCAAGGGGCTCACCGTGGGCGGGACCTTCCTGCCGGTGGATCCTCTCGAGGCCACCGCACAGAGGATCATTATTTCCAACGTCCCGCCCTATGTTCCTGGTGAGCTCCTCCTTCCCCATTTGCGACAACTTGGGGAGGTGAGGTCGGGGATCACGCCCATCCCGCTCGGCTTCCGGGAGGCCAGCCTTCGCCACGTCTTCTCCTTCCGGCGCCAGCTGTTTATCCAGCTGGCGCGGGAGGAGAACACTGAAGGGGCGTTCGTCGTCCTCCACGAGGGGACCGCCTACCGCGCCTTTTGGACGTCGGACGGTGTGAGGTGCCATGCCTGCAGGGAGGTGGGGCACATCAGGAGGAACTGCCCTGCCTCCAAGGCCGCCGGATCATCTCGTGCGGCCGAGGCTGGCGCCGCCGCCGCCGCCCTTCCACCCGGATCTGCCCGCGCGTCAAGTACGTCTGATGCGCGGTTGACGTCGGGGGCCGATGCCACCAAGGCCTCCGGCGGGGGGGGAGGGAGCGTGTCCGGCCGGAAAGAAGGCGCGGGGAAAAAAGAAGCACCTTAGGGCAGGTCCCCCCGTGGATGGTGAGCCCTTGCCCCTTGAGCCCCTTACACCCGCGCTCCTCGCGGAGTTGATCAGGGCAGATGTGAGTGGGAGGGGCCCCGAGCCTGTGGCCGCAACCGCCGCAGCGGTAATGCCAATACCTGCGGCCGGGCTCGGGCCCGAGGAACCCGACAAACCTGCTCCGCCGGAGGGAGTCGAGGAGGAGGCCTTTGCAGACATGGAGGTCTCCCTCGCTCCCTCCGTGCTAAAAAGAAGGCGCGACCCCCTGGATGAGGAGGAGGACCGGGAGGAGGAAGGTCCCTCCGAGCAGGGGGAGTCGTCGCCCGCCACGGGTACTGCGCCCCCCCCCCCCCAGCGCTGTCGTCATCACCAGCGATCGGCAGGGGTCGCCTGTCCCTCGGGAGGCTGAGGCAGAGGTGTCTGTCCAGCACGTGCCTCCCGGGGATGGGGATGAGACCCTGCCCGTGGGGGGGGTTGCGGAACAACCCGCGGCAGTAATTGAAGTTGACCTTTTATCGGTGTTGTTACCCCTCGCCGGGTCGGGCAGCCTGGGGGCTGGGTCGGGCGAGCTCGAGGATAATGAGCTCGCCCAATGCAACCCGGACGTCTCCCAGGGGATGCTCGTCCTGGTAGAGCTTTTAATTCAAAACCCCCCGTCCGCTGGGTCGGAGGTTGGTGGCGGGGAGGAGGATGGCCCCCTGGCTGCGTCTCTGGTGCCGGACGTACTGGAGGAGCTGGAAATTGTTCTCTCCCCGGTTTCTCCGGTCGTTCCGGCATCTGAGGCGGAGGGGAGCTCTGAACCGCCGCCGTCTTCTGGCCCGGCACCCCTAGAGGAGCCCAGGGAGAAATCCTCTGCCGCCGATCCTGGGGGTGGGATCCGGGCGGAGGCGGGGCTGGCTGGCGCGGCCGAGTCGTTCGCTTCGCACTGCGCGGCGGACGGGTCGGCCGCTGGTGACGACCCCCTGGAGGAGGATGGGGACTCGGTGATGGGCACGGAGGACGATTCGGACTCCAGCGCCGACGTGGCGATGGATGACCTCGTGCCCCTTGCCGAGTCTCCCCTCATTTCCGTAAGGGAACTCCGGGATTTTATGGCCACGTGCCTGGGTCAGCGCAATAAGGTCCGGCTGGCCCTCGACAGGTGGTCGGAGCTGGCGCTGCTCATCGATTCCGTCCGCGCCGCCGTTAAGATCTTGGGCGCGGACGAGGGTGTGAACCCGCTCGAGCTGCGTCGGCTCACAACGTTTCTCACTGGGCTGCTGAGGAAGTGGCGGCGGACCAGCGGCTGCGCTTCCTCCCCTCGTTAGGTGTAGGTAGAGGTTGCACTATGCTTCTGACATGAAGATAACCATAGCCAGCCTCAACATCAACGGCAGCAGGGAGGCGCGCCGCAGATTCAATAACTTCTCGGTCCTTCGGGACGGGAAGTATGCGGTGTGCTTCCTGCAAGAAACCCACACCGTTCCGGGAGACGAAGCCACGTGGCTCCTGGAGTGGCAAGGAGGGGTCAGCATGAGTCACCTCTCCAACAATTCCAGCGGGGTGGCTATCTTGCTGGCCCCGCATTTTCAGCCGGAGATCTTGGGGGTCAAGGAGCACGTGCCGGGCCGCTTGCTCCAGGTCACTGTTCGCCTGGGGGGCGTGCCGCTCCATCTAGTGAACGTGTACGCCCCTCAGACCAGTGCGCAGCAAGTGCGCTTCTTCGAAGAAGTGTCCGCTCTCTTGGGCTCCATCGACGTGGGCGAGTGCGTCATCCTCGGGGGGGATTTTAACTGCACCCTCGAGGCGAGGGACCGTTCGGGTCCCCCGCGAAGCCCGGCGGCGATGGAGAAGTTGAGGGACCTGGTTGGGTCCTTCGACTTGGTGGACGTCTGGCGAAATCTCCACCCCGACTCCAGCGCCTTCACTAGCGTGAGGTCTGGGGGAGGAAGGTCCAGAATCGACCGCCTCTACATTTCCCGGGCGTACGTCTCCTGCGTTCCGGCAGCTTCCATGCGGCCGGTGCCGTGCACGGACCACCACCTGGTGTGGGCGGAGCTCGCTCCGCTGCGCGCGCGGTGGGGGTCCGTGTACTGGCATTTTAACAACCTGCTGCTGGAGGACGCACGGTTCCGGGATTCGTTTCGTCGATTCTGGGCCGACTGGAGAAGGAAGCAGGGGGGCTTCCCCTCCTTGAGGCTATGGTGGGATGTGGGCAAGGCTCACATCCGTCTCTTCTGTCAGGAGTACGCGAAGGGGTCGACCAAGAGGCGGGAGGCCCGGGTCGGGCGGTTGGAGAAGGAGGTGCTCGACCTGGAGTCCCGTCTCGGTCAGGTCGTCGAGGACCCGGCCCTGCGGAAGATGTACGAAGAGAAGGGCAGCGCGCTGAAGGACCTGCAGCTCGTCGGGTCCCGAGGCGCGTACGTGAGGTCACGGATCCAGCTCCTGCGGGACCTGGACCGCGGCTCCCCCTTCTTCTACTCGCTGGAAAAAAGACGGGGGGTCCGTAAGCAGCTCTTGGGGCTGCTGGCCGACGACGGATCTCTGGTCTCGGATCCGGAGGGAATCAGCGCGGAGACCCGCGCCTATTACGGGGCTCTGTTCTCTCCGGATCCGTCCAGCGAGGATGCGCGCAGAGTTTTGTGGGAGGACCTGCCGAAGGTTGGCCCGGAGGGCGCCGAAAAATTGGACGCTCCGCTAAGTCTGGCGGAGCTGACCGGCGCCCTCCGCCAGCTCTCTAGGGGAAAGTCCCCGGGGCTGGACGGGCTGACCGTGGAGTTCCACAGGGCGTTCTGGGACGTCTTGGGGGGCGACTACGCGCGGGTCCTGGGGGAAAGTTTGGCGACCGGGGAGATGCCCCTCTCTTGGCGCAGGGCGGTCATTGTCCTGCTGCCTAAGAAGGGCGATCTCCGCCTCCTTAAGAACTGGCGCCCGGTCCCCCTCCTCAGCACGGACTATAAAATCTTTGCCAGGGCCATGTCTGCTCGCCTTGGCACCGTGCTGGCCCACATGATCCACCCCGACCAGTCCTACACGGTCCCGGGCCGGACCATCCACGATAACATCCATCTGGTCCGGGACCTGGTCCACCACTCCCAGAGGGCTGGTCTGTCGGTCGCCTTCCTTTCCCTGGATAAGGAGAAGGCGTTCGACAGGGTGGATCACGAGTATCTCTTCGGGACTCTGCGCGCATTCGGGTTCGGGACGCATTTCGTCGCCCGGATCCGACTTCTGTACGCCGCCGCGGAGTGTCTGATTAAAGTTAACGGGTCCTTGACGGCGCCCCTTCGCTTCGGGAGGGGGGTGCGTCAGGGATGCCCCATGTCCGGTCAGTTATATGCCATTTGCGCGGAGCCTTTCCTGCGCCTCTTGCGGAAGAGGTTGACGGGACTGGCTCTGCAAGGGCCGGGCGTGGAGGTGGTCCTCTCGGCTTACGCCGATGACGTGCTCCTCATGGTCACGGATCCCGCTGACTTGCGGAGGATGCGGGAATGCCAGCAGATTTACTCGGACGCATCCTCCGCCAAGATCAACTGGGAGAAATGTTCCGGACTCCTGGTGGGTCAGTGGCGGGTGGACTCCCTGCCGGAGGAGTTCAGGCCTTTCGCCTGGAGCACCACGCACCTCCTCTATTTGGGAGTCTACCTTAGCCCTGCCGAGGACGCTTGGCCGGCGAACTGGCAAGAGCTGGAGGCCAAAGTCACCGCTCGCCTAGGACGCTGGACAGGACTGCTCCGAGTGTTGTCCTACAGGGGTCGAGCGCTGGTCATAAACCAGCTGGTGGCCGCCATGTTGTGGTACCGGTTGGTCACTTTGATCCCTCCCCCTGCGTTTGTCGCCAAGATTCAGAAGAAGCTCATCGACTTCTTCTGGGACAAAAGGAAGCACTGGGTCTCTGCCGCGGTTCTGTGTCTCCCGCTTAGGGAGGGCGGTCAGGCGCTGGTGTGCCTTCGCACCCAGGCTGCGACTTTCCGTCTTCAGACGCTGCAGAGATACCTGTACGTCGAGAATCCTCCGAGATGGTGTGCGCTGGCGACGTTTTTCTTCCGCCAGCTGCATGGCCTCAATTACGACACGCAGCTCCTGTTTGCGAAAGTGGGCAGCAGGCGTGCCGGCCTGCGGGAGCTGCCTGTCTTCTACCAGGAACTACTATGGGTTTGGAACTACGTCGCTTCCAGGCGGAGCTCTCCCCCGTCAGGAGCGGCGGCTCTCCTTCGGGAGCCGCTGCTCAGGAATCCGCACCTCCACGAACACGGGTTCGGGCGGCTGGCGGAGGGTAGGGCTGTGGCTGGCAAGGTGACCAGAGTCGGGGACCTGCTCGATGGCGGAGGAGCGGGCTGGATGGCGCCGGAGGAGCTGGCGCGGCGCCTGTCCTGGGCCAACGTCCGGCTCGCGGTCGAAACCATCGAATCGGTAAAAGCGGCACTGGGCCCCGACTCCACTAGGCGTATCGAGGCAGCTCAAGCACGTGGGGCGATCCCGTCCGAGCTTACCCCCGTTCGGACGGAATTCCTCATCGGCGCCCGGCCCCGAAACTCCCCTCGGGAACCGGCGCCTCACAACTTGAGCCGTCTCGAGGAAATACCCTCCGTGCCTTTTCATTCCGCGCGGAGGGGTTTCCTGTACGGGCTGCTCCTGCACACTCTCCACTTTGCCATCTTCGTCTACCGTCCGGACACGCCTTGGCGTGGCGTTTTGCCGACCGGCGGTAGCGGAGGTCCCCAATGGAGGGCTCTCTATGCGGGAGTCCTCCCTTGTTCCATCGGGGACTTGGCCTGGAGGGTGTTGCACGGAGCGGTCCCGTGCAATAAGGTTTTAAGTAGGTTCACGGACTCCCAGGCCGCCTGCATTTTTTGCGGCCTGGAGGAGTCCGTGTTTCACGTTTATATGGATTGTGAGAGGTTGCAGCCCCTCTTTCACTACTTGAAGGGGCTGCTCCTCGATTTTTGGTTGCACCTCAGTCCCACGCTCTTGATCTACGGTCACCCGGTGCGGAGGGGAGCGGACAGGTTGGAGGACCTCCTTGTGGGCCTGCTCCTGGGCCTGGCTAAAAGAGCCATCAATTGGCCCAGGCAGCGGGCGGTCGAGGGGGTCGTCCAGCCGGATTGCCTGCATCTCTTCCGCGGCCATGTTCGCGCCCGGGTGGCCCTGGAGATGGAGCACGCGGTGTCCGCCGGTGCGCTTGAGTATTTCCGCGACCGGTGGGCGCCGCGGGGACTGGAGTGCATCATCAACACAGAAAACCAAATTTTAATTTGATTTGTTAAGCTTTAGTTGAACTTTTGTTTATTTACAGTTGAATTGGGTTTTTTTTTTGGGTCCAAATAAAAGAGTACCCTCTGTTCAGGGATTGCCTGCCTCTCTTCCGCGGCCATGTTCGCGCCCGGGTGGCCCTGGAGATGGAGCACGCGGTGTCCGCTGGTGCGCTTGAGTATTTCCGCGACCAGTGGGCGCCGCGGGGACTGGAGTGGATCATCAACCCGGATAGCCACATTTTAATTTGATTTGTTAAGTTTTAGTTGAACTTTTGTTTACAGTCAATTTGTTTTTTTTCTGGTACAAACAAAAGAATACCCTCTGTTCAGTAAATACCTGTTATTATTGTTCTCCTGCAGTCCGTGTATTATTTATACTCGGACACTACAGTATGGATCTTTCAAACCTGGACTTCCAATGCTGCAGGCTGAACACAGTGGCTGACACTTAAAATGTTTCTATTGTCATACCTAACTTTTACATATTGTGGCACTAATTCAACTTGGCATCTCAAACGACCTTCATGCTACTTTGTAATGCATTCATATGAGGCGGGGTGTAGGCAAAGTACCGGTATAGCACTCTCTGCTCCTCCAAATGTTTTTGTCTGGCTTTGAAGGAGAAGGCAGACCACAGCCACTTACTGTCCCAGAGGAGCTCAGGCTGTCAGAGGCAAGTCCAGCTGAATCTGAGTACAAGGCAGAAAAAGCACTTTAAAGGCTTTTCTGTAACTCCAGCAATCTCTCTAGAAAGTTTCTTCAGGCTGCAAGCTACAAAGTAAAGCACTTCCAACTGTATCAGCTGATGCTGGCAATAGTATGGAGCTGTTATCTATGTATTATATATATATATATATATTATACTCAAGATGGTAGATCTAAATATACTTATTTAACTGAAAAGTTTTATTCTCTTTGGTTTGACAGTTTTGTAAGTCTCCTGTAATCACTTCTAAAGTGTAAAACAAAAGGAGTTCCTGCTGTCTTGTGTAATATTGAAGCTCTGTGTCAGACTACTTCCCAGTACTGTTCTGCTTGTTTTATACTCAACTCGTCACCGAGTCGAAGCTCGTTATGATCTCCTGAGCTGAGTTACATGTAAATAATTGCATTACAAGCAATAATTCTACCATTAAAGTACAAATATATTTAAAGATATTAAAATTTATATTGTTAAATCCAAAATTTTCAGTAATAAATGGGAATCAAATGCACTTCAGAATAAATTTAACTAAATTTGAAATGAAACTCAAGTGGAGCACAATTGAGTGAATTCTATTTGAAGTATAAATTTTGTTGGCTAAATCCAAATCGGTAATGCAGATCTGGAACATACTTGACTAAAATTGAAGTGGATTGAGGATTCACAGTACTGCCTCTCTCATTACCGAATCTTCTTTCACCAACACTATGTGGTGGAGCTTGGTTTTTAAAAATCTGTAGTTCACAGACTCACACATCCGACACCGCCTTTCCCACAACTTGGCAGGAAATATCATCCGAAGTCCAAACTGGAAAATTCAGGAAAAACCAAATTGTTCCAACTTGAATAATTTTAGCTTCTGAAATCAGCTCACTTCTGGTTAATATTTAATCCTGTTGTGCAGTTCTTGTGCAAAGTCCAGATCAGAAATTTAAGTAAACCATACTGTTACACCACAATCAGTTCTACAGGCAAGTATCATTTAAACTCTTCTGTTTACTAACCCCTGCTAAAACAAAACTTATTCCTTCTACAGTACTAAATGTTGACAACATTTACCAGATTCAGAAGCAAAATTTGTACCTAAATGCGCAGTGTGGCTGTTATGTCCTCTCTTGAGGGCTTCGGTTCCTTTCTGATCCCCTTTTAGTTTCCTCTTCTTCCAACAGCTAGTTCAATAAACCTAAAGCAAATAAACAGAGGTCAATTGTTGCATGGAATTTAAGCGGTAAGAAAATAATGCTCAGTTGCAAACAGGAAACAAAAGAATTACAGAACCGTACTAAATTTGGCAATCATTTAAAACTTTTAGTCTCTGTTTCAAATATACCCATGTTCTCTTTCAGTTCCACTTCCCGCCCCCTGCATCATTCATCAAGTATCATTCTTTAACCGCCAATTAGTTGCATAGAAATGGCCAGAATAACTTTTTTCACCATCTCCGATAAGAGGCTACTGTGTTTTTCAATCACTAACTATTTGTAAATTTAAATAAAAATTATACTTTTAGTCCAGTACCTCATTAAAACACCTGATTCCAGCTCCTTTCAGATCATATTACAGTAGATGATGCACCTATCACATCCATACAATGCCTGGGAATGGCATGAGGCAAACCACCATCTGCAAAATGGCTGCTCAGACAAGGGAGAAGAAGTGCCATGCTGCTTCGCATTGATTTTACAGTGCTTTATAAATTATACTTTTAAATGGCCTATTTCTTCAGGAAAAAGCAGTTGGCAACTATTTCATCATTTGTTTGCAAACACATAAAGTAATTATCCAAAACCAGGTCATAGTGCACTATTATATCAGTTTTGTGTGATGTATTCACCACATAAATTATACATGCCTCTTCTAGCTCCTCCAAAAAAGGTCTTTGGTAAATACTTTTTCATCAAACCAACACCTCTTTAAATGGCAGACTTGCAATATGATCATTTTTACTTGATGCAGGTACATAAACATTGGCATGGTAAAGTAACTTTGACAGCATTCTGGCTCTTTGTACTTTTCAATTTTTAATAAAGCTCACATAACAAATTTAAAGTTTGCAATGAGACAACTTGACAGCAGTTTCCAGTGTGAGCATATCCAGGAAGTGAGCCTGCTCCAAAATTCCCAAATATGGCAACACTGGCCTTTTGAGCAGGGGTTGAGTTTTAAATGTTGCTGGGCTGTGGATGTGCTCACCCTACACGTGGTAGGATGAGTCAACCTTCTTTTTCTACGCAGTATTTGAGACCCAAGCAACAGTAAACTGAGTGCTTAAGCTGGGTGTTTCATTTCTGTCAAAAGGGCATTTTAGCAAGGCATGCCACTTGCTGTAACTACAGATAAGGCTGTTAAAAAAATATTTGTTAAAAAAAAATTATTTACTAGTAACTTAAAATGAATCAAACATTTTGGTGAGTTTAGTGGTGTGATTTGAAGCATTCTCATAAATATTTACTCAGATATTCTAAAATGACACCCATGGGCATCTGGTTGGAATACAAAAGCCAGTAATATAAGTTGCTTGTAGCCTTGCCCGTATTACAGGGCAGCACATAGTGTGATTTTATATGTACTCAGAAAAATCCCACATTGACAGATAAACCATCAGACCTGCAGGAATTGCTGAATTCAGTGGGCCTCTTAGCAACATTTAATTAGAGAAATGAGATAAATACAAAGTGGAAATCATTCCAATACATCAATAGGTTTGTATGTTGCAATTGAGTAGATTGACAGGTTAAAGGTACTTCGTACCTGGGGATCGGGGACTCTGGGGTCTACCCAGCAGTTCCTATATAACTCAAGTCACCTTACACAATGTTACTCCTATACAATTGAATCCATGTATTAAATAGATTTCTTGGGGGCAGGGGTGGGGGGGGAGGTAAAGAGACACATTTTTTTGTTGCTCAATGAAGACAATCCATTCGACCGTGTCCGTTCTATCTCCCGCACTTCTGCCCTCACCCCTGCCCCCCCCACTCCCGGAACCATGATAGAGTTCCCCTTGTCCTCACCTTTCACCCCACCAGCCTCCACATTCAACGGATCATCCTCCGCCATTTCCACCACCTCCAGCGTGATCCCACCACCAAACGTATCTTCCCCTCAGCTCCCCTTTCAGCACTCCGTAGGGACTGCTCCCTCCGCGACACCCTAGTCCACTCCTCTACCAGCCCCAGCACCCCTTCCCCTTCGCCCAGCACCTTCCCGTGCAAGCGCAGGAGATGCAACACATGCCCTTAAACCTCCCTCCTTCCCACTGTCCAGGGCCCCAAACACCCCTTCCAGGTGAAACAGCGATTTACTTGTACTTCTTGCAATTTAGTATGCTGTATTCGCTGCTCACGATGTGGTCTCCTCTACATTGGGGAGACCAAACGCAGATTGGGTGACCGCTTTGCGGAACACCTCCGTTCAGTCCGTAAGGGGGACCCCAAGCTCCCGGTGGTCTGTCACTTTAATTCACCGCTCCATTCCCACTCAGACCTCACCATCCTCGGCCTCTTGCATTGTTCCATGGAAGCTCAGCGTAAGCTCGAGGAACAGCACCTCATCTTTCGATTAGGCACTTTACAGCCCTCTGGACTCAACATAGAGTTCAACAATTTCAGATCATAACCTCTGCCCCTATCACATATATATATATAATATATATAAAAACATTTTTAATCCACACTGTTTGTTTGGCATTTTTTCTTCCCTCCCACATGGCAGCTGTCCTTCATTCTACCAGCGAAATTCACACTTCATCTAGAGCCATCCTTTGTTCCTTAACCTGTCCCATTACCGCCTCCTCTTGCCTTGAATATCTCTTAATGTCTCTCAATGTCTCTTAATCTTTCCTGCTTTCTATCCCATCACTGACCTTCCCTTTTGTTCTTTCATACCCTCCCCCTTTTCCCAGCCCCTAAACTTGCTTTAAAATCTATTCCATTTCCTGCTTTTTTCCAGTTCTGACGAAAGGTCTTCGACCTGAAACGTTAACTCTGTTTCTCTCTCCACGGATGCTGCCTGGCCTGCTGAGTTTTTCCAGCGTTTTCTGTTGTTATTTTGGATTTCCAGCATCCAGAGTATTTTGCTATAATAAGAGTTATTAAGTGCTGTACTATAAAACTGCCTACTTTACATTCTAGATCATAGCTACAGTACTGCCCACCCTTCAGACGAAAACAATTGCGTGGGTTATTTTGGATCAGAGGCAGCATGTCAGGCATTTGAGGCAAATGTTAGATGTAGTGGGAAGGAGAATTCCAAAGATTGCTAAAGAAATGACATAGCTAAGTCTGTAAAATTGGCTGATTGTTCACCACAGTAATTTGTAAGAAACAGACCAGTTCTGGCGCAGCTGATATAGGGGCGGCACTGTAAAGCAGCAGGTCACAATAAGCATAAAACCTGAACAATGTAGAACCGGTTCGCTCATCTGAACAACATGCTTTAACTAAGGGGCGTTGTTCACACACAATATATAAAGCACAGAAACATGGGCCTACAAGTGGTAAGTCTCAGTTTCTCTGCAAACCTTCTGAAGGCTTCAGAATGAGAGCCTGCATGCTGCTTTTCAGAGCTGTTTTGGTAATATGAGCACAAACAATCGATGAGTCAACTGCAGTTATAAAGCACATTTGTTCAGATGAATTTTTTGCTGAATCTAAAAACTGGCACACAGTTTCCATAATATAGAATATGCACAATCAATCTCCTGTACATACTGAATGCTCAAAAGGGCATTATCATCATTGAACGGTGTTTGGCAAGCCTTTCTCTTTCTGTTGGCCAACACGTGATGATGTCATTTTCAGTACAATGATATAATTCACCTCAAAAAAACATCAGTGTCCAAATACATCAGTACATTGCTTGTGCATGACAATGGCAGTGAAAATAACAGCAGGCACATCTATTTGTTCCTCTCCCCAAAGCAGCAACAATTATCCTTTAATATTAAAAATAGGGAAGTGCAAAATATTTTACTATTTTAATACTCTCTGAATAAAAGTTAAGTGAACAAATGTCCTTGGTTCTGTACCATGCTGTTAATTATTTTCCAGTCAGTAACCACCATTTGGTGCCTGGATTTTCTTGGTAACACACTATTTCTGGCAGACTGGGGAGGGTTTAAACTAGCTTGGCAGGGGGATGGGCACCAGCATGTAGGGGTGGAGGGGAGGAATGGGGTGCATGGAAGAGTGAGTGTGTTGGATGGTACTGGAGGGGAACGTAGTGCTGGAGGCGGAAGTAGTACGATGTTAGATAGGAGCAGACTAAGAAAGACTACGAAACATTCAAAAATGGGTTTAGAATGCATGTACATAAACGCACAAAGTGTGGTGAATAAGGTTGATGAGCTACAACCACAATTAGCCATGTGGCAATATGATGTGGCAATAACGGAAACGTGGCTTAAAAACGGTGAGGACTGGGCACTTAATATTAAAGGGTACAAGGTGTTCAGAAAAGATAGGGAAGGAAAAAAAGGAGGTGGAGTGGCAGTGCTGATTAAGGAAGACATTGTTGTGTTGGAAAGGAAAGATGTTCTTGAGGGGACAAGGACAGAATCCATTTGGTTAGAGTTGAGGAGCAAAAAGGGTATGACCACGCTATTGGGGGTATTCTACAGGCCTCCAAATAGTGAGAGGGAGGTAGAGGAGGAAATCTGCAGGGAAATCGCAGATACATGCAAGAGCATAGAGTGGTGATATCGGGGGACTTTAATTACCCAAATATCGATTGGGATAATGCTAGGGTAAAGGGAAAGGAGAGGGAGGAGTTTCTGAAATGTGTTCAGGAGAATTTCCTTGACCAGTATGTTCTTGGCCCAACTAGTAAGGAGGCATTGCTGGATCTGGTGCTGGGGAATGAGGTGGGCCAGGTCGACCAAGTGTCTGTGGGAGAACACTTGGGTACGAGTGATCATCGTATCATAAGATTTAGATTAGCAATGGAGAGGAGCAAGGAACTGTCTAGAGTGGAACTTCTAAACTGGAATAGGGCTAACTTCAATGGGATGCGAAAGGATCTAGCCAGGGTAAAATGGAACCAAAGACTGATGGGAAAAACTGTAACGGAACAATGGGTGATCTTTAAGGAGGAGATGTTCCAAGTACAGGCTAGGTACATTCCAACAAGAGGGAAGGGTAAGGGAACCAAAGCAAAGGCTCCTTGGATGACGAGGGAGATAGATAAGATGATGAAACAAAAAAACAGGGTGTATGATGAATGTTAGGTGAATTCTTCAAGGGAGAACCAGACCAAATACAATAAGTTGAGAGGGGAAGTGAAGATGAAAATAAGATTGGCAAAGAGAGAATATGAGAGTAGAATGGTAGTTAACATAAAAGGGAACCCAAAAATCTTCTACCGGCATGTAAACAGTAAGCGGGTAGTAAGAGGCAGGGTGGGGCCTATTAGGGACAAAGAAGGTGATATATGCTTAGAGGCGCAGGGCAAGGCTAGAATACCCAATGAGTACTTTGTATCGGTGTTTAATAAGGAGGTGGATGCTGACAAAATATTGGTAGAAGTGGAAAAAGTAGAAGCAATGGAAGGGGTGAAAATTGATAGACAGGATGTACTAGAAAGACTGGGTATGCTTAGAGTGGATAAGTCGCCTGGTCCAGATGGCTTGCATCCCAGGTTGCTAAGGGAATTGGGGGAGGAGATAGCAGAAGGGCTTGACATAATTTTCCAATCTTCCCTAGATGCCGGCAAGGTGCCTGAGGATTGGAAAGTGGTAAAATGTGACACCATTGTTCAAGAAAGGGTGTAAGAACAATCCTAGTAACTACAGGCCGGTCAGTTTAACATCAGTGGTGGGTAAAGTTTTAGAAACAATAATCAAGGAAAAAATTAACGGGCACTTGGAGAGGTTTAAGCTAATTAAGGAGAGCCAACACCGATTTGTAAAAGGCAGATCGTGTTTGACTAATTGAATTTTTTGATGAAGTAACAGGGAGGATTGATGAAGGGAATGCAATGGATATTGTCTACATGGATTTTCAGAAGAAGTTTGAAAAAGTACCACACAGAAGGCTGGTTAACAAAATTGAGGCTCATGGAATAGATGGGTCAGTGGCAGCTTGGATAAGGAATTGGCTTAAGGACAGAAAACAGCGAGTTGTGGTAAATGGCTGTTTTTCAGACTGGAGGATGATAGACAGTGGTGTTCCCCAAGGGTCAGTGCTGGGGCCACTGCTTTTTATATATATACATAAATGACCTGGATATTGGAATACAGAGTAGAATTTCTAAATTTGCCGATGAAACAAAACTTGGGGGTGTGGCAAACAGTGAGGATGATACCAATTGACTGCAACAGGACATAGAAAGGCTAGCAGAATGGGCAGACAAGTGGTAGATGGAATTTAATACAGAGAAGTGTGAGGTGATGCATTTTGGCAGAAGGAACAGGGAGAGGCAATATACACTTAATGGCACAGTTTTAAAGAGTGTGCAGGGACAGAGGGACCATGTGCATATGCCCCTGAAGGTGGCGGGACATATTGAGAGAGTGGTTAACAAAGCATATGGGATCTTGGGCTTCATATATAGAGATATTGAGTACAAAAGTAGAGAAGTTATGCTGAACCTTTATAAAGCGCTGGTTAGGCCACAACTGGAGTATTGCGTCCAGTTCTGGTCACCACACTTTAGGAAGAACGTGAAGGCCCTTGAGAGGGTGCAGAGGAGATTTACCAGAATGGTTCTGGGGATGGGGGAATCTTAGCTACAAGGACAGGTTGGAGAAGCTGGATTTGTTTTCATTAGAGAAAAGGAGGTTGAGGGGTGATTTGATAGAGGTGTACACAATTATGACGGGTTTAGATAGGCTAGACGGGGAAAGGCTGCTCCCAGTAGTTGATGGTACAAGGACTAGGGGACACAGATTTAAGATTTTGGGCAAGAGATACAGAGGCGATGTGAGGAAAAACTTTTTTACGCAGCGAGTGGTGATGACCTGGAACTCGCTGGCGATGGAAGTGGTGGAAGCGGAGACACTCAATGTTTTCAAGGGGAGATTGGATAGGCACTTGAGGGAAATAAACTTGCAGGACTACGGGGATAGAGCAGGGGAATGGGACTGACTGAATTGCTCTACAGAGAGCCGGCACGGACTTGATGGGCCAAAGGCCTCCTGTGCCATTATGACTCTGAGCTGGATTTTGTCAATGGGGAACTTTTGGAGGCGGGACTCCCACTTGTCGGGTTTTAGTCCCGCCTCCATCGACTTGTGGCCAACCCATGCTATTTTCCCTTGATTGACCTTGTTAAGCCCGCCCAGCGGACTTAGCAGGCCAATTAAAGGAAAGCCAGTTACAGGTGACGTCAGCGAGTGACGTTTCATCTGTCAAGAGCTTTTGACAGGTGAAATGTCATTGTTTGACAGCTCTGTGAAGCTGTCAAACACTGACAATCTGGCTTCTAAGTTGAGTCTTTACTCAAGACTCAATTAGAAAGCCTTCCTGAACAGAAAGCAGAAGGCTGCAGCTTTTGACAGTTCAGCGGCCATTCTGCTTTCTGTGCCGGTGAGCTGAGGGTCTCCAGAGACCTGAAGGGAGGAAGCCTGCAGGAAGAAGTAAAGGTAAGTAAAACTTATTAAAACACTTTACACACACCTCACACACTTACCTCTGCACTCATGAACCCATCACTCACCTGCACATCTCGGCCGCTCCGCCTCACTGACCCTGGCATGATTTTGAGCCGTCGGGAAGCCCATACTTCAGGGCTCAAAATAGGGATTAGCCAAAAAAATGTCTGTTAACTACCTGTTAACGGGCAGTTAATAGGCACTAATCCCCTTCCTGCCTCGAGGAGACGGGACCCGGCGCGCCTCCTGGAAAGATGGCATGGAGGCGGGTTGGGGGCAGGTTGGGTACCAGCCCCTAGATTCTGCCATTTTCCTGGCAGTCCTGCCTCCAAACCCACCTCCCCAGGGCTGGCAAGATCGCCCCCTATGACTCTATGACTGCACCAATAAAACTAATATTCTAACAATTATGAATGCCTAATGTAGGGAGGGACGGTAAGAAGAGGGCACAGATTTAAGATAATTGACAAAAGAGCCAGACAGGAGGTAAGGAGAAGATTTTTTTACACAGCGAGTTATGATTTGGAATGCACTGCCTGCGAGGTGGTGGAAGCAGATTCAATAATAACCTTTAAAATGAATACTTGAAAAGGAAAAGAAATTGCAGGCCAATGGGGAAAGTGCGGGGGAGGGGGACTAATTGGATAACTTTTTCAAAGAACCGGCACAGGCAAGATGGGCTCAATGGCCTTTTTCTGTGCTGTAAGATTCTATGATTATGATTCAAATATTGAAAGCTAGAATCTAGGGCACACATTGCATATAAAGCATTTCTTTGCTCGCAATCACCTGGAATTTCTGCGGGGGTTCTGCCAATCGTCTACCGTAACCGTAGCAGGAACCCTGGAGAAATGACATGAACAGCAGAATTTCTACCCCAATATGATTAATTTTAAAAAGTTACTTTTTAATTTTTGTAAATAGACTTTTGCAGTAGCCCTGAAGGTGCTAATAATTTAAAGATGTGATAGAAAAAGTCCATTCTGAGGATTGGGAGCAGTTTAGGATTCAGCAAAGGAGAGCAAAGGGATTAATTAAGAGGGGGCAAATAAAGTATGAGAGTAAGCTTGCAGGGAACATAAAAACTGACTGTAAAAGCTTTTATAGATATGTGAAGAGAAAAAGATTGATGAAGTCAAGCGTAGGTCCCTTGCAGTCAGAATCAGGGGAATTTATAATGGGGAACAAAGAAATGGCAGACCAATTAAATACATACTTTGGTTCTGTCTTCACAAAGGAGGACACAAATAACCTCCCAGACATGTCAGGGAACATAGGGTCTAATGAGAGGGAGGAACTGAATGAAATCAATATTTGTAGGGAAATAGTGTTAGGGAAATTGACGGGATTGAAGGCCGATAAATCCACAGGGCCTGATAATCTACATCCAAGGGTACTTAAGGAAGTGGCCCTAGAAATAGTAGATGCATTGCTGGTCATCTTCCAAAATTCTATAGACTCTGGAACAGTTCCCATGGATTGGAGGGTAGCTAATGTAACCCCACCATTCAAAAAAGGTGGTAGAGAGAAAACGGGGAATTATAGACCGGTAAGCCTGACATTGGTAGTGGGGAAAATGCTAGAGTCCATTATAAAAGATGTAATAGCAGAGCACTTGGAAAACAGTGACCGGATTGGACAAAGTTAACATGGATTTACAAAAGGTAAATCGTGCTCGACTAATCTACTGGAATTTTTTGAGGACGTAACTGGTAGAATAGATAAGGGAGAACCAGTGGATGTGGTGTATTTGGACTTTCAGAAGGCTTTCGATAAGGTCCCGCATGAGAGATTAGCGTGTAAAATTAAAGCACATGGGATTGGGGGTAAGGTACTGACTTGAATAGAGAACTGGTTGGCAGACAGGAAGCAAAGAGTTGGAATAAACGGGTCTTTCTCCGAGTGGCAGGCAGTGACTAATGGGGTACCGCAGGGATCGGTGCTAGGACCCCAGCTATTCACAATATATATTAATGATCTAGACGAGGAAACTAGATGTAATATCTCCAAGTTTGCAGATGACAAAGCTGGGTGGGCGTGTGTGCTGTGCGGAGGATGCTGAGACACTCCAGTGTGATTTGGACAGGTTGGGTGATTGGGCAGATGCATGGCAGATGCAGTATAATGTGGATAAATGCGAGGTTATCCACTTTGGTGACAGAAACAGGAAGGCAGATTATTATCTGAACGGCAGTAGATTGGGAGCAGGGGAAGTGCAACGAGACCTGGGTGTCCTTGTGCACCAGTCGCTGAAGGTAAGCATGCAGGTGCAGCAGGCGATTAAGAAGGCAAATGGTATGTTGGCCTTCATAGCGAGAGGATTAGAATACAGGAGCAAGGATGTCTTGCTGCAGTTGTACAGGGCCTTGGTGAGACCACACCTTGAGTATTGTGTGCAGTTTTGGTCGCCTTATCTGAGGGAGGATGTTCTTGCCATGGGGGGAGTGCAGCGAAGATTCACCAGACTGATATCTGGTATGGCAGGAATGACTTATGAGGAGAGATTGCGTCGATTGGGCTTATATTCACTGGAGTTTAGAAGAATGAGAGGGGATCTCATTGAAACTTATAAAATTCTAACAGGTCTAGACAGACTAGATGCAGGAAGGATGTTCCCGATGGCGGGGGAGTCCAGAACCAGGGGTTACAGTCTAAAGATAAGGGGTAGACCATTTAGGACAGAGATGAGGAGGAATTTCTTCACCCAGAGAGTGGTGAACCTGTGGAATTCTCTACCACAGAAGGCAGTTGAGGCCAATTCATTAAATATATTCAAGAAGGAGTTGGATATATTTCTTAAGGCAAGGATCAAGGGATAGGGGAGAAAGCAGGGACAGGGTACTGAATTTGGATGATCAGCCACGATCTCATTAAATGGCGGAGCAGGCTCGAGGGGCCAAATGGCCTACTCCTGCTCTTATCTTCTATGTTTCTATTTGAAAAGTTACAAAGAATATACAACTTAAGTGTGTTAGTAAAATATAAATACTATGGGCTGGATTTTGCAGAGGGTCGGTGGCGGGTCGGGCGGGAAAGTGTTTTTTTTTCCCCAGTGGGTCGGGACCCCGCTGTGAACCCGTCGCCATGCGCCTTTCCCCGATGTCGGGTCTGTCCGCGCTGAGCAGACCCAACACGCAGTGGCGGTTCACAGCAGGGGACCCAATTCAGGTAACTGTTTGTTTAGAGCCACTTAAGAATGAATTTCAGCTTCTGCATTTGACAGCTCGCCAACAGGACCCTTGCTGCTCAGGGATCACGTTTGTGAAGATGAGGCGGGAGTTCAGTGGCCATTGAATCAGTTGTTGAGTTGACAACTTCAAATGTGCAGTAAAATCTCCCACCTTACAGAGATATCTTCCCTCAGCCACAAGCTCCTCTTCACTGCATTTCGACAACAGATTCACCATGCTGCAAGTCTTTATACAAGTCTCCATCCAGTCTGACCTCATTACCTCTCTCACCATTGATAGATCACTTCTGTCATCTCTACTTCACCTGCCATCTATTCCATCAGCATTGGTGCCCTTTATACGCTCTCAACTTGGTCCTCAGAACCCCACCACGATCAGCCCCAGCACCAGCATCACCAGGCACACCAACATCACCAACCTTCTCCACAATCACCGGATGCTGCATGGGACAGAGGGAATCAGCACCCGACCACATTGCTACCCGGGAGGCCAGGGTTGGCCTCATTATGACCAGCTTTACTTCACTCGACACTACACCCTGGCTGCCACATGATGCGCCAGGTTGGCACCACCCCACATCAACACCATAAAGCATCCCTACAATGCCCAAGCCATTCCTTTCACACTAATCACCATTGCAGGGGGTACCGTTATGTCTCACAAGTATAAGTATATGGAGGGAGTCATGGGAGAGCCTGGGTGCAGCCCTGCACCTCTGTGCAGTGCATGTCAGTTCTTGCAGCACATCAATGCTGTAGAACACTAAGAGCACAAATGTCAAAATAAAGTTGGCCATGGTCCCTTTAAGGAAACTTGCTGATGACGCGTCATCAAATGATGTCACCCGACCTGCTTCCTCAAATTGGTCGGGAAACGCACTGGGCGGGCTTAACAAGCCCAATCAAGGGAAATTCATTTTACAGAGCGGGATGGAGCCAGCAGCGGTGTCGAGTCCCGCCACCGATGTTGTCCGCCACCGACGTCGTCCGCCACGGACCCACCGAGGTCAGCAAAATCGCAGCCATTTTATTCATTTAACCATTTTATTCCTTTGTCCATTTTAATTGCTGTTTCGAGTTTGACGAGATACTAATAATAGAATGCAAACTTGATTGCAATTACAGTACAGTTGTTATGGATAACAGTTGGTATGGATAACAGTGGCAAGTAACATTCGTGCTCCACAAGTGCCAGGCAATGACTATCTCCAACAAGCGAGCATCTAGCCACCTCCCCTTGACATTCAACGGGATTACCATCGCGAATCCCCCACAATCAACATCCTGGGGGTCACCTAACTGGACCAGCCACATAAACTCCCATTCCTACTGGGGGAGGAGAGAAGCTGTGTAACACTGGCGGCACACTATGTTACAGCTTGCCATGAACAGAGGGACAACCAGTAAACTAAGACAAGAGTATATATAAACAAGGCGAAAATATATTTATAAACTCAGGGATATACCTGTTTATACACTGTATGAATGGAACCGCGTTTATGTGTTCAACCATAAATGTATTTTGATGCTTTGGCAACATAAGATGTACCTTATCATGCCAATAAAGCGATTTGTATTGTATTGTATTGTAAATACTGTGGCTACAAGAGCAGATCAGAGACTGTGTATTCTGTGGTGAGTGACTCAACTCCTGACTCCCCAAAGCCTTTCCAACATCTACAAGGCACAAGGAGTGTGATGGAATACGCTCCACTTGCCTGGATGAGTGCAGCTCCAACAACACTCAAGAAGCTCGACAACATCCAGGACAAAGCAGCCCGCTTGATTGGCACCCCATCCACCACCTTAAACATTCATTCCCTCCATCACCGGCGTACCGTGGCTGCAGTGTGTACCATCTACAAGATGCACTGCAGCAAGGTTTCTTCAACAGCATCTCCCAAACCCGTGACCTCTACCACCTAGAAGGACAAGGGCAACAGACACATGGGAACACCACCACCTCCAAGTTCCCCTCTAAGTCACACACCATCCTGACTTGGAAATATATCGCCATTCCTTTATTGTTGCTGGGTTAGAATCCTTGCCAGCGACGCCCACATTCCATGAATAAATAAAAGAAACTGTAATTTGCTTCATTACAATATACACATTACAGTGCATTACGATAACTTTTTTTTAAAAAAGGACTTAAAAATCTTTTTTAAAAGGACCTTTAAAACAGATTAATTACATTTAGCAATACAGCATGATATTTAACAGTTAATTGTGATTTTCACACCTAAAATCGCACCTACACAAAAGTGCTTGTCACATTATTTGCCAAGAGTGTTTCAGCCCTAGCACCTGATGAGGTGAAAAAGACTCTGAAACATTGTTGTTCCAGTTACTGGATGATTTTTGCTCGTAGACAAAAATGCTTGTGAAAAGCTTAACACATTGTTTGGCTAAAGAGCTCAACAGATGGGCTTTAGCAAGGCAGTACGACGCTTAAATAAATAAATCCAGGCTTTTGTAATTTATTTGAACGTTTTATTAATGTAATTTTTATTCATTTAATAGGGACAGCTACCATTGGAAAAGATAGAAAAAGGATTTGTGCATGGAGATTTTATTCTCTTAAACATTTTGGCCTAGAAATTCGGTATGGCCCCGCCAGGTCTTTTGCGCCCGAAATTTTGCGCCCGCCAGGATTCCCGTAGCGCCCGCCTAAAATTCAGTTGCGACGGGCCAAGACGGCAGCGGGCGCTATTGCAGGGTTTGGCCGCCTCGCTAGGGGCGATGAATGTCACTTTCAGGCGTCCAGCTCCCGCTGTGGCACCCGATGCGGTGTGGCAGGCTGGGGTACTGCAGGCCTCCTCCTTCTCTTGAGGAGGAGCTGCCTGCAGCCGTCAGATCACCGGTGGATTCCCCCGGCAAATGAGCCCGGCACCACGGAGAAGTGCCGGGCTCGCGGGACTCAGACATCAATGCCGCGGGGGGGTGGTGCAGGAGTCCGGGGAGGGAGGTGCTGGCAGGCGGCCGCCGGGAAAGCGGCCGGCCGCCGCTCCACCTTTATGCGCCGGCCTTTCGGAGCTGCAAGACCCCGTTTCACAAACGCTGTTTGCGGCTGCCACGGGCAAGGTGGCCGCAACTGAATTTGGCCATCGGGCCGGAATAGCATTGCAACCGGGGCGCTGCGCACACCGATGACGTCATCGGTGCCGGCGCGGCGCTACCGGCTAACGCCGATGTTAGGGTCCATCTGAATTTCGGGCGATAAAAAACTTCAGGCGCAAACCACTTTATAGCCAATAAGTGGGCGCAAACGCGACTGAATTTCTAGGCCTTTATTCTTTTATCAGTTATTCATTTAAATGGGATTGACTGTATTAAATTATTTTTGCGTAGTTTCATGACACAATTTTACGAGCTTTGCGGAAACTAAAGTTATTTTAACAATATTTATCTTTATTGGCCCAGGGCTTTTTTTATAAGCTGGTACTAAGTTTTTGCAGACATATAATACAAACTGTATTCTTTATTGCCTAACTGTTTACTGAAAAAAATATCTACAGAATTGATTAGTGTCAGTGTTACAAGTGTGAGCAGAAGTACTGTAGAAGGAGTATGTCTGTGTGATTCAGGGATGCGTCAAATCCTAGAAAGCAACTCACAGAAGCAATGGCACAGATTTTGCAAAGACAGTAACAGTGAGGCTAACAGTGATCACCATTATAACGGAAAAAGTCTGACAGCAACTTCTGGAGTACACACATATGCAATTACATGCAGAAATCCAGAAGTTGCTGTCAGAGACACCCTGTTCCTCCACAGGGTGCGCTTGCGCTGTCAGTCTTTGTCGATAGACTTGCCGCTAAAATCACTGTAATGGCATGAACTTGAGGTACTTGCCAACCAATTCCCCTCTAAAGATGCCAGAAAAGTTAGGGCTGGTGCATTCAGCAGTAAGTGAATGATTAATGGCGTGATAAGTGATAATTAATGCTTAACAACCTCTCTGGCCCCAAATTTAATTTTACAAGTGTGGAGTGTCTCATTCCTTCAAATTAGTGTTGAAGATTTGAAAAAATAAAAAAATGTAAATATATATTTTGTTTTACTTTTTCTGTCTATCTTTTTTATCTCACTTTGTTAATCTCATCTGTCTTTCCCACTCTTTATTTTGCTTTCTGTACATGATTTAAATCTAATTTATACTTCCTGCTTTAGACTCTGAGGGCTGGATTTTGCCCCCCGGGTCGGGTGGGAAAGTATTTTTTTTCCCAAGCGGGTTGGGACCCAGCTGTGAACCTGCCATCACGCCCTTCCTGGATGTCGGGTCTGTCAGTGCTGAGCAGACTCGACACTCAGCGGTGGGGGAGGCAATTAAAATCATTAGTGGCTTGTTTACAGCCACGTATCAATGTTTTTTCCCCAGATTTTTGGATTTGACAGGTCGCCTACCGGTTTCTTACTGTGCCTAGATCTCATCTGTGAAGCTGAGGCAGGAGGTCAGTGGCCATTGAATCAGCTGATGAGCTGACAGCTTCAAATATCAAGTCAAAGCTCCCAGCTGATTGAGATATGTTCCCTTAAGCACGAGCTTCTCTAAACTGCACTTCCACTACAGATTCCGGATGCTGCGAGTCTTTACACAAGTCTCCATCTGACCGCATTACCTCTCCCACCATTGACAGATCGCTTCTGTCATCTCTACTTCACCTGCCATCTATTCCATTAGCATGGGTACCCTTGAAACTCTCTCACCTTGGTCCTCAGAATCCCACCACGATCAGCCCCAACACCAGCAGCACCAGGTACACCAGCAGCACCAACAACAACACCAACCATCTCTGCAATCAACTGATGCTGCACAGGACACAGGGCATCAGCACCCGACCACATTGCTGCCCAGGAGGCTAGGGATGGCCTCACCATAGCCTGATTTACTTCACTTGACACTGTACACCCTGGCTGCCACATGATGCACCAGGTTGGCACCACCCCACGCGAACACCATAAAGCATCCCTACAATGACCAAGCCATTCCTTTCACACTCATCACCATTGCGGGGGCACTGTTATGTCTCACCATTCACTGCAACTCACTAAGCCATTTCCAAAGGTGCACACAAATCTGTCCAAGAATGCAAAGTGTTGAAAATAAAGGTTTCAATGTCTGACACTACATTAACAGAAACTTTACATGAACATTGCATAAAACACCCAAGTGCCTATCCTTGTGTGTTTTTAGTTGGTATGATTGCACTAGGATGAGGGTGAGTGTGAGGGTGGCTAGTGAGATGGGGAAGTGATAATGTAGATAGAGAAGAATGGGTGGAGGTGCAAGGTAAGCTGGTGCGAGTAAGGATGTGCAGGAGTTGGGTAGGGAAGACAGAGTGATGGGGATGTGATGTGAGGCACAGCAGGATGAGGTTCAGTGTGGCTTTGTACTAACGTTTCGTGATCTACTGAGGTTCATAAAATCACGGCCTGTGTGTCTCAGTGAGGATTCTTCAATCTGATTGGTCGAAGAGCCTCGCTGTTGCTTTGCCTGTTCACAGACACCACTGATTCACTGTAGAGGGCGCTGTGCTGGAAAAGACACTGGCCGCGATTTCGCCGACTGAGGCGGGTCTGGGGCGGCCAGGGTCGGTGTCGCGGTCCGAGCCCGCTACCTACTGCAGCCCGCACTCTCCAAGTGATTTTATGTTAATAGGGCTTGCTAAGCCCGCCCTGCGAGGTTCCCTGCCAATTAAAAGGAAGCGTGTCTGATGACATCATTTGATGATGCATCACCAGCTGGTTTCCTTAAGGGGGCCATGTCCAAATTGATTTTAACAGTTGTGCTGTCAGTGTTCTACAGCATTGAGGTGCTGCAAACACTGACAAGCACTGCACAAAGGTGCACAGCTGCACCCAGGCTCTCCCATGACTCTCCATATGCTTATGGAGGGAGTCACAGCATGCAGGGAAGTTCTCTTTCCTTCCAATGGGTGGAAGAGACCTCCCCAGGAGATCAACGCAGCCTGGTTGCACATTGCACAGGAGGGCACAAGCAGGGATGTAGTCAGGAGAACCAGGCTGCAGTGGCACAAACCTTTCAATTATCTCAGTAGATCACAAAACATTACTGCCAAGCCACACTCAACCTCATCTTGCTGTGCCACTCATCACATCCCCATCATTCTGCCTTCCCTACCCTACTCCTGCACATCTTTACTCACACCAACTTACCTTGCACCTAAGAAGAGTCCAGGTTACTCAGTTCATAAGAATTAGCAGGAAGTAACTATCTTTCTCTTTTATAGTTTGACACTTTGATGTGTGATTTTTACAGTGGCTCTCCCATAACATTGCTCAAGGTGAGTCAAAGGATACATGGTATTATGATCAGTTGAGAGATACATGGTTTTACGGTACATTAAGGGGTACATGGTTTAATGGTGTTTTATGGGGTAGATGGTTTAATGGTGTTTTATGGGGTACATGGTTTAATGGTGTGTTAAGGGGTACATGGTTTAATGGTGTGTTAAGGGGTACATGGTTTAATGGTGTGTTAAGGGGTACATGGTTTAATGATGTGTTAAGGGGTACATGGTTTAATGATGTGTTAAGGGGTACATGGTTTAATGGTGTGTTAAGGGGTACATGATTTAATGGTGTGTTAAGGGGTACATGATTTAATGGTGTGTTAAGGGGTACATGGTTTAATGGTGTGTTAAGGGGTACATGGTTTAATGGTGTGTTAAGGGGTACATGGTTTAATGGTGTGTTAAGGGGTACATGGTTTAATGGTGTGTTAAGGGGTACATGATTTAATGGTGTGTTAAGGGGTACATGATTTAATGGTGTGTTAAGGGGTATATGATTTAATGGTGTGTTAAGGGGTACATGGTTTAATGATGTGTTAAGGGGTACATGGTTTAATGATGTGTTAAGGGGTACATGGTTTAGTGGTGTGTTAAGGGGTACATGGTTTAATGATGTGTTAAGGGGTACATGGTTTAATGGTGTGTTAAGGGGTACATGATTTAATGGTGTGTTAAGGGGTACATGATTTAATGGTGTGTTAAGGGGTACATGATTTAATGGTGTGTTAAGGGGTATATGATTTAATGGTGTGTTAAGGGGTACATGGTTTAATGGTGTGTTAAGGGGTACATGGTTTAATGGTGTGTTAAGGGGTACATGATTTAATGGTGTGTTAAGGGGTATATGATTTAATGGTGTGTTAAGGGGTATATGATTTAATGGTGTGTTAAGGGGTACATGGTTTAATGGTGTGTTAAGGGGTACATGGTTTAATGGTGTGTTAAGGGGTACATGGTTTAATGGTGTGTTAAGGGGTACATGGTTTAATGGTGTGTTAAGGGGTACATGGTTTAATGGTGTGTTAAGGGGTACATGGCTTTGTTGACCCAAAAGCTCTGATTTTAACCTAACTCATTCAACGGGAACGGGGCAGGTTCAGGTCCAAATGTAAAATCAGGCAGGGTGTACAGTGGCTGTCAGACCCAAACCTGGCCTGTTCTTGCTGCTGGGTTAAGTTAGAATTGGGGCTCAAATGTTGACATAGAAAACATAACTCAAAAGTCGTGATACAGGAAGGAAGGTTAATGTGAACAGGAAGTGCACGCCATATGCAAGACTTTTAATTTATTATAGATTGATAGATTTTCTGACGATGCCTAAAGATTCCACCTTTTATCTTTTCCCACACAATAAACAATTTTATGATGAAGAGAATAATGGATAATGGACTGACCCTTAACATTATTGATACACTTGGGCTAAATTTTAATGGGGAAGGTGGGTTGGGGATGGGGCGGGGGCGGGACCTGAAGCGGACGGGAAACCCGGGAGGCCAGGTTTCCCGCAGGCCCTGCCAAATTTAACGGCAGGGCTTGATTGGAATGGGAAACCTCTGCTTCCCACCTGCAGCCAGCCAGATTGAGAGGCTGGCTGGCTCCGGATGGGTAGACCTGTGGCACTAGGAGGGAGGGAGAGATTGCGTGGGGGCCGGGGGGCCGGGTCAGCCCGAGGAGCGGGGGTGAGTGGGGGGGAGGCTGGTCTGGAAAGATCGGCAGCCTGGAGGAGGGGTCTGAAAAGATCATGGGCCGGCCAGAGGAGCTGGAGGGGGCGGGTGGTCCAGACGATCGCGATTGGGGGCTGGGACCAGCACAGGGGGTGGTCTCCAGAACATCGCAATTGCGGGCTGGCTGGGTCCAGCACAGGGTGGGGGGGAGGGATCCAGAACATCATGATCACAGGCCAGCGGGAGGAGTGGGTGGGAGGAGTCGAGTGAAGATTGGGGGCCGGGAGCAGCATGGGGGGGTCTGAATGGAATAGGGGCTGGAGGAGCAGCACAAGAGCTGGGTGGTGGGGGGGGGGGAGAGGCCTCATGGGGGGTTCAGAGGCCTGGGGGTGGGAGGCCTGGGGTGGGGTGAATCGGAGGCCTGGAGGTCTGATCAGAGGCCTTGTGGTGGGGTCTCTGATAACGGGGGGTGGGTTAGGTAGGGACCCTGGATGGTAAAGGCACTTACCTCTTAGATCCAGCAGTTTTTGCCTTACTTTTGCTTACGGGTTTCACAACATGTGCAAAACACGACCAGCTAAAGGTAAATACAAAATGGAGGTTAAAGTAGAGGCTTCCAGCCTCATTATAATATTTAAATAATCGACCCGCTTCCTGGCAGCTGATTGGCTGCACACACACCCGTCTTGCCTCCATTAAAACCAGGGAGGCTGTGTTGTTGGCGGGTTCAGATCGGGATTCACATTTTTAATACTCCAACTATCCCCACGTCCCCCAACCCACCTGTTTTTTCAGGTTAAAATTCCCCCCTCTATGTGCACCTATTCCTTCCCCACACTTTTCTAGATGTCAGTATTACCATTAAAGTGCAACGGAAGCTACATTATGTATACTTTGTCAGTCAACCGTATGATGGCACATTTTGGCGAGTCCACTATTGACACTCCTTTTAAAAATTAAACAGTTAAAAGAACTATGAATAATTGAAACCTGGTTCTTGGTTTTCTGTGGATTTTTTAAACTCTTTTGGTTTAAGTGATTACATTATCAGGCAAATGTTAGGAAGAAGTTGCTCAAACTGACAGGAATATGTGGTAACTGAATTATCTCTAGCGATCTAGGCCAGACCTTGCTATGTGCACGTTGCATGATGTTACCGCTGCAGAAAATAGTAACCGTACAATCGCACACCAGCTTTTGAATTTATTTTACCCAACTTTTCCCATCAACATTTAAAAAATAATTTTTACAAAAGTGAACACAGTTCAGGTCACAACTTATAAAGAATTAATAAACTAACAGATTATAAATATAAAACTCACACTTAATAAGAGACTAGCAGTAAAAAGCCATTTATGCAATCATGGACAGAACTCAGTGTCATGTGAATTACCCAACCTCAGTATCAGTTTCAGAACCCTCTGAAATTGCCCAAACTTGCCATTACAGTTAAACATTCTGGCCTAGAAATTCAGTCTGGACACTTTTGGGGCGCTAAAGTCGGGCGTTCGCTAAAGTTAGCGCCCGCCGGAAAGTGTAGGCCACATCGCCGAAATTCAGTAGAGTTGGCCAAGAGTTTGGCCGAGCGCTGAAACTGGCGTTGCAATGCTCTCTTCAGGCGCTAAGCCGGCGATGCGGCCTGATAACGCCGAGGCCGGGCGCAGTGCAGGTGTGGTCATGTTTTGATTGACAGCAGACACCCTGACACCGGCCAGCTCTTAAAGGGGGAAGGGTCGACTTTGACTGCTGCCACGCCCTGCATACTGGAGCCCTGCAGCTAGGCCTCAACACTGCTGGTGGGCCAAAATAGCGCCTGGAGCCATGGAGAGGGCCCGTGAACGAGCGCAGCGCTTCTCAGAGCATGCTCTGAGGGTGCTGATTAATGGTGTCGAAAACAAAAGAGAGATCTTGTGCCCGGACAGTGGCAAGAAGGCTCCCAGGAGCCAGTACAGGAAAGACTGGAGGAAAATCGCCCGCAGGGTGTCATCCACCTGCGATGTCCCCAGGAGTGCGGACCAATGCCGCAAGAAGTACAACGACCTCACTCGGATGGTGAAGGTGAGTACCCTTTCCAGTGTCCTCCTCATCCTTGCATGTGCACCTCACATTATGGGCAAAGGGACCTCAAAGGACTAATGGGCAGCCCTCCTCCCGCAGCAATGGCACTGGCATGATCATCAATAGCACTTTCTGCACTTAACACACTGGCCAAGCTATTCGACCATGGGAGGCAGTGCACACAGCAACAGGGCACCACACTGTACTTAGAGGCCGTCCTTTCTCTTGCAGGCCAAGCTGGCGCGGAATTTGAGGAGCCAGTCTGTCACCGGTGGAGGCCGTCCCGAGTACCAGGCGCTCAGTGAGCTGGAGGAGAGCGTGGCTCGACTCATGCGTGCCCGGGTGACTGGCCCTGTTGCGATCGGAGATGCGGACCCTGTACTGGGACCCACTGGTAAGGACATGACCGGTTGGACCTCTGTCGTTGCCCTTGCGCTTCAGATCTACATCCTTTCGCACTGACCGACAAATGCGCATAATGCCACCACTCAGGCCTCCCTCGCTGACGCCCTGTCCTCACTCTAAAGCTACTCTTGTGCCTTCCTGCTTTCAGCTGGTGAGGAGGAGGTGGTCCCTGAAGCTCAGAGTGCCAGGCCCTTGGAGGAGGAGGACGACGAGGACCAGGAGGAAGGCGGCACATCGGGGGAACCCTCATCCGCGCCAGGGGATGGCAATGGAGGGGAGACGTCTGGCCTGCAGGAGAGCCAGGGGGAAGTGTTGCAGGGGAGGGCAGATCCTGGGCCCAGTGGGCTCGAGGCACGCGGGAAGGGTCCGGCAGCACGCCGGCCTTCTCCCCAGAGGGGGGAAGTGTTGCAGGGGAGGGCAGATCCTGGGCCCAGTGGGCTCGAGGCACGCGGGAAGGGTCCGGCAGCACACCGGCCTTCTCCCCAGAGGGGGGAAGTGTTGCAGGGGAGGGCAGATCCTGGGCCCAGTGGGCTCGAGGCACGCGGGAAGGGTCCGGCAGCACGCCGGCCTTCTCCCCAGAGGGGGGAGGTGTTGCAGGGGAGGGCAGATCCTGGGCCCAGTGGGCTCGAGGCACGCGGGAAGGGTCGGCCAGCTCGGCGGCCTTCTCCCCAGAGGGAGAGTCCGCCCTCCAGTCCGGAGATGGTCCTCGCCCAGGAGGTGCGCCTCCTCGATGAGATGTCGGCGGCGTCTGAGCGGCGCCACCAGGAGTTCATGGGGGTTGTGCAACAGATGCCTCAGGCCATTGAGTCCCTGGCTCATAGTGTGGTCGCTTTCGGGGAATCACAGGCCAGGGGGGTCGAACAACTCGCGGCAGCGCATGACAGGGGTGTCCAGCAACTCGCGGCAGCCCAGGACGCGACTCGCGAGATGAGTGGTGCCGTCCAGACACTGGCAGAGCTGATGCGGGCACATACCAGGGCAGTTCGGGCACTCACTTCTGCCACACTCGCTGTGGCGCGGAAGCATCGCCAGGGCACCCGCCGCCCTGCTGCAGCACAGCGGTCTGGCCTCCACCAGATTGCTGCGCTTGCTGCACTGCCAGCCCGGCCGAGTGCCAGTGTCTCTGGCGAGCAGCGCGCGCCTGCCATCAGCCAGCTTGCCCCCATTGGTGCAGCCGACACTGCCACAACCCCAGCCAAGGTGCGACGAGCTGCTGCTGAGACTGATGCTGGCCAGCCACAGCTGCAGCAGTCAGCAGCCGGCCCCTCCCGGGCCGGTCCTC
This sequence comes from Somniosus microcephalus, assembly GCF_052327205.1. Taxonomy (NCBI): domain Eukaryota; kingdom Metazoa; phylum Chordata; class Chondrichthyes; order Squaliformes; family Somniosidae; genus Somniosus; species Somniosus microcephalus. The sequence goes on along the minus strand of NC_140998.1, from coordinate 77,243,894 downwards.
GTCTAGGCCGACCCCCAAGGGCATCTGCCGACACGCATTGTGGCCCTCATGAGCCTTCCCCCAGCCTTGCCACACCCGCAGGGCCCAGGTTGAGGCGGAGCAGCAGGTCGGGCAGGGGCCAGAGAAGCCTGTCTAAGGACTCGCCCTCTCGGCACACCCATTAGAGTGTGGTGATAGCGGTTTTTTTTATATTGGGGGGCTTGTGTTCTGGGGGGGCATTATTTTGGTAAGGCCGAGGATCAAGGCATTTTTTGTTTTTATGGGGGTGTTTGTGTTGTGGAGGGGGGGCTTATTTTTGTAAGGCCGATGATGAAGGCCATTTGGATGGGCAAGTTTTGTTAGTCCTCCCCAGGTTTTGGGAGTGACAGATGTTTTTGACTGTTTTTTGGGGGTCTTGTCTGTTTTTCTGTTTCATGTGGGAAGGGCCCTGAGTTTGTGAAATAAAGCTTTTTATTTATTCAGCATGTCCACGTCTCAGGTTTCAAGTGGTTGTTGCGTTAACCGGCTGAGGGCTTGCGGTGCGGCTGCCTTCAGGTGCGTTCATTGCCACAGCCCATTCCCTGACAGGGGGGCCTAGAAGTGTCGATCAATAAGCCCCCGGCGGACGGCCCTTGGACCTTGTGGCTCCCTCCTGGGCTGGTACTCCTCCTCCTCCTCCTCCTCCTCATGGTCCTCCTGCTCGTCCTCCTGAGGTGGTGGTGCAATGTCAGGTGGCAGTGCCTGAGTCCTGCGGATAGCCAGGTTGTGCAGCATGCAGCACACGACGACGAACTGGGAGACTCTATCCGGCGAATACTGTAGAGATCCGCCGGAACGATCCAGGCAGCGGAACCGTTGCTTGAGGACGCCTATCGTTTGCTCTATGATGTTCCTTGTGGCTTGATGGCTTTCGTTGTATGCCTCCTCCGCTGGGGTCCTGGGCGCGCGGAGCGGGGTCATGAGCCATGTACTCAAAGGGTAGCCCTTGTCCCTGATAAGCCATCCCCTTGGTGGAGGCTGTGCCTCGAACATGTCAGCCACAGTAGTCTGGCGCAGGATAAATGCATCGTGGCTGCTTCCTGGGAAGCGGGCATTGACAGCTAGGATGCGCTGCCTGTGGTCACACACCAGCTGTACATTTAGGGAATGGTAGCCCTTCCGGTTGCGGTAATCCTCGGCATTGTGGATAGGTGCCCGCATAGCCACATGCGTGCAGTCAATGGCGCCCTGCACCATGGGGAAGCGCGCGATCCTGGCAAATCCGACTGCACGCTGCTCCTGCCTGTGTCGGGTCATGGGGAAGGAGACGAATTGGTGTCTCCTCGCGAAAAGTGCATCGGTGACCTGCCAGATGCAGCGATGTGCGGCGAACTGGGAGATGTTCGCTATGTCCCCAGCAGCGGCTTGGAAGGAGCCGCTTGCATAAAAGTTCAGAGCCACCATGACCTTCACTTCCACCGAGAGAGACGTCCTGCACATCAGCTGTGGACGCAGATCTCTGTGAAGCAGCTGGCAGATCTCTGCAACCACCTCCCTTCTGAAGCGCAGCCTCTTAACACAATGCGCCGCAGTCATGGTGAGATAGGACACCTGCTGCCGGTATTGCCTGAGTGGGTAAGGCCTACGTTGCCGACGCCTGATGGCCCCTCTGCGTCTAGGCATGGCTGGCCCTCTCTCACAGCGTCTGCGAGCCCTTCGCACATAATGCTGCAACTGAGGGTTGGACCCCCATACAGCCCCCATAATAAAGTTGAAAACAGTGAAATCAAATGAATCAAATGTCAAAGCACTGGCCAGAAGCCAAAAATACCTCTCCTATGTTGTCCCAAATCAGTAAGCTCTGTCCCTTGGTCTCTGTCCAGAAATCCAAAGCAGTAAAGTCATTGCAGCAAAATGGCTGGGCTTTATAGGTCAGTGTAAGTGCCCTTTAATTAGCGCTCCCCGAGGCCCACAGGGCCTCTGTTGCGTTCCACTTCACAGTTCTTAGCAGCGCCACGCCCACATTGGGCGGGCGCCACTGAATTTCCGGTTTGGGGCGCACAAACAGCGTTGCACGACGAGATGACATCATAAGCTGCGCGCGCAGCTGAGCGGGCGCAAACACTTTGCGCCGGCGCTAAATGTCAACTGAATTTGGGCGTTGGCGCAGATCGGTCTGCGCCCGGGCGCTAAGTGCCTAGCACTGGAAATATACCCCTCTTATGGCGTTACCGGCTGGCGCAACCAACTGAATTTCTAGGCCTCTGTTCTTTTCTAACTGAATATTAATTACCATTACAAGTGAAGATTACTTTCTGTTGTAAGCAATGTTTCCTCTAATTTTTTTGGGGGTGCGCAGTCCCTTTAAGGGGCTGCGCGGCCTGTTCAGTTTCAATGTAACATTGGAAAAGCTGGACCTGGGCTGCACTAGACCAGCAGACAGCTGTGTGGCCGTGCAACGTTAGTTGCAATTAAATATTACTTTTTCTAATTGTTGACCATTACCATATTGTCATCTAAATGTAATTAATTATTTGTCTACATGCAATTAATGTAGTGAGTACGAAATGCTTTTTGTGGCATCCCACACCAGTTTAGCTTAAGATTCCCTCCCCAGTGTGTAAATATAGGTAAACTCATTATTCTGATAGCCAAGTTTTTCATTAGCAGAATCCCAGCCTATTTATTGAAGTGTCTGATATAAGGGCAAGAAGGCATTTCCAACCCAGCAGTGGAATATCCAGACGGTCCAGAATAGTTATTCGCACGAGCTTCAGTGGTCTTGTTACTGTCTGTTCAGCTATCTCACACTGGGAGATTGGTTCTTCCAACACCTTAGTTGTCTTCCCCACTTATAGGACTGAAAATATAATTTTCTTCAGACTTCAAAGGTCAAGCTGCAGCAACATCCAAATGTTTAAAGTTTTGGATACAATTCAAAATGGCAGCGCTGCTTTACCTTTTCTAATGGGAACCTCTTTCAGTAATACAATACAGCAAAAAGCACATGTCTAAGATGAGCAAATATTGAATCATAGTGTACCATATAAAATTATGAAGTTCTTTCTTAAATTTCCAAACATTAATCTGTAAATCTCAATACTTAAAAATAGAATTCTGTAGATATCAGAAAAATAATGATGAAGTAAATTCCATTCTTGAAGTGTTTAAGGGCATGTGGCTGTAATATTTCTAAACCAGTGTATTATTTTATGAACCCAAAATCATATCAAAAAGGGTCTGATTGCTGGAAATCACTGCCTGGCAAAATGAGTCCTTTATACGCATGCCAGAGAGTATAGGCTTCCCAGTCGTTCCTGGAGGTACATCCTAAGTGCATTAAAACACGCTCATGCAAATACATGCAAGTCACTGTCACTTCAGATCACATTTTAAGATACTGTTCTGTACTGCTTGACGTAAAGCTGAATTATGCCACATTTCAATGTTCTGGAGAATCGGCAACATAGTTGGTTAACACACTGGCCTGTCACCTCAGTTTAAATCCAGACTAGAATGATAGTTTCCTCTTTCTGCCTTTCTAAGGGGCCTAATTCATGCGAGTTGCACAATCACAATCCAATTCACAACGAGCATGGCTCCAGGACATGAAACTGCTCACAGTCTTGGACTCATTCGCAGTCTCATTCAAAGAAACCAAAGAGATGGTTGCTTTGGGAAATGGCTAGAAAGGAGCAGTATCTGCTGCCTGCAATACACAGCCGGCAGGCAGACAGACCCTTGTTATAATGCAGACCGAGCTCAGTCTGACCGGTGTTGAGGTGCAGCTTCAACCTCCCTCAGCAGCTAATTGTTAATGTTAGAGGAATACTGGTGGAAGTATCACTTTATCCTGATATACTATAGAGATTCATCACAAAGTCTGAGAAGTTCTCAGGAGGTTGATTTGCCACTCTTAAAAGCCAGTGCGAACTCTAAGCAGGGTGAGACAAGATTTTGGAGGCTTTAGAGCGCTCAGGGGTCAGATCAGGAGACCTAACTCCCGAGTTATACTGCCACTTTCAAGCTGATGTACACCTGAAACCATTTTACATCAATACAAAAGTGATACTATAATTGAACAATGACTTTAATTTTAAATAGCATGACAAACATTAAGACTGTGGGCATCACCCCAGCTTCAGGCACCATGATGAAACCCACAGTCTTTTTGGAAGCATACATCCATTAAAATAATTGGAAAAGATGTCAATTTTTGCGCAGTTAGTGAGCTAATGAAGCAATGAGTGCTTCGAAATCTGGTCATTTGATTAGATATACAACTCTAAATTATCCGGTCAGATGTCAACAGGCACAAACATTAAATGCTACTACTTGGCTCAATGGTGGATTTATTGCTATTACATGGCCACATTAAAATGCCTTTTACAAACAATCCAGACATGTTGCTGTGGGTAGGAGCTGCTGGCAATGTGAGCATAAACACTCAAGAGCTACTTCCAGTGGAAATGTAATAAAAAAAGAAAATCACAGGGCAGTAAACCACACCCTGTCTGAAAAATGATACTCTGGTGTTCCTAGCTGCCAAGAAACTTGCTGTCGAAATGCTTGGCTGATTTACCTTCCATAGAATCCAAACCAAATTGTCTTACATTAGTGCTAAACCATTTGACCTCTTCTGTCAAGTATCTGCAAAGTATTCCAAACATACTGTTAATAGAAGTAATGCACCACTGTGAGGTGTATACAGGTTCAATGGGAAGTCTACCACATTACAACAGTGACTACACTCCAAAAGTACTTCATTGGCTGTAAAGCGCTTTGTGACATCCGGTGGTCGCGAAAGGCGCTATATAAAATGCAAGTCTTTCTTTCTTTTTACCCTAATTGTCACTTACAATTTAAACATAGGGGAGTATGAAGATAGTATTCATTTAATGATAAACCCTGATCAAAGATATACAACGTTACAGTTAAAAAGGATGTATTCAATAATGTAAATTAGATCATTATATTTGTTAGAAAGTGAAATTACAATTTGGAATGAGAGTGGGGGCAATTTTAACCTAAAAAAAACGGATGGGTTGGGGGCATGGGGGTAGTTAAAGTGTTAAAAATGTGAATCCCGACCTGAACCCGCCTCCAACCGCCCACTTCCGGTTTTAACGGAGGCGGTACGGAAGCCGGCAGCCAATCCACTATCAGGAGATTGGCAGCCTCTTTAACATCCATTTTGTAGTTAACTTTAGCTGGTCGGGTTTTGCACACCTCAGGAAACCCGCCAGTTAAAGCAAGGCGAGGACCGCTGCATCCAGGAGGTATGTGCCTTTACATTTAACTCTGGAATCCAGGGTCCCTACCCTACGCACGCCTTGTGATCGGAGACCCCCCCCTCCCCCCCAAGGCCTCTGATTCCCCCCCAGGCCTTCCACCCTAGGCCTCCACCCACCACCCACCCCCCTGAGGCCTGCGAATCCCCTCCCCCCAGACCTCCCCACCACTAGGCCTCCACCCACTACCCCCCCCCCGGCCTGCGAATCCCCTCCCCCCAGACCTATCCACCACTAGGCCTCCACCCACCACCCCCCCACCGTCCTGCGAATCCCCTCCCCCCAGACCTCCCCACCACTAGGCCTTCACCCACCGCCGCCCCGGCCTGCGAATCCCCTCCCCCCAGACCTCCCCACCACTAGGCCTCCACCCACCACCCCCCCCCCCCCGGCCTGCGAATCCCCTCCCCCCAGACCTATCCACCACTAGGCCTCCACCCACCACCCCCCCCCCCCCCCGGCTTGCGAACCCCCTCCCCCCAGACCTCCCCACCACTAGGCCTCCGATTCCCCCCACGAGGCCTTCCCCCTGCTTCTCCGGCCCCCCCGCCCTTTGCTGCTCCTCCGGGACCCGGTCCTCATCCGACCCCCCGATCCCCCCCCGCCCTGCTTCTCCAGCTGGCCCACGATGTTTTGGAGAACCACCCCCGTGATGGTCCCGGCCCACAATTGCAATTGTCTGGACACCCTCCCAGTCCCCTCTCCCCACTGCGATGTCCTGGACCCCCACCCCCGCCGGCTCCTCCAGCCAGCCCGTGATCTTTTCAGGCCCCGCGTCCACCCGCCCCATCTCCCCCCACCCCACCCCAGGCCGACCCTGGTGCCCAATGATCCCTCCCTCCTTCCTCTATGCAGCCTAGTGCCGCAGACCTTCCCGCCCGGAGCCAGCCTCAATCTGGCTGGCCGAGGGTGGGAAACAGAGGCTTCCCATTCAAATCAGGCCCTGCTATTAAAGTCGGCAGGGCCTGCGGGAAACCCATTCTCCCGTGTTTCCCGACTGCCTCTGAGCACCCGCCCCAACCTGCCTTCCCCATTAAAATTCAGCCCAGTGTGTCCCAAAATAATCATGGTTTAATATAAACCATAGAAGTTCACATCACAGAAGGAGACAATTCAGCCCATTGTATCTATGCTGGCCCTTTGCTAGAGCAAACCAGACTAATCCCACTGCCCTGCTCGCTCCCAACAGCCTTGCATTTTCCTCTACTTCAAATAGTTATTCACTTTTACTTCAAAAGATGCAATGGCCTACCTGTACATGAGGGTTTCAAAAATAATTTGCAGCCTATTATATCATCGATATTAAAAAACATTAATGGTCTAATGCACTACTTTACTCGTCTTATGGTATATAAAACTGTATTATACTGTTCATCTTAAGTTACATCTAGGAAGAAATGGGTGGTGCAGTGGGTTAGCAGACTGTCCTTTTACCTTTAGGATCTGGCTTTGAATCTAGCCAAGGCTGAACGTTTGAATATATGAACATAGGAACAGGAGTAGGCCATTCAGTCCCTCGAGCCTGTTCCACCCATTCAATGAGATCATGGCTGATCTGCGACCTAACTCCAGAGACCCACCTTTGCCCCATATCCCTTAATACCTTTGGGTAACAAAAATATATCAATCTCAGATTTAAAACTAACAATTGACCCAACATCAATTGCTGTTTGTGGAAGGGAGTTCCAAACATCTACCACCCTGTGTGTGTAGAAGTGTTTCCTAACTTCACTCCTGAAAGGTGTGGCTCTAATTTTTAGACTATGCCCCCTTGTCCTAGACTCACCAACCAGTGGAAATAGTTTCTCTCTATCTACCTTACCTGTTCCCCTTAATAGCTTGAAAACTTCGATCAAATCACCCCTCAACCTTCTAAATTGCAGGGAATGCGACCCTAATTTGTGTAATCTCTTCTCATAATTTAACCTTGGAGTCCAGGTATCATTCTGGTAAACCTACACTGCACTCCCCCCAAGGCCAATATATCCTTCCTAAGGTCTAGTGCCCTGAATTGCTCACAGTACTCCTGCTGTGGTCTAACCAGGGTTTTGTATAGCTGTAGCATAACTTCTACCCCTTTGTATTCTAATCTTCTAGATTAAAGACCAGCAATCCATTAGCCTTTTTGATTATTTTCTGTACCTGTTCATGACATTGTAATGATCTATGTACCTGGACCCCAAGTCTCTTTGGACCGCCACTGTTTTTAGCTTTTCACTATTTAGAAAGTACCCTGTTCTATCCTTTTCAGGTCCAAAGTGGATGACCTCACATTTGCCACAGTTTTGCCCATTCGCTTAATCTATCAATATCTCTTTGTAATTTTATGCTTCCATCTACACTGCTTAAATTGCCGCCTATCTTTGTGCAATCGGCAAATCTGGTAATGTGGCTTTCTATCCAATCATCTAAGTTGTTAATAAATACTGTGAATAGTTGAGGTCCCAACACAGATCCCTGCGGGACACCACTAGTCACATCCTGCCAATTTGAGCACCTGCCCATTATCCCTACTCTCTGTTTCCTGCTGCTCAGCCAATTTCCTAACCAGCTCAATAATTTGCCTTAAATTCCATAAGCTTCAACTTTACCTAACAGTCTCTTATGAAGGACTTTATCAAATGCCTTCTGGAAGTCCATATAAATAACATCCACAGACATTCCCCTGTCCACTACTTGAGTCACCTCTTCAAAAAATTCAATCAGGTTCGTCAGGGATGACCTACCTTTTACAAATCCATGCTGGCTCTCTCTGATCAACTGAAAATTTTCAAGGTGTTCAGTTACCCTGTCCTTAATTATAGACTCTAGTAATTTCCTGACAACAGATGTTAGGCCAACTATAATTTCCTGGTTTCCCTCTCTCACCATTCTTCAATAGCAGAAAGTCTCCTCTCTCTGCTGACTTAAAAGAGTCCCACATGAAATGAGTTTGGGTGGCTTTAATTCAGTTTCCAATACTGTCAGCGCATAGGCCCAAACTAAGCACAACTTCATCCGGACTGAAACTGAGGGAGTGAATTTCCACAAGGGTTCTCCTGCTTCTCCACTGTTACTTTCACAGAAGAGCAGCAGAAAGCCTGGAAAAACAGCGTACATGTCATTTATCCTATTTTACCAGAGTTTCTGTAGCTCTTTTGCTAATGTTACGGTGGACAAGCAGGAGAACCCCTGTGGAAATTCACTCTGTAAGGGCTCGATTTTGCCAGGCATGAGGAGGTGGGTTTGGAGGCGTGTGAGGTGGTAAAATCGCAAAAAAATGAAGTGCGGGCCGATCCCACCTCCATCCCGCCTTCGAGCAATTTTCCCAGAATCGGGGTTTCAGACCCGTTTCCATCCCGCCTCCAAGAGGCGGAATAGGCACTTAAGGCTCTTAACAACCACTTAATTGCCTCTATAATCCAATTTTGAGAGGCCTTTCTGATTTTTAGACATCTCCCCCATCCTACATGCCTCCTCTGGAACACGCCAGGTATTCCTGGCGGCCTCACAAGTGGATTGCTTACTAACAGCTGCAGCTCCACCATTAAAAAGGAGTTTTCAGCAATCATTTGCAGGTGGCAGAACTTTGTTGTCTCAGGTCTGGGGGAACTTTTAGCAGGCCTACTCATTGTTGTGGAAGTTTGGAACCTGACACCCATCTGCAGTGTGACCTCCTGGGAAACCCCTCTCCCCACCTTGACTGAGCGCTTCCTCAACTGAGGTATATACCAGAAGCATGGGAACCATTTATTTCCTTTCCTCCTGGACATCACATTCGGATGAAGACCAGCCGCGGCAGCAGCAGAACCCTGAACAACAGCAGCACCGACAGCAGGAGCAACAACAGGAGCGCCTAGCTGCTGCTCACCCACCTGAAGCTGCACAGGCCAGAAGGTGCCAGCGTGCAACCACGTTGCTGCCTGGGATGCAAGGGACACACTCATGTTGGTCAAATTTGCTTAGCCTGCACAATCAAACACTTTTGTCTCGCACCTTCTTACCAGAGCATCGACAATGGACAAGAACCTGCGGATTCCTATCACTCTGACCACCATACTGACAATTGCAAGTCGCCCTAAGCCCTCAATGTGAAAGTCCCATTTGCGAAATGACACAGGCCACAACTTCAACAGTTTGCCATCAAATCTGTTTATGATACCATGACAAGGATGGCTGGTCCAAATACAATACATCACAGCACCTAAGTGACTACCCTTGTGACTACTTGTGCTTTATCTTCCTCTTATGCATGCTCCTACATAGTGCTTCCCCTGTGGCTTCAGCAGATGTGGAGGCCCCTTGCTCACTTTCTTGCTGCTCCTGTCTCGACGCCTTTGGCGGGCGTCCTCTGGAGTTGCGAACCTGTGAGGGCTCGGCAACAGTCTGCTGCTCCTGCGGCTGTGCAGGGGTTGAAATGCCCATCTAAGTTGGGTGAGGCCTCTGGTGGGGCTCTGACCGAGGGCTTTGCAGTGGCATGGTCGTGTGAGCGCTTGGAGAGGAGCCCCCACTTCCTTGTTGTCTGCCACCAACATCCCTCTCATGGGTCAGCCCCACTTCAGAGCTAGCAAGTGGCTTGACAGCACCTTACTGAACTTTAGGGGGGCCATGAGGACTCGTTTCTGCACTGGAAGTCCTACTCCAGAGGACTTCCATGAAGGTCTGGTTTGTATGCTCAATAGCTGACCATCGCTTCTCAAGGGATGTCATTCTATTCTGAACAATGACCATGTTTTTAAGACCCTGGCAACTAAGCTCCTCCATGGCTGTAGCCATCCTCTCCTCTACCGTAGCCATCCTCTCCTCTCCGGTAGCCAGCCTTACCACGGGGGTAGCCATCCTTTCCACGGAGGTTGCCATCCTTTCTGCGGTGATGCGTTCATGCGCCAACGCCTCCACAAAGGCTCTGCTCATGTTCGTGATGGACTCCTCCATTCGCTCCGCACTCGCAGTGACTCTGGAGACAAAACCTGCCAGAGACTCCTGCACCTGTTCCTGGAGTTCCAGCACCGCTCTCCTTCTGGATGGACCCGGAGGCACAGGGTCGACATGCAGCATCCACTGCTGTCCCTGTCTCCACCATCTGCTGATGCTCACTTGTGAGCTGTGATACAGCAGGTGCCAACACTACTCTATCTTGCGAAGGTCCCACCGAGGTGTGAGTGTCTGCGCTGGTGCTGGGTGCACTGAATTCTGCTGACGCTGCACCCTCAGAGGTTGCAGCTTCCTCTGAGAAGTCTGGAAGCACAGGCTGTTCCTCCTGGACAGTGGGGACGGGGGCTCTTCATGGTCCTGTGGCGGAATAAAGGAAAGAGTTACAGATGTGAGGTCAAGGTTACATGCATATTGAATAGTGCAGATGATCATAAGTCAATCTGTTAGAGCATCAGAATCATTATCAGTGTCTCACGCAATGTCAATGAGAGAGATGCCAAACTATTCTGTCACCAGTTTGCTGTGGTGCTCCCGTCTGTCCGTCCCCCACTTGGGAATCATCCTCGATCCTGGTGATTTCCAGGGCCGCCTCCTCCCAAGCGGTGAGCTGGGCAACTGAGGGTGGCCCTCCTCCTGTCATGGCTCTTTCCCTCTTATTGTGGGCTCTCTTTTCCTGCAATGAGGGACACAAGTGGAGTTTGAGTGAGAATGAAGGAGTGAGTGTAGAGAATCCATAGCACAGATGCTTAGAAGGAGACAAAGAACCCTCCCTGTGTGTTGTAAGTTGTTGTCATTGCATCACAGTGATAGGGAATGAGAGGGCTGCATGGTCAGATAGTTAAGTGAATGTGACCATAGAGAGAGAGGGAATGGGTAAGGGTGTAGGGATGTAAGTGTCAAGTGGCATGTGGAGGAAGAGGTTGGCAAAGCAGAGTGCTGGTGAGGAGAGGCGATGGGGATCAGATTGAGGGTGATGGGAAAGTCATACTCCATACTCATTTTTACTGTGCGGAGAAGGTCATGAAACCTCTTCCTGCATTGCAGCCAGGTTCTGCGGCTCATCGATATGGAGTTGACCTCCTGGGCCACTTGCAGCCACACAGCTTTAGTCTGCTGGGGTGGCTTTTTTCTCCCTGAGGAACGGAAGAGCACCTCCTTATTTGATCTTGCTTCCTCCACCAGAGCTTGGAGGGAGGGCTCATCGAAGCGTGGAGCACACTTTGGCCTACTGGTGGACATGGTCAATCAATGAAGTCCTTACTGCAATCACCATAAAGTTTGCAGTCTCAGAAGAAGCAAGGCTGCTTGCAGGCCTTAAATCCAGCAGCATTGATGACGTCATCGGAGGCGACTTTCTGTATGAAAAGACTCATTGGGCCAGGGGTTCCCACACGCTGGAAATCAATTGCCCAATTAGGGGAAAATCGCAGTTTTTCCTCATTTCACTTCGGAGTCGGGGTCCTGACACGAATGCCACCTGACATGCCCCAGCCCGCCCACAATGGCAAAATCGAGCCCTTAAGTGTTCAGGCAACAGGAACAGCTGGCACAAGAAATGTAAAAAATCGTATTCGTGCTCTTTTGAAGCATTTGTTAATTAAAACATTTGTTGGACATTCAGAGAGAGTTTACTGTAAATCTAGTCTGTTATATCTGACCTGGGAGAGGCTGTTGCTGACACAGGATACCCGAAGTGGAAAAATGTTACAGTGCCGAAACCCTTGAAAGGCACAAATATATATATTAAGAGGAATGAAAAATTAAAAAGCCATTTGTGAGGACAGTATGGCACCTAAATTGCAGGATCAAACAGTCCTGCCTAGTTTAAATTCCCAACTCAACTAATGGGTAACCTTCATCACATTTCATCAGCTCCTGGAGCTCTGCAGCAGAGGCCTTTATCAGCAGTGGGAAAAATTGAACAGGATCAGCTCTGCCCTATTCCAGCATACAGAATCAGAGATGATGGCAATCATGGAAAACTGGAGTACGTCAGACTCACAAGGGCAAGTTCAGTGAGCCCTTTGAGTGTGGTTCCAAATGGGTAAATGGGATTATTAAATGTGCCTTACTGTGATTGGGGGTCATTTTGATTTTTGGTAATAGTGTAACACGGGCGATATCGATTCAGCCACCTGTTATACATCTCTCCTGATTTTCATTTCCATTGAAGTTAATTGTAGAGTCCTGTTAGAACAAGGAAGTGGGGTGCCAGAAGACGGAAAAAGAGGATCTAACGGTAGGAAACAATGGATTTACAATAGACATTCAAAATTGTATTTATTTGGATTAAGCATTTTAAAAAAATGAATACAGTGTATTTCTCAGTATACCAGGTTAGATTTCAAATTTTCAGCTGTGCTATTTTAAGTGGCTTTCAGAAATAATTAAAATTCAATGGCCCAGAACTTGGTGTCGGGGGCTTGCCGCGCGTGCAAGCCCCCGATGTGCACTTACCCGGCGCACCGACATCTGAAACCTGGCCCGCAGTGGATTTCCTGTCAGTGGCCCGGTTCTGATGTCGGCGCGCTGTGCTAACCTGACCCAGCGGCGTAGTTAGTGCGATGTGCCGGCTGGGATCAGGTTAGCACTGTTCAGCCAATCAGTCTAAAACTAAACTTACCTTATTGTAGATTCTTTAAAATAATAAACCTGTGGGAAAAAAATGTCTAAATTGCACTAAAACACCACTTACCTGTAAAAATAAATACTTACGTGTGCTTTTTACAAGCGTAAAGACCGGAGGCCTTTACACATGCGCAAATCCCCCAAAACAGAGGAAATCCAAGACGCACGCGCTGCCCCCTACAGCGCACGCGCTAGCCTCTTCACCTCTTGGGTTAGAGGAGAGGAAATGCCCGTTTTCAGCGCATGCGCTGTGCATGCTGAAAACCGGCATTTCCTCCGGCCAGACGCGTGAGTACCCCTTCCATACTCACGCGTTTGGGGAGGAATTACTGCCCCATTGTTGCACATGCTGGCTAGATGCCTTCTCCCATCATTGATTACAGTACAAAGTAATTTAGCACAGATCACAAGAAGAAAACTGGGATGCTATTTTCTTATGGCTGCAATGCAATAGGGAAGAATTCCCTTCGCCAGCTCTCCTCTGCCCTCCTGTCCTCACCCAATTTCATCCCAAATATAAACTTCCCATGTACATCCATACCCACAGCCTTGCCATTCCACATGGTCTATTCACCTCAACAATGACAATAACTTGCATTTATATAGCACCTTTAACATAGTAAAACATGATAAGGCGCTTCACAGGGGCGTTATCAAACAAAACTTGACACGGAGCCACATAAGGACATATTAGGAGAGGTGACCTAAACCTTGGTCAAAGAGGTAGGTTTTAAGTAGCATCTTATGGCAGGGGACAGACGTAGAGCGGGGGAGAGGCTTAGGGAGGGCATTCCTGAGCCTTAGGCCCAGGCAGCTGAAGGCACAGCCGCCAATGGTGGAGCAATTAAAATCGGAGATGCGCATGAGGCCAGAATTGGGCAAGCGCAGCGATCTCGGAGGGTTGTAGGGCTAGAGGAGGTTATAGTCATACGGAGGGGTGAGGCGCCATGGAAGGATTTTAAATCAAGAATGAGAATTTTAAAACTAAGGCGTTGCCGGACCAAGAGCCAATGTAGGCCAGTGAACACAGGGGTGATGGGTGAACAGGTCTTGATGCGTGTTAGGATGCGGGCAGCAGAGTTTTGGATGAGCTCAAGTTTATGGAGGTTAGAAGATGGGAGGCCAGCCGGGAGTGCATTGGAATAGTCAAGTCTACAGGTAACAAAGGCATGGATGAGGGTTTCCGCAGCAGATGAGCTGAGGTGGCGGGGAGGCGGAAGATGATAGAGGTGGAAGTAGTCAGTGCTGGTGATGGTGTGGATATGTTGTTGGAAGCTTATCTCAGAGTCAAATAGGAAGCCAAGGTTGTGAATGGTCTGGTTCAGCCTCAGAGACTGACCAGGGAGAGGGATGGAGCTGCTGGCTAGGGAATGAAGTTTCTGGCGGGGACCAAAGACAATGAGGGCTTCGGTCTTCCCAATATTTAGTTGGAGGAAATTGCTGCTCATCCAGGACCGGATATCGGACAAGCAGCATGACAAGTCAAAGAGAGTGGAGGCATTGAGAGAGGCGGTGGTGATGAGCTGGGTGTTGTCAGTGTACATGTGGAACCTGACGTTGTGTTGTCAGATGATGTCGCCGAGGGGCAGCATGTAGATGAGAAATAGGAGGAGGCCAAGGATAGAACCTTGGGGGACTGCAGAGGTAAGGTTGCGGGAGCAGGAAGAGAAGCCATTTCAGGTGATTCGTTGGCTAGATAAGACTGGAACCAGGCGAGGGATTCCCACCCAGCTGGACGACGGAGGCGAGGCATTGTAGGAGGATGGTGTGGTCAACTGTGTCAAAGGCTGCAGACAGTTCGAGAAGATTGAGAAGGGATAGTTTTCCTTTGTCACAGTCACATAGGATGCCATTTGTGACTTTGATAAAGGCCGTTTCAGTACTTCAGACATCTTGATCACTGCTATGGCTATCTCTAACTTCAGGGGTAATTTTTACTTAACATGCCCAGCAGGAGACTGACATGATCAGATCGACTATCCATTTTACACCCCACCCAATGGAAAGTCAAATCTGGCGGGGTGTAAAATGGGCAGCTGATCTGCTCCTGCCAGCTAGGTTAGGTTAAAATTAACCCCCTCATCTCCCTGCCTTCTCCCAACCGGACTATCCCAATCCTCAATTGACTGCCACTTGTTCAACACAAGTGACCCGGTCACGTCTTGGACCTGAGCTTTAATCCAGCCCAGACTGAGATTAAAAAAATATTTCTCTGATAACTGTAAGGATATTACAGGAAATAAACTGCAGTTGTTTAATCTAGTTCTTAGTGAATGTGAATCCACAGCATAAGACTGCCCAAAATTTGGTAATAATTACAATAAAATTGGCAATCTCACTCAAAGAGGTCCTGGGTATGGCTAGTGTGGGACATGGAAACATAAGCAGCAGATGGTCTTCCACAATTGGCAATAAGCGTGTTGCTGGGATAGAGTAGATGGATATTATTCTGCTTCTAAACTGTCCTATACTTCATGTGCAAGTGCTTAACGTTGGCAGTGGTTACGAAATGTGACAAATATTCTATCTGACAGTCACTTAAGTAAAAATAAATAACAAAAGAACTGAATGACATGAACCACATACAGGTTTCTGCAACTAATTAGAATCTTGCCCCAGCAGGGTCTTCACAACCTTCACTGACAGACATTTAATTAAAGAGCAGACCATTTCTATTCAACAAATAAGCACCACTATTTAAGGATAGAAACTACAGCCCTCCATCTAATTAACAACTTACTGCACGATTTTACAATTGCGCTAGTTTCACGCACTAATTCAATATACTGTACGTTACTGAGCCCAAGTCACAGAAATTAATTTCAATCACATGTTTATCTGTGCTTGCTTAAAATAGCTTTGCAATGATTTTCATATCACAAATTACATCATGATATCAGCTATTCTTAACTCTGATATTTCTGTCTGATATTTTTCACCAACTGCAAAGGCCTATGCTGTACCAAGTTACCTGTGCATGGCTGATGCATCAACTGGGTGGAATTTCATCATTCTGTAAATTACGTGTACTGACACAGCAGATAGACAACCAAGAATGTGACTGTGTGAGCTCACAATTAGGGTGTCACACTGGCACTAATATCTGGCAGAAGGCACATGTAATAGCACTATTAAAGCCTGGAAAAGATCCCTCAGATCCTAAGAGTTTTCGGCCAATTTCACTGCTTTGCCACACCTATAAGCTGTTTGAACGCCTGATACTCAATAGGATAGCACCAACTGTAGATGAGAAGATCATTCCAGAGCAAGCAGGTTTCCGCCCCGGCAAATCAACAACAAGCCAACTGCTCAACCTCACACAACACATCGAAGATGGTTTTGAGCAATGGATGGTAACAGGTGCTGTTTTTGTAGACCTGTCAGCAGCATACGATACAGTGAACCATAGACGTCTCCTCTGCAAGATTCTAGAGATGACAAAAGAGATTCACTTAACAGAGCTGTTAGAAAGCATGCTTCAGAATCGCCGGTTCTATGTTAAACTAGGTGGGAAGCGCAGCAGGTGGCGTATTCAGAAGAATGGTCTTCCTCAGGGAAGCGTGCTTGCACCGCTGCTGTACAACATCTACACGAATGACCAACCTATAGACGGTGTTACACGCCGTTTTATATATGCTGATGATTTATGTGTCACTGCCCAAAGCTCTGATTTTAACACCATGGAGAAAATGCTTTCTGAGGCCTTGGAGGGACTAAAATCCTACTATGAAGAAAACCACCTTCGCGCAAACCCATCAAAGACGCAAGTTTGTGCATTCCACCTCAGAAACCGTGAAGCCAAACGCCAGCTGAAAGTAACCTGGTGTGGAGCAACACTGACGCATTGTGAGCACCCTATCTACTTAGGAGTCACCCTTGACCGATGCCTCACCTTCAAGAACCATATCGAGAAGACAAAGGCAAAAGTGAGCGTACGAAACAACATCCTGAATAAGCTCACTAACACAAGATGGGGAACAAGCCCGAAAACATTGCGAACCAGTGGACTTGCTCTTTGCTATTCCACTGCCGAATACGCCTGCCCTGCATGGGAAAGGTCTACTCATGCCAAGAAGATGGATGCCGTTCTGAATGCAAGCTGCCGATTTATCGCAGGTTGCTTAAAACCAACAAACACCAACAGCCTATATATCCTGGCGGGTATCGCTCCCCCTGATATAAGAAGAACGGTAGCCAGCAAGAAAGAACGACTCCGTCAAACATAAGATGAGAGACACCCTCTGCATTGTCATACACCTACACCCAGCCGCCTAAAGTCAAGAAAGCGCTTCATGAACAGTGTTGTTCCATTACAGTCAACCTCATCTGAAGCCCGCATCACCTTGTGGAAAGACCGGCTCGCCAGTCTTGAACAACCCCCAGCGGTGGAAATTTTATTTGATGAAAGCCTTCCCCCAGGAGCTAATTGCAACTGGGCAACCTGGAAGTGCCTTAACAGACTTAGGACTGGTGTAGGTTGCTCAAAGGTGTCACTAAGCAAATGGGGATATTCAACCAGTCCGACAACTTGTGAATGTGGAACTGAGGCACAGACTATGCAACATCTCCTGCAATGCCCATCGTTAGAGGAACCCTGCACTGTTGCAGATCTTGCCGAATTCAACAACAAGGCGCAAAAATGTGTCCAGTTCTGGCTGGGCTATGTATAGACTGTCCGTGGACACGATAAGAAGAAGAATTGGCACTGTGACATCAATATATAAAGTCTTACTTCTAACATGTGTCCATCACACTCCAGACATCACACTTTTTTACAGATGCAAAACGATCTTTCAAAAAAGAACAGTCATTGACCTGGAGCCTGAGGTTTACACACAATTTACTGACTTTAACTGGCTTTAGGTGCAGTCAGCTGAAATTACCTGGATTCCCCACAGGGAGTACGTGAGCAGTGGTCTTAAAGAGACAGGGCAGACAGATTAGCAGCTAAACATCACAACGGTGCTCCACATTTTGGACTACCATTGAGCAATGTCAAGGGAGATTTGTTGGTGAATAGAAAATAACAAGAGTCCAACTTATCACATTGGACCTGAAATTGCGGTCAGTAGTTTCCCTCGGGCAAATGCCTCCAATCCGCAAGAAAAGTAGGCGCCTACCTGGTGCCGCCGTATCTTCGGACTCTTGTGGTCCTGGGCCTGCAGGCGTACGCCTGCGTAAAGGCCCACCTATCCCGGGGCGCATGCGGTTTGCAAGCCTCCCTGGGATCACGTGGGCCAACCCAACCAATCAAAAAGGGGGATTCCCATTATGCTTATGGGGATTCCATTTACGTACGGAATCCCCACAAGCATAATATGAAATAAAAAGCACTCTTTCACACAACCTAATTAAAAATAAATCACCACATGTTTAAAATGAATACAAATACAATTGAATTAAACATTTAAAACAAAAATTAAATTTTTTGAAAAATAAATGTAAACATTTTTAAAGGGGACAAAAATAACCTAAACTAATTTTAAAGATTTTTGAATGTTTAAGTGATTTAAAACATTTATTTTAATATTTATTTTCACCCTTACGCTGATAAAAGAAGGCCTTACACCTGCTTTTACCAGGCGTAAGTGCTTAGTGGGCATTCGCTGGACAGTCTCCGCCAGCAAATGTCCATTTCCTGCGCATGTGGATGACCTGTCAAGCTGAAACTTGACAGATCGCATGTCCTGGGTTTTCGCGCATACGGAGAGCATGCAGAAACCCGGAACTTGCGGAGCACTTATGACCGTGCAATCCGGGCCAATATATAATAGAGTAACTAATTCAGTTCAGTAGCGATCAAGCATTATCTAATTACCCTGTGCTCTGCTACAGCATCTTGCTGGTGAGATTCTTTATTTTGCAAAGTTGTGTCTTAACAATTTTCTGCGGTATTCACAGCCACACAGTGCTCAGCTGCCATTTTATCATATTTGTGATCTGGTATTTTTAATCCCTAATGCATTTTGTAAATTTTGCATATTGAACTTGCATATAAATGATGAAAATGGCATGCTTGCACTTGCGGTGGATCTGCTGTATCACATTAGAGAGGAGAGGAGCCATTCTTTTATTTGTGGGCATGAACTACACAGAAAAATACTGGGTGGAATTTTATAATTAAAATTATTCTATCTATTTGGTTGTGTGTAACAATTAGCAGCACTACATATTCAATGCAGAATTCTACAGTTGAAATTACTTCCACCACTTATAAATGTCAGCAATATCTAAAGCCAGGGATAATTAACTACTTAAAGGGAAGATAAATCTAAGATTATATTTATCCCATCATATCACATAATAGATATTCAACAATAAATTTAAAAAGGCCTTCAAGGACTTTCGGTCCACTGTGGAACATCATTTGTGGTACTGCTGAGTTAATTTGACATAAACCAGTACCTCAGAACCAGAAACAGAAAGCAAAATACTGCAGATGTTAGAAATCTTAAATGAAGACAGAAAATGCTGGTAACAGTCAGCTGGTCAGGCAGCATAAGTGGAGAAAGGTAGAAGGTTAGGTTCACGTTTCAGGTCTATGACCCTTCGTCAAAACCGGAAGATGTTACAGATAAACAGCTTATAAGGAGGAACAGAGCCAGGGAAAAGGGAACGGGGAGAAGAAAATGGCCACATACAAAAGAAAAGAAAAAAAGTCTGTAAAGTAATTAGGCGGAGGATAGGATGCAATTAAATTACAGAAGTAATCAAGGTATTACATAGTATTACATCAGTATTTGGTATAAGATAAAAGAAGACAATCATGAGAGAAATTAGAGAAACAAAAGATATATACTGCTATTCTGTTGTAACCATTCACACATCCTCTGAGTCTCGGATATAGCTTTTATTTCTCTCATATTTTTGCCATTTCTCCACTGGTTTCCATTGATCTTCGGGAGATTGGGAAAATACCCATGGAGATCCTACCACTTAGATTCTTGTGGTTGTCAAGAATTTTTAACATCAGCAAAGAGAAACTGAAGTTGCTATCCTGCTCCTGCTCAGCTTTGGACTTGATAAAAGGTGTCAGCCTTAATTCAGTAAGGTTGGAACATTTAGGTTTTACGGTTAGCAAAGCAAATGTAATGCTGAGACATTCATTCCACATTAGCTCTCCTTGTGACACCTGCTAAGCATCCTTTAAATAAGCAGCTGGCTGCTTTGGTCATTCATTACAGCAAATTACAAACTTAAGTCTTATAAAAATATTTTTACTTTAAATCAAAAGGTCATTGACATCTCTGTGAAGTTGTAAGACAGAGTTTTTTGAGATCTGTTCAACATTCAAGAGGATGTAATTCACTTCATGTAATCGCGTCTCTTGTAAGTGACACCAACATGACTTGCAATTACACTGAGCCATTACAGAATTGAGTGATTACTATTCCTGCTCCGAATCAGCAGTGAATTCCCTTTAATATAATCTAAATAATATATAATACAATAAATATAGGTTATTGAATAAGCTGCTACATTTCTACATTTTCTGTAATACAATAATGCATTTTGTAGTCAGGTGCAAAAAATAATCAAAAACACTCATGGAATGTTAGCCTTTATAACTAGAGGGCTAGAATATAAAGGGGGGGAAGTTTTGCTACAGCTATACAAAGCCCTGGTTAGACATCATCTGGAGTCCTGTGTACAGTTCTGGGCACCACACCTTAGAAAGGATATATTGGCCTTGGAAGGAGTGCAGTGCAGATTCAACAAAATGTTACCAGGGCTCCAAGGGTTAGATTATGAGGAGAGATTACATAAACTAGGCTTGTATTCCCTGGAATATAGAAGGTTAAGGGGTGATTTGATTGAGGGTTTTAGGATTTTGAAAGGAACTGATAGGGTAAATAGAGAGAAACTCATGGGGGAGTCTAGGACAAGGGGACATAATCTTAAAATCAGAGCCGGGCCATTCAGGAGAGAAGTTAGGAAACACTTCTTCATGCAAAGGATGATAGAAGTGTGGAACTCTCTCCCATAAAAAGCAATTGATGCTAGCTCAATTAATCATTTTACACATGAGATCAATAAATTTTTACTAGACAAATGTATAAAAGGATATGGAGCCAAGGCGGGTGGATGGAGTTAAGATACAGATCAGCCATGATCTCATTGAGTGGCGGAACAGGCTCGAGGGCTGACTGGCTTATTCCTGTTCCTATGTTCCTAAGAGAGTTTCCTCCATCAAGTAATCATTTTATAATCAGTTACATAGAATTATAATTCATTCTAAACATCCTTTATTGCCATTTTCTGTTGATTTAATAATTTTGATGTCTGTTTTTATTAATTGTCTGATTTGATTTGTGCTGTTCATCGGTTCATATTGTTCAATTGAGTGGTTCTAGGGTTGATCATACTAAGCAGATCAAGTGCACTACTGTTGTTGTGGAACCTGAAGTCATTAATTCATTCAGAAAGGACATCGGATGTTCTGGGGCTGTCAAGAATCTAGTGAATTGAAAATCATTCAATTCAAACCAGTATAATTTGAAATGAATCCAAAAACAAGCCTAAGTGAAATCTAGAAGTTGCCCATCATTAGTAAACCAAGTTGCATTTATTGAAGCCTTCTGCTGTATATCAGTTGGAGATATGTAACATAGTAACATATTTCAACAAGAAAAAAATCATCTGTCTATCTAGCCTGCCCGTGCAATTATTCATTTTTTTCTGTAAGATATCTCTATATATAATTTATAAATTTAATAACCATTAAACCTTTCAGCTGTCAGTAACTTGTCAATTTCCTCTTCGAAACCCCTTAAAGTTTTCTGTTCAACACCTACACTTTGTTCCTACAGTTAGTTTCATATGTCAATTCTCTTTTAATAAAGGAGGTTTGTCTGAATTGTCTCTTTAATTTTCCACATATTTAAAATGTGTCCCTGATTCTGAAATTCTACATATGGCAGAAAAATATATCAGTTGTCAAGTTATTAAACCCTTCATAATCTTATAAACCTCTTTCAACGTTCCCCTTTGGCTTATTTTCTCAAGGGAGTAAAGGCCAAGGGAGCACAATTGCTCATCCTCTAAGTTCTGATATTAGTCGTGTAGCCCTCCGCTGAACACTCTCCAATAAAATTGTATCCCTTTTGAAGTAGGGGGACCAAAATCAGACACCATACCCCATATGTGGTCTCAAAGCCTAAAAATATAGTTTCAAACTCATCTCTGATTTTTACATTATACCCTTCCCCCAAGGATCTATCCTTGGCCCCCTCCCCATCTACATGCTGCCTCTTGTGACATCATCCACAGACATGGGGTCAATTTTCAGAGGTATAGTCGTGACACGCAGCTCTTCCTCGCCACCACTTCCCTTGACCCTTTCACTGCGTCTGTGTTGTCAGAACTGCTAGTTCAACATCCAATCTTGGATGAGCCACAATTTCATTCAGCAAGACATTGCAAAGACCGAAGCCATTGCCTTTGGCCCCCGCCATAAACTCTGTACCTTTGCCACAGATTCATTTCCCTCTCTGGCCATTGTCTCAGGCTAAACCAGACTGTTAACAACCTTGGCACTGCGGTTGACCCCAAGCTGAGCTTTTGACCCCAGATCCTCTCCATCACAAAGATCGCCAACTTCTGTAACATCGTTCAACTCCCTCTCTACCTCAGCCCACCTGCTACTGAAATCCTCATCCATGCCTTTCTCACCCTCAGACTCGACTATTCCAATGCTCTCCTGGCCGACTGCCCATCCTCCACCCTCCGTAAACTTCAGCTAATCCTAAATTCTGCCGCCCATATCCTATCCCACACCAAGTCCTTCTCACCTATCGCCCCTAGTCTCGCTGACCTACAATGGCTCCCCGTCCCCCAGTGCCTCAAATTTAAAATGATCATCCCCGTGTTTAAACACTTTCATGACCATGCCCACCCCTTCTTTGTAACCTCCTCCAACCTACAACTCCCTATTAACTATCTGTTCCTCTGACTCTGGCCTCTTGTGCATCCTACCTCCTGTTGCCCCACCTTAGGTGGCCATGTCTTTATCTATCTAGGCTTTACACACTGGCATTCCCTCCATAAACCTCTCCACCTCTCCCACTCCTCCTCAAAGCCCACCTCTTTGACCAAGACTTTGGTCACCTCTCCTAATAGTTCTTTGGCTTGGCATCCATTTTTTTGGTTATGCCTCTGTTGAGTGCCTTGGGACATTTATCTATATTAAATGAAAGTTGATGTTGCTGCTATGCATCCTAACAACTTGTTTTGCTTTCTTTACAACCTAACAACACTGAGCTAATGATTTTAGTGACCTTTGCAAGGCCTCGCTCCTGCTTTGATCCCAGCAGTGTGGATACATTGAGTACACATTCCATGTTACCTTTCCTTTTACCACATCTCAGCACTTTCCCTTTACCTGCAGATTTGTATACGATCAGAATGAAAGCTAGAATAAATAAAGTAAGAGATTCAGAATGTTAATTTTAGGGACACAATAATTGGATCAACACCCCTGAGCTAAGGAGGGGAATATGACCTGGAGTGCAGCTCCTAATTCCTATCCAGTGACTCCTGCGTATTATGCTTTTTCATAATGGCCCACATGGTTGAATACCTTACAGCACTCACTGTCCTTTATCATATATAAACAATATCTAATTTGGAGAGTTTTAAAGGACTGCTATTGTATGTAGAAATGTACCAGTGAGTCCCTACCCTCAGGACTGGAAGACCATTAATGTAAATGATGGTAGCAGACTTGAAAGTCCACTGTTACCTTTGTATCTCCCAAGCTGGGGCCAAGTATTGCATACGTTGATCATTATAGATTTCCCATGACAAGGATCCTTGTGCATGACCATACTAGCTGCTAATTATTTTAATTCAATAAATACAGTTCTGTTGTTCGGCTTATTTTTGTATACCAGCAGTCTATAGAAAAAAATTGCACTTTACACAGCTTAAAAAAATGTGTCAGTACACTTCTTGTGTAATATCCTTAACTAATCACCTCAAATTGATCTCACACTAACCGTGTCAAGTGACAGACCTGTAACTGCCAGTACTTCACCCTGTGTTGTGTAGCTGGAAATGCTCTCTGCAGACATAACCCATATTTGGAAGA
The DNA here is from genome assembly GCF_052327205.1 of Somniosus microcephalus. Classification (NCBI taxonomy): domain Eukaryota; kingdom Metazoa; phylum Chordata; class Chondrichthyes; order Squaliformes; family Somniosidae; genus Somniosus; species Somniosus microcephalus. The sequence continues at coordinate 77,220,014 of NC_140998.1, read as the reverse complement.
ACAATGCCTTAATTGTACTGCTGGGTGTTGCTTAATTTGGCATAGCAGAAAAATGTCACACCCACCATTGCACTTTAGTAAGAGTTCTCTGACAACACTGTGCCAAGAGACAAAACCAGAAGCACAGGTCATTATAGCTCACACATTGTAAATTGCAAGTTTTAACCTGCCCTTAGAGCGGGTGTATGACTCCAGCTGCACGTTTTTAGATGAAGTTGACAGCCTGAACGAGAGACACTGCATTATTCAGGTGTATGATTCACGCAAGTTGGCGAAATTGAGAATTCATTTTTTGAAAAACAGTTCTGTCAATAAAATCAAACCTAGTTATTGGGCAGGAAAGCCCACAATCATGTCCTGTAATACAGTAGGAGATCTGTCTCCTTGGTTCTGCACTCCTGCATCATGGGGATAGATTCTATGGATTTGTAATGCTTGTGACTTCATGTTTAACCATGGTGAAAGGGATTATGTTTAAAATGACTAAGAGAAACCCCTTGGGATACCTATTGACAAGAGTTGTTTTGACAGAATATAGAAACCACTCTAGAGCCGAGTGGTTCAGATCATGACATGTGAAAGAAAAGGTATGCGAGACCAAATGACACTTCTGGTGCTGCTGTGAGCTGAACCCTGATGAAGGCACAGAAGTAGAGCCTGAAAGTGTTTGGAACATTCTATGGTAGGGAGCTGTTGGGTATCAGCTGGGAGGATAGTCTGACCAACACTGAAGGGAGAAGAAGTGGCCTTCACGTAGTAAGTGTCTGTTACAGCAAGGGGATTGTAATTGGTAGTACATGTGTACTGCATGACTAAAGATGGGTATCTTCAGGGCATACAGAATGGGTCCTAGCTGGGGAGAGACCATGTGGTATGCCAAAACGCAGGTGGTAACTGAGCACAAGAAGACGTGAATGGAAGAGTGACAATGGGCAGAAATCTGTGGGAGCTGGCAGTGTGGCAGAGGAGAGGTCTTGCTGGCATGGTCTTGTGACAACTATAGCCAACCTGGTTTCAATAACCAACAGAGAATAATAATTGATTGTTAATAAAATGGAGAAATAGTGAGGAATGGGGTTAGAGCACTGTCCTTTCAATCCTAGGACCTTGATTTGAAACCAGCCATGACTCATGTATGCCTATGTCTTATCCCAAAGAAGGAACTGAGCAAAAATGCCCCCAAATCATTTCACTTGTAACCCCTATGGCACAGAGAGAGAGAGAGGAATTTCATCCCAATGAGGGTTTGTGGGTGAATTTGTGTAGTAGCTGTCCATCTGAGGTATATTGACAGGTCTACATATAGCTTAATATTTCATGTGAACCAGGTTATATTTGACCTGGGAGGGTTTGATGGTGATTCTAGTGGGAAGAAAAACAGGAAATTATTCCATTCCACAGTACTGACATCCCTCACCTTACAGTGCACAACATCTGAAATTGATATTTTTCAAATGGAAAAATAAAATGAATGAAGAATAATCAAAAGCAATAGGATGGAGCTGCACCAGACTGCAGAAAGTGATTAGTAGGGTGCCTCATAGGTCAGTGTTGGCACCATATTACTTACACTTTATTTAAATGATTTGGAACTAGAGACAAAAACTAAGCTGTGTAGGTTTGCTGACAATATAACATTTGAGGGGACTCCAAATAGCAGAGAACAACTGAACTAAATACATGAAGATTTGGATTGATTAGGGTAACAAATAGCAGATATTACTCAATGTGGACAAATAAAAGGTGATAAGACTGGGGAAGGGGAATAAACAATGGAAATCTAAAATGAATGGAAGTAGACTGCACAACTCAACACAGGAAAGGGATCCACTGAAACCATCAGCACAGTGTGCGACTGAGGTAAAGAAGGCAAACAGGATCTTAGGGTAAAGAGACAAAGGGATTGAATACCAATTGCACACCAGTCGGTCCCCTGTAGCACTGTGCACAATTCTGGTCAGAGTATTAGAATGGAGACATCCTTTAGAAAGAACACAAGTAAACTGATACTGGCGATTAGGCACTTATAGAAACATAGAAACATAGAATATAGGAGCAGGAGTAGGCCATTCGGCCCCTCGAGCCTGCTTCATCATTCAATGCAATCATGGCTGATCATCCAAATTCAGTACCCTGTCCCTGCTTTCTCCCCATATCCCTTGATCGCCTTAGCCTTAAGAAATAAATCTAACTCCTTCTTGAATATATTTAATGAATTGGCCTCAACTGCCTTCTGTGGTAGAGAATTCCACAGGTTCACCACTCTCTGGGTGAAGAAATTCCTCCTCAACTCAGTCCTAAATGGCTTACCCCTTATCCTTAGACTGTGACCTCTGGTTCTGGACTCCCCCGCCATCGGGAACATCCTTCCTGCATCTAGTCTGTCTAGTCCTGTTAGAATTTTATAAGTTTCAATGAGATCCCCTCTCATTCTTCTAAACTCTAGCGAATATAAGCCTAATCGACCCAATCTCTCTTCATACGTCATTCCTGCCATCCCAGGTATCAGTCTGGTAAATCTTCGCTGCACTCCCTCCATGGCAAGAACATCCTTCCTCAGATAACGCGACCAAAACTGCACACAATACTCAAGGTGTGGTCTCACCAAGGCCCTGTACAACTGCAGCAAGACATCCTTGCTCCTGTACTCGAATCCTCTTGCTATGAAGGCCAGCATACCATTTGCCTTCTTAACCGCCTGCTACATCTGCATGCTTACCTTCAGCAACTGGTGCACAAGGACACCCAGGTCTCGTTGCACTTCCCCATTTCCCAATCTATTGCCGTTCAGATAATAATCTGCCTTCCTGTTTTTGCCACCAAAGTGGATAACCTCACATTTATCCACATTATACTGCATCTGCCATGCATCTGCCCAATCGCCAAACCAGTCCAAATCGTACTGGAGTTTCTCTGCATCCTCCTCACAGCACACACGCCCACCCAGCTTTGTGTCATCTGCAAACTTGGAGATATTACATCTAGTTCCCTCGTCTAGATCATTAATATATATTGTGAATAACTGGGGTCCTAACACTGATCCCTGTGGTTCCCCACTAGTCACTGCCTTCCACTTGGAAAAAGACCTGTTTATTCTTGAGATACATGAAGAGACTATGGAAACTGGTAATCCTTGCACTGGAAAAAATTGGCTCAGGGAGGGAGACCTTAATGAAGTATTTAAAATTCTAAAGAGTGCAGGTGAACGGAACCCAAATAAATGAACTGACACACCCACAAATTCTGTCACCAAGGGGCACAGACTGCAGGTCAGAAGAAGGAAGGTGAACAGATAAATTTGATTTAACTACTTCACACAGAAGGTGGTGAATGTGAAGACCAGGCTTCCCAGGGAGGCAGTGAAAGGGAATAATGTCAGCAAATTCAAGAGGGAGCTGCATAATTTCTTGGTGAATGTTGTATTTTTCTGGAGAGGTGGTAGGGATAAGAATATTGTATTTTTCTAACTTTGGGACTGGTCAGATGCTCTGAATGGTTCTTTCCAGTTCTGTACATCCTATGTTCCTATTTGTTCCTTTCAATCATCATATCTTAGTATGACACTTATTGCCACTTTCCACCCCTCCCCCAGATTTAATTCTTTTCAGACCCAATTCATTTTATGTAGAGTGCAGTAATGTCACTTTTTACTGACAATTCTGTGCATTCTGACAGTCTTTTACATACGATATGCAGGTGTTACTTGTATTCAGGTGGTGTATATCAATCAGTATTCAGGTGGTAGGTATTAATGGGGGACTCTCTTGTGTTCATATATATGGGAGCAGGCTCGGGAAGTGGGGGAGCTTAGCTTGGGGGTGCACGGTATGTAATGTGTGTCTCTGTAAATAAAGACTTGTAAGCGACTGAAGACTAGGCTCTAGTATTCTATCCTTCACCACCTGGCTATCCGACTTTTACAGCAGATGCAAGTGTACTTCTTTATTACTTGGCTGCCATTCTGGTAAGCTCCAAGTGTCCAGTTCTCTCCAAATGTGCAGCAAATGAATGATCACAATCTGAAACAGGTTGCAACAGCAGTAACTGCAAAAACTGGCAGACTTCCTTTATAAGAATCTTGGTGTAAATGAGTTCATCTTGTGTTTCGGAGAAAACCACTGTACTGGTTGAACCCCCCCCCCCCCCCCATTATTATCACTAACCGGAAGTCGCTGTACTGCAGCTAATAAACATAAGTGAATCTACATGCAGTCTGTAGTGACTTTAAGACAGACACCATCATGTGATTTAAAGAATGAGTAATGAATATGTTAATTTCACATCAATAAATTTCCTCAAGTTTACATCATATTTGCCTCATTTTCAATTATTTGGCTATGTTTCAGGTTGTTAAGTAAATCGTTCAGTACAGGATCCAATAATGTGCAATATGATCAAAATCTGCTTAGGTATAATGGACAACTAAAACACGCCCATCATGAAGCCATGATGCAATGCATCTGTGTGTTCAAAACCGTACGATAACAATAATTTCACAACCTAGCTCACAGAATTTAAACTCAGAGGAGCTGTCTACCATTCCCAATATATTGCAGAGAATGATTGTTTTTTCCCCCTGTTTAGATGAGGGAGTGTGTTACAAGGCTGCAATACAACTGCGGGACTCTGATTTCACAAACTGGGCTGGTGAAATTTGAGTAATTTTCAGTCAGTATCACACTTCCAGCCACTTCCACAAAAAGTATAACACGCATAAATACAGTCTTTCAATTTTGTTTTTGCAGCTGATGAGCTTTCCTTTTCAGGTTTTGCTGTTTGAATGCTTATCGTCCTTCCCCGTTGTCACTAACGCCTAACATTCTGGCCGCTGAGTTTTGCTGTGTGTATTTTTTAAATGACATGACAGGAAGAGCAAATTTTGCAAAGAAATTTGTCACGTGAAAAGGGGGCAGGTTTTCTGTAAAAGCATGAAATGACATGACACTCATGAAATGAAAAGCTCCCAAAACCTTACATTTTAATAATATCATAATTGTGCTTTACCACAATGGATTGTAAACACTGCTTTGTCATTTGTTGTGAAAATAAAAAACTTTCCAACTGCTGAAGGCTGTTTGTAGCAACATTAGGGAATTGTGTGATGATTATTTTTAGCTATTTAAAGTAGGAATAGGTAAGCACCTGTGAAGAATATTCACTGGGGTACTGATTATTATAAGGAGTTCCCCATTCATCTAATACATGCTATGGTTGGCTAATTAAGTACTAATTAAACACAATAATCGGACTCAATTATATACTTAAAATGTTGTTGTAAGCATTTTGTTTTGACTGTAATAGATTGCTGTAGGATTGAGGTGATGCATGAATTGTAAAAGTTAATCTTTCTGACCAGGGTATGATGGGACTTTATCAGCAGTGCTAGACCAACTTATTTATTGAACTGAGGTGAGACAGTTTCTTCATTTGTATTTGAATGATCTGTTTAGACTAAGGATGTCCATGTTAAGAAAGGACCAGTATTACATTTTAGAATTTGCCATCCTCCTGAAAATTTAAACACTGCAGGACTCTCAATGAGACACTACTATAAAAAGACTCAGTAGTTTCCTGTATAAATGGGTACAGCCTAATCCAGAAAGCTGCCAAAACTAAAAGAATGCAGAGTTTCTGTTACTTGTATAGGAATGTAGGAACATAGGAACAGGAGTAGTCCATCTGTGACCTAACTCCATATACCTGCCTTTGCCCCATATCCCTTAATACCTTTGGTTAACAAAAATCTATTAGTCTCAGTTTTAAAATGAACAATTGACCCAGCATCAATTGCCATTTGCGGAAGAGAGTTCAAAACTTCTACCACCCTTTGTGTGTAGAAGTGTTTCCTAATTTCACCCCTGAAAGATCTGACTCTAATTTTTAGACTATGCCCCCTATTCCTAGACTCCCCAACCAGTGGAATAGTTTCTCTCTATCTACCCAATCAGTTCCCCTTAATGTCTTGATAACTTTGATCAAATCACCCCTTAACCTTTTAAATTCCAGGGAATGCAACCCTAATTTGTGTAGTCTCTCCTCATAATTTAACCCTTGGAGTCCGGGTATCATTCTGGTAAATCTACAGTGCATTCCCTCCAGGGCCAATATATCCTTCCTAAGGTGTGGTGCCCAGAACTGCTCACAGTACTCCAGGTGTGGTCTAACCAGGTGCAGCATAACTTCTACCCCCTTGTATTCTAGTCCTCTACATATAAAGGCCAGCATTCCATTAGCCTTTTAATTATTTTCTGTACCTGTCCATGACATTTTAATGATCTATGTACATGGACCCCCAAGTCTCTTTGTAACTCCACTGTTTCTAGCTTTCCACCATTTAGAAAGTACTCTGCTCTATCCTTTTTAGGTCCAAAGTGGATGACCTCAGATTTGCCTACAATGAAATTCATTTGCCACAGTTTTGCCCATTTGCTTAATCTATTAATATCTCTTCGTAATTTTATGCTTCTATCTACACTGCTTACAATGCCACCTATCTCTGTATCATTGGCAAACTTGGATATATGGCTTTCTATCCCATCATCTAAGTCATTAATAAATATGGTGAATAGTTGAGGCCCCAACACAGATCATTGCAGGACACCACTAGTCACATCCTGCCAATTGGATTACCTGCCCATTATCCCTACTCTCTGCCTCCTGCCACTCAGCCAATTTCCTAACCAGCTCAATAATTTGCCTTCAATTCCATGAGCTTCAACTTTAGCTAACAGGCTCTTATGAGGGACTTTATCAAATGCCTTCTGGAAATCCATATAAATAACATCCACAGACATTCCCCTGTCCACTACTTTAGTCACCTCTTCAAAAAATTCTATCAGGTTCATCAGGCATGACCTACACTTTACAAATCAATGCTGGCTCTCTCTGATCAACTGAAAATTTTCAAGATGTTCAGTCACTCTACCCTTAATTATAGACTCCAGTAATTTCCTGACAACAGATGTTAGGCTAACTGGTCTATAATTCCTTGGTTTCCCTCGCTCACCTTTCTTAATAGTAGAGTGACATGCGCAATTTTCCAATCTAAAGGAAAGGTTCCCAAATCAAGAGAACTTTGCAAGATTATAGTTAGGGCATCTGCAATGTTTTCACATACTTCCTTTAAAACCCTGGGATTGAAATCATCTGGCCCTGGGGATTTGTCACTCTTTAGTGCCATTATTTTCTTCATTACTGTTATTTTGCTTACGTTAATTTTGGCAAGTCCCTGTCCCTGATTCAATATTAGTTTCCTTCGGATGATCGACATCCTATCGTCTTCCTATACTGTAAATGCTGACGCTAAAGTAATTATGCAATATGTCCACCATTTCCTTATTTTCATTGACAATATCACCGCTATCAGTTTTCAAGGGACCAACATTGCTCCTGACAACCCTCTTTCTCCTAAAATATATATGTAAAAAAAAAATTGTGTTGATTTTGATATCTATTGCAAGTTTCTTTTCATAACTCCCTTTTTGTAGATCTTACTATCTGTTTTGTCACCTTTTGTTCCTTATGCTAATTAGTCATGATGTTCTCTGTTCAGATGAACACATGAGAACTCTTAGCTTTATCACTGATTTTTGTGGTGCTTCATTTCTTTTGGTTGCCAGGGAAGAGGTCCTCTGATGTTTCAATAAACCACAAAAGTACAATATAATGGCAATCTATTCATATTATGATAATGTCTCTGTCACATTAAAGGAAAAATGCATGTTACTATTTTGCACTTGTAGCTATCATAAAGCTGGACACAGTGGGCTCGATTTTAACAGCTCTGAGGAGGTGGGTTTGGAGGCGTGTCAGCTGCTAAAATCGGAAAAAATGGCTTCAGACGCCCAACCCGCCTCCATCCCGCCCTACGCAATTTTCATGAGTGTCTGTTCAGCTGCTCCCAAACTGACCCGACTCCAACCGGTGGGACGGGTAGTTAAGACAGTTAAGAGCCTGTTAATTACCTTGATAATCCTATTTTGATAGAGGTTTCCCATTTTCGCGCCTCTGGCTCCTGTTTCCCGTCTTGTCAGAAACAGTCTAGCTGCAAGGAGACGAGTCGGTGGAGAACATGATCTGTAGTCATTATTGGTGCAGAACTTTAAAAGCGCTCCTGTAACATGTCTGGCATTCAAATGCAACAACTTTGTTGTTGGAGGTTTGGGATAAGATTTTGCAAATCTACTGACTTTGTGACAGGTCAAGCTGACACACATCTGCTGTTTGAACTGATTGGGAATAATTTCAGGCCACTTTGAGTGTGCGTGCAAGCATCTTGCCTCAACTGAAATCTATAACAACGGGATGGGAACCATTTACATCCTCTCATCCCGGTCGTCAGATTCGGAGGAAGAGCATCGCGGCTTAGTGCTGCCGGATGAACAAGTGGCTCAGCACACAGCCTCCTTGGAGGAAGATGAAGAGGACGAGGAGGAGGAGGATGGGGAGCAACGCCTTGCGGGGCCGGATGTGGCCAATCCAGCAGTAGGCGAACACATTGCTGGCCGTCAGGCAAGGGATGAACTCATCCATGCCAGATTCGCGCAAGCTTACGCTTCAACCACAGGTGGCTGGCACATGGAGATGAATATAAAGCCGACATTCTCAAAACCCCAGGCATCATCTGTCCAATAAATGGTGGTTTGCGCTCAGTGTCACCACCAACATTCTAAATGGAATTCGCCCTGAGCCCTCACTCTTGAACTTCCATTTCCCAGAACACAGAGGCCACACTTTAGGTGATCTCAGCAGATCATTAAACCTTTTTCCACACTGAACCCATGTGTGTCTGCACACAAACCAAGCTGCCTTGGTTTGCTGAGGAGGCCTCCTCCTTCCATTTCCAGGGAAGAGGAGATCCTGACTATGTTTCTGACGTCCTCTAACTCCCTCAACAAGAGCATGGAGAGAGACCTCATTGAACCTGGGTACAGCCTTAGTTATTGGGGCTGCCGTTCCTGCAGCAGCCAGCAACTTTAAAAGAAAAAAGCATTAATATTACTAAGTCAATGATTGGAACAAATCTGGCATCTTTTTCATTTCATAGACAGATAATAAATTGATATATTAAAAAATCATAAATATCTTTCTGGGCCGGCAATTTCATATGACCGGCAATTTCATTTGTTAAATTTTGTTCAGAACAGACACTATCAACTCCCCTTTCTATATAATACAGCACCAATCCATCCCATTGACATTTTTCCCAAAGGGGACATGGCCCCTTTAAATTTTCATTCCAACAACACGACATCAGACACGAGAAACTGACAGCCTCCAAGCAATTGCCTGGAGGGACTCACACGTCGGCCATAATGAGGCCAATCAAACCAAACCGCTATTTAAGAGGAGGGAGAGAGAAAACAGAGAACTACAGACCTGTTAGCCTCACATCAGTAGTTGGGAAAATGTTGGAATCTATTATAAAGGATGCAATAGCTGGGCACTTAGAAACTAATAGTAAGATTGGGCAGAGTCAACATGGATTTATGAAAGGTAAATCCTGTTTAACAAACCTATTGGCGTTCTTTGGGGATGTAACTAGTGGAGTAGACAAAGGGGAACCGGTAAATGTGGTGTATTTGGATTTCCAGAAGGCCTTCAATAAGGTCCCACACAAGAGGTTGGTGAACAAAATTAGGGCACATGGAATTGGGGGTAATATACTAGCATGGATTGAGAATTGGTTAACAGACAAAAAAAAAAGAGTAGGGATAAACGGGTCTTTTTCAGGATGGCAGGCTGTGACTAGTGGGGTACCGCAAGGATCGGTGCTTGGGCCCCAGCTATTCACAATCTATATCAATGATTTGGATGAGGGGACTAAATGTAACATTTCCAAATTTGCTGATGATACAAAGCTAGGTGGCAGTGTCAGTTGCGAAGCGGATGTGAAGACGCTTCAAGGGGATCTCGACAGGCTCAGTGAGTGGGCGAGAACATGGCAGATGGAATATAATGTGGATAAATATGAAGTTATCCACTTTGGTAGAAGAAACAGAAAGGCAGAGTATTTCCTAAATGGTGAAAGATTGGGGAATGCAGATGCTCAAAGGGACCTGGGTGCCTTGTACATGAGTCACTGAAAGTGAATGTGCAGCAAGCCATTAGGAAGGCAAATGGTATGCTGGCCTTCATTACAAGAGGGTTTGAGTACAGGTGTAAAGAAGTCTTACTTCAATTGTATAGGGTCTTGGTGAGACCATTCCTGGAGCACTGTGTACAATTTTGGTCTCCTTACCTAAAGAAGGATATACTTGCCATAGAGGGAGTGCAACAAAGGTTCACGAGATTGATTCCTGGGATGGCAGGACTGTTGTATGAGAAGAGATTGAGTAAACTAGGCCTGTATTCGCTTGATTTCAGAAGAATGAGAGGGGATCTAATTGAAGCATACAAAATTATTATAAGGCTTGATAGGGTGGATGCTGGGAGAATGTTTCACGGCTGGGGAGTCTAGAACCAGGGGCCACGGCCTCAGGATAAAGGGTAGGCCATTCAGGACTGAGATGAGAAGAAATTTCTTCACACAGAGGGTGGTGAATCTTTGGAATTCTCTACCCCAGAGGACTGTGGAGGCTCAGTCATTGGGTATACTCAAAATTGAAGTCGATAGATTTCTGACTAGTAAGGGCATTAAGGGATATGGCGATAGGGCCGGTGAATGGAGTTGAGGCAGAAGATCAGCCATGATCTCATTGAATGGCGGAGCAGGCTCGAAGGGCTGAATGGCCTACTCCTGCTCCTATTTCTTATGTTCAAAATAGTAACTGATGGGAGGCGGCAGCCGGGAGCGGGTCGGAAAGCTGCCGAGCAGCGAGTCCGCCCTCAACCCGCCTCTGTTAGTAAAATCGAGCCCAATGATGCTACAGTGCTGTACTCCAGAGACCAATGTATCACTCTTCAAATCTATCACAAGTGCAGAATGATGTGTTCCTGGGATGTCTGGGACCCTGGAATATAACAAAGAACAGCAGACTAATGGCAAACGGGAAGTACACTGGATTTCTTATTTTTAGTGTTTGATTTTCAGTGATTTCCTGCTGCAGCATTTACAGATGGGCTAAGCCCCCACCCCTGATTCAGGGACCTCACGCAGCCACGGATTTCATAGGTGCCCAATACAAATAAATTAATCAGTTACTGTATATATTCCAGAAACTTTACCACTTAAATAAAAACAAAATTGTTTCCTGCAAAGTGTTGCACCACAAGGCAAAAAGAAAATTTGAAAAAATCTTAAGTCAGTCGTGACTGCCATATTTTCTTCTACATCCCACTCACCAACTGGCTCATGCCCATCCTGCACAGTGTCTTCCTAAATGATAATGCATGTTCCATCTGAAATGGGCCTAAATTTTCCAGACAACCAATTATCTTACCCCCTACCCAAAACCATGATGTGTCAAAGGTAATCAGCTATTTCTATTGAGCAACTGTGATCTGACAAAAATATACATTTAACAATGAACCTAAATAAAACCTTTAAAAATCTCATTATATTTTAGGACAAAACTTTTGCCTGACATTTCTGCGCCCCTCATCTTCAACTCTAATTTTACTTATACTGGCAATAATGAATAGGGATTTGACTGACACCTGGCATTTCCCCACTTTCAATCAACAGTGATAGCAAGCTACTGCTGAGGTTCTGAGAAGGTGTACTGTTAAAAAATGGCATGGTTCAAGGGGAGATAGGACCTGCACCTGTTGGTAGGGTGGTACTGCCAGGCTCAGAAAAAGAAGCATGCTGGTTAATGGTGCGTGTCAGTGAGAGAAGTAATCTGCTTGCCAATCTTTCTCTTTGGCACTTGCCAAGAACGTTATTCGAGTAAAGACTAACCAGAAGCTGGACTTTCTTCTTCTGAATTCATAATCTTATTAGAAATGTATAAGATGTAGTAAAGTGTTGTGTTGCTGATCCAGTACCCATGTGATTCCACAGATGACAAGCTCTTAATGACTTCCATACTGACAGGGATTTGTACTTCCCAACAGGGAGGGAAAGTAAATCAGAAGACAAGTCACCACAGGCAGCTCTTGCGTACCTTCTTGTAGCCTGCCGAACAACGACCTTCACTGAGGGCTTGAAAGAGGTCACCTGTTGAACCGCTTCACTGGAAAACATCATGAGGTGAATAACAAGAAACTTTCAGAGGAATTTGGAGTTTGGCACTACCTCTGTGTATCTAATTCAGACAGATTAACATGTTAGTAAGTCCATTTATTAGCACTGTTATTCACTGGAAGAGGAAATCTCAATCCCTTTTCCTGTCTTTGCTTCATTCATTTTTAAAAAGCATTCCCAAATTTAGAAACTTTCTAGCTACACTACATGTCAGCATAAAGACCTCCCGATGAAACAGGTGCTTACGTCAAAGGTTAAGAATGGGGTTACATCAGTGCATCAGGTATGTTTGTAAAGCTTACCTAACAGCATTTCAGTAGTGACCATTCCCCATTAAACTGATTGGGGGTCATTTTGACTTTGTGCAATAGTGTAAAATGGGCAACATTGGGTCAGCCACCCATTATACATCTCTCCCAATTGAAATGGAAATGGGCGGCAGATCCGATATTGCCCATTTTACATTATCACACAAAGTTAAAATTACTCCCAATATCTCCAATTAGAAGGATTATGCAGAATGTGGGAAACAGCATATTTCTGCAGTACATTTTGCACTAGTTTAGTAATAAAGAATCTTCATTATGGCATTCCCAGATAAGTAATTAGCAATGACTTATTATGACATCATCAGTTTTGCAAGAGACCTCGCACTAGACTACCGTTGGACCAGCCTGCTCTGATATATAATTTTACTGTGTGGCACAACCCTTGGATTTCTTCTCTTTCTGGGTTTTTCCCCTCTTCTAAAGACAATGACTCACACTGAGGTGCAGTTTCGCTGATGCTAGCAGCCCAGTGATCATTGATGGGCGAATTCAGACTTTCCAGCAATTGTCTCTATGTAATCTTCACCCACAAGAACCCTAGGTATGTCCAATTACACTGATGTAATTCATGTCTCGTCTCCTTGAATACATGTTTTTAAAAGTGTATTAAAAATGAACACCATTCCACTAAATCATACATCTCAAAAGTTAGCTCTCCAGTACCACGCTAGTGACTTCAAAATGGAATTTTCAAAGTAGGCTATTCCTGGCTGTTCCTGGAACTGAGCTTATCTGAAAACTCCCTGAAAGAGTGATTGTGCTTTTTCAAACCTAACATTTAAGCCAGTCACAATAATTGTCCACATCCCTTATTACCATTGCAAAATGAAGGCTCTAGAATCCAAAAGCTTGAAGATTTCTTGGTTTCACCGTACCAGCTTCAATCATTTAAAGACTGTAACCAAGAGCTCAGCAAGGCCATCACCAGGAAACATGTAAGTGGAGACAAAATGTTTGGGCTATAGAGAAAATCATTTTAACTGAAGTTTTATTTTAACACATGGAGGCCAGGATTCCTGGCAGTTAAAAGGTGAGAATGGCCGGATCCATGAGGTAAGTGCCTTTATTGCATTGCCTGTGGGCCAGGAGAAGCAAGGGTGTTTCCCCCAGGCTCAACAAGCTTACCTCCACGTGATTGGACCCCCACAATTATCCGACCCCCAGCCCCCACACCACGATCGGCCAAACCCCCCCACGATGTCCGAGTCACCCCCCACCCTCATGATGTCCAAATCCCCCCCACGCAATTATCCGGCCTCCCCACGATGACTGATCCTCCATGATGTCCATCCCACCCCCCGCGATGTCCGGTTCCCCTCAATATTCACCCCAGCCCCCCCAATATTTTCAGCCTCCAGAACAGTGATTTGCATATAGTTCAACTTCAGACATATATACACACTGGCTGTATATTAACTCAGAGGTGGGGAAGAAGCTGGGGGGCTGCTTTTGAGAATTTAATGTCAGGACCTGATTAGCATTTTATGGCTTAGTTTCCCGGTCACAGCCAGCCAGATTGAGGGACTGGCTGGCTGTCGGGCAGGTAGGCCTTCGGCACCAGGTGTCAGTCGGGAACGGAGAGGAGGGAGGGAGTCATCGGAGGCCTCGGGGGGAGATCAGAAGAGTCGGGGGGGATCGAAGACCTCGTGGGGGAGATCAGAAGGGTCGGTGGGGGAGATCGGAAGGAACGGGGGTGTCCGATCGCGGGGGTTGAGTAAAGTAGGTAAACTGAATCTAGCGTGTAAGTGGAAAAGCACTTATCTCCTGGATCTAGCAGTCCTCACCTCCCTTTAGCCGCCGGGTTTCCTGAGACCCAGAAAACTCGGCCGGCCAGGGTTAAATTTTAAATGGTAGTTAAATATGAGGCACACAGCTTCATTATAATATTTAAATTGCCAACCCGCCTCGCGTCCCAGCTTCATTAAAACTGGAAGTGGGAGGATTGGAGACAGGTTGGGGTCAGGGCTCAGATTTTTAAAATTTTACCATCCCACAAGACCCAAACAATGTCTGGGTACTGACATACCTTGGAGTCCCTTTAGGCCTTATCAACCTTCAAGTGGAACAACAGTAATGGAAGGATACACACACTATCATTTTTTTCTGATACTATAATCATTATTTTCTATTTTGATAGATTAGTAATGCTACGAATCACAAAATACCACATTAACCATGACATTTTTCCGTCAAAAAGTCAGACAGTTTTAATGCAATAAAATATTCGATTATTGCTATTTGCAGGGCCCATCTCACTTAGAACTGCTCATTTTCAGCCTTATATTCTGTAACACTGTCCCTAGTTACCCAAGAACTATTGCAGTGTCTTTTATTGCCATTACAAAATGTCTATTTGTGCCACAGTAATTTCTTTATTCAGGTAAAAAGACCTTTTTGGGGTCACTGAGCTCGTCTTTATTTTAAGCACGTTTGTTTTGCAATCAGAAAATATAATGGACTACATTTGACATAATACTAAACTGTTACAACATGGTACCATATTCTAATATTCACCTTGTTCTTCAATGTCTACAACTCTGATTCTGAACAAATACTGTAGTGTAGTTGAGAATGGAAATAAAAGAATGAGTAATGGTGGTACCAGTTTGTGCTGTGCTGATCTCTTCACATCATCCAATCTAAAGGCAACATTTATACTTCTATAAATGGACTGTTGTGATCATTTATAATGCAACTCAAACACCTGGTGTTGATCTATTTATCAATGCAAAATGACCTATTGTTGGACAATGGGAGGCCATTGCTGTAGACTTTTTGTATTGGTATCTGCATCAGATTGAGCCTCCTTGTGACAATGAAAGAAGCTCCACAGTTTAATTAATGGATTCATAATTCAGTCAAACAATATGACATAAAGGATTAAATCAATGCCTAGTGTTGATGGTCAGTAATCTAATCCAGTTAACAGTTCTAAACATCAGTAAAACAACTATTGACAGTAGGCAAAACTTACTGACTGATTTAAATGTTATTAAAATCAACTGCCTATTGGATTCCACTAATGTTTCCATGTAACAGACTGATGGCAGGGAATGTACAGGCTAAAACTGAAATTTGACTCTGAAGTGTCTGTTGCTGTGGTAGACAGCAGAGCATCTCTTTCTCTGGTTGGGAGGGGTCAATGGAAACCCCATCGAGCTGTGAACTTTCAGACACTGCTGTGTGTATATATAATTTCCCAAATGATTCTGATTTGTGTAACAGTTACATTCCCCTGTGCACATTAAGCCTGAATACGAAACTGATTGAATAAATGAGTCTCAAATTACACAACAATAAAAACCAATTGGTGGATAACTAAAGCAGAGATTATTTTTATACTAGTTTGTTCACAATATTTGCTATTTATTTTTTCGGATGTTTGGGTAGTACACCATCTATTACACACATCAGCTCAACAGAACTCACCAGTAAGTATGTAAAAATACACTCATCTCATTGGACAGTTTGGATGTGGCTATCCAGTCAATTAATCAGAACCCATTATTTGACCAATATTTCACATCAGAACTACTCGTTCTTCAATGTCAAGTTAACATGTTACAGGATACATTCCTTTAGAATTCAAAAGATATCAATGTAGTATGCAGCTATGAACCAGTCTGAGTTAATCTGAATTTTGAAGAGTCTACATTTTCTTCAATAAAATGGAGGAGTACACTGTAAATAAGTCACGTGATATCACAGTATTCAAAAATAGCATTCATAGTTACTAATTAAATGCTATTACCGGCAACCAAATCAACGCCTTTTTCTGTCTGATGGACTGCTCCATGCAGATACGCTGATATTATTTTTTAAAATCACTGGGTTGTTTGTTGTTTTTGTACTGTTCTCAACAGCTTTCAAAAGTAATTTCAATATTAAAAATGTGTTTTTACTCTATGTAGCATTCCACTGTTCTGGTATTTTGTCTTTATTGGTTTAGAGAATGATTTTATAAATACAGACATTTATCTACAACAGGGATTTGAATATGAAAATACATTTATACAGCAAAATCCATACAGGCTACTACGTGGTTTATGTGGTTCTCGGAAGAACATAGCTCGTTACTGACTGTTGCTGTGTGTTCTTTTATACAAAATTTAAAAAGCAGAATTTAGTGATGTAGTGCAAATTCCCAACCTCAATAAATGAATTACAATTAAAGCATTCTATCCTCCTTTCACAGTGAAGAGCTAGCCCTCTCCTTGCTAACAGCTACACGTTTATTTTCACAGTGAAGAGCTAGCCCTCTCCTTGCTAACAGCTACACGTTTATTTTCTCCAAGCTTTCAGATTAAAAGCACTGCCTTTTCCTAACACCAATCACAAACATAATCAATAACAGTTGTTTCACAGTTGTTGATAATATCGGTACATTGAATAATAGACACACATCTTTAACATCTTTACTCATATGACAGCACTAATTGCAAACCAAGCGTGTTTTGCCAAAAAAATACATTAATCAATAAAATTCTTCAGTGTAACATTAAAAACAGGGAAGGAAATAGGCAACATTTACCTTGTGCAGTGAACTGAAGGCAGATATTCACTCTAGTCTTCTTAAAATAGGTTAAATATGCAGGAGAATCCAAGCTTAGCAGCTGTGTAAGCAGCAGCCCTGAGAGACGAGTCCACACCCAGCTTTGTCTTCAATCATCATTCTGTCTACAGGAAGCAGCAGATTTCCCACTTCCTCCTCTTTCTACATGCTGTAACTTCCCCTCCTCTATCTTTCTCATTCAGCCCTTCTCTCTGTGTGCCTGGTGCTCCCTTCCTCACTACTTTTGCTCTCAGTAGATTATTGTTTGCTCTTCTGCAGAGATCCCACAATACTTTACGAGCAATGCTCTAGCTGCTCTCTGAGCTTCTCATGAAGCACCAGTTGAAGTAATCAGGGAATTTAATCTTATACTGAAATATCAAACAAAAATAAAAACATTCTGAGGGCTTCATTCCCCTTCCCCCACCAACAGAAACTTCTGTGTGACTTGTATATTCCTCCCAGCTGCTCTGGTGAAGGGGTGTTCCCTGATCAAGGCTACCTGAACCGCAGCACCAACAAAGGCTGCCCATGTTAAAAACCAGAGTTATTGTACAATACTGTTCATTTGCACCCAATCTAGTTCTATTATTCCAGGTTTTTTTTGCAATGTTCCTGTGAGAGACACAGTGGACTGTAATAAAATGGACTTCCCCAGTGCTGCCATAGCAACTGTGAATGACTGATTTCCTGTGTTGTTTATGTAAATTTAGCAATGCTGCTGTCTTTGCACAGCAGACAGAGAATACAGTAATCAGAACCTAATCCTTTCCTCAGGGGTAAAAAAAAGGAATGTTTTTCTCTCTTCGTGTGCTCCAAGTATGCATCTATGCTATGATGAAGGATGTGATTTGTTCAAAAGTAAAGCTCCAGTCATGACAGGTACTGATGCGAGTACAATTACATTAGACTTTTTGCATATGTTCTTTCCTTTGAGTGCCTCATTCACTGTTACCTCGCCCAGTAATGATTCCTGAACGTAACAACTGAGGATTCACTGTTGTTTTCTGTAAACCATGTTCTCCAAACATTGTGTTCTATACAGTATTTACCAGTCATTCAACCTGTACATGAATAATAGATGAATGGCCAGATGAAATTGCTATTGGTGTTAATTTTCTGGTGACCATCATCAATGATTTCTATCTGTAATTGTTGTGGTCTCCATTTATATTTTTATCACAATGAACTAACACCAATGTTGCGTTATCACCTTCCTAGTGTGTTTCACATTGTCTGTTTTGCATCTACAAACAAAATGCTACCCTTTGAATTTTATCCCCGTGGATGCCGACAACTCTCTTCTTTTATATAATGCCTTATCACAGTTTCAGGATGTTCCAAAGTGGGTTCAAGTCCCACTCCAGGGACCTGAGCAAAATGAGGGAGTGCTGCACTGTCGGAGGTCCCGTCTTTCAGATGAGACATTAAAGGAGGCCCCGTGTGCTCTCTCAGGTGGACGTTAAAGGTCCCATGGCACTTTTTCGAAGAAGAGCAATTTATCCCTCAATCAACATCACTAAAACATTATTTACTCATTGCTGTTTGTGGGAGCTTGCTGTGTGCAAATTGGCTGCCGCGTTTCCTACATTACAACAGTGACTACACTTCAAAAAGTACTTAATTGGCTGTAAAGCACTTTGGGACATCCGGTGGTCATGAAAGGTGCTATATAACTGCAAGACTTTCTTGAAGTGTAGTCATTGTTGTTACGTAGACAAGTACAACAGACAATTTGTGCACAGCAAGATTCAACAAACAGCAAAGGGGAGGAATGACCAGAATGTTGGCCAGGGCATCAGCAGAATTCTCTGTTCACTGAATAGTGCCATGGGATTTTTTACGTCCACCTTAACAGGCCGACATTTAATGTCTCGTCTGAAAGATGGCACCTCCAGCAATGAAGCACTCCCTCAGCATTGCTCTGAACTGGATCATTTCCCCAAATTTAGTTGCCATTTCTACTGAGTGTCTGTCATAACATCAGCATGCTATCAATTTTGTGAGTGGATCCTGGGGCCAGGTTTCCATCCCATAATGGCCTCAATCTGGACTCTTCCATGTGTTTGCTCACTGATGTTACAGGGAGCTCATTACCATATATTAAAATGAGCAACAATGGCATTGGAGTCCCCCAATCCTGTGACTTGCACTCCATTACATGAAGGGTAACAGAACAAAGTTTAAGGGATGTACCTGTTGCCAGTATCAGCTGACACTGTCAGAAATGCTTTACTTTGGAACCTGCAGCATGAGAGAGATTGCTGGTCTTACAGAAGAGCTTTAAAAGCAGTTTTTTTGACTGGCACCTGGATTGAGCTGGACGTCTCAAATAGCTGGAGGGCCTCTGAGACCACCAGGAAATGTTTCTGCCCTCGCCCATGGTAAGAGGTTATGACTACAATGTATGAGATTCCCAATAGGCATTCCTTTGCATAAGATTTTAATGGAAGAGGAGGAGGACCAGTGCAGGATAGAGGAAAGAAGAATGAGGCAGCATTTGTGGAGATAGTACCCTCCAAAATAATTCACAGACCACGCTGATTCTATGAAGCCCTCAGTGAGGAGCTCTGTGTTAGAAGAGCGAGCTTCAGCAAAGAGGCAAAAGGGGAAATGTGGCAGTTACTGCATGAGAACCTGCGGCCAATGTCTTCCACCTGGTCAGCATTCCGGAGGGGAATTTATCCTCATGCCTGACAGATCTCTTTGCTCATGTAACATGAGAAGATTCTGAGACTGAGCATGACAGCTGCTGAAAAGCGAAAGCTGGGTAGGGGAATGATAACATCATACCAAGGTCATACCAAGGTTTGATGTCTTCTTTAATTGGGTTTCAGAGGCAAGGGCCTAGAAATTTGGTTGAGCAAGAAAGTGGCCGTGGGCACCGCGATGCGCGATGTGCCTATGCCCTTTCAAAAAGTGCAGAAGACAATACGTCAACTTGGTGCTTCCTGCTAATTATCATGATTGTAGCGCACAACCTAGCGCTGAATGCGCTGCTGATAGGCTGTGCGCTCAGCAGGGGCTGAAGTTCGCGTTGCCCGAGCAAGGCTAGCTTTACTTAAAGCTAACCTGCTCCTCCTAAAGGCAGTCTGCAGCTCTTATAGCTGAGCTGCCTTCTGCAGATAAATTTTTTTTTAAAGTGCTTCAGCACTAGGCAGTCTGCATTTCTTAAAGGTGAACTGCCTTCTGCTAATCAAAAATGGTAAAAGTGCTTCAACACTAACACAAATGGCTCAACAGGCCTGGGAAATGGCACCAAGGGTCTCGGACGCAGCATTTGAGCTTTATGCAGGGAGCCAACACTGAAAGAGAGGTCCTCTACCCACAGGGGCTCAGGAGGCTCTCCAGAAAGAAGGATGTGGGACAAGATCACTGAGGCCATCACTGCCAGCAGTGTTGCCCCCAGGACCTGACTCCAGTGCCCAAAGAGGTGTCATGACCTCAGACGAGTGGTCAAGGTCAGTGAATGCATCTTCAAAAGCCATCTCCTACCAACTGCACCACTAGTCTCACACACTGCTCAATGCACCACACCCCCATCACTCACCTACCAACAATCTCTACCAAACATAAGGTACACCTCCCATTCCGAGCTTCACCTCACCCCCTTGGAGGAGACGGTGCTGGCCATTCTTGGCAGGGGCATGGCTGAGCCCTTGGCCAGCGGCGGGGCTGAAAGAATACAAGATGCCGGTAACCTCATACATTATCCTCCTTCTCACACCCACTTCTCCCTCATCCCACAGTATCTTCTGATTTACAAGCTGCACATGCTGTAAGCATACACCCCTTGCTTTACACCCCTCCCCTCACCACAACCATACTCTTGTGCCTTTCTCATTTCAGACACCTAAGAAATCCAGCCTGCGCAGCCAGTGGGTCAACAAGAAGACGGAGAGGAGAGTGAAGAAAAAGAAGAAGAAGGAACACCCGTCACTCGGTTTCACACTCCCAGGCACCAGCTCCTCGAGGTTGTTCTGCAAGGCCATCTGCAGTGCCCCCCACTGGGAACGGTAGCATAGTGGTTATGTTGCTGGACTAGTAATCCAGAGGCCTGGACTAATGGTCCGGAGACGTCGGGGGGGGGAATTTTGACAGCCCTGGGGAGACGGGTATGGAGGCGGGACTGCCGGGAAAATGGCAGAAACTGGGAGCGGGTACCGAACCCGCTCCCAACCCGCCCCCGTGCCATCTTCCCAGGAGGTGGGTCCCCGAGTCGCACAGGGACCCGTCTCCTTGAGGCGGGAAGGGGATTACAGCCATTTAACTGCCTGTTAACAGATAGTTAACAGGCAGTTAAGAGGCTTATCCCCATTTTACCCCTGCAAGTGCGGAATTCCCGATGGCTATATACCTCGCCAGGGTCAGCGAGGCGAGCAGTGGGTCTGTGGGGGAGAGAGGGATCGAAAAGTGCACTGTGGAGGTGAGTAATGGGTGCAAGTGTGGAGAGGTAATTATGAGAGGTGAGTGTAAAATGTTAGAAAAAGTTTACTTACCTTTGTTTCTTCCTGCAGGCTTCAACCCTTGGGGATCCAGAGATGCCTCATCTCAACGGCAGAGATGACAGAATGGCTGCTGCATTCTCAGATACAGCAGCCATCTGACTTCTGCTGAGGAAAGAGATTTGGTGAGTCTTCAGCAAGGACTCATCTTAAAACAGAGCTTGTCAGTGTTTGACAGCTTCTTTGACAGATGAAATGTCATACGCTGACGTCCTCTGTCACCGGCTTTCCCTTAATTGGCCGGCTAAGCCCACAGGGCGGGCTTAACAAGATCAATCAAGGAAAAATAGCATGGGTTGGCCGGACATCACTGGGGGCAGGACTAAAACCAGTAGTCTCGCCCCCAACGCACCCCCATTGACAAAATCCAGCCCGTGAGTTCAAATCCCACCACTGCCGCTGGGGAATTTAAATTCAGTTAACTAAATAAATCTGGAATAAAAAGCTAGCATCATTAATGGTGATCATGAAACTATTGGATTGTTGTAAAAACCCATCTGGTTCACTAATGTCCTTTAGGGAAGGAAATCTGCCGTCCTTACCTGGTCTGGTCTATATGTGACTCCAGACCCACAGCAATGTGGTTGACTCTTAACTGCCTTCTGAAATGGCCTAGCAAGTCACTCAGTTGTAACAAACCGCTATGAAAAGCAGTAAGAAGAATAAAACTGGACAGACCACCCGGCATCGACCTAGGCACCGGCTACGGACATGACAGTGGCACACCCAGCCCAGTCGACCTTGCAAAGTCCTCCTCACTAACATCTGGGGACTTGTGCCATAACTGGGAGAGCTGTCCCACAGACTAGTCAAGCAACAGCCTGATATAGTCATACTGTACTCACAGAATCATACCTTTCAGCCAATGTCCCAAACTCCTCCCTCACCATCCCTGGGTATGTCCTGTCCCACCAGGAGGACAGACCCACTTGAGGTGGTGGCACAGTGGTATAATGTCGGGAGGGAGTGGGAGTCCTCAACATTGAGTTCGGACCTCATGAAGTCTCATGGCTTCTGGTCAAGCATGGGCAAGGAAACCTCCTGCTGATTACCACCTACCATCCTCCCTCAGCTGATGAATCAGTACTCCTCCATGTTGAACATCACTTGGAAGAAGCACTGAGAGTAGCAAGGGCACAGAATGTACTCTGGGTGGGGGACTTCAATGTCCATCACCAAGAGTGGCTCGGTAGCACCACTACTGACCGAACTGGCCGAGTCCTGAAGGACATTGTCGGGTAGATGCCAGTGTTGAAGCTGCACTGGAACAGCTTGGCTAGAGGCACAGCTAGTTCTGGAGCACAAGTCTTCAGCACGACAGCCAGGATGTTGTAGGGGCCCATAGTCTTTGCTGTATCCAGTACGCTCAGCTGTTTCTTGATATCACACGTGGTGAATCGAATTGGCTGAAGAGTGGCTTCTGTGATGATGGGGACCTCAGGAGGAGGCCAAGATGAATCATCCACTCGGCACTTCTGGCTGAAGATGGTTGCAAATGCTTCAGCCTTGTCTTTTGCACTCACGTGCTGGGCTCCACCATCATTGAGGATGTGGATATTCATGGAGCCTCCTCCTCCCGTTAGTTGTTTAATGGTCCACCACCATTCACGACTGGATGTGGCAGGACTGCAGAGCATTGATCTGATCCGTTGATTGTGGGATCGCTTAGCCCTGTCTATAGCATGGCTGCTTCCACTTTTTAGCATGCATTAAGTCCTGTGTTGCAGCTTCCCCAGGTTGGCACCTCATTTTTAGGTATGCCTGGTGCTGCTCCTGGCATGCTCCTCTACAATCCTTATTGAACCAGGGTTGGTCCCCTGGCTTGATGGTAATGGTAGAGTGAGGGATATGCCAGGCCATGAGGTTACAGATTGTGGTGGAATACAATTCTGCTGCTGCTGATGGCCCACAGCGCCTCATGGATACTCAGTTTTTGAGCTGCTAGATCTGTTCTGAATCTACCCCATTTAGCACGGTGGTAGTGCCACACAACACGATGGAGGGTGTCCTCGGTGTGAAGACAGGACTTCATCTCCACAATGACTGTGCGGTGGTCACTGCTACCAATACTGTCATGGATAGATGCATCTGCAACAGGTAGATTGGTGAGGACGAGGTCAAGTAAGTTTTTCCCTCGTGTTGGTTCACTCACCACCTGTCGCAGGCCCAGACTGGCAGCTATGCCCTTCAGGCCTCAGCCAACTCGGTCAGTAGTGGTGCTACTGAGCCATTCTTGGTGATGGCCATTGAAGTCCCCCACTCAGTGCTTCTTTCAAGTGGTGTTCAACATGGAGGAGCACTGATTCATCAGCTGAGGGAGGGCGGTAGGTGGTAATCAGCAGGAGGTTTCCTTGCCCATGCTTGACCTGAAGCCATGAGAATTCATGGGGTGCAAAGTCAATGTTGAGGACTCCCAGGGCCACTCCTTTCCGACTGTATACCACTGTGCCGCCGGTGGGACAGGACATACCCAGGGATGGTGAGGGAGGAGTTTGGGAAATTGGCTGAAAGTATGATTCTGTGAGTATGACTATGTCAGGCTATTGCTTGACTAGTCTGTGGGACAGCTCTCCGAATTTTGGCACAAGTCCCCAGATGTTGGTGAGGAGGACTTTGCAGGGTTGACTGGGCTGGGTGTGCCGTTGCCGTGTCCGTAGCTGGTGCCGAGGTCAATGCTGAGTGGTCCATCTGGTTTCATTCTTATTATGTTTCGTAACAGTTTGTTGCAACTGAGTGGCTTGCTAGGCCATTTCAGAGGGCATTTAAGAGTCAACCACATTGCTGTGGGTCTGGAGTCACATATAGGCCAGACCAGGTAAGGACAGATGATTTCCTTCCCTAAAGGACATTTGTGAACCAGATGGGTTTTTACGACAATCCGATAGTTTCAGGGTTACCATTACTGATACTAGCTTTTTATTCCAGATTTATTTAATTAACTAAATTTAAATTCCCAGCTGCCGTGGTGGGATTTGAACTCATGTCTGGATCATTAGTACAGGCCTCTGGATTACTAGTCCAGTGACAGTCCATCTAGTGACTTCTCAAATCTTAATTTGTCAGTTGCTAACAAATCTATCCTCCTTTGGGGGGGAGTGGAGGCAGGAAGGGGCAGGGAGGTCAGTGGGGTTTTTTTGGTTAGAGTTGACTGCAAGATGACATGCTTTGTGATAGAAGTTTGCAACTGAATCAAGTCTCCTTAGCAAATTTAGTAATCTGATATCTGAACAAGGCAGCTCTGCAGCGCCCTAAGGCACTATAGCTGCTACAGCACCTCATCTTCCGATTAGGCAGTCTGCAGCCTTCCGGACTCAATATCGAGTTCAACAATTTCAGATCATAAGCTCGGCCCCCATTTCATTTTCTCTTGTAATTGTTCCACTCCTTTCCCCCCCCCCCCCCCTTTCCTTTTGTTTCTCTCTCACACCTGGCAGCTATCTTTTGCCCTGCCAGTACACTTTACACCTAATCCCAGCCTATTACTATCTCGTCTAGCTTCTAATCTCTTTTACTTCTTTTGTTTCTTTTATTCTTTTGTCCGATCGCAGCCCTGCCTCCGATCTGGTTTCTTTTCTTTCCAGTTTTGAAGAAGGGTCCAACCCGAAACGTCAACTCAAATTTCTCTCCACGGATGTTGCCTGACCTGCTGAGTTTTTCCAGCATTTTCTGTTGTTATTTCAGATTTCCAACATCTGCAGTATTTTGCTATCATAGCTGCTTGACTAGCCAATCTTCCTCATTAATGGGAGATGGAGGGCAGGCGTGTCAACAGCTGAGATTGTTCTCACTTGGTTCCAGATAACCCTGGAACTTAATGCCCTCACAAGTAGGATGGCCATAGCTGGACACAAAATTGATAGGTTACACATGCCCTGTACTGGTAAGTCATACAAGTTTAGCTGATTTAACTTCAGCAGTACTCTTGCAAACTGAGGGAACCCTAAGCCCGGGTTGTTGCCATACTCTGCCTAAATTCTCTGGAATTAGGTAAGTGGCATGTGTCCCTACAGGGAGAGTATATGCACTTCATATCAGGCAAATAGAAACTCTATGCTTGACTTTTCTTGGATCCACTGGGGAAATGGCGGGCAGAACCTTTGCCTGTCCAAGTGATCCCGCCAGCACCTGACTGTTTTTTTGTTAGGGGAGGGCCTCATTTCATAGCTAGACCCGGTTTAAAACAGGAATCCCACTCCTGACAGGTTCTCCACCACTGGGAAGAATCCTGAAACGCTAGTTTTAGGCGATCAACCTGGATGATTATGGGACATTCTAACCAATATGGCTTGTGGCGCACTTTGAGTGTGAACTGAGTCCGTGCATGCCGCACGCCATATTGGGTCCTGCTGCACCTGTTTTTTGCCCAAAAAACGGGAGCTGTGCAATCGAATTTCTATGCCATTGTACTGGACCCAGCACCACTACCTTTATTGTGACAGCATATTCTAGACACTGCAAGTGGTTGGAAAGATAAGGAAATCCTAGGAACTACTGAACATACACATTGGCCCTGAATTTGCTCCTTTGAAACTGACCGCAACTTCGGGATTTGGCGCATGTGCAAGCGCATACGGAAATCCCGAAATTGCAGTCTGTCAATGACAGCTCCGAAACTGGCTGCGCTGTGCCACTACCACTACCACCAACACCCTCCACACATGCCCCCCCCCACCCCCATCCCCACGAACAGAGCCGGCAATCGATGAATTCTTGTAAATCATTGAAACTGACGAAAACTTCGGCTCTTCTGCAGTAATTATGCTGTTAAATTCCCCACTAAAAGTTAGACCCAAAGGGGTTAGTTGTAACTGGGTTTTTAATCAATGTAAACAAATGTTAAGGGCCTGTAAAACTAATTTTTATTTTATGCAGTTTGAAATTTGTCCATTTTAATAAAAAAATAACATTTTTAAGAAACTTCATTTTTTTTAAGTTTATGCGTCTTTATTTTAGGTTTGCCTTTTCCCCATGTGAGACCCCCAATCTTTCTTTTGCTCTCTCTAACTATTTTAACAAGTTAGAATTTTAAGAGCTTACCCACTTCCTTGTTCTCTGTCTGTGAGAATTCTGCCTTTTGATTGGCTGCTTAGACAGCTTGTTGACGTCACAGCAGCTCGCACAAGGGAACCCCCATTAAGTTCCGTAAATTGAATTCAAGATCGGAAAACCCGCAGTTCTCGACACAGGGATTGCGAGATCCCTGTGCGGAGCGTGCGCTGGGGCCAGCAGCGAATGCCTTCGCTTCGAGGCTGACCTCAAATTTAGGGCCTCAGGCTCGGCTTCAGGCAGATGAATCCGGATTACAGCAGGATCGGCAGAAGAAAATAGCAGCGACCGTTTTTTGGGCAGTGTTTTGGCAGCAGACCTGATGGTTTCATTACGGAAAATCCAGGTCTACCTGTACAGATTTCTTAGTAGCATAGCTTTGAGACTTTTAAACAGGGTGATAGGTTTCTGCATGTATCAGACACCTGGGTGACCAAAAAAAAGGTACCCTTCTCTTTTTCTTTCAGTTTATCTATTTTATTCATTCTGTCTTTGATTGAACTTCCTTTTCTGAGCATTGTTTTTGGTTATGTATTTCTTTTATACTTTCCATTCCTTACCCACATCCTTTTATTTCACTTAAATAACCCTGTTGTTCAATTTTCTAGCTGTTAGAACTTTGTTTCCATTTGGTTTAAATGGGGTTTTGAGTTTTTCATTGTTTCCTTTCATTGTGCCTGCTGTTGAGGCAGCCATTTTATCTTCTCTATGGCAGTTTTTTTTCCACAGGATATATATGTATTTTTAACAGTCTACTTCCATCTACACTAACGATGGTCTTGAATTTTCATCTTCAAAGTGGCAGCCAAAAAGCCTTGATTCAACTTGAGATCCCTCCTCCCACTTAGATTTCCTACTGTTGCAATGCAGGGATAAAGAATTGCATCATTCCATAATTCAGATTCAGTAACAAAAGTTTAAAATAAAACTTACTAAGGGTTAAAATCCGCAGCTGTGGCAGTGCATTCCAACCATAAGTGCCAAAAGGGCTGTCAAAGCGTAGGACCTGGATACGCTTGGTCCCGGCCTTCCCTGGCAGTTCCCATTAAAATTTATGAGGGCAGAACCTCCACCTGCCCCAAACAAATTCAGCAAGGTAAGAGGGGGTGTGGCCATGGAGGGGACTCCCAGGCCAGGGGTTTCCTCATCCCTTGCTTGACAGGGCATCAGTGGCCCATTATGCCAAGTGAAAGTAGGCGTATGGCATGCCAAATGGCAGAGGCGCTGTCCATTTTGGGGGTCCAGGCCTGGGATGCAGCTCAAAAGATTTTAAGATTTTACACTTTTTCTCAGCCCCCTTATAAAGGGAGATTCGATGGGCATTATATTGGAATGTCCCCTTAATGGGCACCGGAAGTCGTGTTTTGCAGTGTTTCCACCATGGCAGGCACTCGAGATGCACCTCAATAGCTCGGGCATCTGCCCTTTTGATGTAAATTAGGTGACTCAACTCCAACAACCTTGGTGGGGTCAGCGCTGAAGTCACTGGGTGGATCCTGTCATTTACCCCAGGATCAAAGGCTGACAAGCTTCCAGGGTCACTGTAACTATTGAACTATTGATTGGACTTACAGCAGGAGGCATGAGTGGAATATTTGGTGAGATAAAGGCCTTTCATTTCTGGGACCTGGATTGGAATCCAATGTGATTATAGAAGAAAGGTTTATTTTCTCTATTAACCATCAAATAATTACTTGATATGAGTGTATACAGCTTCTCCCTACAAACTGTTCCTAATTTGGAACTAGTTGGCAATCTTAGGTGCGTGAGAAATTGAGCTGTCACATTGGTTGGGACTAGAAGACACTGTAGAGCATTTTACTCAGTAGCTGGCTGTGCTATTCCTGAGTCCTTGATGCTGACAACAGAGCCTAAATTTTCTGACATGGGCACAGTTTAAACCTGAATGGTTAGAAGGGCTCATGAGGTTGGGGGTAATATATTAACATGGATAGAGGATTGGTTAATGGACAGAAAACAGAGTAGGGATAAACAGGTCATTTTCAGATTGGCAGGCTGTAACTAGTGAGGTGCCACAAGGATCAGTGCTTTGGCTATAGCTATTTACAATCTACATTAATGACTTAGATGAAGGGACCGAGTGCAATGTATCCAAGTTTGCTGATGATACAAAGCTAGGTGGGAAAGTAAGCTGTGAGGAGGACACAAAGGGCTAGATTTTCAGTATAGACAGTTTTGGGGCGCTAACCTTAGCGCCCGCCCGAAGTTAGCGCCCGCCCCAAAGTAGCGCCCCGTTGCCGGAAATTCAGTGGCTTCGCCCTAAGAGAGTGGTGGAGCGCTAAAAGAAGCGTTCCACTCCTACCTTTAGGTGCTAAGCCGGCGGTCCAGAGGGATAGCGCCCAGACGGGGCGCAGCGCGGGTGCGGTCATTTTTGCACTGACAGCAGACCCCGTGGTGCCGACCAGCTGTTAAAGGGGGAAGGGACGAATTGGTCTGCTGCCACGCCCTGCACACTGCAGCCTTGCAAAGAGGCCTCAACACTGCTGCTCAGCCCCAGGGAGTCATGGCAACGCCAGAGAAGACCCGTCAGCGTGCCCTGCGCTTCTCAGAGGGTGATCTGGACATAATGGTCACAGCTCTGGAGGTGAGGCGCAAGATCTTGTTTCCAGAGAGTGGGAGGAATCCAACCCACCATGACTACACCAAAGCCTGGAAGCAGATCGCCCAGAGGGTGACGTTCACCGGCGAGGCCCCCAGGACCCACAAACAATGTCGTAAAAAATACAACGATCTGACCAGGATTGTGAAGGTGAGTAGCCTTTCCAGTCTCCTCCTCATTCTTGCATGTACACCTGACATGATGGGCAAAGGGAGCTGAAAGTCCTATTGGCCAGCCCTCAGCCAGCAGCATTGGGACAGTCATGAGCATCAAATGGCCATTCGGCACTCTACACTTTGGCCAAGCTATTCCACCATGGGAGGCAGTGCACAGTACATCAGGGCTTCACTCTGTCCAAGCTATTCCACCATGGGAGGCAGTGCACAGTACATCAGGGCTTCACTCTGTCCAAGCTATTCCACCATGGGAGGCAGTGCACAGTACATCAGGGCTTCACTCTGTCCAAGCTATTCCACCATGGGAGGCAGTGCACACTACATCAGGGCTTCACTCTGTCCAAGCTATTCCACCATGGGAGGCAGTGCACACTACATCAGGGCTTCACTCTGTCCAAGCTATTCCACCATGGGAGGCAGTGCACACTACATCAGGGCTTCACTCTGTCCAAGCTATTCCACCATGGGAGGCAGTGCACACTACATCAGGGCTTCACTGCGCACTTACAGCCCGTCCTTTCTCTTGCAGGCTAAAGTAGCGTTTAATCGCCAGGCCCGTGCCAGGGGTGGCCGCGCCAAGCTGCAGAAGCTCACTCGGCTGGAGGAGCGCGTGTGTGTGCTCATGGGAGCCCGTGTGATTGTCCCCACAGCGTGCGGTGTATCCGACCCTCCACTGCCCGGCAATGGTAAGGACCTCGCCTTTTGGCCCTCTCGCGTCGCACTGGCCCATCCGAGCTACCTCCTTTGCCACTGTCCCACCAATGCGCTGAATCCCACCAGTCCTAACTCCCTCGCTGACGCCGTCTCCTCACTCTGAAGCTACTCTTGTGCATTCCTGCTTTCAGCTGGTGACGACCAGGACCCTGAAGCTGCCAGTGACAGCACCTCCGACCAGGAGGAGGAGGAGGAGCAAGCCGGACCTTCGGGGGAACAGTCACGTCCCGCAGGAGAGGAGGAAATGCTTGACACCTCCTCACTGGACGAGTGCCTGGAGGAACTGTCGCAGGGCAATGCAGCTTCTGGGACCAGTGGCGTCCAGCCACCCAGGAGCCATGCGCGTGGCCCGCGGCCTTCTCCCCAAAGGGGGGAAGGATCAGAGGGGAGTGCTGCTGCTCGGCACACTCGCCGTCACCAACGCGGCAAGGGTCCCCTAGTTCGGCCCCCTCCTCCCCAGCGGGAGAGTCGCGACTCCAGTCCGGACACCTTCACTTCGGAGGAGGTGCGGAAGCTGGATAAGATGGCCGACGACTCGGACCGGCGCCACACGGAGCTCATGAGCATGGTGGGGCGCATGCCTGAGGCCATCGAGTCGCTGGCGACCAGTGTGCGCGAGTTCGGGGCAGCAACTGCCGCGAGTGGCCGCATGCTGACTGATGCCGTCAAGACCCTGGCGGATGTGATGCGCGCGCACACCAGGACCACAGGGGCACTCACTGCTGCCACACGCGCTGTCTCAGGCAGGCATCGCCAGGGCAGCCGCCGCGCTGGACCATCCCAGCAAGCCGCCCGTCGGCTGATTGCTGCGGATCCTGCAGTGCGGGCCCGGCCGAGTGCCACCGCGCCACAGCACCAGCCAGCGCATCCCAGACGCCAGCTGGCCCACATTGCGCCATCCGTCGCCGCCATTCCCCCTCTGGGGCGTCAAGGGCAAGCGGCTGCAGCTGATGGTGGCCAGGCTCAGGTGCGCCACTCAGCAGACGGCCCCTCGAGGCCCAAACGCCGTGTAGGCCGCCCCCCAGCGGCATCTGGCGGAAGGGCATCTGAGCCTCAGGCGCCTTCCCCCAGCCTCGCAGCAGCCACTGGGCAGAGCTTGCGAAGGAGCAGCAGGCCGGGCAGGGGAGGCAAAAGGCTGGCCAAGGTCTCGCCCTCGCGGGCCACTCAGTAGAGGGTGTGGGCAGCTTTCCTTTAATATGGCGGTGGCCATCTTTATTTTGCCCATGGTTGTGCTTTTGGAGGGCTTATTTTTTGCGTTAGGCCGACGTTGAGGCCCGGTTTGAAGAAAGGTGGAGTGACTCCTCCCCAGTTTGTGGGAGTGAGTCATTTGTTGGGCTTTTTGTGGGGCCCGTTTATTGTTTTTGGGGATTCATGTGGGAAGGGCTTTTCATTTTTGTGCAATAAAAAATTATCTTTATTCATGCAGTCTCCATGGTTGTTCTTCTTAGTGTTTGTTGGCTTCGCCGGCTGAGGGCTTGCGGAGCGGCTGCATTCATCTTCCCTCATGGCCCCTGGCCATTCCCTGACAGGGGGCTTAGAAGTACCGTGTAATAAGGTGGCGTCGTGCGGCCCTTGGCCCTGGTCGCTCCCTCCTGGGAACGTACTCCTGCTCCTCCTCCTCCTCCTCCTCCTCATGCTCCTCCTGCTCCTCCTCCTGAGGTGCTGGTCCAACGTCAGGTGGCAGTGCCTGAGTCCTGCGGATAGCCAGGTTGTGTAGCATGCAGCAAACCACCACAAATTGGGAGACCCGGTCCGGCGAATACTGGAGAGCTCCTCCGGAGCGATCAAGGCAGCGGAACCGCTGCTTGAGGGCCCCAATAGTTAGCTCGATGATGTTGCGGGTGGTTTGATGGCTCTCGTTGTAGGCCTCTTCAGCAGCGGTCCTGGGCGCGCTGAGCGGGGTCATGAGCCAGGTGCACAAAGGATAGCCTTTGTCCCCGATGAGCCATCCTCTTGGGGGAGGCTGTGCCTGGAACATGTCATGCACAGTACTCTGCCGCAGGATAAAGGCATCGTGGCTGCTGCCTGGGAAGCTGGCATTGACTGCCATGATGCGCTGCTTGTGGTCACATACCAGCTGCACATTCAGAGAATGGTAGCCCTTCCTGTTGCGATACTGCTCGCCATGCTCCAGAGGGGCCCGCAAAGCCACATGCGTACAGTCAATGGCGCCCTGCACCAAGGGGAATTCCCCGAGTCTGGCAAATCCCAATGCGCGCTGATGCTGGCTCTCGAGGGCCATGGGGAAGGAGATGAATTGGCTTCTCCTTCTGAACAGTGCTTCGGTCACGTGGCGGATGCAGCGATGCGCGCCATACTGGGAGATGTTTGCTATGTCCCCAGCAGCGTATTGGAAGGAGCCGGTGGCATAGAAGTTCAATGCCACCGTCACCTTCACTTCCACCGACAGAGACGTCCTGCACCTGAGCTTTGGCCGCAGATCTCGGCGAAGCAGGTGGCAGATCTCTGCAATCACCTCCTTTCGGAATCGGAGCCTTCTAACACATCGTGAGGCACTCATGTTTAGGTAGGAGCGCTGCTGGCGGTATAGCCTGACTGGGTAAGGCCTACGTGGCCGACGCCTGTAGCCCCCTCTGCCTCTAGCCAGGGCTGCCCCTCTCACAATGCGTCTGCGAGCCCTACGGACATGGCGCTGCAGCTGCGCGTTGGCACCCCATGCAGCCCCCATCAAATCCTGGCAAACAGTCTAATTTCCAAATGGCCACTTGCAGCGCTATGGCCTGAGTCCAAAAATACCTGGCTCTTGCTGCTTGAAACCAGTTAGCTATCCTCCTTGTTGTGTCTCCAGAAATGCGTTGCACAAGACTGTTTTCTGAAAAAAGGCTGGCCTTTATACTGGAGAGGACGTTCCCTTTAATTAGCGCCCCCCGGGGCCCGCGCTGGTTGTGTTGCGTTCCTTTTTCCAAACGCTCCGGCCGCCCGCCGCACAATGGGGCGGTCCGACTGAAGTTTGCAATCGGGGCGGCCAAAGGGCGTTGCACGAGGATGTGACGTCATTTTCTGCGCGCGCATCCGGGCGGGTGCTAAACTTTGCGCCGGCGCTAACGGGCAACTTAATTTGGGGCGGGGCGCAAACTGCGCTGTGCCCGGGCGCTACACGCATAGCGCCCGGAAATCACTTCTCTTAAGGCGCTAACTGCTGGCGCAAGCGACTGAAAATCTAGCCCATAGAGCCTGCAAAGGGATATAGACAGGTTAAGTGAGTGGGCAATGACGTGGCAGATAGAGTATAATGTGAGGTTATTCACTTTGGTAGGAAGAATAGAAGAACAGAATATTTTTTAAATAGTGAGAAACTATTAAATGTTGGTGTTCAGAGAGATTATGGCATCCTCGTATAGGAACCACAGAACGTTAGCATGCAGGTACAGTAAGCAATTAAGAAAACAAATGGTATGTTGGCCTTTATTGCAAGGGGGTTGTAGTACAAGATTAAGGAAGTCTTACTACAGTTGTACAGGGCTTTGGTGAGACTACACCTGGAGTACTGTGAACAGTTTTGGTCTCCTTATCTGAGAAAGAACATACATGCCTAGAGGCGTCGCAACGAAGGTTCACTAGATTGAGCCCTGGAAGGAGGGGGTTGTCCTATTAGGAGAGATTGAGTAGAATGGGCCTATACTCTCTAGAGTTTAGAAGAATGAGAGGAGATCTCATTGAAACATACAAGATTCTGAGGGGGACTGACAGGGTTGATGCTGAGAGGTTGTTTCCCCCGGCTGGAGAGTCTAGAACTAGGGGGCATAGTCTCAGGATAAGGGGTCGGCCATTTAAGACTCAGATGAGGAGGAATTTCTTCACTCAGAGGGTTGCGAATCTTTGGAATTCTCTGCCCCAGAGGGCTGTGGATGCTGAGTCATTGAGTATATTCAAGGCTGAGATAAATAGATTTTTGGATTCTAGGGGAATCAAGGGATATGGGGATCAGGCGGGAAAGTGGAGTTGAGGTCGAAGATCAGCCATGATTTTATTAAATGGTGGAGCAGGTTCGAAGGGCCATACAGCCTACTCCTGCTCCTACTTCTTATGTTCTTATGAAGTGAATTTTGACAAGTTCAAGTGGTCGGGGGTTAAATTGGATAACCCCCGAAAACATGCACAGGGATCGTGGTGCGCAATTAACCCACGCCTGTTGATTGCAGTGCAGGCATTTCACCAACTTTGTGCTGCCTGCTCATTTCCATGTTTGCGGCATGTAGCTAGCGCTCCCTGCACTATTCATTGGCTGCACGCATCAGTAGGGGGACCAATATCATGAGGGCCTAGCACTACTTAAAGCTAGCTTGCACCTCTTAAAGGGGAGGTGCATTGTGGTTGCTGATGGTGCTAAGATCATTCTAAATATTGTGCTGTGGAAGAATCAACTATGGCTGACCATGGGAGAGAGTCTGCACCAAGCTTTTCACACGGCTGCACTGGAGGTCTTGGTGAAAGAGGTGGAAAGAAGGAGAGAGTTCCTGTGTCATCTAGACACACGCTCAGAAGGCAGTAGGAAGAGAAAGCGGCGGAGGTCAATGCCAGGAGTGTAGCCCCAAGGTCCTGATCAGGACTCATACCTAACATTCATATGCTTTACCTCACCCTTACTCACTTACCACTGTTGTAAGCCTCGCACCCACATCTCACAGCTTGCACACACTGGCAGCTATTCAATCATGACAGCCACATCATATTGCACGACACTCATTGACGCACTTCTCTCTTTCTTGCAGGAGAAGGTGGCACACAACAGAAGGCAGCAGGAATTAGCGGGAGAGAGAGGTGCACCTGCATGTTTTAATCCCCATGGAAAAGACAGTGCTGGCCATTACGGGAAGGGGCATTGCTGAGAGCCCTCCTCCTCCTCCCCCTTCTAGCAGCTTGTCCTGCTCTGAGTGGCCTCTGTTCATTCTCCCAGTCATGCTCGATGCCAAGAGGAAGCCCTACTAGGCCACCCATGTCTGGAAGCAGCTGGTTTGTGCACAAGCCTTTAAATCACCAAAAAAGTACTTCTGCAGCAGCCAGACAATTCCCAGTAGACTATTGAAACTTTGAACAAATATGAAAAAGCACCTAAAATGCAGAGAATTGCAGCAACAATCAGAAGAAATAATTTAGCAACTAACCCGCAAGTAGTTGGTGATCCCTTTAAATAGCGCTGGTGGGAGGTCCTTCATGTCATTTAATGTCGTGTTCAGTTGTGTGAGGTTTAGAGAGGACGTAGGCTACAGCGTGGAGCTCCAAAAGTGGCAGTGCTGGTGTCAAATCAGCATTACACGTTGATTGACGTCATGATCTGCCTGCTCTGCATGCTGCCGGCAGTCGTTTGGTGTGCACGCGCTAACCCCTTTACGAAGGTGGCGTCTGGCACACTTCCCATCAGAAGTGTCCATGTGTGTCATGAATGTCATCTTCATAGTTTAAGAGGCCTCATAGCACCCAAAAAACGGGCACTACAGAGCTGAATTTCACCCCAGAGGTATGCAGTTCATACCCGATTTTCTGAAATCAGTTCATTAATATAGCTCCAGGTGCAGATTTGGACCTGTGGTTAAACAGAAAATTGAGTGCAAATGAAATTTAAATTGAAGGGAAAATTACAGGGAAGTGGAAGTATATGGTTTAAAAAATTCAGAAAGCTTTTGGAGAGAATCAACCCATTAACTGCCTTTGCCAAGGCTGAATCACAGAACCATAGAAGTTTATTGGAACATAGGCCAGAATTTTGCAGGGGGGTCAGCGGGTGCGATCGGTGGCAGGTCAGGTGGGAAAGTATGACAGATATATGGGGTCTGTCAGTGCTGAGCGGACCCGACACGCAGCGGCGGGGGACCCAATTCAGGTAATTAGTGGCTTGTTTAGAGCCACTTAAGAATGATTTTCAGCTCACCTTTTTCATTTGACAGCTCGCCTATGGGGTCCACACTGGTCGTGAATCACGTCTGTCGAGCTGAGGCGGGAGTTCTGTGACCACTGAATCAGCCGTTGAGCTGACAGCTTCAAATGTACAGTGAAAGCTCCCACCTTACAGAGATATCTTTCCTCAGACACAAGGGCCTAGAAATTGGGTATAGCCCCGCTTGAGGCGTTAGAACTGGCGATGCGCAAAGTTTATAGCCAGACGAAACTTATCGCCGCCTGGCGCGATATTGGGTTGCATCGCCCCCAAAGGGGATTGAGACGCTAAATCAGCCGTTGCACGGTGCTCTTAAGGCACAAAAGGTCAGGCGCTACTCAATATCGACGCGGACGGGCGCAGCGCATGTGAACTCAATTACGGGAAAGCACGAGACCTGCAGGCGCCGGCTGGCTCTTAAAGGGGTGGGTCAGTCAGACTGAGCTTAAACACCCAACGCCCTGTAGGCCTCAGATTCAGCGCTCGCCCTTGTCTGGCGTTAGAAACTTGTGCATTATGGAGAAGGTTAGGCAGAGAGCAGAGCGCTTCAGCACTGAGGCTCTGGACCACTTGGTGGCTGCAGTTGAACACCGTCGAGAGGTCCTGTATCCGGATAATGGCAAGAGGCCAAATCAGAAGGCTTATCGACGATCTTGGAGGGAGGTTGCTGTGAGGGTGAATTCCAGCAGCATGGCGACCAGGACCCCTGTTCAGTGCAGGAAGAAATTCAACGACCTCACACGGATCGTTAGGGTGAGTGATGGTTTACCAAACTTGTGCTTCCCTCCATCTGACTTCGGGCACCCTGCTGCAATGATGCGCCAATGGCCATCTGTCATTATGCACCCATGGCCCTTTCTGGCCACACACATGGACAGATGTCTCAAGGCCTCATGTAAGGGCTCTTGCACCATGGGGGGCATGCGATGAGGTCTCAAGGCCTCATGTAACAGAACCTCCCCTTCTTTCCCCTGCAGTCCAAGATGGCACAGATTAGAAAGGAGCAGCGTCGAACCGGTGGCGGACCTGCACAAGTGGTCACTCTCACGGATCTGGAGGAGAGAGTGCACCAGATACTTGGAGGACGTCTGTCTGGTCCAGTGACCACTGCATCTGCCGACCCCATTACCGACAGCGAGGGTAAGACTCTCACCTTTTCCACCTGTTGCCTTCCACTTGGTCCCCCCGCCAGCATGCATCCTCAGTGTGCAGCCATGTCAGAGCCTTGCCGCAATCTGGCATGCCTTTCCGCAAACCTGTCCTTTTGCTAAAGCCACTCTTCCACCTCCCACTTTCAGATGAAGCAGCACCAACTTGGGCTCAACGCGCTGAAGCTGCCAGTGCCAGTGCCACCGGAGGCGAGGACCAGGAGGAATCCGGACCAGCCGTTGCAGAATCCGGGGAGCAGAGACATCTGCAGACTGGGGATAGTAGTCCCCTGGAGGGGAGGGGGGTGGCTCTGAGGATGAACCAGATAAACCAGGACCAAGCGGCATGGAGCAACGCAGGGGGGATAGGCAAGTTCGGCCACCGTCTCCCCGCAGGGCAAGGCAGGTCGTCATGACTGCTGCACAGAGTGCAGATGAGGTCCGTCGCCCTCCAAACAAGCTCCCATTCCAATGCCAGTTGGTCAAAAGGCTTTTAGGTGTAGTGGTGCAAGTGCTTCAGACAGGGTTGAAGGTACCAAGTACTGTAAAGCTCAAATCCCAGAACTCCGCTCCACATTAGCTCGCCAACTCTCTCTAGCAGCGAGCGCAATGAGCAGGCCAAGTGGCAGAAGATTCTGCAGTAGAGCTGTCCCTTTTAAATAGCGCCCCCCTACTCCGAGAAGGGCCTGTTAGCCCTCCCTCGAACTGTCACTAATAGCGCTGGGCGCTAAGGCTCCGGGCGCCACCCAATATGCGCTCAGGCGCTCCTAAAAGGCGTTGCACACTGAAATGACGTCATGAGCTGCTTGTGCTCGCGGGCGCGCGCAAACACTTAGCGCAGGTGCTAAATGTATAGTCAATATCTGAGTTGGCGCTATCTTCATAGCGTCCGCCCCAACATAGCGCTTCGCCCCAATTCTAGGTCTCTTTAGGCGCTCAGCGCCGGCGCTACCAACCCAATTTCTAAGCTCTTCCTCACTGCATTTCCATAACAGATTCACCATGCTGCAAGTCTTTACACAAGTCTCCATCCAGTCTCACTTCATTACCTCTCTCACCATTGACAGATCGCTTCTGTCATCTCTACTTCACCTGCCATCTATTCCATCAGCATGGGTGCACTTTATACTCTCTCACCTTGGTCCTCAGAATCCCACCACGATCAGCCCCAACACCAGCAGCACCAGGCACACCAGCAGCATCAGGCACACCAGCAGCACCAACAACAACACCAACCTTCTCCGCAATCAACTGATGCTGCACAGGACACAGGGTATCAGCACTCGACCACATTGCTGCCCAGGAGGCCAGGGGTGGCCTCACCATGGCCTGATTTACTTCACTTGATGCTGTACACCCTGGCTGCCACATGATGCTTCAGGTTGGCACCACCCCACACCAACACCATAAAGCATTCCTACAATGCCCAAGCCATTCCTTTCACACTCATCACCAATGCGGGGGGTACCGTTATGTCTCACCATTCACTGCAACTCACTAAGCCACTTCCAAAGGTGCACACAAATCTGTCTAAGAATGCAAAGTGTTGAAAATAAAGGTTTCAATGTTTGACACCACATTAACAGAAACTTTACATGAGCATTGCATAAAATACCCAAATGTTTACCCTTTTGTGTTTTTAGTTGGTATGATTGCACTAGGATGAGGGTGAGTGTGAGGAGTGGCTAGTGAGATGGGGATGTGATAATATAGATAAAGAGGTATGGGTGGAGGTCCAAGGTAAGTTGCTGTGAGTAAGGATGTGCAGGAGTAGGGTAGGGAAGGCAGAGTGATGGGAATGTGTTGAGAGGCACAGCAGGATGAGGTTGAGTGTGGCTTTGTACTAACATTTTGTGATCGACTGAGATCATTGAAACATTTGTGGCACTGCAGCCAGGTCCTCCTGACCTCATCCCTGCTTGTGTCCTCCTGTGCAATGTGCAACCAGGCTGCATTGATCTCCTGGGAAGGTCTCTTCCGTCCATGGGAAGGGAAGAGGACCTCCCTGCGTGCTGTGATTCTCTCCATAAGCATATTTTAGAGATCTATATGCATGGACCCCAAAATTTCTTTGACCTCCACTGTTCCTAGCTTTTCACCATTTAAAAAATACTCAGATCTATCCTTTATTGGTCCAAAATGGATGACATCAGACTTACCTGCACTGAAGTCCACCTGCCACAGATTTGCCCACTCACTTAATCTATCAATGTCTTTTTGTAATTTTATGCTCCAGTCCACACTATTTACTATGCCACTATCTTTGTGTCATTGGCAAACTTGGATATATGGCTCCCTATTGTGTTATCTAAGTCATTAATAAATATAGTGAATAGTTGCGGCCCCGACACAGATCTTTGTGGGACACCACTAGTCACTTCCTTCCGATTCGCGTATATACCCATTATCCCTACTCTCTGTCTTCTACCGCCTAACCAATCTCCTAACAGGTCATTAATTTGCCTTCAATTCCATGGGCTTTAATTTTAGCTAACAGACTCTTATGTGGAACCTTATTGAATGCTTTCTGGAAGTCCATATAAACTACATCCATAGACATTCCCCTGACTACTACTTTAGTTACTTCCTCAAAGAATTCAATTAGGTTCATTAGACATCACCTACCCTTTACAAATTCATGCTGGCTCTCTCTAATCAGCTCAAGTTTCTCTAAGTGCTCAGTCACTCTCATTAATTATAGATTCCAATAACTTCCCCAGAACAGATGTTAGAGTAACAGGTCTATATTTTCATGGTTTTTCTCTATCACCTTTTGTAACAATGGAGTTACATTTCCAATCTAAAGGGACAATTCCTGAATTGAGAGCGCTTTAAAAGATTATGGCTAAAGCATCTGCAATTTCCTCACCTTTAACACCCTGGGGTGGAAACCATCAGGTCCTGGGGTTTTGTCAGTCTTTGGTGCCATTAGTTTTTTGAATACCGTTTTCTTGCTTACTTTAACTTTAGTGTTTTCCAATCCTTGATTCATTATTAGTTTCCCTGGAATGTCAGGTTTATTATCCTCTTCTTGTACTTTGAAGACTGACACAAAGTAATAATTGAACAAGTCTGCCATTTTCTTATTTTCATTTACAATATTACTCGCATCTGTTTTTAAAGGGCCCACATTACCCTTGGCTACCCTTTTTCTTCTAATAGAATTATAAAAACGTTTTTCTGCCCTCTTGAACATTGCTGATTATAATCGCTCAACCATTGGTGGCCGTGCCTTCTGTTGCCTAGACTCTAAGCTCTGGAATTCCCTGCCTAAACCTCTCCGCCTCGCTTACCTCTTTTTTCTCCTTTAAGACGTT
This sequence comes from Somniosus microcephalus, assembly GCF_052327205.1. Taxonomy (NCBI): domain Eukaryota; kingdom Metazoa; phylum Chordata; class Chondrichthyes; order Squaliformes; family Somniosidae; genus Somniosus; species Somniosus microcephalus. Next base: position 77,179,584 of record NC_140998.1, on the reverse strand, counting down.
CCTTAAAACCTACCTCTTTGACCAAGCTTCTGCCCTAATTTCTCCTTATCTGGTTCGGTGTCAAAATTTTTGTCTTATGATACTCCTGTGCAGCGCCTTGGGATGTTTTACTATGTTAAAGGTGCTATATAAATACAAGTTGTTGTTGTTTTGTGTTAATCTTGATATTCCTAGCAAGCTTCTTTTCATATTCCCTCTTGCAACTCTTACTATCCTTTTTGTCTTCCTTTGCTGTTCTTTATCTCTCTCCTAGTCCCCTCGATCTATGCTAATTTTTGCATTTTTGTAGGCTCTTTCCTTTAGTTTTATGTTATCTCTCACTACTTTTGTTGACCGTGGCTGTTTTATTTGGTAAGTAGAGCTCTCGTCCCTTAGGAGTATATATGATCCTGTATTAAGCTAAATTATTTTTTGAATACCTCCCACTGTTCACCCGATAACAGTTTTGGCCAATTTGCTGTCATCAGTCTCTGTCTCATCCCATTAAAGCTAGCTTTAACAAAACCTAGAATCTTAGTAATTGTGCTGCGTTTCTCCTTTTCAAACCTAACATTGAATTCAATTATATTATGAGCACTGTTAGATAAATGTTCTCTTACTGTTAGATTATTAATTAAGTCTGGCTCATTAAAAATCTAGTAGGGTTTGCTCTCTTGTTGGTTCTAGAGCATATTGCTCCAGAAAACTATCTTGAACATACTCAAGAAATTCACTAACATTCTGACTTGAGGATCGACTTTTTCAATGTAAAGTTCCACTGTCCATGGGCCGTGCAGCCGCAGCCGTCCCCCCCCCCACCCCCAACCCAACAAAAAAAAGAGGGAACATTTACTGCAAGCTTTCCTAAATCTGAATTAATTCATTATGTCACTTTAGTGCTGCTATCAGGAGGCCTGTAGACAAGTCCCATGACAGTTTTAAGTCCTCTCTTATTCTTCAATTCTAACCATAGAGTCTCCGCTGATTGCTTTCCCTTACTTTTATCCTCTCTTACTAATGTTATAATGGTATCATTAATCAATAAGGCTACCCTCCTCCTCTTCCAGTTTCCCTATCCTTTCCAAAGACCTTATAACCTGGAATACTTAACTCCCACTCATGATCAGCTTGCAGCCATGCCTCAGTAATGGCTACCTTGTCATACTCTAAACTATATTTGAGCCTCTAATTCACTCAATTTATTTCTTATAGCTGAGGTGCCCGGCGGTGCCGAGGGATTTTTGAGGGCATGTTGTTGTTGGAAGAGAGAGAGAGAGAGAGCGACTGGAGGGAAGAGAGAGAGTGACTGGGGGGAAGAGAGAGAGTGACTGGGGGGAAGAGAGAGCACGACTGGGGGGAAGGGGGGGAAGGTGGGGGGAAGGGGGGGAAAGGGGAGGGGAGGGGGGAAAGGGAGGGGGGAAAGGGGAGAGGGGAAGGGGAGGAGGAGGAGGAGGGGGACGGGGAGGGGGGAGGACGGGGAGGGGGAGGGGGGGAGGGGGGGAGGGGGAGAGGGGAGGGAGGGGGAGAGGGGGGGAGGGGAGGGAGAGGAGGGGAGGGGAGGGGGAGAGGAGGGGGAGGGGAGGGGGAGAGAGGGGGAGAGGAGGGGAGGGGTGGGGGGTGGGGGAAGGAGGGGGGAGAAAGGGAGGAGGGAGCCAGCAGACCCTCTCCCCTCTGCCGGCGATGGCTCCGCTGAGCTCCGTGCCGCCCCACGCACTGACATGCCGAGCGCAGCGCCCCGGTCAGCCCGAGCCCCGCCCTCCCGAGGCTGGGCCTGAAGCGGCTTGAGATGGCCGATTGCGGCTGGCGAGCCCGGTTGCCGGGGTAACCCTCTCCGCTCCCCCTCCCCTCCTGAGCCCCGCCCCCCCCCCCGCTAACCTGCTCGCTTCCCTCTGGCCGCGCTCTGTGTGGAGGTGTGCGTGCGCCGTGCAGCGCGAGCGCGAAGAGTTTGCAGTGAGCCCAGCCAGCCTTTACCAAGATGGCTGGCTGCTGGTTCGGAATCGGGCCCAGCGGGGGGGTGGGGGGTGAGGGGTGGGAGGAGCTTGCCACAAAACAATTGCCTAGGGTCCAGCATGGCTGGCAACAGACGCCCAGGCTTCGAGGCCTACCTGCAAAAACGGGGAAAGGTAGGAAAATTAATGAGATTAGATAAAATATTTAGAAAGTAATTAACTTTTTTTTAAAACAATATGGCCTAGAAATTCAGTGGGCTGCGCCACCAGTTAGTGCCCAAAGAGGGCACTCAGTGGCTTTAGCGCCACTGGCCACGCCTCCCGTGATATTTAGCGGGGCGCTAATGGCGGCGTTAGCTTGTAGCGCTGCGCCGCCACTGATGACGTCATTGGTGTGCGCAGTGCCCAGCTCCCGCCCGCCTCTGTAACGCCGGTCGCAAATTGCGACCGGTTCACAAGGCCTACCTGTGGCGGTAGTGGCGCAAATTAAGGTGGAGGTGCGGGGCGGCCATTTTTTCCGGTGGCCGCCTGCCAGCACCTCCTCGCGCCGCCCTCCCCGGCCTCCTGATCCACCCCCCGGGCAGTGCCGGCTGTGTCCCAAAAGCCCGGCACTTCTCCTCGGAGTCGGGCTCTTTTGCTGGCACTCGCGATCGGTGATCGTGCTGGTGCAGGCCCCTCCCCCTTAAGAAGGCATGTGGCGCTGTGGCACGTAGCGCGGCGATATTCAGTTTGTGCGCCCCAAGCGGGACGCGGGGAGCCTCGAGTCCCTCTTGGGGCGCTCCCACTGAATATCGGGAGGGCGCAAGCGGCTCTGGCCGGAGCGCAAATTCCGGTGCCCAGGCGAGCTTGGCGCCCCAAACGCGGCGCCACCGAATTTTCAGCCCTATGTGTTTTAAAAGCAACTTTTTTTTTAAAGACGCAGAAAGCGGGAAAAGGAAATGAAAAATTTGGAATCAAGATGGCGGCGACTCACCTCAGTTCAGAACAATAAGGCCCGCCCACACACGCACCGATTGGTCGACCGTCAGGTCACCGACGCGTAGGATTGGTCAATCGTCCCGTCACTTGACTCTAGGAGGGCCCGCCCGCACGCGCCAGGAACCCGCCCCCGCCACGCAGCGATTGGTCGACCGTCGGGTCGCTCGACCGTACGATTGGTCGACCTCGACGTCACTCAATGCTAATGAGCAGATAATGAGCGGAATTTTGAACGTTTTTTGGATACCGCGGGCACAATTTTTGTCTCACTGAAACGTAAATATGCTTACGACCGTTCTGGAATCGTAAGCTTTCTTTTGATGTAACACACCTGTAGGTACGCGCTATAACTTTTGATTGTATAGCCGGACAGAGAGACAGAAAGACAGACAGAGAGACATACCGTTTTATATATATAGATATTTCTGATGCTATCTTCTCACACCATTTAAGTTAACAAGTTTCTCATTTGTCACTCCTGCTGTAACTACTTTAGTTATTTTAGTAATCCCTTCACCTGAAGTACCTATATCATTGTTTGTGACCTGAACGCTGCTCTTATCCATTAAAAAAAATATTTAAACTATCATTTTTACTATTGTTTTTGACTGAGCTGTCCCTCCCTCCCTCCAACCACCCTATTTATCCTTCCTACTAGGACCTTGGTCCCAGCCCAGTCAGGTGCAGCCCACCCCAACAGTACAGCTGCCTCCTGTCCCAATACATAAGGAGACCATTTGGCCCATCAAGTCTGCGCTGACTCTTTGCTACATTAATCCAACATTAGTCCCATGGCCCTGCTCTCCCCCCCCCCCCACCATGATCCCTGTATCTTGCTCTGTTTCAAATATGTATTCACTTTTCCTGCTTTCTGCCTGAACTACTCCCTGTGGTACAACATTCTATGCTCGAGCAACTCTCCATGAAAAGAAATATCTATTAACCTCTCCACTTACTCTTTTAGTGATAATGTTAAATTGATGACCCCTCATCACTGACTCCTCAACCAGAGAAAATAATCTTTCCTTATTCACTTTACCAAAACGCTTCATAATTTTGAAAAGGTCTATTTAATCACCTCTTTGCCTTCTCTACTCCAATGAAAATAGTCTTGGTATCTCAAGTCCCTTTTCATAACTACAATTTCCCTTCCCTAGTATCAGCCTGGTGAATTTATGCCGTACTCTCTCTATGGCCTTTATTAGTCTTTCTATAATGGTATACACAAAACTGCACACAGTACTGTGCCCGAACCATTTCTTTTACAAATTTACCTTTATTCTTATACTCTATGCCCCTATATATGAAACCCAAAATTCTATTTGCCATTTTGCCTGTGAAATTCGGTCTGTTAGCACCGGCCAGTTTGGATGAAAAAATGGCGGCGCTGCCATTGCCTGCGCTCACTCCAGATATGGAAATTAGTCAGATCATGACGTCAATCAATGTGCGACACTGAATTGATGCACGACCAGCTTTTTTGGACGTCGCTGCTCCTTTTACACCCTCTCCAAAGCATGCACAGCAGAACGTGCGTTCAGCTGTACAACGGACCCCCTACCAGCACTTCTTAAAGGGACACACACAACTTTCAGGTAAGGTTAGATTTTTGCTTTTGTACTGGTTTCTTTACATTTTATTGGAGTAGTGGCTTGGTGTAATACATTTAAAAAGTTGTTAAAGTGTGCAGGGAGTGCTGCTGGACATTTGCAAGGCTTTGGCTCTTAAAGGAAGGCCTCTGAGAACATCGCCTGCTCCCAGTCCTGAGGGCTCTAGTTGCAGTCCCCCTTGGGCTGCAGCATGATATGGAGATGGAGCAGAGGCAGCAAAGGGGACAAGCTACTCGAAGATGGAGGAGGAAGAGGAAGAAGCAGAAGAGGAAGAAGCAGAAGAGGAGGAAGTGGAAGGAAGGAGGCAACCCAGACAGCCCCTTTCTGGCCGGGATATCCGAGATCGAATCATCTGCCTGCGGTACCAGATACCACAATCCCAATTCCCCTTTCAACATTTGTCCCACACCTCACCTTCCCCCTGGTACTGACCATCACAGTGTCCTCTTGGCCACATCCTGAAATAATAAAAGCCACCACAAAGCAAACTTTCCAATCCAACTTTATACATCTATCCATCCAGTATTACATCAAAAAACCAACTAATCACCTTTATGCATTTCCTTAGTGACTGTCTTGTGACTGCCTTTGCCTATCCTAGTGCTCTTATGCAGTGCTACCCTAGTGGTTGTTCCATGGCTGGTAGAAGGCTGCTGACTTTCAGTGGGGGACACTGCAGATGGCCTTGCAGGACGACCTTGAGCTAGTGGCTGCGAATGTGAATGCGAGTGACAGAGTTTCTTCCTCTTGTTCGTCACTCCCCTCTCCCTCTTCTTGGGTCAACCAGTGGCTGGGCAGACTGGATTTCTTGGGTGTCTGAAATGTGGAAGGCACGAGGGTAGGGCTGTAGTGAGGGGAGGGAGGTAAAACAAGAGGTGCATGCTTACACCATGTGCAGCTTGCAAATCAGAAGATATTGTGGAATGAGGGGGAAGTGGGATGTGAGAAGGAGGATAATATATGAGGATACCAGCATCTTGCATTCTTTCTGCCCCGCAGCTGGCCACGGGTTCAGCCATACCCCTGCCATGAGTGGCCAGCACCATCTCCTCCAAGTGAGTGAGGTGAAGCTAGGAATGTGAGGTGTGCCTCGTGCTTGGTAGAGATTGTTGGTAAGTGAGTGATGGGGGGTCGGGGGGGGGGGGTGGTGGTGGCGGTTGTGCATTGACCAGTGTGCGAGGCTATTGATGCAGTTGGTAGGAGACGGCATTTGAAGATGCATTCACTGATCTTGACCACTCATCTGAGGTCATGAAACTTCTTTGCGCACTGGAGCCAGGTCCTGGGGGAGACACTGTTGGCACTGACTGCCTCAGTGATCTGGTCTTACATTCTTCTTTATGGAGGACCTCTTGGCCCCCTGTGGGTAGAGGACCTCTCTTCCTGTGTTCACCCCCTGCACAAAGCTCAAGAGCTGCGTCCAAGACCCTGGGTGCCCTTTCCCTACCCTGTTGATCCATTTGTGTTAGTGCTGAAGCACTTTCAACATTTTTAATCAGCAGCAGGCAGCACACCTTTAAGTGTAACCACATAATTTTCTTCATTAAATTGCATCTGTCACCAATCTGCTAACCTATCTATGACCTCTTGAAGATTTTGATGGACCCCCTCACTGTTGCACCCCCTTTTTGCCTTATAGGAATATATTTATTTTGTACCTTATCCATCACATATTTGAAGATTTCCCACTGCTGAACAGTCAACTTGTTTGCCAACTTTTAACATGGCCAAGATTTCTTCTTATCTCATTGAATTTTGCCTTTTTTCAGTCGAGCACCCTTAATTTTGACTCTTTTGTATTTTCATATTGAACCCAACTATATTGTAGTCATTATTTCCCAATTGTTCTTCTACTCTCAGATCAGTTATTTGCCCCACTTCATTTCTCAGAACTAAATTAACCAATGCTTCTTTCCTTGTACAGTAGTACCATAAACACAGGCCCTGAAAGTCTGGTTGTGTGGGAGATCAGAATAGGTGGATTGATTGCTCAGGGGCAGGCCCTAGATCTGTTATGGATCTGCCCGTTTTGTGTCACATGAAGCTTTCTGCCAGAAATGGTGACTTGAATAAAATGAGCCTGCTCTATTGTGAGTTCAGCCATGCAAATGATGGGTTTAGGATAAGATGATGTCATCCATCCTAAATCCAGTTATTTCTGCCCTGGAGTCCACCCCGTAATGAACACCTGTATATATCAGGCATTTTTGCCAGAGCCTGATACAAGTGGAAGTAGTCTCTTAAAGGGAAACTGCAAAGGCGAAAGCATCCAAAATCTCTTTTTTGCAACAATTTGTTCTTGCATTGCTCGTTATGGAAAAATAACATTTGTGGTTGCACTTCAGGTGTTCAAGGCTTCACTTTGGAGTATTTTGGGAGACTCTATTTACACTGACTAATTTTGGAGAAATGGAATCCAAGGCTTCAAAATGGAATTCTCTATCGGCATTCCTTTTGTATATATTTTATATGTTGGAGGAAAAAGTTGATGATTAGCTGAAGGTTGTCACAGAAGCCAGGCAAATTAAGCAGCACTGGAGAAGAACCAAGCCTTCACTGTGAGCAGTCTATAGACCATGATACTCATTTTCAAACATTTCATTTGAATTTATGTCAATGGAAACTTCCTTTTACCCCTGAAGCCCTGGAAAAACTTTGTGCAGAGCAAGTTGGAGACTACATCAAACACAAGGACAACAAAAAAACAGCACTACATTTTTTTGCCACTGGATCATTCCTGGAAGCTACTGGAGTCTTCTGTCAAGTTAGTCAATATGTAGTGCATTGCTATATAAGGCAGGTGGCAAATGCCTTTTTGCCAGGGCAGCTCAGTCCATCTTGTTTGATATTGGAGCCAGGCGATGAGTGAGTGGGCTATCAGTTTTCATAGAACAGCATTTTTACCAAAAGCTATTGGGACAACCAACTAAACATATGCGGCGATATGTACCCACACTGTCAACCCTCACCATTTCATTAACTGTAAGGGATTTCATTCCTTGAACATGCAATTGTGTGTGACTACTGGCACAGCTTACTTCACCCTAATGTCAAGTATACAGGGATATCCCACAACCGCTTTCTCCTGAAACATTCTAATGTCCCTCCTCTCTTTTATGATCAGGGGCATATCACAAGATGGCTACTTGGTGACAAGTGTTACCCCCATACTGTCCTGACTTATGACCCCACTGCAGCGGATAACCAGTGCAGCAGAGGAGCGTAATAATGATGCTCATATCCAAACTAGAATTAGGATAGATTGAACTCTCTCAGGGCCTCTGAGTCCTGGGATAGACCAGCAGCAGGCTGCTTCCCTGGGCTCGGTTCCTCAGCAGTCTGAATCTGCAGAATTACTCCCATGTGAAGGCATCAGAGGGGACAGTCCAGTTCTTATGCTGCTGTCTTGAGGGAAATTTTAGTGACGCTTTCAACATTGGAGACATTCAGTGCCTTGCAGGCCTTCGTGTTATGGGGAATGATTGCAGAAGTCCCTGCAGCTACCACTCCCACTACATCCATGAGTCTCCACTAGCCACCGGTCACACTTTATGGGAGATAATAAGTAGAGCTGCCATATATAAGGTTATTGCCCCAACTCTAATGTGGAGCCCCAGCAATGGCTTCTCAGATGCATATAAGCTGTCCATTTTACTTCAGAATATTTATATACTTATTGTTAAAGGTATACCATCAGCACTCCTTTGCTGCTTGGAGTATTGACCAGCATGATTGTGGTATACTATTTGACACTGGAGGGCTTCACAGCCAATCCGATCCTATCTTCTCCCGATGTACATATACACACACTCACAATTTTCAGTAAGTATCACTAGATAACAATCAGGAGTGTGAGCCCCAGCCCATTGTCCCCTCCCTACCTACCCAGGAATGCAACAGGCCAATTACAGCACTCCTGATGCCAGCTGAAATAAAATAAAATTGGCTCGATTAATACTGTCTCCATCCCAGCATTTGCTGATAAGGTGAGATGAAGTAAGGTGGGAAGAGGTTCTTGTGGAGCATAAACACTGGCATGGACGAGTAGGGACAAATGGCCTGTTTCTGTGCTGTAAACTCTGTGTCGTTCTATTTCATTTTCTATTCCTTTAGGAGTACTACACAATAATAGCCGCAGATATAATACACAGGAAATTGCTTTCAATTTCAAAACGTTTCAATCTGCTAGCATCCTTCTTTTCATTACACAATCCCTGAGATTATGCCTCGAACCAGGGTAGACTTTTCCTGAGCCTCTGCTCAATAACTTCATATCCCTTTTCCACTGCCACATCCATTGGCTCCCTTGTCTTATGTGACTCACCCAGTGATAAATCCTCACCTATGGTCTGTAACATCCTCCTATCCTTCCCTTTTTCATTTTGGCATCTATCAATTCTTGACAGGGAATATTAAGGGCTGTATGAGAACTTTGGCATGGGAGCTGATGCTTCACAAGACAGGCGGCACGGATACATGTGGGAGAAGGTGATTCTAGAGGGATCTGGCAGTCCTTACTCACTGTGAAATCCTATATGTGATGAAATATGCCATTCATCAGGCACTGTATTCCCTGTGTTTAGTTTAGTTTCAGTTTCATTTCCTTACCTGTATTGTATTGTGTGTAGGGCTCCGCCCATACCTGGCCCCTACTTAAGCAAGCCTCAGCGTGCCTCACAGCAGTACAGCAGATCTCTGGATGAGAGACACTTCTCCAATGTGTATTACTTTCTGAGTTAATAAAAGCCTTGCTTTGCTCCGTTAACGTCGAGCCTCGGATTCATTGAGGCACATCACTATAGGGGAGTGTTGGAATACTTAGGTTACCTCCATGGTTCTGTGGTACACGTTCGACTTGGCATATAGCTTCCATTTCACTAACTTTTGCTGCTCTTATCAGATCGTAGAATCATAGGACTAAAAATGCAGGAGCTGAACGCCACCCGTTTCCGGCAAAAAAATAGCGAAAAGAGGGCGGCCACCACTCTTTCGCCAGCTGGTGGCGGGTCACACAGCATCCTCCATTTTCCCAGGCTCGGCAGCGCTGCCAGTAAGATCCATTACCCGGCAAAGTAAAATGAGGGAGAGGTGATGTCAGTCGGTGTGGAACGCCAACTTAACGTCACCATGGCGAACTTGGACCTTTGTGCTGAGTTCAGTGCTGGGTCCTAAGCTCGCCAGCTAAAGCCAGTGTGCAAACAGACTCACAGAGGCACTGTCAGCACCTCTTAAATGGACACACACATCTTATGGTAAGTTTGCGTTTAAGCTTTTGGACTGGGTTGTTTTGATTTTATTGAAGTAGTGGCTTGCTGCAATAGATGTTAAAAGTTTTTTATGTATGAAGGGAGTGCTGCTGGATGCTTGCAAGACCTCAGATGGTAAATGAACTCCTCTGAGAAGACAGAAAATGCTACAAATACTCAGCAGGAGAGAGAAATAGAGTTCACATCTTAGGTCAAGATGCTGTTGAGTATTTCCAGCATTTTATGCTGTCATTTCAGATTTACAGCATCCACTCACAGAGGGAAGAGGAAGACGCAGAAGAGGAAGAAGCAGAAGAGGAGGAAGCAGAAGGAAGGATGCAACCCTGACAGCCACTTTCTGGCTGGGATATCCGGGATGGAATCATCCGCCTGCAGTACCAGTGACCACAACCCCAATTCTCCTTTCAACATTAGTCCCACACTTTACCTTCCCTCTGTTACTGACCATCACAACATCCCCTTGGCCACGATGCTGAAATAAAAGCCACCACAAAGCAAACTTTCCAATCCAACTTTATACATCTATCCATCCAATATTACTTCAAGAAATCAACTCATCACCTTATGCATTCTCTTAGAGACTGCCTTGTGTGTGCCTTTGCCTATCCTACTGATGTCACACAGTGCTACCCCAGTGGCTGCAGCATAGCTGGTGGAAGGCTGCTGACTTTCAGTGGGGACACTGCAGATGGCCTTGCAGGATGACCTCGAGGAGCTGGTGGCTGGGAGTGTCAATTCGAGTGACGGTGTTTCCTCTTCTTCTTCTTCACTCTCCTCTTCCTCTTCTTGGGTCAACCACTGGCTGGGCAGGCTGCATTTCTTGGGTGTGTGAAATGAGGAAGGCACAAGGGTAAAGTTGTGGTGAGGGGAGGGCGGGAAACCAACAGCTGCATGCGAGAAGGAGGATAACGTATGAGGATACCAGCATCTTGTATCATTTCTGCCCCGCCGCTGGCCGAGGGCTCAGTCATGCCCCTGCCAAGAATGGCTCACACTGTCTCTTCCAAGGGGGTGAGGCGAGGCTAGGAATGGAAGATGTGCCCTGTAATTGGTACAGATTGTTGGCAGGTGAGTGATTGTGGGTGGTGGGAGGTAGTCGTGTATTGAGCAGTGTGTGAGGCTAGTGGTGCAGTTGGTAGGAGACGGCTTTTGAAGATGCATTCACTGACCTTGACCAGTGGTCTGAGGTCATGAAGTTTCTTTGGGCACTAGAGCCAGGTGGTGGGGGTGACACTCCTGGCAGGGGCAGCCTCAGTGAATTGGTCCCATACCGTTCTTTCTGGAGGACCCCCTGTCCCCCATGGGTAGAGGACCTCTCTTGCAGTATTGACCTCCTGCACAAAGCTGGATTGCTGTGTGCAAGACCCTGGATGCCCTTCCCTGGCTTGTTGAGACATTTGTGTTAGTGCTAAAGCACTTTTCCCATTTTTTGAGGTTTGGAAGGGAATTCAGCTTTAAGAGCTGAGGACACCCATTTGGGATTTCTTTTTCATGTTAATTTTTTTAAGGCGGTAAGGGCTGAAAACTGCATTTTTTCACTTTATTTTTATTTTTATTAGTTCAGAATACATTGCCCTTTTAATACATTGCCCTTTTAATTTCCCATAATGCTTTGAGAACTCTATTGTCTCACTTCCAGAGGCTGTTAGAAGCTAGACAGGAACTTCCACTCTCATGCCTGCACTAATGCTACCAGGAGGGCGTTACACTGTAAGTTTGTGCTGGGCTACAATTCTTTATAGTCCCCAGCGCAAATTTTTCACTGGTAGCGCTTTGTCCATTTTCAGCAGCCGTTAACCCGAGTTGTCGGTGCAACACTTGTGGTGGCCACAAACTTTTAGCCCATAGAATCTTACAGCACAAAAGGAGGCTATTCAGCCCATCACGTGTGTGCCGGCTCTTAGGTGATGAGCAATAAATGCGGTCTTGCAGGGTCACCCATATCGCAAGAACAATTTAAAAAAAAATCTCACGTGACCTTTTCAGCCAGCCCCATCAAACACCTGCCGATGTAGTTGTCAGGATTCAGGACCAGGCTGCCTAACACTTACAGCGTTGATGCAGCCTGCTAAACTGACCTCTCAGGACTCAGAAGTCCTTGGATGAGGACTACCTCGGTCCCAAGAAGCTCATGACACCATAGCACAGCCAAACACCACTAGCATCCCTGGCATTCAGATAGAACCTCAGCACAGCAGCAGGATAGTTTAAGAACAGCACAGAGAGGCACGGTGGTAAAAAGCAGTATTTTCTGTAAACATGTATATGCACAGTGAAACCACTTTATGATATGATGTCCAGTGTTCTAAACTAAGTCCGTTGTTTCTTTTTTTGTGTTTGAGAGGATGTTTGGAGGTTAGTTTGCAACAAGAAACAAGAGTTCCTTCCATGCCTCCTAATTGAATCATTACCTCCTTAAGCTGACCTCTTCTGAGACATCATCGAGGGAGCGGCATGGTCTGTGAATTCTGGTAGTTTTTCTCCTTTGGTGTAGCCTTGTGCTGTAGGCCTTCCTCATTCCCTCTTCTTCCTGCTCTTGTTCTGCCTCAATCATAAGGTCCCTGTAGTCTTACTGTTTTTGAGGAACGCAATATAAATGCAAGTTGTTGCAAAGTTAAGTCACTGCACTTCTTAAGTTTTTTCTTTGGTTCCTCCTACTTGCTTTTCATGACGTGATTTGTCTCTATGTTTAATAGCATTATTGCTCATCCCTCTATCATATTTGGTCTTGATCCCAACTGTCTTTATTCAGGTTCACAGAAAAGTGCATTTCCATTGAGAGACCTTCATCTTCTCATCTGAAACTTACACTCTTATGTATGCTTTTGAATGAGAGTAGCATGGCACGGTGTTAGCCATGACCCTTTTAAAGCAATATTTCACATTGGATATTGTAATGTATGTACCTTTAAGAGAGGAACTATCTTTTACAGCCCCTGTATACTGCAGTACCAGTAGTGACCACACCTGTATATAACACCGTGTAGTAATTTGTACAGTTAGTTCCAGCATACCCTCTGTTCAGTAAACACCTGTTATTACCGTTCTCCTGCAGTCCGTGTGTTATTGATACGTGGACACTACAGTGGCGACGAGCAGGTTCGAACTCACCTGCAGTACTGCATCACCTCACGGGGATCCATCCCTGAAAAGAAGCCTCCTGGAGGTCGAAGCCAGGGCAACGGGCGTCGGCCGCGGGCAATCGCCCAGTGATCCATCGGAGTTCAGAGAATCGCAGGGGAGGCTGTGGAGAGCTGGGCTTGGTTCTCCAGTCAAGGTGTGCCAGCAAATCGGGCTGGTAGCAGGTAGTGCGCTGACCCTTCCTGGACTGCGGCGGGCTAGAGCTCGATCGAGCGGCTCTGCAAGGGGGCCGAGCAGCGTCGTCGGGAAGAAAAAGAGAGAGAGGGTGGAGCGCACAGGGCGCGGCCGGTGCTCAAGAGCCGGGCAGCGTTAAAGAAAATAAAAAAGGGGGAAGGAAAAGAGACGCGCAGTGGACAGCGTCGAAGAAGAATAAAACAAAGAAAATTAATTAACAATAGAGAGACGCGCAGAAAGCGCGGGAGGCGCCATTTTAATCCATTGGGGAAGAAGGAAACGCGCAGGAGGCGCCATTTTAAACCACCCAAGATGCCGAAGAGTGGCAGCATCACTGCTTTCTGTTGTGTATGTACCTTTAAGAGAAGAACTGATTCTATACTGCAGTACCGGCAGTGACCACCCCTGTATAAAAAGCCATAGCAGGCTTCTGTACGTCAGTCTTAAGTTACCCTCTGTTCCAGCATTTCTGGCTGTACAGCTGCCTCAGTCAGCAGGAGGAGAAGGGGCAGCCAAACCAGGAGAGTGGAAAGTGGTGGTCTCCTGACCAGGAAGAGGAGGATATCGATAGACTACCACCACCTCCACCTCCACCATCATCACAGCAACTGAGGTGCCTGGAGAGAGAGGACAGAGGAGGAGAAGGAGTAGGGAGGCCAGCAACAACACCAACCAGGGGAGAGGCCTTTCCATTACTGCCTCCCCAAATTGGCCTCCACTTCAGGAGAGGGAGAGAGGGGAGAGAAACAACCAACAACCACCAACTGTTTGGAAGGAGGGAAGAACAACATCATCTTTCAGGTGGGTGTTATTTGGTGCACTCTCCCAAAGACTTTGTATTTTAGGTGGGGGAGTGGCAACCCTGCCCTTGCGGCCTCCCTCCTTCCCACCCCCCCTCTCTCTCTCTCTTTGTCTCTCTCTGCCTATTTCTCTGAGGCACCTCAATTTCATCTCTTTTTATTAATTGCCTATTGAGCAGAGGGGAGAAGGCCCCTCTCCCAATTTCAATCAATAAGGGGAGAGGTGTGTCTTCATTTTAAACAGCTCCCTCTGCTCAATAGAGGACTGAAAAATACCTGAGGCCATTAACACCTTCAGGCCTGTGACTTGGGGTGAGTGTAGCCCTTATAAAAACACCCCATAATGGCGACTGCATCTTCGCCGGTGGCGGGGCCAGCCAGGACTTATGCGGGAGTGGCAGCCACAGCCACAGCTGCTCTCGCTGCTTCTGCTGCCCCGTCACCTTTTAAACTTATGACAAAAAAGCTTGGGGTGAAGAGCTACACTCAACCCACTATGACCATTGAGGCCTGTGTTAAAGCCATGGCTGGGGTTGTCGGCCCCTCAGCCATCGTCGCGGCCTCAAAAATGTACGGGAAGGCTGTGTTCTTCCTGGGGTCGGAGCGGGCGGTGTCCCTGGCCGTCGCCAAGGGGCTCACCGTGGGCGGGACCTTCCTGCCGGTGGATCCTCTCGAGGCCACTGCGCAGAGGATCGTCATCTCGAACGTCCCGCCCTATGCCCCTGGTGAGCTCCTCCTCCCCCATTTATGCCAACTTGGGGAGGTGAGGTCGGGGATTACGCCCATCCCGCTCGGCTTCTGGGAAGCCAGCCTTCGCCACATCTTCTCCTTCCGGCGCCAGCTGTTAATCCAGCTGGCGCGGGAGGAGGACACCGACGGGGCGTTCTTCGTCCACCACGAGGGGACCACCTATCGCGTCTTCTGGATGTCGGACGGTGTGCGGTGCCACGCCTGCAAAGGAGGTGGGGCACATCCGGAAAAACTGCCCCGCCTCCAAGGCCGCCGGATCATCTCGTGCGGCCGAGGCTGGCGCCGCCACCGCTCCTCCCCCCGGATCTGCCCGCACGTCGGGAACGTCTGATGCGCGGTCGACGTCGGGGCCCGATGCCACCAAGGCCCCCGGCGGGGGGGAGGGAGCGCGTCTGGCCGGAAAGAAGGCGCGGCGGAAAAATAAACACCTTAGGGCGGGTCCCCCCGTGGATGGCCAGCCCTTGCCCCTTGCGCCCCTTACACCCGCGCTCCTCGCGGAGTTAATCGGGGCAGACACGAGTGGGAGGGGCCTCGTGCCCGAGCCTGTGGCCGCAACCGCCGCAGCGGTAACGCCAATACCTGCGGCCGGGCTCGGGCCCGAGGAACCCGACTAACCTGCTCCGCCGGAGGGAGCAGAGGAGGAGGCCTCTGCAGGCATGGAGGTCTCCCTCACTCCCTCCGTGCTAAAAAGAAGGCGCGACCCCCTGGAAGCGGAGGAGGACCGGGAGGAGGAAGGTCCCTCTGAGCAGGGGGAGTCGTCGCCCGCCGCGGGTATTGCGCCCCCCCCCCGCCGCTGTCGTCATCACCAGCGATCGGCAGGGGTCGCCTGTCCCTCGGGAGGCTGAGGCAGGTGTCTCTGTCCGGCACGTGACTCCCGGGGATGGGGACGAGACCCTGCCCATGGGGGGGGGTTGCGGAACAACCCGCGGCTATTGACATTTTATCGGTGCCGTTACCCCTCGCCAGGTCGGGCGGCCTGGGGTCTGGGTCGGGCGAGCTCGAGGAAAATGAGCTCGCCCAATGCGACCCGGACATCTCCCAGGGGCTGCTTGTCCCAGTGGAGGTTTTAATTGAAAACACCCCATCCGCTGGGTCGGAGGCTGGTGGCGGGGAGGAGGATGGCCCCCTGGCTGCGTCTCTGGTGCCGGACATACTGGAGGAGCTGGGAATTGTTCTCTCCCCGGTTTCTCCGGTCGTTCTGGCGTCTGAGGCGGGGGGGACTCCGAACTGCCGCCGTCTTCTGGCCCGGCGCCACTAGAGGAGCCCAGGGAGGAATCCTCTGCCGCCGATCCTGGGGGTGGGATCCGGGCGGAGGCGGGGCCAGCTGGTGCGGCCGAGCCGTTCGCTGCGCACTGCGCGACGGACGGGTCGGCCGCTGGTGACGACCCCCTGGAGGAGGATGGGGACTCGGTGATGGGCACTGAGGACGATTTGGACTCCACCATCCACGAGGCGCTGGATGACCTCGTGCTCCTCGCTGAGTCTCTCCTCATTCCCATAAGGGAACTTCGGGACTTTATGGCCACGTGCCGGGGTCGGCAAAATAAGATCCGGCTGGCCCTCGAGAGGTGGTCAGAGCTGGCGCTGCTCATCGTGTCTGTCCGCGCCACCATTAAAATCATGGGCGCGGACGAGGGCGTGGACCCGCTCG
Source organism: Somniosus microcephalus (assembly GCF_052327205.1). Taxonomy (NCBI): domain Eukaryota; kingdom Metazoa; phylum Chordata; class Chondrichthyes; order Squaliformes; family Somniosidae; genus Somniosus; species Somniosus microcephalus. The sequence continues at coordinate 77,163,285 of NC_140998.1, read as the reverse complement.
AGCTGCGTCGGCTCAGAACGTTTCTCACTGGGCTGCTGAGGAAGTGGCGGCTGACCAGCGGCTGCGCTCCCTCACCCCGTTAGGTGTAGGTAGAGGTTGCACTATGCTTCTGACATGAAGATAACCATAGCCAGCCTCAACATCAACGGCAGGAGGGAGGCGCGCCGCAGATTCAACAACGTCTCGGTCCTTCGGGACGGGAAGTATGCGGTGTGTTTCCTGCAAGAAACCCACACCGTTCCGGGAGACGAAGCCACATGGCTCCTGGAGTGGCAAGGAGGGGTCAGCATGAGTCACCTCTCCAACAATTCTAGCAGGGTGGCTATCTTGCTGGCCCCGCATTTTCAGCCGGAGATCTTGGGGGTCAAGGAGCATGTGCCGGGCCGCTTGCTCCAGGTCACTGTTCGCCTTGGGGGCGTGCCGCTCCATCTAGTGAACGTGTACGCCCCTCAGACCGGTGCGCAGCAAGTGCGCTTCTTTGAAGAAGCGTCCGCTCTTTTGGGCTACGTCGACGCGGGCGAGTGCATCATCCTCGGGGGGGATTTTAACTGCACCCTCGAGTCGAGGGACCGTTCGGGTCTCCCGCGAAGCCCGGCGGCGATGGAGAAGTTGAGGGACCTGGCGAAATCTCCACCCCGACTCCAGCGCCTTCACTAGCGTGAGGTCTGGGGGAGGAAGGTCCAGAATCGACCGCCTCTACATTTCCCGGGCGTACGTCTCCTGCCTTCCGGCGGCTTCCATGCAGCCGGTGCCGTGCACGGACCACCACCAGGTGTGGGCGGAGCTCACTCTGCTGCGCGCGCGGGGGGGGTCTGCGTACTGGCATTTTAACAACCTGCTGCTGGAGGACGCGCGGTTCCGGGATTCGTTTAGTCGGTTCTGGGCCTGCTGGAGAAGGAAGCGAGGGGCTTCCCCTCCTTGAGGCTATGGTGGGACGTGGGCAAGGCTCACATCCGTCTCTTCTGTCAGGAGTACGCGAAGGGGTCAACCAAGAGGCGGGAGGCCTGGGTCGGGCGATTGGAGAAGGAGGTGCTCGACCTGGAGTCCCGTCTCGGTCAGGTCGTTGAGGACCCGGCCCTGCAGAAGGTGTAGGAAGAGAAGAAGGGCGCGCTGAAGGACCTGCAGCTCGTCGGGTTCCGAGGCGCGTACGTGAGGTCGCGGATCCAGCTCCTGCGGGACCTGGACCGCGGCTCCCCCTTCTTCTACTCGCTGGAAAAAAGACGGGGGGTCCGTAAGCAGCTCTTGGGGCTGCTGGCCGACGACGGATCTCTGGTCTCGGATCCGGAGGGAATCAGCGCGGAGACCCGCGCCTATTACGGGGCTCTGTTCTCTCCGGATCCGTCCAGTGAGGATGCGCGCAGAGTTTTGTGGGAGGACCTGACGAAGGTTGGCCCGGAGGGCGCCGAAAAATTGGACGCTGCGCTAAGTCTGGCGGAGCTGACCGGCGCCCTCCGCCAGCTCTCTAGGGGAAAGTCCCCGGGGTTGGACGGGCTGACCGTGGAGTTCCACAGGGCGTTCTGGGACGTCTTGGGGGGCGACTATGCACGGGTCCTGGGGGAAAGTTTGGCGACCGGGGAGATGTCCCTCTCTTGGCGCAGGGCGGTCATTGTCCTGCTGCCTAAGAAGGGCGATCTCTGCCTCCTTAAGAGCTGGCGCCCGGTCTCCCTCCTCAGCACGGACTATAAAATCTTTGCCAGGGCCATGTCTGCTCGCCTTGGCACCGTGCTGGCCCACATGATCCACCCCGACCAGTCCTACACGGTCCCGGGCCGGACCATCCACGATAACATCCATCTGGACCGGGACCTGGTCCACCACTCCCAGAGGGCTGGTCTGTCGGTCGCCTTCCTTTCCCTGGATCAGGAGAAGGCGTTCGACAGGGTGGATCACGAGTATCTCTTCGGGACTCTGCGCACATTCGGGTTCGGGACGCATTTCGTCGCCCGGATCCGACTTCTGTACGCCGCCGCGGAGTGTCTGATTAAAGTTAATGGGTCCTTGACGGCGCCCCTTTGCTTCGGGAGGGGGGTGCGTCAGGGATGCCCCATGTCCGGTTAGTTATACGCCGTTTGCGTGGAGCCATTCCTGCGCCTCTTGCGGAAGAGGTTGATGGGACTGGCTCTGCAAGGGCCGGGCGTGGAGGTGGTCCTCTCGGTTTACGCCGATGACGTGCTCCTCACGGTCACGGATCCCGCTGACTTGCGGAGGATGCGGGAATGCCAGCAGATTTACTCGGACGCATCCTCCGCCAAGATCAACTGGGAGAAATGTTCCGGACTCCTGGTGGGTCAGTGGCGGGTGGACTCCCTGCCGGAGGACTTCAGGCCTTTCGCCTGGAGCACCACGCACCTCCTCTATTTGGGAGTCTACCTTAGCCCTGCCGAGGACGCCTGGCCGGCGAACTGGCAAGAGCTGGAGGCCAAAGTCACCGCTCGCCTAGGACGCTGGACAGGACTGCTCCGAGTGTTGTCCTACAGGGGTCGAGCGCTGGTCATAAACCAGCTGGTGGCCGCCATGTTGTGGTACCGGTTGGTCACTTTGATCCCTCCCCCTGCGTTTGTCGCCAAGATGCAGAAGAAGCTCATCGACTTCTTCTGGGACAAAAGGAAGCACTGGGTCTCTGCCGCGGTTCTGTGTCTCCCTCTTAGGGAGGGCGGTCAGGCACTGGTGTGCCTTCGCACCCAGGCTGTGACTTTCCGTCTTCAGATGCTGCAGAGATACCTGTACGTCGAGAATCCTCCGAGATGGTGTGCGCTGGCGACGTTTTTCTTCCGCCAGCTGCACGGCCTCAATTACGACACGCAGCTCCTGTTCGCGAAAGTGGGCGGCAGGCGTGCCGGCCTGCAGGAGCTGCCTGTCTTCTACCAGGAACTACTATGGGTTTGGAACTACGTCGCTTCCAGGCGGAGCTCTCCCCCGTCAGGAGCGGTGGCTCTCCTTCGGGAGCCGCTGCTCAGGAATCCGCACCTCCACGAACGCGGTTTTGGGCGGCTGACGGAGGGCAGGGCTGTGCCTGGTAAAGTGACCAGAGTCGGGGACCTGCTCGATGGCGGAGGAGCGGGCTGGATGGCGCCGGAGGAGCTGGCGCGGCGCCTGTCCTGGGCCAACGTCCGGCTCGCGGTCGAAGCCATCGAATCGGTGAAAGCGGCACTGGGCCCCGACTCCACTAGGTGTATCGAGGCGGCTCAAGCATGTGGGGCGATCCCGTCCGAGCTTACCCCCGTTCGGACGGAATTCCTCATCGGCGCCCGGCCCCGAAACTCCCCTCGGGAACCGGCGCCTCACAACTTGAGCCGTCTCGAGGAAATACCCTCCGTGCCTTTTCATTCCGCGCGGAGGGGTTTCCTGTATGGGCTGCTCCTGCACACTCTCGACTTTGCCATCTTCGCCTACCGTCCGGACACGCCTTGGCGTGGCGTCTTGCCGACTGGCGGTGGCGGAGGTCCACAATGGAGGGCTCTCTACGCAGGAGTCCTCCCTTGTTCCATCGGGGACTTGGCCTGGAGGGTGTTGCACGGAGCGGTCCCGTGCAATAAGGTTTTAAGTAGGTTCACGGACTCCCAGGCCGCCTGCATTTTTTGCGGCCTGGAGGAGTCCGTGTTTCACGTTTATATGGAGTGTGAGAGGTTGCAGCCCGTCTTTCACTACTTGAAGGGGCTGCTCCTCGATTTTTGGTTACACTTCAGTCCCACGCTCTTGATCTACAGTCACCCGGTACGGAGGGGAGCGGACAGGTTGGAGGACCTCCTTGTGGGCCTGCTCCTGGGCCTGGCTAAAAGAGCCATCAATTGGTCCAGGCAGCGGGCGGTCGAGGGGGTCGTCCAGCCGGATTGCCTGCCTCTCTTCCGCGGCCATGTTCGCGCCCGGGTGGCCCTGGAGATGGAGCACGCGGTGTCCGCTGGTGCACTTGAGTATTTCCGCGACCGGTGGGCACCGCGGGGACTGGAGTGCATCATCAACCCGGAAAACCAAATTTTAATTTGATTTGTTAAGTTTTAGTTGAACTTTTGTTTACAGTCCAATTTGTTTTTTTTTTGGTACAATCAAAAGAGTACCCTCTGTTCAGTAAACACAGCATTGCTAGCTGTGCAGCTGCAAGCACGAGCAGAGGGAGCAGCCAGACTTGGAGAGTGGACTAAAGTGGTGGTCCCCTGACCAGGCAGAGGAGGAGAACGCTGGACCACCACCATCACCTCCACCTCCACCATCATTACAGCAACTGAGGTGCCTGGAGGGAGAGGACAGAGGAGGAGAAGGAGAATGGAGGCCTGCAATAACATCAACCAGGGGAGAGGCCTTTCCTATCACTGCCTCCCCAAATTGGCCTCCACTTCAGGAGAGGGAGAGAGGGGAGAGAAACCAACATCAGCAGAAAACAACCAACTGTTTGAAAGGAGGGAAGAAGCATCTTTCTGAACATCGACAGGTGGGTGTTATTTGGGGCACTCTCCCAAAGACTTTGTATTATAGGTGGGGGGAGAAAAGAAGAAACAAGGCCTTCTATTGACTGACCTGGGTCAGCTGTAGATGCCTAGGTGAAGTCCAATTACATCGTTAAGACCTGGTGCAGGACTGAGCATGGGCATCTCCAGCTTTCCCAGGTGAAGACATCTTCTCCCCCTGCCAGAAGACCACCAGTTTTAGAGACTTTAAATTTCCATCAGGAGAGTGCACCCCTGCCAACACCCACCCACCCACCCGCCATCCTGAGTGGCGGCCCTGCCTTTGCGGCCTCCCTCCTTCCCACCCCCCCTCTTTCTCTCCCTTTTTCTCTCTCTGCTCTCTCTCTCAAGAGGCACCTCTACTAAATCTTTTTATTAATTGCCACTTGAGCAGAGCGGAGAAGGCCCCTCTCCCAATTCCAATCAATAGGGGGAGAGGTGTGCCTTCAATTTAACAGCACCCTCTGCTCAAGGGACGACTTTTAACCCGAGGCCATTAACACCTTCAGGCCTGCGACTTGGGGTGAGTGTAGCCCTTATAAAAACACCCCAGAATGGAGACTGCATCTTCGCCGGTGACGGGGCCAGCCAAGACGTATGCGGGAGTGGCAGCCACAGCCACAGCTGCTCTCGCTGCTTCTGCTGCCCCGTCACCATTCAGACTAATAACTAAAAAGCTTGGTGTGAAGAGCTACACTCACCCCACTATGACTATTGAGGCCTGCGTTAAAGCCATGGCTGGGGTTGTCGGCCCCTCAGCCATCGTCGCGGCCTCAAAAATGTATGGGAAGGCTGTGTTCTTCCTGGGGTCGGAGCGGGCGGTGTCCCTGGCCATTGCCAAGGGGCTCACCGTGGGCGGGACCTTCCTGCCGGTGGATCCTCTCGCGGCCACCGCGCAGAGGTTCGTCGTTTCCAACGTCCCGCCCTATGTTCCTGGTGAGCTCCTCCTTCCCCATCTACGTCAACTTGGGGAGGTGAGGTCGGGGATCACACCCATCCCGCTCGGCTTCCGGGAGGCCAGCCTTCGCCACGTCTTCTCCTTCCGGCGCCAGCTGTTTATCCAGCTGGCGCGGGAGGAGGACACTGACGGGGCATTCGTCGTCCGCCACGAGGGGACCGCCTATCGCGTCTTCTGAACGTCGGACGGTGTGCGGTGCCACGCCTGCAAGGAGGTGGGGCACATCCGGAAAAACTGTCCCGCCTCCAAGGCCGCCGGATCAGCTCGTGTGGCCGAGGCTGGCGCCGCCGCCGCTCCTCCCCCCAGATCTGCCCGCGCGTCGGGAACGTCTGATGCGTGGTCGACGTCGGGGGCCGATGCCACCAAGGCCTCCGGCGGGGGGGAGGGAGCGTGTCCGGCCGGCGAAAAAATAAACACCTTAGGGCGGGTCCCCCCGTGGATGGCCAGCCCTTGCCCCTTGAGCCCCTTACACCCGCGCTCCTCGCGGAGTTAATCGGGGCGGACGCGAGCGGGAGGGGCCTCGTGCCCGAGCCTGTGGCCGCAACCGCCGCAGCGGTAACGCCGATACCTGCGGCTGGGCTCCGGCCCGAGGAACCCGACAAACCTGCTCCGCCGGAGGGAGCTGAGGAGGAGGCCCCTGCAGACATGGAGGTCTCCCTCGCTCCCTCCGTGCTAAAAAGAAGGCGCGACCCCCTGGAAGAGGAGGAGGACCGGGAGGAGGAAGGTCCCTCCGAGCAGGGTGAGTCGTCGCCCGCCGCGGGTACTGCGCCCCCCCCCCCGCTGTCACCATCACCAGCGATCGGCAGGGGTCGCCCATCCCTTGGGAGGCTGAGGCAGATGTCTCTGTCCAGCACGTGCCTCCCGGGGATGGGGACGAGACCCTGCCCGTGGGGGGGGTCGCGGATCAACCCGCGGTGGAAATAGACATTCTATCAGTGCCGTTACCCCTCGCCGGGTCGGGCGGCCTGGGGTCTGGGTCGGGCGAGCTCGAGGATAATGAGCTCGCCCAATGCGACCCAAGCATCTCCCAGGGGCTGCTCGACCTGGTAGAGGGTTTAAGTCAAAACACCCCATCCGCTGGGTCGGAGGTTGGTGGCGGGGAGGAGGATGGCCCCCTGGCTGCGTCGCTGGTGCCGGACGTACTGGAGGAGTTGGGATTTGTTCTCTCCCCGGTTTCTCCGGTCGTTCCGGCGTCTGGGGCGGAGGGGAGCTCTGAACCGCCGCCGTCTTCTGGCCCAGCACCCCTGGAGGAGCCCAGGGAGAAATCATCTGCCGCCGATCCTGGGAGTGGGATCCGGGCGGAGGCGGGGCTGGCTGGTGCGGCCGAGCCGTTCGCTTCGCACTGCGCGGCGGACGGGTCGGCCGCTGGTGACAACCCCCTGGAGGAGGATGGGGACTCGGTGATGGGCATGGAGGACGATTCGGACTCCAGCGCCGACGAGGCGATGGATGACCTCGTGCCCCTTGCCGAGTCTCCCCTCATTCCCGTAAGGGAACTCCGGGATTTTATGGCCACATGCCTGGGTCCGCGCAATAACGTCCGGCTGGCCCTCGACAGGTGGTCGGAGCTGGCACTGCTCATCGTATCCGTCCGCGCCGCCGTTAAGATCATGGGCGCGGTCGAGGGTGTGAACCCGCTCGAGCTGCGTTGGCTCAGAACGTTTCTCACTGGGCTGCTGAGGAGGTGGCGGCTGACCAGCGGCTGCGCTTCCTCCCCCCGTTAGGTGTAGGTAGAGGTTGCACTATGCTTCTGACATGAAGATAACCATAGCCAGCTTCAACATCAACGGCAGCAGGGAGGCGCGCCGCAGATTCAATAATTTCTCGGTCCTTCAGGACGGGAAGTATGCGGTGTGCTTCCTGCAAGAAACCCACACCGTTCCGGGAGATGAAGCCACGTGGCTCCTGGAGGGGAAAGGTGGGGTCAGCATGAGTCACCTCTCCAACAAGTCCAGCGGGGTGGCTATCTTGCTGGCCCCGCATTTTCAGCCGGAGATCTTGGGGGTCAAGGAGCACGTGCTGGGCCGCTTGCTCCAGGTCACTGTTCGCCTGGGGGGCGTGCCAATCCATCTAGTGAACGTGTACGCCCCTCAGACCGGTGCGCAGCAAGTGCGCTTCTTTGAAGAAGTGTCCGCTCTTTTGGGCTCCGTCGACGTGGGCGAGTGCGTCATCCTCGGGGGGGATTTTAACTGCACCCTCGAGGCGAGGGACCATTCGGGTCCCCCGCGAAGCCCGGCGGTGATGGACAAGTTGAGGGACCTGGTTGGGTCCTTCGACTTGGTGGACGTCTGGCGGAATCTCCACCCCGACTCCAGCGCCTTCACTAGCGTGAGGTCTGGGGGAGGAAGGTCCAGAATCGACCGCCTTTACATTTCCCGGGCGTACGTCTCCTGCGTTCCGGCGGCTTCCATGTGGCCGGTGCCGTGCACGGACCACCACCTGGTGTGGGCGGAGCTCGCTCCGCAGCGCGCGCGCGGGGGGGTCCGCGTACTGACATTTTAACAACCTGCTGCTGGAGGACGCGCGGTTCCGGGATTCGTTTCGTCTGTTCTGGGCCGACTGGAGAAGGAAGCGGGGGGGCTTCCCCTCCTTGAGGCTCTGGTGGGATGTGGGCAAGGCTCACATCCGTCTCTTCCGTCAGGAGTACGCGAAGGGGTCAACCAAGAGGCGGGAGGCCCGGGTCGGGCGGTTGGAGAAGGAGGTGCTCGACCTGGAGTCCCGTCTCGGTCAGGTCGTCGAGGACCCGGCCCTGCGGAAGGTGTACGAAGAGAAGAAGGGCGCGCTGAAGGACCTGCAGCTCCTCGGGTCCCGAGGCGCGTACGTGAGGTCGCGGATCCAGCTCCTGCGGGACCTGGACCGTGGCTCCCCCTTCTTCTACTCGCTGGAAAAAAGACGGGGAATTACTTGGGGCTGCTGGCCGACGACGGATCTCTGGTCTCGGATCCGGAGGGAATCAACGTGGAGACCCGTGCCTACTACGGGTCTCTGTTCTCTCCGGATCTGCCCAGCTAGGATGCGCGCAGAATCTTGTGGGAGGACCTGCCGAAGGTCAGCCCGGAGGGCGTCGAAAAATTGGACGCTCCGCTAAGCCTGGCAGAGCTGACCGGCGCCCTCCGCCAGCTCTCTAGGGGAATGTCCCCGGGGCTGGACGGGCTGACCGTGGAGTTCCACAGGGCGTTCTGGGACATCTTGGGGGGCGACTACACGCGGGTCCTGGGGGAAAGTTTGGTGACCGGGGAGATGCCCCTCTCTTGGCGCAGGGCGGTCATTGCCCTGCTGCCTAAGAAGGGCGATCTCCGCCTCCTTAAGAGCTGGCGCCCGGTCTCCCTCCTCAGCACGGACTATAAAATCTTTGCCAGAGCCATGTCTGCTCGCCTTGGCACCGTGCTGGCCCACATGATCCACCCCGACCAGTCCTACACGGTCCCGGGCCGGACCATCCACGATAACATCCATCTGGTCCGGGACCTGGTCCACCACTCCCAGAGGGCTGGTCTGTCGGTCGCCTTCCTTTCCCTGGATCAGGAGAAGGCGTTCGACAGGGTGGATCACGAGTATCTCTTCGGGACTCTGCGCGCATTCGGGTTCGGGACGCATTTCGTCGCCCGGATCCGACTTCTGTACGCCGCCGCAGAGTGTCTGATTAAAGTTAACGGGTCCTTGACGGTGCCCCTTCGCTTCGGGAGGGGGCTGCGTCAGGGATGCCCCAGTTATACGCCGTTTGCGTGGAGCCATTCCTGCGCCTCTTGCGGAAGAGGTTGACGGGCTGGCTCTGCAAGGGCCAGGCATGGAGGTGGTCCTCTCGGCTTACGCTGATGACGTGCTCCTCACGGTCACGGATCCCGCTGACTTGCGGAGGATGCGGGAATGCCAGCAGATTTACTCGGACGCATCCTCTGCCAAGATCAACTGGGAGAAATGTTCCGGACTCCTGGTGGGTCAGTGGCAGGTGGACTCCCTGCCGGAGGAGTTCAGGCCTTTCGCCTGGAGCACCACGCACCTCCTCTTTTTGGGAGTCTACCTTAGCCCTGCCGAGGACGCCTGGCCGGCGAACTGGCAAGAGCTGGAGGCCAAAGTCACCGCTCGCCTAGGACGCTGGACAGGACTGCTCCGAGTGTTGTCCTACAGGGGTCGAGCGCTGGTCATAAACCAGCTGGTGGCCGCCATGTTGTGGTACCGGTTGGTCACTTTGATCCCTCCCCCTGCGTTTGTCGCCAAGATGCAGAAGAAGCTCATCGACTTCTTCTGGGACAAAAGGAAGCACTGGGTCTCTGCTGCGGTTGTGTCTCCCGCTTCGGGAGGGCGGTCAGGCGCTGGTGTGCCTTCGCACCCAGGCTGCGACTTTCCGTCTTCAGACGCTGCAGAGATACCTGTACGTCGAGAATCCTCCGAGATGGTGTGCGCTGGCGACGTTTTTCTTCCGCCAGCTGCATAGCCTCAATTACGACACGCAGCTCCTGTTCGCGAAAGTGGGCGGCAGGCGTGCCGGCCTGCGGGAGCTGCCTGTCTTCTACCAGGAACTACTATGGGTATGGAACTACGTCGCTTCCATGTTTAGCTCTCCCCCATCAGGAGCGGCAGCTCTCCTTCGGGAGCCGCTGCTCAGGAATCTGCACCTCCACGAACGCGGGTTCGGGTGGCTGGCAGAGGGCAGGGCTGTGCTTGGCAAGGTGACCAGAGTCGGGGACCTGCTCGATGGCAGAGGAGCGGGCTGGATGGCGCCGGAGGAGCTGGCGCGGCGCCTGTCCTGGGCCAACGTCCGGCTCGTGGTCGAAGCCATCGAATCGGTGAAAGCGGCACTGGGCCCCGACTCCACTAGGTGTATCGAGGCGGCTCAAGCACGTGGGGCGATCCCGTCTGAGCTTACCCCCGTTCGGACGGAATTCCTCATCGGCACCCGGCTCCGAAACTCCCCTCGGTAACCGGCGCCTCACAACTTTAGCCGTCTCGAGGAAATACCCTCCGTGCCTTTTCATTCCGCGCGGAGGGGTTTCCTGTACGGGCTGCTCCTGCATACTCTCCACTTTGCCATCTTCGTCTACCATCCGGACACGCCTTGGCGTGGCGTCTTGCCGACTGGCGGTGGCGGAGGTCCCCAATGGAGGGCTCTCTACGCGGGAGTCCTCCCTTGTTCCATCGGGGACTTGGCCTGGAGGGTGTTGCACGGGGCGGTCCCGTGTAATAAGGTTTTAAGTAGGTTCATGGACTCCCAGGCCGCCTGCATTTTTTGCGGCCTGGAGGAGTCCGTGTTTCACATTTATATGGAGTGTAAGAGGTTGCAGCCCCTCTTTCACTACTTGAAGGGGCTGCTCCTCGATTTTTGGTTGCAATTCAGTCCCACGCTTTTGATCTACGGTCACCCGGTGCGAGGGGAGCGGACAGGTTGGAGGACCTCCTTGTGGGCCTGCTCCTGGGCCTGGCTAAAAGAGCCATCAATTGGTCCAGGCAGCGGGCGGTCGAGGGGGTCGTCCACCCGGATTGCCTGCCTCTCTTCCGCGGCCATGTTCGCGCCTGGGTGGCCCTGGAGATGGAGCACGCGGTGTCCGCCGGTGCGCTTGAGTATTTCCGTGACCGGTGGGCGCCGCTTGGACTGGAGTGCATCATCAACTCGGAAAACCAAATTTTAATTTGATTTGTTAAGTTTTAGTTGAACTTTTTCTTTACAGTCCAATTTGTTTGTTTTTTGGTACAAACAAAAAGAGTACCCTCTGTTCAGCATTCACAGCATTGCTGGCTGTGCAGCTGCAAGCACAAGCAGAGGGAGCAGCCAGACTTGGAGAGTGGACTAAAGTGGTGGTCCCCTGACTAGGCAGAGGAGGAGAACGCTGGACCACCACCACCTCCACCTCCACCATCATCATAGCAACTGAGGTGCCTGGAGGGAGAGGACAGAGGAGGAGAAGGAGAAGGGAGGCCAGCAACAACACCAACCAGGGGAGAGGCCTTTCCTATTACTGCCTCCCCAAATTGGCCTCCATTCCAGGAGAGAGGGGAGAGAAACAACCAACAACCACCAACTGTTTGGAAGGAGGGAAGAACAACATCATCTTTCAGGTGGGTGTTATTTGGTGCACTCTCCCAAAGACTTTGTATTTTAGGTGGGGGGAGAAAAGAAGAAAAAAGGGCCGGATCATCAAGGGGTGTGTGTGTGTGTGGCTCTTGTAAAACACTAGGTCACACACACCACTAATTAAGCACCCCTTCCTATTGCCTGACCTGGGATAGCTGGAGCTGCCTAGGTGATCAGCCCAATTGTACATCGTTAAGACCTGGTGTGGGACTGAGCCTGGGGCGTCTCCAGCTTTCCCAGGTGAAGACATCTTCTCCCCCTGCTAGAAGACCACCTTCAAAGACTTTAATTTTTCATCGGAGAGTGCACACCTGCCGACACCCACCCACCCACCATCCTGAGTGGCGACCCTGCCTTTGCGGCCTCCCTCCTTCCCACCCCCCCTCTCTCCCTCTCTTTGTCTTTCTTTGCCTTTCTCTCTGAGGCACCTCATTTCATCTTTAATTATTAATTGCCTATTGAGCAGAGGGGAGAAGGCCCCTCTCCCAGTTTCAATCAATAAGGGGGAGAGGTGTGCCTTCAATTTAAACAGCTCCCTCTGCTCAATTGAGGACCAAAAAATACCTGAGGCCACAATTAACACCTTCAGGCCTGTGAATTGGGGTGAGTGTAGCCCTTTTTAGAAAACACCCCAGAATGGCGACTGCATCTTCGCCAGTGACGGGGTGAGACAAGACGTATGCGGGAGTGGCAGCCACAGCCACAGCTGCTCCCGCTGCTTCTGCTGCCCCGTCACCATTCAGACTAATAACAAAAAAGCTTGGGGAGAAGAGCTACACTCACCCCACTATGACCATTGAGGCCTGCGTTAAAGCCATGGCTGGGGTTGTCGGCCCCTCAGCCATCGTCGCGGCCTCAAAAATGTATGGGAAGGCTGTGTTCTTCCTGGGGTCGGAGCGGGCGGTGTCCCTGGCCATCACCAAGGGGCTCACCGTGGGCGGGACCTTCCTGCCGGTGGATCCTCTCGAGGCCACCGCGCAGAGGATCGTCGTTTCCAACGTCCCGCCCTATGTTCCTGGTGAGCTCCTCCTTCCCCATCTACGTCAACTTGTGGAGGTGAGGTCGGGGATCACACCCAACCCGCTCGGCTTCCGGGAGGCCAGCCTTCGCCACGTCTTCTCCTTCCGGCGCCAGCTGTTTATCCAGCTGGCGCAGGAGGAGGACACTGATGGGGCCTTCGTCGTCCACCACGAGGGGACTGCCTATCGTGTCTTCTGGACGTCGGACGGTGTGCGGTGCCACGCCTGCAAGGAGGTGGGGCGCATCCGGAAAAACTGCCCCGCCACCAAGGCCGCCGGATCATCTCGTGCGGCCGAGGCTGGCGCCGCCGCCGCTCCTCCCCCCGGATCTGCCCGCGCGTCGGGAACGTCTGATGTGCGGTCGACGTCGGGGGCCGATGCCACCAAGGCCTCCGGCGGGGGGGAGGGAGCGTGTCCGGCCGGAGAGAAGGCGCGGCGAAAAAATAAACACCTTAGGGCGGGTCCCCCCGTGGATGGCCAGCCCTTGCCCCTTGAGCCCCTTACACCCGCACTCCTCGCCGAGTTAATCGGGGCAGACGCGAGCGGTCGGGGCCTCGTGCCCGAGCCTGTGGCTGCAACCACCGCAGCGGTAACGCCGATACCTGCGGCCGGGCTCCGGCCCGAGGAGCCCGACAAACCTGCTCCGCCGGAGGGAGCTGAGGAGGAGGCCTCTGCAGGCATGGAGGTCTCCCTCGCTACCTCCGTGCTAAAAAGAAGGCGCAACCCCCTGGAAGAGGAGGAGGACCGGGAGGAGGAGGGTCCCTCCGAGCAGGGGGAGTCGTCGCCTGCCGCGGGTACTGCGCACCCCCCCCACCGCTGTCACCATCACCAGCGATCGGCAGGGGTCGCCTGTCCCTCGGGAGGCTGAGGCAGATGTGTCTGTCCAGCACGTGCCTCCCGGGGACGGGGACGAGACCCTGCCCATGGGGGGGGTTGCGGAACAACCCGCGGTGGAACTAGATATTCTGTCGGTGCCGTTACCCCTCGCCGGGTCGGGCGGCCTGGGGTCTGGGTCGGGCGAGCTCGAGGATAATGAACTCGCCCAATGCGACCCGGACATCTCCCAGGGGCTGCTCGTCCTGGTAGAGCTTTTAATTCAAAACCCCCCATCCGCTGGGCCGGAGGTTGGTGGCGGGGAGGAGGATGGCCCCCTGGCTGCGTCTCTGGTGCCGGAAGTGCTGGAGGAGCTGGGAATTGTTCTCTCCCCAGTTTCTCCGGTCGTTCCGGCGTCTGGGGCGGAGGGGAGCTCTGAACCGCCGCCGTCTTCTGGCCCAGCACCCCTAGAGGAGCCCAGGGAGAAATCCTCTGCCGCTGATCCTGGGGGTGGGATCCGGGCGGAGGTGGGGCTGGCTGGTGCGGCCGAGCCGTTCGCTTCGCACTGCGCGGCGGATGGGTCGGCCGCTGGTGACGACCCCCTGGAGGAGGATGGGGACTCGGTGATGGGCACGGAGGACGATTCGGACTCCAGCGCCGACGAGGCGATGGATGACCTCGTGCCCCTTGCCGAGTCTCCCTTCATTCCCGTAAGGGAACTCTGGGATTTCATGGCTACGTGCCTGGGTCGGCGCAATAAGGTCCGGCTGGCCCTCGACAGGTGGTCGGAGCTGGCGCTGCTCATCGTATCCGTCCGCGCCGCCGTTAAGATCATGGGCGCAGATGAGGGTGTGGACCCGCTCGAGCTGCGTCGGCTCAGAACGTTTCTCACTGGGCTGCTGAGGAAGTGGCGGCTGACCAGCGGCTGCGCTTCCTCCCCCCGTTAGGTGTAGGTAGAGGTTGCACTATGCTTCTGACATGAAGATAACCATAGCCAGCCTCAACATCAACGGCAGCAGGGAGGCGCGCCGCAGATTCAATAACTTCTCGGTCCTTCAGGACGGGAAGTATGCGGTGTGCTTCCTGCAAGAAACCCACACCGTTCCGGGGGACGAAGCCACGTGGCTCCTGGAGTGGCAAGGAGGGGTCAGCATGAGTCACCTCTCCAACAATTCCAGCGGGGTGGCTATCTTGCTGGCCCCGCATTTTCAGCCGGAGATCTTGGGGGTCAAGGAGCACGTGCCGGGCCTCATGCTCCAGGTCACTGTTCACCTGGGGGGCGTGCCGCTCCATCTAGTGAACGTGTACGCCCCTCAGACCGGTGCGCAGCAAGTGCGCTTCTTCGAAGTAGTGTCCGCTCTTTTGGGCTCCGTCGACATGGGCGGATGCGTCATCCTCGGGGGGGATTTTAACTGCACCCTCGAGGCAAGGGACCGTTCGGGTCCCCCGCGAAGCCCGGCGGCGATGGAGAAGTTGAGGGACCTGGTCAGGTCCTTCGACTTGGTTGACGTCTGGCGAAATCTCCACCCCGACTCCAGCGCCTTCACTAGCGTGAGGTCTGGGGGAGGAAGGTCCTGAATCGACCGCCTTTACATTTCCCGGGCGTACGTCTCCTGCGTTCCGGCGGCTTCCATGCGGCCGGTGCCGTCCACGGACCACCACCTGGTGTGGGCGGAGCTTGCTCCGCTGCGCGCGCGGGAGGGGGACCGCGTACTGGCATTTTAACAACCTGCTGCTGGAGGACGCGCGGTTCCAGGATTCGTTTTGTCGGTTCTGGGCCGACTGGAGAAGGAAGCGGGGGGGCTTCCCCTCCTTGAGGCTATGGTGGGATGTGGGCAAGGCTCACATCCGTCTCTTCTGTCAGGAGTACGCGAAGGGGTCGACCAAGAGGCGGGAGGCCCGGGTCAGGCGGTTGGAGAAGGAGGTGCTCGACCTGGAGTCCCATCTCGGTCAGGTCGTCGAGGATCCGGCCCTGCGGAAGGTGTACGAAGAGAAGAAGGGCGCGCTGAAAGACCTGCAGCTCGTCGGGTCCCGAGGCGCGTACGTGAGATCACGGATCCAGCTCCTGCGGGACCTGGACCGCGGCTCCCCCTTCTTCTACTCGCTGGAAAAAAGACGGGGGTTCCGTAAGCAGCTCTTGCGGCTGCTGGCCGACGACGGATCTCTGGTCTCGGATCCGGAGGGAATCAGCGCGGAGACCCGCGCCTACTACGGGGCTCTTTTCTCTCCAGATCCGTCCAGCGAGGATGCGCGCAGAGTTTTGTGGGAGGACCTGCCGAAGGTCAGCCCGGAGGGCGCCAAAAAATTGGACACTCCACTAAGCCTGGCGGAGCTGACCGGCGCCCTCCGCCAGCTCTCTAGGGGAAAGTCCCCGGGGCTGGATGGGCTGACCATGGAGTTCCACAGGACATTCTGGGACATCTTCGGGGGCGAGTACGCGCAGGTCCTGGGGGAAAGTTTGGCGACCGGGGAGATGCCCCTCTCTTGGCGCAGGGCGGTCATTGTCCTGCTGCCTAAGAAGGGCGATCTCCGCCTCCTTAAGAACTGGCGCCCGGTCTCCCTCCTCAGCACGGACTATAAAATCTTTGCCAGGGCCATGTCTGCTCGCCTTGGCACCGTGCTGGCCCACATGATCCACCCCGACCAGTCCTACACGGTCCCGGGCCGGACCATCCACGATAACATCCATCTGGTCCAGGACCTGGTCCACCACTCCCAGAGGGCTGGTCTGTCGGTCGCCTTCCTTTCCCTGGATCAGGAGAAGGCGTTCGACAGGGTGGATCACGAGTATCTCTTTGGGACTCTGCGCGCATTTGGGTTCGGGACGCATTTTGTCGCCCGGATCCGACTTCTGTACGCCGCCGCGGAGTGTCTGATTAAAGTTAACGGGTCCTTGACGGCGCCTCTTCGCTTTGGGAGCGGGGTGCGTCAGGGATGCCCCATGTCCGGTCAATTATACGCCGTTTGCGTAGAGCCATTCCTGCGCCTCTTGCGGAAGAGGTTGACTGGAATGGCTCTGCAAGGGCCGGGCGTGGAGGTGGTCCTCTCGGCTTACGCCGATGACGTGCTCCTTGCGGTCACGGATCCCGTTGACTTGCGGAGGATGCGGGAATGCCAGCAGATTTACTCGGACGCATCCTCCGCCAAGATCAACTGGGAGAAATGTTCCGGACTCCTGGTGGGTCAGTGGCGGGTGGACTCCCTGCCGGAGGAGTTCAGGCCTTTCGCCTGGAGCACCACGCACCTCCTCTATTTGGGAGTCTACCTTAGCCCTGCCGAGGACGCCTGGCCGGCGAACTGGCAAGAGCTGGAGGCCAAAGTCACCGCTCGCCTAGGACGCTGGACAGGACTGCTCCGAGTGTTGTCCTACAGGGGTCGAGCGCTGGTCATAAACCAGCTGGTGGCCGCCATGTTGTGGTACCGGTTGGTCACTTTGATCCCTCCCCCTGCGTTTGTCGCCAAGATGCAGAAGAAGCTCATCGACTTCTGGGACAAAAGGAAGCACTGGGTCTCTGCTGCGGTTGTGTCTCCCGCTTAGGGAGGGCGGTCAGGCGCTGGTGTGCCTTCGCACCCAGGCTGCGACTTTCCGTCTTCAGACGCTGCAGAGATACCTGTACGTCGAGAATCCTCCGAGATGGTGTGCGCTGGCGACGTTTTTCTTCCGCCAGCTGCACGGCCTCAATTACGACACGCAGCTCCTGTTCGCGAAAGTGGGTGGCAGGCGTGCCGGCCTGCGGGAGCTGCCTGTCTTCTACCAGGAACTACTATGGGTTTGGAACTACGTCGCTTCCAGGCGGAGGTCTCCCCCGTCAGGAGCGGCGGCTCTCCTTCGGGAGCCGCTGCTCAGGAATCCGCACCTCCACGAACGCGGGTTCGGCGGCTGGCGGAGGGCAGGGCTGTGCCTGGCAAGGTGACCAGAGTCGGGGACCTGCTCGATGGCGGAGGAGCGGGCTGGATGGCGCCGGAGGAGCTGGCACGGCGCCTGTCCTGGACCAACGTCCGGCTCGCGGTCGAAGCCATCGAATCGGTGAAAGCGGTACTGGACCCCGACTCCACTAGGTGTATTGAGGCGGCTCAAGCACGTGGGGCGATCCCGTCCGAGCTTACCCCCGTTCGGACGGAATTCCTCATTGGTGCCCGGCCCCGAAACTCCCCTCGGGAACCGGCGCCTCACAACTTGAGCCGTCTCGAGGAAATACCCTCCGTGCCTTTTCATTTCGCGCGGAGGGGTTTCCTGTACGGGCTGCTCCTGCACACTCTCCACTTTGCCATCTTCGTCTACCATCCGGACACGCCTTGGCGTGGCGTCTTCCCGACTGGCGGTGGCGGAAGTCCCCAATGGAGGGCTCCCTATGCGGGAGTCCTCCCTTGTTCCATCGGGGACTTGGCCTGGAGGGTGTTGCACGGAGCGGTCCCATGCAATAAGGTTTTAAGTAGGTTCACGGACTCCCAGGCCGCCTGCATTTTTTGCGGCCTGGAGGAGTCCGTGTTTCACGTTTATATGGAGTGTGAGAGGTTGCAGCCCCTCTTTCACTACTTGAAGTGGCTGCTCCACGATTTTTGGTTGCACTTCAGTCCCACGCTCTTGATCTATGGTCACCCGGTGCGGAGGGGAGCGGACAGGTTGGAGGACCTCCTTATGGGCCTGCTCCTGGGCCTGGCTAAAGGAGCCATCAATTGGTCCAGGCAGCGGGCGGTCGAGGGGGTCATCCAGCCGGATTGCCTGCCTCTCTTCCGCAGCCATGTTCGCGCCCGGGTGGCCCTGGAGATGGAGCACGCAGTGTCCGCCAGCGCGCTTGAGTATTTCCGCGACCAGTGGGCGCCGCGGGGACTGGAGTGCATTATCAACCCGGAAAACCAAATTTTAATTTGATTTGTTAAGTTTTTGTTGAACTTTTGTTTATTTACAGTCCAATTGTTTTTTTTTTTGGGGGGTCCAAATAAAAGAGTACCCTCTGTTCAGTCAATACCTGTTATTATTATTCTCCTGCAGTCCGTGTATTATTTATACTCGGACACTACACTTTCGACAACGAAATAGAAGACTGGACCACGTATGTGGAAAGAATTTAAGTGTACTGCAAGGCAAATGAGGTGGCCGATGAAAAGAAGGCGTCGGTATTATTAAATTTGATGGGCGCGAGAACGTACGGCCTATTGCGGAATTTAATTACCCCAGCTAAACCAATGGAGAAAAGCTTTGAAGAGATTGTCAATATCTTACAGGAACATCTAAACCCTACACCGCTGCTGATAGCAGAAAGATTCAAGTTCCATAAAAGAAACCAGCACAAAGACAAAAGTAATGCTGACTATCTTACGGAACTACGCAAGTTATCGAAACACTGCCAGTTCGGAGCAGGACTGGCAGATACCTTAAGGGATAAATTTGTCTGCGGGCTCCAGAGTGAAGAAACCCAGAAATGACTACTTTCAGAAAAGGACCTTACGCTAGAAAAGGCTTTCAGCGTTGCAGTATCCTACGAAGCAGCAGCACGGGGAGCTGCAGAAATACAACAGAAACCGCAAGAATATAGCACCAATGAAATGGCATATGGAGCAGAAAAGTGCTATCGCTGCGGCAGAACAACCCATGACCAGAAGGATTGCTGGTTTAAGGACAAAGTATGCAGGCAATGTGGAAAAGTGGGACACATAGCACAAGTCTGCAGGTCGGGAAAGAAAACCAACACTAAAAGAACTACTAAGGAAAAGTACAAGAAAGTACAAAAGATGACGGACAGTAGTTCAGAAGATCAGAAGAGTGATAATGATTCCGGGAGCAGGAGACTAAGTTGTCTAAAGTTACACAACGTGATCGCAAAGGAGGATCACTGAACCATTTGGGTCACCCTCATGATAGCAGGGTCCCAAGTAAAGATGGAATTGGACACAGGATAAGCCCTAACAGTCATGAATCGATGAGACTACGAGTGGCTATTCTCACACATACCCTTGAAGGGCACGTCCATTATCTTGAAGACATATACGGGGCAAAAAGTCTACCCCAGAGGACAAATAAGGGTGCCCGTTAAATACAACGGCAAGGAAACACAGAAACTGTATCTATATATGCTACAAGATGGAGGACCACCATTATTGGGATGTGAATGGATCCGAAAAATACAATTGGATTGGCATTCCATTCAGGCGTTAACTGTGGCTGACAAAAAGGATGATGACGTCACACCTGGACGACTGTCAAAAATACTAACTGACGCGAAAGAGGTGTTCCAGCAAGGACTTGGGACTCTAAAAGGCGTAACGGCAATGATAAAAATTGAAGATAACACAAACCCAAAATTTTTTAAGGCCAGACCGGTACCGTATGCGATCCGCCCAGCCGTCGAAGCAGAGCTGGAGAGTCTGGAGCGTTCGGGTGTGCTGTCCAAGGTGGACTGGAGTGAGTGGGCCACACCCATCGTTCCTGTAATGAAGAAATCATTGAGCAGCACGCCTGGGGAGCCGAAGAAGGTTTGCATCTGTGGGGACTTTAAGGTAACTGTGAACCCAGTCCTTCACACAGTACAATATCCACTTCTGCAGATAGAAGATATTTTCGCCTCACTATCTGGAGGGAAACGCTTTACGAAGATTGATCTGGCCCAAGCGTATCTACAAATGGAGGTAGAAGAAGCATCTAGAAAATACCTCACGATAAACACTCACAAAGGCCTTTACCAGTACAACCGACTGGTATTCGGGGTAGCATCAGCTCCGGCTATTTGGCAGAGGGCGATGGAACAAGTCCTGCAAGGAATCCCGGGGACCCAGTGTTATTTGGACGACATCCTGGTTACGGGCGAAAATGACAGTGAACACCTTGCCAACCTGGAGCAGGTGCTCACTAGATTACAAGAATATGGGCTACGAGCCAACCGCCCCAAATGCGAGTTTTGCAGGAAACAAATCTCGTATTGTGGCCACGTGATTGATGAAGAGGGGTTACATAAGTCCCCAGACAAGATTGAGGCAGTAGTCAAAGCTCCAGCACCGGAAAATGTGTTGCAACTGAGGTCGTTCCTCGGGTTGGTGAACTACTACCATAAGTTCTTGACAAATTTGTCTACAACTCTGCACCCACTGAACGCCCTGCTGCAAACTGGAGTAGCATGGAAATGGAGTGATGAGTGTAAGCGTGCCTTTCAGAAATGTAAATGCCTAATCACTTCAAAAGAAGTATTGGCCCACTACAATCCAACACTACCGATTCGGTTGGCATGTGATGCGTCTCCCTACGGCATTGGAGTGGCGCTGTCGCACAAATTCCTTGATGGTTCAGAGAGGCCAATAGCCTTTGCGTCACGCTCGTTAACCTCAGCCGAGCGTAACTATGCCCAGATTGACAGGGAGGCCCTCAGCCTGGTGTGGGGGGTGAAGAAGTTCAATCACTATCTGCACGGGCAGAAATTCACCAAACTGGCTGATCACCAGCCTCTTGTCTCCATTTTTAACCCAAAGAAGGGCGTTCCGGTGATGACGGCGCAACGGCTGCAAAGATGGTCCCTTTTTCTAGGGGCACATCAATACAAAATAGAGTATAAGGGCACGAAACAGCATGGAAACGCTGATGGGCTGTCGCGCCTGCCACTGCCTACGGTGGAGGAAGCACCTGCAGTGGACCCTGTTGAGATATTCCATTCGACCATAGTCGAATGTCTACCTGTTACAAACTCAAGTATAGAGAAGGAAACCCAAAATGACCCGACACTCCCTCTAGTCTATGATTTGACGGTGAAGGGATGGCCAGCACATGGTGACTCACTGTTGCCAGCATTCTCGCCAAGGAGAGAACAGCTGTCAGTGTGCCGGGGGACCTTGATGTGTGGATCCCGAGTGGTAATTCCACCCAAGTTGAGAGATAGAGTGCTCAATGAGCTTCATGAGGGTCACCTGGGAGGGGTAAAAATGAAGAGCCTAGCCAGGGCTTTTGTGTGGTGGCCTGGAATCAATAAAGAAATCGAGGAAATGACCAAGAGCTGCACAGGATGCCAGAAAGTCCAAAACACTCCACCACAGGCCCCGCTACACCCATGGGAGTGGCCCTCATCTCCATGGCAATGGGTACACATTGATTTTGCTGGTCCATTTATGGACTCAATGTTTTTAATCGCCGTGGATGCACATTCGAAATGGCCAGAGGTCATCAAAATGTCCTCCACCACCACGGAGAAAACTATTGCAGTCCTACGGACCATCTTCGCCAGGAATGGCTTGCCAGAACAGATTTGTTCCGACAATGGACCACAGTGTGTGTCCGAGGATTTCCGGAGGTTTTTGAGGAATAATGGGCTAAAGCATTACACATCCGCCCCATATCATCCAGCCACAAATGGATTGGCTGAGAGGTTTGTTCAAACCTTTAAAAAAGGAATAAAGGCGATGTATAACGACAACATACCACTGCAACACAAGGTGGATAATTTCTTGTTTGCTTACCAGAATGCGACACATGCAGTCACCAACCAAGCTCCAGCCATGATGTTCTTTAACCGAAGGTTAAGATGTCACCTGGATTTGCTCAAACCAAACATAAGACGAGATGTTGAGAATAAGCAATTCCAGCACATCAATGAGAAGCCAACCAGGAGCTTCAAGATAGGGCAACCAGTCTTGGCCCACGACTACCGAACAGAAAAATGGCAGCCAGGAACGATATGCACACGGCAGGGACCACTAATGTACACAGTGGACGTTGGAGAGAGCATTGTGAGACGCCATGCTGACCAGATTCTAGAGTCACAGGAAGAAGTCAAACCCATGCCACGATCATACGCACCTGGTGATGAACCCAATGTACAGATTGCGTCTACCTCAGAATCAGTGGTATTGGAAGCTGATGAACCAACCAATGACAATGAGCCAGAATCGACTCCGCCGCAAGAACAGGATACTCGAGAAAGGCGCTATCCAGACAGGATCAGGAAGCCTCCTCAAAGACTGAATTTATAAATGATTACTTTCAGCTGATGTATATATAGGTAGACTATCCTTTATCCGAAAACCTCGGGACCAGCCGAGTTTCGGATAAAGGAGAATTTCGGATTTCGGAAGGTGGGTCGGCAGGGGTCCGCGGGGGGTTGGCGGGGGTCCGCGGGGGGGTCGGCGGGGGGTCGTGCGCACGACTTACGCTAACGCTCAGCGTAAGTCAGTCGGGGTCGGCGGGGGTCGGGGCCGACGGGGTCCGCGGGGGGGTCGGCGGTTGTCGGGGCTGGCAGGGTCGGGGCCGGCGGGGTCCGCGGGGGGGTCGGCGGGGGGGATCGGCGGTTGTCGGGGCTGGCGGGGTCCGCGGGGGGGTCGGCGGTTGTCGGGGCTGGCGGGGTCGGCGGTTGTCGGGGCCGGCGGGGTCCGCGGGGGGGTCGGCGGTTGTCGGGGCTGGCGGGGTCGGCGGTTGTCGGGGTCGGCGGGGGGTCGTGCGCACGACTTACCCTTTATCCGAACTTCCGAAACCGGAACCCTCTAAAAACCGAAGGTTTTTTAGTTCGTACGCACGACTTACGCTGAACGAAAAAACCTTCGGTTTTTAGAGGGTTTTGGTTTTCGGAAGTCCGGATAAAGGGTAGTCTACCTGTAGTACAAAGAAAATTGTAATTGTAATTAGTTATTATTTAATTGTTAAATGAATGTTATGTACTGTTTATCTAAAAGGGGAGGAATTGTAATGTATGTACCTTTAAGAGAGGAACTATCTTTTACAGCCCCTGTATACTGCAGTACCAGTAGTGACCACACCTGTATATAACACCGTGTAGTAATTTGTACAGTTAGTTCCAGCATACCCTCTGTTCAGTAAACACCTGTTATTACCGTTCTCCTGCAGTCCGTGTGTTATTTATACGTGGACACTACAGATATTGTGCACAATATCATCATGCACTGCTGTCCACTTCATAAGGCTGAATATCCCATGCTGTTAGACCATATGACTCAGGATAAAATTAGTGATTGAATTTATTTATATGATTTATAATTACACAGAAGCAACAACAACTTGCATTTATATAGCACTTTAAAAGTAGAAAAATGTCCCAAGGTGCTTCACAGAGGAAGTAGGAAAACTAAGCTAAGTCAAAAAAGGAGAGATAAGAGGGGGCGGGAGGTGAGTTTTAAGGAGGCTCTTAAAATAAGGAAAGATAGTTGGAGAGACAAAGGATATAGGGAGGGAATTCCAGAGAATTGGACCTAGGTGGCTGGAGGTACGACAATCAATGGTGGGGTGAAAGGTGGGGAAAACGCACAAGAGGCCAGAGTCAGAGAAACAGAGTTCAGTGGAGGAGGGGTTTGTAGGGCTGGCGGAGGTGGCAAAGATAGTGAGGGGTGAGGCCATGGATGGATTTAAATATAAGGATGAGGATTTTTAATTTGAGGAGTTGCAGAACTGGGACCCAATATAGGTCTGTGAGGATTGCATGGAATGACGATACAAAATTGGTGCAGTCTAAAATTCTGTACTAAACTAAACAGTGACGTGATCAATTAGCTTGCAAGTATTGGTAAAACTCAACAGCAAAAAATAGTGTTAAAATGCATTAATTATTCCATGATTATTGTTCAGCTGGTTTTCGGGGATATTTTCATTATGGTGAAGCTTTCATTACCTTGTTGGTTTTATGGAAGATAGCTCATGCATATATCATCTTTGAGCAAATTAATGTCTGGAAAAGAATCTTGAAAGGGAGGGGTAGGATCCAGTTGTTGTGCTCCATGTCAATACCAACAACATTGGAAAGATTAGGGAAGAGGTCCTGCTAAGGGAGTATAGAAGTTGAGCTAAATTGTAAAACAGGACCTCATGGGTAATAATCTCGTTACTGAGCCACAAGCAAATTGGCATAGGGACAAACAGATTAGGAATGTCAACACGTGGCTAAGGGAGTGGTGTTGGAAAGAGGGGTTCCATTTCATGGGACATTGGCACCAGTACTGGGACAGGAAGGAACTTTACCACTGGGACAGGCTGCACCTGATCTGGTCTGGGACCAAGGTCCTAGCGGAAAGGATAACTGGGGCTGTAAATAAGACTTTAAACTAATAACATGGGGGTGGGGTGTGGGGAGGGAATTTCTAGCAATTACAGAAACCTAACAATAAAAGAATCAGGAAAAGAGAGTAAAGGACAAACTAAAGGAAGGAATAAGGATAACATGAATGGCCAGAGATTGGATAAAATCTTAGAGCATAAAGGTAAAATAACTACTAAAAATGAGAGAGGAATAATAAATAAAAACAATTTAAACTGTTGGTATAGCAATTTACATAGTATTCAAAATAAAATGGATGAACTGATCGTTTGTAGAGGATCTGGATATAATAGAGAATGACTGAAACATGGCTACATAGAGAACAGAATTGGCAACTAATTATTTCCAGATATATCACATTTAGGAAGCAAAGGGAAGGAAGGAGGGGAGGTGGAGTAGCTGTAGTAGTTAAAGATAACATATTGGCAGTAGGAAAAAAAAGATGTAGCTAGCTTTAAGATAAATACAGAATCCGTATGGAATGAGATAAAAGATAAGAAATCTGTCACCCTAATAGGGGTATACTATAGATCACCAATTAGCGGAAGGAAATTGGAGGAAGAAAAATGTAGGCAAATCTATGAGGTGAGTAGCAGGCATAGAATAATAATCATGGGAGATTTCAACTACCCCCAAATAGACGGACAAAAAGAAGTAGCAAAAGAAGAAAAGGGAATCAAGTTTTTACAGTGTATACAGGACCCTATCTCACTCAGTACAAGTCCAGCCAGAAAAGAATCATGCTGGATCTTGTAATGGGTAATGAACCAGAACAGATAGGAGAAGTTGGAGTAGGAGAGCATCTTAGTAGTAGTGATCACAATATAGTAAGGTTCAAGATTAGGATCAAGAGTGACATAAGTAGGATAAAAACTAAGATAATAGATTGGAAAAGAACAAATTATGAGGAACTGAGGGTGGAACTAAAGAAGGTAAACTGGGAGAAAATCTTAAAAAGCAAAGACAGAAAAACAGTGGGAAATCTTTAAAAGGACAATCAATAGAGTTCAAGAGAATGTATTCCACTAAAAGCCAAAAACAAGCAAACTAATTATGGGGCACCGTGGATGAATAAAGAATTAAAGGGAATATTTAATCTAAAGAAAAAGACACGTTAACTCTGTTTCTCTCTCCACGGATGCTGCCTGGCCTGCTGAGTTTTTCCAGCGTTTTCTGTTGATGTTACATATAAATAGTATTAGATACTAAAGGAGAGGAGCACAAAAGGGAATACGAAGAACTTAGGAGAGAAGTTAACAAACCATCAGGAAGGCAAAGAGAAATTACGAAATCAAATTATCAAGGAATATAAAAAGTAATAATAAAGTGTTCATAAATAACAAAAGAAAAATTAAAGTAGGGATAGGCCCACTAAAGGATGAACAAGATAAGCTCACAGGTAATGACAGAGAAATGGCAGGAGTATTGAATAACTACTTCGGCTCAGTTTTTATTAAAGAAGACAACGAAATAGACACTTCAGTAGAGGATGAGCTTAAAAAGAATTTATAATTAGGATAGAAAAAGGGAAAATAATTAACAAAATGGCAAAACTAAAAGAGGATAAAACTCCAGGTCCGGATGGTATGCACCCACGCTTACATATACAAAAGTTCCATAGAAGAGAGGGTAGTGCCAGAGGACTCACGGGCAGCTAATGTGGTTCCTATATATAAAAAGAGAGGTAGAACATAACCTGGGAACTATAGACCAGTCAGCTTAATGTCAGTGATAGGAAAGATGCTGGAATCTAGAGACAGAAAATAGAATTTTAAAATAGTTAGCATGGAATCCGAAAGGCTAAGTCATGCTTAATTAATCTGATAGAGTTCTTTGAAGAGGTAACGGAAAGAGTAGACAAGGGCAAGGTTGTAGATGTCATGTACTTGGATTTTCTTGGTAGGCTCATGACAAAGGTTAGGACATGTGGAGTTGGGACAAATAGTTGAATGGATAGCAAATTGGCTAAAAAATAGAAAGCAGAGAGTAGGGATAAAGGGTAGTTATTCAGATTGAAGGAAGGTAGAAAGCAATGTTCCACAAGGATCAGTGCTGGGACCACTGTTATTCATAATTTACATTAATGATTTGGGTATAAGTAACTCAATGTCAAAATTTGCAGCTGATACCAAACTGGGGGGTACAACTAACACTGAGGAAGAATGCAACATAATACAAGAAATCATTAGAAAACTTGCAGACTAGGCAGTTAATTGACAAATGAATTTTAACATAGATAAATGTGAGGAGATGCACTTTGGTAGGAAAAACAAAAAGATCACCTACACCTTAGAAGATAAGAAACTGAGTGGGGTAGAAGAGCAAAAGGATTTAGGGTTGCAGGTGAACAAATCATTAAAGCAACATCGCAGGTTAGCAAGCAATTAAAAATGCTAACAAAGCACTGGGATTTATTTCTAGGGGTATCGAATTCAAAAGTAGTGAAGTTATGTTAAACTTGTTTGGACCCTGGTCAGGCCGCACTTACTGTGTGTGCACAGTTCTTGTCTCCATACTATAAAAAGGACATAGATGCACAGAGAAAGTGCAAAAAGGATTTACAAGGATGGTACCAGAACTAAGAGATTACAGCTATTGGGAAAGATTGAACAGGTTGGGGCTGTTTCCTTTAGAAAAAAGACTTAGAGGAGACCTGATAGAGGTCTTTAAAATTATGAATGGGTTCAACAGGGCAGATGTGGAGAGAATGTTGCCACTTGTGGGAGAATTCAAAACTAAGGTCATAAATACAAGATAGTAACTAATAAACTATATGGGAAAATAAGAAGAAATTTCTTTACTCAGAGTGGTCAGAATGTAGAACTCGCTACCATAGGAAGTGGTTGAGGAAAATAGCTTATATACATTCAAAAGGAAACTAAACGAGTACATCAGAAAAAAGAGAATAGAAAGATATGCTGAGATGAGGTAGATGGAGTGGGAGGAGAATCGTGTGGAGTATAAACCCCAACACAGACTCGTTGGGCTGAATGGCCTATTTCTGTGCTGTATATTCTGTGTAATTCTATGTAATCCTATGTGACCTTGACAGTTAATCCCAATGGTCCTTATTAATACTTCTGTGTATCTGTGCACAACAACACAGAAAAACCCTTACACATCTGCAACCAATTATACCTGTACATTAAAGGGGCACTGTCTCCCTGGAGAAAAAAGTGTTTGTCAAACATTTCCCCCATTTGTCTACAAGCACACAATGCATTGATGTCAGTTGCGTCAAATTGCACAGCCAAGTCAAGTTGAAGTGACACCATCATGACAAAAGTGGAATACTGCCCTTCTGGTCCTTCACTGTCCCCAAACAAATAAAGGTTTGCTGGACAATTTTACATGAAGATATTGCTCCTTTAACAGGACTTATTTATTGGTTTGTAACAGATTGCCTTCATCTCTGCTCTACAGAACATTGCTGCATTCATTTTACTGAATGTAACCTGGGATTTCCCTTCCACGTTCTCAAAAAGTCTAATAAAAGCTTAATGAAAAATTGTACATTAATTAGAATTGTAGTACATGAGGGTCAATTGTAGCACTTGATTTTGCCTTAGGTCAAACTGGTTCCTTATGTGCTGAAACTCTTGACAAATATATACCTTCTTCTTCATTATTAACTAGCTAACACAAAGTGCTCCACTGTTGGCCATTTATTCATACCATTTTTCAGTGTGGCGGAGGAAGAAACAGCCTGTATCGAATGGTTAGAGACGCTAAACTCAGCCAGAATGCAGAAAGTTCCTAAGTGAACTATTAACACCTATTAGATCTTGGGTACAAATAAATGTAAATCAGAAGATGCAGTTTAAGTACATTTTGGAAGTGAAGCCATTCAACTGTAACAAACGTTTCCATATTTGAAATTATAGGCTGAAGTTTGCTCACCTTTTATTCCCACATACCTTTCCAATTAATATTATCTAAATAATGTTATCTGATTTAAAATGTTATACTTCATTTTATTTCATTTTATTGTTAATGTGTAGAGATTTTGTGGTTCTGTATAGATTTACTAATCAGCTTTATTCTTGTGTATTTATATAAGCATGACATTTCAAAGTCTGGCATTCATTCTGTAGATACAAATTAGTATTTTTTACTGACTTCACACATCAATAATATAATTAATTTGTCTTGTGCAACTTTGATAAGCCTCCACATGTACATTCTTCATCATCCCTCCAGGTGGCATAATTTCACTGTACATGTGGATAATGGTTATATTTTTAAGCTATATTAAAAATGGGCTTTCTTAATTCACATTAGAAATCATTTTCATGGTAAACTGAAAATGGGACACCTGTTAATTTTGTGATTGATAGAAGCGTTCAAATGATTGCACTTAGCAGCAAAGTAATGCACAATATACTTGAAATGTTTTTCTAAACAACATTTTTGGAAACTCTCAGTAAGTATAGCTCAACAATCTGGTCACAGTAGCAGTTTAAATGGCTTAGCTGCAATGGCCCGGAATTTCCTCGATGTCCGTTATACTGTTGCTGTACCAGAAAGTTAGGTTGTTCATCAGCAGAGCGAGTTGTACACAAGTTTTCTGGGTAAGTTAATTTGCATATGAAGTGGTGTACGTTTTGGAATAATTGTGTTCTAAAAGTGCAGTGAGCAGTTTAGGGCCCAGGAAACTTCAGTGCAGAAACAGTGCAGTCTCTGTAAAGACTGTAGTCTTCATTAGAGCACTTGGAGAGAGCAAGGGGAGGCTGCAGACAATAGCCCAGAATTTGCTGGAGTGGGGCATCTTGCGGCATGCCCCATTTGTTAGATTTTTTTCCCTCACCCTTCAGCTCAAAACATTTTTGCGCCGCAAATTGCTGGAAGGCATGGCGAGGTCAACGAACTTGGTAAACAAAGGGACCAACAGTCTATCCCCTTAACCAGTGAGGTGTAATGATGAAGAAAGAAACAGAGGAATGACGGAGAAGGAAATAGTGTGAGTTAGAGTCAAATTAGGTACAGAAAGAGGAATAAAGGGAGTGAAAGAAAGATTGGATTAAGAGGAGAAAAAAGAGACAGAAAGGAAATGTAAGAAAAAATTTAAAAATGTAAAATTTAAATTTTAAAAACTTCTAAGAACAATTTACTACCTGGAGGAATGAGACTCCACAGTTTCAATTGTTCCCTTTCTGGGCCTCCGAGGTTGAGTAGCATTGCAGGAACATAAATCTCGTCATTAAAAGGGTCCTTACATCATTACCAGCCCTAAATTTCTACAGTGAGTTTAATTCATTTTAACAACACAAATGCAGCAATTCTTTGAAACTCATGGGAAGGTTAATGATGAGCTCTCGTTTACGCCAGCCTAACGGTGGGGCGGCACAAATCGTCCAGCTATTTGTGGCGATTCAAAACTCACGCTGTATCTCTTCCTCGCCACAAATCACTGGGTTATTTACACACTAATAACAGCATGCGCATTAAACTCACCATTATTTACCCAGCAAATTCTGGGCCATTTCTTCCTCGACCCTTTTTCATTTAGCCAATCAGGGTATCTCGCACCTCATCTGAAGCGTTTCTTTCTAGAACTATGATCAGTCACAGGCCAGCTGTGCCCACAGGGTTTCCAGGCACAGTAGCATCTTAGCAAAGGACTGTGAATTTTTCACAGGAAGGCCTGCAAGCTCTCTTGGAAGAAGTGGAAGACAGGACGGACAGATTCCTGCCAGGCAGCAAGCCATCCAGAAATGTCAACTTTGTTGTCTGAAGAGAGTGGCCCCAACAATCACTGCCAATGTCTTTTGCCATGCTGCCTTAATCAACTCACCGCCACATGCTACTGTTCCTCCCCCTTCTCCTCCATAAGGATGGCATGGAGAGGTATGCCCATGGGGAATACCATATCTTCTCTGAATATGTGGATGGGCCGGAGGAGTGTGGGGTGGGTCGGAAAATGTGTGGGGGGGGGGTGGTCAAGTGCAAGTCTCAGCGAGCAAAACAGATTGAGAAATGTCTGAAGCCAGAAATCAAAGCTCTCAAACTCCCAAACTCCCCTATTCTGCCTGCATTGAGTGACAGAGGAGCAGCTGCACCTGTTTTATATAGGCCGAACTTTCCAGCACAGTGCCACCAGGTGAGTGGCCCTCCTATATAAATGAGCCCTGCGGTGCTTAGGCAGAGGAGTCGTCGATACCAGCAAAATTATTGAGGAAACTCGCATGTTGCACATTAACAGCGCACAAGGGGCATAATGCTCTAAACACAAGTTTCCTCAATCATTTTCAGTCTAATTATGGCATAATAACGGCATAAGTGCTGAAGATAGTGAGGATGTTCAGGGCCAATATGTTTTTATGTTCGTCGTCGTTCCAATTTCAATCAATCGCTATCAAATTTATAAGTGAGACGTCACTTAATTTACCTGTAATGGATTTACACATTCTGAATGATTATATTTTGTCATGTCACCAATGTGACCAGTAGGAAATGGGAGTGAATTTGGAAGAATAAGTGTTTGCTCCAATACCTTTGAACAATCACTTAATGTGCATCCATTATATGCATTATTGTTGCTAAGCAAGTCTTGGCTGGATGGCATGAAAACAAAGAATTTGCCTTTTGTTGGATGAATTCTCTCAATTCATCACTGAGCATTTTCATTTCATGCAAGTGAGGATTCTGCATTTAATTCAAATAAAGAAAGCTGAACAATTTTCAGCTATTGTGGTATATTTGTTGAGCATACACAGTACGTGTTACTCACAGGATGGCAGGTACAGAACTAACACCCAATTCACTGCAATGAAGCAGAGACAATGGAAATTCCAGACAGAGACGGGGCGGAGCTCCGGCGCAATCCAGCAGCAGTTTGAGGCCGAACCCAGATCCTCCGGGTTTCTGCCTCGCGTAAGTACCCCCACGAACTGAGCACCGGGGTGGTGAGGAGGCAGTGTTGCTTCTTAAACCTGCCCCGTTACATCTTAGACGAAGTTAGAATCATAGGCCTAGAAATTCGGTGGCGCCCCAGACGGGGCGCCAAGCTCGCCTGGGCGCCGGAATTATCGCTGCGAATGGAGCTGTTGCGCCCGCCAGAAATTCAGTTTGAGCGCCCCAAGAGGGACGCGGGGCGCTGCTCGAGGCACCCCGTGTCCCTCTTGGGGCGCTGAAACTGAATATCGCAGCGCAACGTGCCGCAGCGCCACACGCTGCGGCACGGCGCACTGCGGTACTGCAGGCCTTCCTCCCCTTCTTAAGGGGGAGGGGCCTGCACCAGCACGATGACCGATCGCGAGTGCCGGCAAAAGAGCCCGGCACCGAGGAGAAGTGCCGGGCTCTCGGGACACAGCCGGCACTGCCCGGGGGGGGATCAGGAGACCGGGGACGGAGGTGCTGGCAGGCGGCCACCGAAAAAAATGGCCGCCCCGCACCTCCACCTTAATTTGCGCCACTACCGCCACAGGTAGGCCCCATGAACCGGGCGCGATTTGCGACCGGCGTTACAGAGGCGGGCGCGACCAAATATCGCAATCGGGGCGGTAGCGGGGCGCTGCGCACACCGATGACATCATCAGTGGCAGCGCAGCGCTACAGGCTAACGCTGCCATTAGCGCCCCGCTAAATATCGTGGGAGGCGTGGCCAGTGGCGCTAAAGCCACTGAGTGCCCTCTTTAGGCGCTAACTGGTGGCGCAGCCCATCGAATTTCTAGGCCATAGAATCTTACAGCACAGAAGGAGGTCACTCGGCTCGCTGTGCTCTTTGAAAGAGCTGTCCAATTTAGTTCCACACACCAGCTTTTTCTACATAACCCTGGAAATTAGTCCTCTTCAAGTACATGTCCAATTGCCTTTTGAAAGTTCCTATGGAATCTGATACCACCACCCTTTCAGGTATTGCATTCTAGATCTGAACAACCCTCCGTGAAGAAATTCCTCCTCATTTTCCCTCTAGTACTTTTGCCAATTATTTTAAATCTATGACCTCTAATTACCGACCCACTTGCCAGAGGAAACAGTTTCTACCTATTTGCTCTATCAAAACTCTTCATTATTTTGAAATCCTCTATTCGGTCTCCCCTTAACCTTCTCTGCTCTAAGGAAAACAATCCAAGCTTCTCCAATCTCTCCACATAACTGAAGTCCCTCATGGTTGGTATTATCCTGGTAAACCCCCTCTATACCCTCTTGAAGGCCTTGACATCCTTTCAAAAGTGTGTTGTCCAGAATTGTACACAATACTCCATCTGCGGTCTAACCAGTGATTTGTAAAAGGTTAGCATGAGTTCTTCCTCCAAAAATGCACCAGCTTACACGTAACTATATTGAAATTCATTTGCCAATTACACACCAATTCACATACAGTATGTATTTACTTAAATATTGGCGTCACCTCAGGCCTCATCATTCAGGGGCAGGGACTGTACCCTGTACCCCCCCCCCCGCTCCCCACCGTGTGTCCACAAATGGGCGTGGCCAAATTTCTAGACCATTCTGTCCAGCTCCGATTTTTATTCATTGGTGCATACAATTACATGGTATCACCTCCAGCCGAATCCTGTTGTTATTTCATCTAATTTTTTTTTTTAATCAGCTAGTGTATGGCAAACAACAGAACTACAAAATTTAATGGGTACATGAGAGATTAATTAATTGAGCCTGGCCACCATTTTAATTTATGTTACTGTTTTGGTCTTGTGACAGCGGCTTTCAGCTCATGGAATATTTAAAATCAAAATATTCATACCCAATAACCAACATAAATAATATCTAACAAAATCAATAAATATTTAAAAAAATATAACCAACATTCTGACTAGCATGTCATAGTATTGAAAAGGAAGTAGTAACAGGGCACTTAGAAAATCATAAAATGATTCAGCAGAGTCAGCGTGGTTTTATGAAAGGGAAATCGTGTTCAACAAATTTATTAGAGTTTTTTGAGGATGTAACTAATAGGGTAGATAATGGGGAGAAAGTGGATGTAGTATATTGGGATTTCCAAAAGGCATTCGATAAGATGCCATTTAACAGGTTGCTACGCAAGATAAGGGCTCATGGGGTTGGAGGTAATATAGTAGCATGGATAGAGGATTGGTTAATGGACAGAAAACAGAGAGTAGGGATAAAGGGGTCATTTTCCAGTTGGCAGGCTGTAACTAGTAGGGTGCCGCAACGATCAGTGCTTGGGCCTCAGCTATTTACAATCTATATTAATTACTTAGATGAAGGGATAGAGTGCAATGTATCCAAGTTTGTTGACAATAGAAAGCTAGGTGGGAAAGTAAGCTGTGAGGAGGACACAATGGGGGGCATTTTCTGGGGGGTCAGTGGATGCGTTTGGTGGCGGGTCGGCTGGGAATTTTTTTTTTGACAGCAGGTAGGGAATCTGTTGTCAACCCGCCTCCATGCTAGTCTCCCAGATGTCAGGTCTGTCATCGCTGAACAGGCCCGACAGCAAGCGGCAGGGGAGGCAATTTAGATTAGTAAGAGCTTGTTAACAGACACATAAAAACTATTTTAAGCTCAACTTTAGATTTTAAGGGGGAGAAATTCAGTTGGTTGCGCCACCCATTAGCGCCTTAAGAGGGCGATAAGTGGGGCGCGAGCCAGCTGGCGCCCGGGCGCGGCGAGACCTGCGCCTCTCGCGAAATTGAGCGGGCATTTAGTGGTGGCGCTAAACCGCAACGCCCACTCAGCTGCGCATGCAGATCCTGACGTCATTTCAGAGTGCAACGCCCTTGGGGTGCCCCGGACCGGAAATTCAGTGGCGCCCCCCTCCTTTCCGCCTGTCGCTCCCAACGACTGTTTGACTGGAACGGTTCCCAGTCGCTGTGGGGCTGGGGGGCTGCTATTTAAAGGGGGCTCTTCCTGGCTTCTTTGTGGTAGCCATTTTTGGACCACTCCTTCTGAGAGAGAGAGAGAGATTTGCAGAGAGACAAAGGGAGAGAGATTTCTGCATTGAGTCAGCGCTCGCTGAGGCACTTTTGGCTTCTGATCAGAACTTTGTAGTTGCTTTGCTTTTTCACTGGCATAACTTTGAGTGGCCACATACTATGGGGGCTGCAATGAGTGGGAACGTTGGGCTTCTCCATTACATTGAGAGGGCACAGAGACGCAGAGAGAGAGTGCCAATCATGGCCAGACGGAGGAGGGCCAACAGGCATCGGCACACGAGACCTTACCGTCCCAGGGTTTTCTGCCAACATACCTCAATATGTCTGAGGAGCAGTGTTTTTGGAGGCTGCGATTCAGCAAGGAGGTGGTCACTGAGCTCTGCAACCTGCTTCAGCCAGATCTGCAGCCTCAGCTGAGGAGCAGGATGTCTCTGTCGGTGGCAGTGAAGGTAACAGTGGCTCTCAACTTCTATGCCACCGGCTCCTTTCAATCCGCTACTGGGGACATTGCCAGTATCTCCCAGTTCATGGTGCATTGCTGCATCCGTCAAGTCATGATTGCCCTCTTTAAAAGGAGACTGTAATGATCAATAACATGTCATTCTATAGTGGACACTAGGTGGAGCCGTAGAGCTGTGTAGAGCTGTATATAGCTGTATGTATATAAGACTACACTACCCAGCTGTATGTATATTAAGACTACATTATGCATGAGGCACTAGGCTACCCACAAGGCAGCAGTCAAGATGGATGCCTCTACAGATACTGTACCTAGTCCACATGTGCTCAATAAAAGTGTCTAGCAAAAGCTAGCTGTGTTCATAATAAGAATGTCTATTTATTAATGAACATAAGATGGTACCAGGATGGTGAAGATCTGCTGAAAATTGTGAAAAGCGACATGGAGAATTTGAAGCCACCAGAGCGTTTGAAACTCACAGGAAATATCGACTACAATTGGCAGACTTTTAAACAACAATTCAAACTCTACATTGCAGCCATCGGATTCGGTACGAAGCCAGACGCAAGGAAGATAGCGTTGCTGCTTACGGTTGCAGGCCCACAGGCGATAGAGGTATTTAATACATTTGTATTTAATCCAGAGGAGAACAGAGAAAAATTAGAAGATGTGCTAAAAAATTTTTGATGCACATTGCTCTCCCAAAAAGAATGAGACCTATGAAAGATACATCTTCTGTTCTCAGACACAGCAGCAAAATGAGACTTTTGATAGCTTTATAACTGATCTGAAACTGAAAGCACAGACATGTAATTTCTCTGAGCTCAAAGCATCCATGATTCGTGGCCAGATTGTGTTTGGTATTCATGATAAAAAAGTCAGGGAACGTCTGTTGAGAGAAACCGAACTAAATTTGGAAAATGCGGTGAAAATATGCCAAGCCAGCGAGCTAGCTCGAAAGCATGCAAAGACTTTCAGTGAAATCAATAATGATGCGATTGTAATGAGTGATAATGCTGCTGTCGGTGCTGTGTCCTACAAGGGGAAGAAACGTGGGCAGAACAGAAATGAAAAGCAATCGGAGGATGACATTTTTAATTGTAAACGCTGTGGTTACAAACACCAGTTAAGACAATGCCCAGCGTTTGGAAAAATATGCACAAAGTGTAATGGAAAGAATCACTTTGCCAAACAATGCTTTTCAAAAGTAAAAACTAAGAAAGGGCAACGAGTTAATGCAATTGAGGACACTGATTTAAGTGAGACATTTTTTGTAGGAATGGTGTCATGTGACAATATCAAAAAGGATACAGAAAATGTGCAGCCCTCAGAAATGGACAATGCTGAACATAAAGTTAATGCAGTAAAAGAGGACAAATGGATGATCCCACTGCAGGTAAATGGAGCATTAGTTACCTTGAAACTAGACACTGGGGCAAAAGCAAACTTAATCAGTATGAGTGACATTAACAATATGAAAGAAAAGCCCAAAATAAAGAAAAAGTCAGTACTACTGAAGGACTATAATGGACAGAAAATAGATAGCTTAGGTGTATGCAGACTTAAAGTGACAGTCAAAGACAAAGTGCATCATCTCATGTTTTCTGTTGTGGCTGAAAGACTTGATTCACTACTGGGTGACAAAGCTTGTGAGGACTTAGAACTGGTCAAGAGAGTCTACCGTATAAACTATGCCATAAGCAGACCAGATGACTCGGTGGATTCTGTAGTGAATAATTTCCAGGATGTGTTCAAAGGATTTGGAGTTCTACCATTCGCTTACAAGATCCAGCTAAAGGAGGATGCTCAGCCAGTGGTACATGCTCCACGAAGAGTTCCAGCACCCCTGCGTGACCGGCTCAAGAATGAACTGGACAGAATTACCACACTAGGGGTCATCAGGAAAGCCGAAGAGCCAACAGACTGGGTTAACTCCATGGTATGTGTAAAGAAAAAGAACAATGATCTAAGAATATGCATGGATCCAAAGGACTTAAATGCAAACATAAAACGTGAACACTACCAGATTCCCAAGCGAGAAGAAATCACCAGTGAAATGTCAGGTGCCAGATACTTTACAAAGCGCGATGCCTCACAAGGATTTTGGCAACTAAAACTGGATGAAGAGAACACCAAATACTATACCTTCAACACGCCATTTGGCAGGTATTGTTTCCTCAGAATGCCTTTCGGGATAATATCTGCATCTGAAATCTTTCATAGAGCGATGGAACACATAATTGAAGGTCTGGAAGGAGTTCGGGTCTATGTGGATGACATCATCATCTGGGGCTCCACACTGAAAGAACACAATGAGAGACTGACTAAAGTGCTACAGAGCATACGCCGGAACGGACTGAAGCTCAACAAAGCCAAGTGTCAGTTTGGCGTCCAGGAAGTCACTTTCCTAGGAGATAATCTATCTGGTAAAGGAATAGAGCCAGATATGGAAAAAGTAAACGCCATACTCAAAATGCCCCGACCCACTGACAAAAAAGGAGTGCTACGCATCATGGGGATGATAAACTTAATTGGAAAGTTCATTCCCAACTTGTCAGCCAAGACAGCCTGTCTGCGAGACCTGCTACATAAAACAAATGAGTTCGCATGGACAGAAAGACATGAACAAGAGTGGATAAACCTCAAAACAGTGCTGACAACCACACCTGTACTCACCTTCTTTGACCCAACAAAAAGAATCAAAGTGTCAATGGATGCATCAAAAGATGGCCTAGGTGCGGTCTTGCTACAAGCAGAGGGTGAAGATTGGAAGCCTGTTGCCTATGCCTCCAGGTCTATGACTGATACTGAGTGTCGATACGCCCAGATTGAAAAGGAATGTCTAGGCTTGGTAGTTGGACTAGAAAAGTTTCATGGCTACATATATGGACTTCCCACCTTCACAGTTGAGACAGACCACAGCCCACTGGTTGCCATCATAAAAAAAAACCTGAATGAGATGTCTCCAAGGATTCAACGACTCATGATGAAGCTGCAAAGATATGACTTTGAACTGATCTACACACCAGGCAAATACATAGACCTAGAAATTGGGTTGGGGCGCCAAAGTGGCGCAAAAGTCGCCTGAGCGCAGGATTTAGCGCAGCGATCGGAGTGATACCGATCGCCAGCAATTCAGTTTCAGTGCCCCTCGAGGGACACGGGGCAAGGCTCGAGGCGCTCCGCGTCCCTCTTAGGGCGCTGAAACTGATTATCGCAGCGCAACGTGCCGCAGCGCCACATGCTGCGGCACGGCACGCTGCGGTACTGCAGGCCTTCCTCCCACTGTTAAGGGGGAGGTGCCTGTAACAGCGCGATCCCCGCTCACGAGTGCCGGCAAATGAGCCCGGCACCAAGGGGAAGTGCCGGGCTCTCGGGAAACAGCCGGCAATGCCGCAGGGGGGGGGGGTTAGGAGGCCGGGGACGGAGGTGCTGGCAGGCGGCCGCCAAAAAAGCAGCTGCCCCGCACCTCCACCTTAACTTGCGCCGCTGCCGGCACAGTAAGGCCCTGTGAACCGGGCGCGGGTAGCGAGCGGCGCAACTGCGGCATTCGCTACCAAATATCGCGAACGGGCCATGAATGGGGCGCTGCGCACACCGATGATGTCATCGGTGGCGGCGCAGCGCAAATGCCTAACGCCATCATTAGTGCCCCTACTGAATATCGCCGGAGATGCAGCCAGTGGCGCTACAGCCACTGACTGCCTCTTTAGGCACTAACAGGTGGCGCTACTCACCCAATTTCTCCCCCATAGTGTTAGCAGATGCACTATCCCGAGCACCCACAATGAGTCATGTGAGCTCTACTGAAGAAGACGTGGATGTTCATGTGAGTGTGGTCACTGCTGCGCTGCCCATGTCAGACACAAAATCAAAGCAAATAGCAGAAGAAACAGTAAAAGATACAGTATTACAAACAGTAATAGAGAACATTCATCATGGTTGGCCAAAAGGTTCCTGTCCAAAATATTTTCACATAAGGTCAGAATTGAGTGTCGCAAGTGGACTATTACTAAAACAGAACAGAATAGTTATTCCACAGGCTCTACGTCAAGACATGCTCAAAAGGATTCATGAGGGATGCCTCGGAATTGAAAAATGCAAAAGGAGGGCAAGAGACACTGTTTATTGGCCTGGCATAAATAAGGACATTGAGAACATGATAGGCAAATGTGAGACATGTCAGAAACACCAAAACAAACAAGCAAAGGAACCAATGATAATAGCTGACATACCAACAGCACCATGGCAAAAGGTTGGTATGGACCTTTTTCATTTAAATGGTAAAGACTATCTAATAGTGATTGACTACTATTCTAACTATCCTGAGATGGCGCTGCTCTCAAGCACCACAGCAAGCAGTGTCATAATGCATGTGAAATCCATCTTCGCCAGACATGGAATTCCCAGGATTGCCGTTAGCGACAATGGTCCGTGCTTCAACTGTAAGGAGTGGCAACAGTTTGCAGCACATTATGACTTTCAGCACATCACATCCAGTCCTTTGTATGCTCAGTCAAATGGTAAGGCAGAGAAAGGTGTTCAAGTTCTCAAGCAGCTACTGAAGAAAGCAACAGAAAGCAAGTCTGATCCTTATCTCGCCCTGCTGAGCCACCGAGCCTCACCTTTAGACTGTGGTTCTTCACCTGCTGAACTACTAATGGGTCGCAAGTTGTGCACCACGCTACCCTGCTGTGCAAAAGAACAGCAAAGTGAGGAACTGAGACAGAGACTTCAACTGTTAAAGCTGAAACAGAAATCATACTATGACAAGTCATCCAAAACTCTAAAACCATTGACAAGGGATGATGTTGTCAGGATTAAGGATCCAGATGCATGGAACAGGAAAGCTGCAGTTCTTGAGGAAGTAGGACCGAGGTCATACACTGTTAGAACTGAGGAAGGACAGATTCTCAGGAGGAACCGCCGTTCCCTCCTAAAAACACAAGAGACTATTCAAGACCAGATTGATGACAATGCCGCAACTGCATCTTGTCATTCACCGCCAGAACAATCTCATGAAGACACATCAGACTTACCCGTGTTGAGAAGATCCACACGTGAAGTAAAAAACCCTAATAGACTTAGGCCTAGAAATTCATTGTAGCCACTTTTGGGGCGGTAAAGTCAGGCGGCCGCTAAAGTTTGCGCCCGGCGCAAAATCGAGGCCACTTCTCCGATATTCATTAGCTTCGCCCTAAGAGTTTGCTCGAGCGCTAAAACTGGCGCTGCACGCCTCTCTTTAGGCACTAAGCCGGAGGTGCTGAGAGAGAGCGCCGAGGCCGGGCGCAGCGCAGGTGCGGCCATCTCGTGATTGACAGCAGACACCCTGGCGCCGGCCAGCTCTTAAGGGGGAAGGGTCGGCTTGGTCTGCTGCCACGCCCTGGATAGTGGAGCCCTCCAGCTAGGCCTGAACACTGCTGCTGGACCCAAATAGCACCTGAAGCCATGCAGAAGGCCCGTGAATGAGCGCAGCGCTTCTCAGAGCTTGATCTGAGTGTGCTGGTTGGTGCTGTGGAGAAGAGGCGCCATATTTTGTACCCGGACAATGGCAGGAAGGTGCCGGGCCGCGTCTACCGGAGAGCCTGGAGGCATGTCGCCAGCAAGGTGTCAGCCAACAGCGAGGTCCCCAGGAGCGGTGTCCAATGCCGCAAAAAGTTTAATGACCTCACTCGGATTGTCAGGGTGAGTACCCTTTCCAGTGTCCTCCTCATCCTTGCATGTGCACCTCACATTATGGGCAAAGGCACCTGAAAGC
This sequence comes from Somniosus microcephalus, assembly GCF_052327205.1. NCBI lineage: Eukaryota > Metazoa > Chordata > Chondrichthyes > Squaliformes > Somniosidae > Somniosus > Somniosus microcephalus. The sequence continues at coordinate 77,122,887 of NC_140998.1, read as the reverse complement.
CCTAATGGCCAGCCCTCATGCAGCAGCTATGGGACAGGCATGAACATCAATTGCACATTCTGCACTTAATACACTGGCCAGGCTATTCCACCATGGGAGGCAGTGCACACAAGATCAGGGCGACACACTGGCCAGGCTATTCCACCATGGGAGGCAGTGCACACAAGATCAGGGCTACACACTGTACTTAGAGGCCATCCTTTCTCTTGCAGGCCAAGCTGGCCAATAATAAGAAGAGCCGGACTGCGACCGGGGGAGGCCGACCCCAGATCCAGCCGCTCACCGAGCTGCAACATCGCGTGGAGCGCATCATGGGTGGCCGGGTGATTGGCCCCGTTGCATGTGGAGATGCCGACCCTGTTCTGGGCACCAATGGTAAGGACATCACCTTTTGGACCTCTCTCGTCCCACTTGCGCATCAGATCTACATCCTTTGCCACTGTCCGACTAATGCGCTGGATGCCACCACTCATGCATCCCTCGCTGACGCCCTCTCCTCACTCTAAAGCTGCTCTTGTGCCTTCCTGCTTTCAGATGGTGAGGAGGAGGTCCCTGAACTTGCCAGTGACAGCCCCTCAGAAGAGGAGGAGGAGGAGGAGCAAGAGGAAGGCGGCCCATCAGGGGAACCCTCAGCCGCGGCAACCCATGCCAATGTAGGGGACACGTCTTCCCTGGAGGGGAGCGTGGCGGAAGTGTCGGAGGGGAGGGGAGCTCATGGGACCTGCGGCCTGCAGAAACGCGGGAGGGGGGTGGAAGCTCAGCGGCCTTCTCCCCAGAGGGGGGAAGAGTCGGAGGGGAGTCCAATTGCTGGGCCCAGCGGCATCCAGCAACGCAGGAAGGGTCGGCCAGCTTGGCGGCCTTCTCCCCAGAGGGAGAGTCCGGCCTCCAGTCCGGAGATGGCCTTCGCCGAGGAGATGGAACGCCTTGAGGACTTGTCCGCGGACTCGGAGCGCCGGCACACGGAGCTCATGGGGGTAGTGGCACGATTGCCTGAGACCATCGAGTCCCTCTCTCGGAGTGTGACCGACGTCGGGGCCTCACAGGCCATCAGTTTGGCGGAATTCGGGGCAGAGCAGGCAGCGAGTCGGGCGGCATTCGGGACAGATCAGGCAGCGAGTCGGGCGGCATTCGGGGCAGCTCAGGCAGCGAGTGGGCAGCTGATCAGTGGTGCCGTGCAGTCACTGGGTGCTCTGATGAGGTCACTGAACAGGGCAACATGGGCACTCACTGCTGCCACACTCGCTGTGTCAGCCAGGCATCGCCAGGGCACCCGGCGCGCTGCAGCAGCACAGCGGTCTGTCCCCCGGCAGATTGGTGCGCATGCTGCAGTGCTGGCCCGGGCGAGTGCCAGTGTCTCAGGTGACCAGCGAGCGCCTGCCATCCGCCAGCTTGCCCCCATTCCTCCAGCCGCCACTGCCACTCCCCCAGTGGAGCTGCCAGGAGCTGCTGCAGTGACTGATGCTGGCCAGCCACAGCTGCAGCATTCAGCAGCCGCCCGCTCGACGGCCAGACCTCGACTAGGCCGACCCCCAAGGGCATCTGCTGTCACAACATGTGCCCCTCAGGAGCCTGCCCCCAGCCTTGCAGCAGCCAATGGCCTTACTTTGAGGAGGAGCAGCAGGGCGGGCAGGGGCCACACAAAGATGGCCAAGGCATCGCCCTAGCGGGCCAAAAAGTCGAATGTGTGGCCAGTTGTGTTTGTTTTTTGAGGCCGAGAATTGGATGTTTGTTTTTTGAGGCCGAGAATTGGATGTTTGTTTTTTGAAGGCCGAGAATTGGATGTTTGTTTTTTGAAGGCCGAGGATGTGATGTTTGTTTTTTACGAAGGCCGAGGATGACGGCCATTTTAGTTGCACTGTTTTGTTAATCCTCTCCAGGTTGTCGGAGCGAGTAATGTGTTTGAGTGTTTTTTGGGGGTTTCGTCTGTTTTTGGTTTTCATGTGGGAAGGGCCCTGAGTTTGTACAATAAAGCATTTTATTTATTAACATTGTCCATGTTTGATCTTTGAAGTGTTTGTTGCCTTAACCGGCTGAGGGCTTGCGGAGCGGCTGCAATCATGTTCTTTCATTGGCACAAGCCATTCCCTGACAGGGGGCCTAGAAGTGACGTTCAATAAGCCGCCGACGGGCGGCCCTTGGACCTTCTACCTCCCTCCTGGGCTGGTACTCCTCGTCCTCCTCCTCCTCATGCTCCTCCTGCTCCTCCTCCTGAGGTGGTGGTCCAACGTGAGGTGGCAGTGCCTGAGTCCTGCGGATAGCCAGGTTGTGCAGCATGCAGCAAACGACGACGAATTGGGAGACTCGCTCCTGCGAATACTGGAGGGCTCCCCCGGAGCGATCGAGACAGCGGAACCGTTGCTTGAGGACGCAGATTGTTTGTTCTATGATGTTCCTAGTCGCTTGATGGCTCTCGTTGTATGCCTCTTCAGCAGGGGTCGTGGGCGCGCGGAGCGGGGTCATGAGCCAGGTACACAAAGGATAGCCTTTGTCTCCGATAAGCCATCCTCTTGGGTGAGGCTGTGCCTGGAACATGTCAGCCACAGTTGTCTGTCGCAGGATAAAGGCATCGTGGCTGCTGCCTGGAAAGCGGGCATTGACAGCTAGGATGCGCTGCCTGTGGTCACACACCAGCTGTACGTTGAGGGAATGGTAGCCCTTCCGGTTGCGGTAATCCTCGGCATGCTCCAGAGGTACCCGCAAAGCCACATGCGTGCAGTCAATGGCGCCCTGCACCATGGGGAAGCCCGCTATTCTTGCAAATCCCACTGCATGCTGCTGCTGCTTGTCCAGGGTCATGGGGAAGGAGATGAATTGATGTCTCCTTCTGAAAAGGGCATCGGTCACCTGGCAGATGCAGCAATGCACGGCGAACTGGGAGATGTTAGCGATGTCCCCAGCAGCGGATTGGAAGGAGCCGGTGGCATAGAAGTTGAGAGCCACCGTCACCTTCACTGCCACCGACAGAGACGTCCTGCGCATCAGCTGTGGCTGCAGATCTCTGTGAAGCAGCTGGCAGATGTCTGCAACCACCTCCCTTCTGAATCGCAGCCTCCTAACACATTTCGCGGCAGACATGGTCAGATAGGAGGACTGCTGGCAGTATACCCTGGGTGGGTAAGGCCTCAGTTGGTGACGCCTGTTGCCCCCTCTGCGTCTAGCCAGGGCTGCCACTCTCTCACGGCGTCTGTAAGCCCTTCTGGCATAAGGCTGAAAGTCAGCGTTGGCACCCAATGCAGCCCCCATTATATGCTGGCAAACACTGAGCTCTCAATGAAGGCAAAGATAATTGCTAAGCTCTGGCCTGAGCCAAAAATACCTGTCCTAGTGTTGGTCCAAACCAGTATGCTCTCCTCCTTGGTCTCTCTCCAAAAAACCGTTGCACAAGAGTGAATGTTGCAAAATGGCTGGCCTTTATAGTGCAGGGTAAGTGCCCTTTAATTAGCGCTCCCCGCGGCCCGCCTCGGCTGTGTACCGTTCCACTTCACAGTCGTTAGGGCCGCCTGGCGCACAATGGGCCGGCGCGAGTGAAGTTCCGGTTCGGGGCGCACAAAGGGCGTTGCACTAGGAAATGACGTCATGATCTGCACGCGCAGCAGGGCGCGCGCTAAGACTTTGCGCCGGCGCTAAATGTGTACTGAAGTTGGGGCGAGGCGCAGATCGCGCTGCGCCCGGGCGCTAAGCGCCTAGCGCTCAAGATCTACTCCTCCTAAGGCGCTAACGGCTGGCGCGCCCAACTGAATTTCTAGGCCTTAATCTTTGAGTACAATGTAAAGCTTTGAAAATGTGTTGACTGTTTTGAAAATGTTTATGTTTATAGAGCACTAACAAAACTGTTACTGATATTATCTTTATTGTTTTCTTGAAAGTTGATTGATATTGATTTTGTTAAACCTCAAAGAAAGGGGGATGTGATGATCAATAACATGTCATTCTATAGTGGACACTAGGTGGAGCCGTAGAGCTGTGTAGAGCTGTATATAGCTGTATGTATATAAGACTACACTACCCAGCTGTATGTATATTAAGACTACATTACCCATGAGGCATTAGGCTACCCACAAGGCAGCAGTCAAGATGGATGCCTCTACAGATACTGTACCTAGTCCACACGTGCTCAATAAAAGTGTCTAGCAAAAGCTAGCTGTGTTCATAATAAGAATGTCTATTTATTAATGAACATAAGAGAGACGTCAGTACATCTCCTTCCCCATGACCCCGGACAAGCAGCAAGAGCGCGCAATGGGCTTTGCAAGAATAGTGGGCTTCCCCATGGTCCAGGGCACCATTGACTGCATGCATGTGGCTTTGTGGGCGCCGCAAGAGAATGCCGAGGATTACCGCAACCGGAAGGGATTCCATTCGTTGAATGTCCAGTTGGTCTGTTACCACAGACAGCTGATAGTCGCTGTCAATGCCCGCTTTCCAGGCAGCAGCCACGATGCCTTCATCCTGCGCCAGACTTCTGTGGCAGACCTTTTCGAGGCCCCGGCTCACCCAGGAGGTTGGCTTCTCGGGGACAAGGGCTATCCTCTGTGCATCTGGCTGATGACCCCGCTCCGTGCGCCCAGCACCCCTGCTGAAGAATGATACAATGAGAGCCATCAAGCTACCAGGAACATCGTTGAGCACACAATCGGCGTGCTCAAGCAACGGTTCCGCTGTCTGGACCATTCCGGAGGAGCCCTTCAGTACTCACCTGAGCGAGTCTCCCATTTTGTTGTTGTGTGCTGCATAACCTGGCAATCCTCAGGACTCAGCCACTGCCAGCAGACATTGGAGCACCAGCAGAAGAGGAGGAGCAGCCCCAAGACAGGAGGGAGGCACAAAGTGCAAGGGCTGTCCGTCAGTGGCTTATAGCAAGTCACTTCTAGGCCCCCTCTGAGGGAATGGCTTCTGCCATTCAAAGAACATGAATGGAACCGTGCCGCAACCCCTAAGCCGGTCAAGACAACAAATAGTTCAAAGAGCAAACATGCACATTCTGAATAAAGACACTTCTTTATTTAACAAACTATGTGCCCTTCCCGCATGACAAAGTAACAGAGAGAAACCCCCAAAAAAACAGTCAGTCACATTACTGGCTCTCACAACCTGGAGACAATGACCAAAACAGTAACAAAAATACGACCACGATCCTTGGCCTTCAATAAAACAATTAACAACATTTGCCACACCTCCTACTTTTTGCCCTTCGAGGGTGATCTGCTTCGCTTGCGAGATTGTCCCCTTCCCACCCTGCAGCTTCTCCGCAATGGGACCCCAGTGACTGCAGCAAGGCTGGGGGGCGGCTGCTGAGTGTCAGAAACTGAGACTGCAGATGCCCTTGAGGGACGGCCTGGACCAGCTCTGGGCCTGAAGGGCCCGGCTGCTGACTGCTCCAACTCTGCATGGGCGGCACCAGTCTGTCCTACAGGTGGTGGCAGCTGCAGTGGAGAAGTGACAGTGCTGGCAGCAGGAATGCTGTCATCATGAGACAGGACAGCAACTCCCTGTTCGGCCGACACACTGGCACTCCCATGGGGCAGCACTGCAGCATGCGGAGCAATCTGCTGAAGCACAGATTGCTGGCCTGCTGCGGCGCGATGAGGGCCCCGGTGAATCCTGCCCAATCCAGCGAGGGTGGCAGCAGTCAGTGCTCGTGTGTCCTTAATCTGTGTCTGCATGAGACCAGCCACTGACTGCATTGCAGCACTAAGCAATTGCGTGGCAGCCGTCTGTGCTGCGCCGAAGTCCTGGAGACTCCTTGCCTGTGCTGTGCCGAAGTCCTGGAGACTCCTTGCCTGTGCTGCGCCAAAGTCCTGGACACTCCTTGCCAGTGACTCAATGGATTCGGGCATCCTTGCCACTGCAGCCATGAGCTCAGTGTGCCTGTGCGCCGCCTGGGCGCTCATTTCAGCGAGGAGCCGCACCTTTTCTGTGCTCACTGTAGCAGGACTCGAGGCCAGACTCTCCCTCTGGGGAGAAGGCCGCGTTGCTGCAGCCCGCTGGGTCCTGGAGCTTCATCCTCATCAGGCCATTCCCCCCCGCTCTTCTCCAGGGAAGACGAGTCCACATTATGGCCATGGGCTGCCTCGGCTGAGGGTGGCACTGATGGTCCAGCTTCCTCCTCATCGTCGCCTTCAGAATCACTCACCGTGGCAGCTTGAGGGCCCGCCTCCTCACCTGGCGAATCAGCATCTGAAAGCAGGAAGGTACAAGAGTGGCTTTAGCGTGAGGACAGGGTGGTAGCAAGGGAGGCATGAGTGCTGCAATGTACTGATTTGGCTCGAAGGTGGCAAAGGATGCTGGTGTGAGGAACAAGTGGAAGGAGAGAGGTCAAAAAGGTGATGACCTTACCATTGCTGTCCATAACGGGGTCGGCATCTCCAGTGGCGACGGGGCCAATCATCCGGCCTGCCATAATCCGCTGGACTCGCTGCTCCAGATCGGTCAGGGCTTGAAGGTGAGGCCGGCCTCCCCCGGTCCGTTGCTGCTGCCTACTGTTATGCGCTAGCTTGCCCTGCAAGAGAAAAGACGGGCTCTGAGTACAGTGTGCAGCCCTGATCTTGGCTGCAATGCCTCCCATGGTGGAATAGCCCTTACAGTGTGTAGCCCTGATCTTGGCTGCAATGCCTCCCATGGTGGAATAGCCCTTACAGTGTGCAGCCCTGATCTTGGCTGCAATGCCTCCCATGGTCGAATAGCCCTTACAGTGTGTAAAGTGCTGAAAGTGCATGTGAGTTTCCTGAAAGGGCCATAGGTGCTGGATGAGGGCTAGGCATTGGGGCTTTCAGGACCCTTTGGCCATAAAGTGAGGTCGACATGCAGGGATGAAGAGGATTCTGAAAAGGGTACTCACCCTGATGACCCGAGTGAGGTCGTTGAACTTCTTCCTGCATTGCACAGGGGTCCTAGGCACCATGCTGCTGGAGGTCACTCTGTGAGCCACCTCCCTCCAAGCTTTTCGATATTCGCTAGGCAGCAGCCTCCTGCCACTGTTCGGGTACAGGAGAGATCGCCTGTGCTCCATCGCGCCAACCAGAACCTCCAAGGCCCCCTCGCTGAACCACTGCGCTCGCTCCCTGGCCCTCTCCATGGTCCTTGGCTTAAGGATGTGGCAACAGGTCTGTCCAGGCCGAGATTCAGCGCTCCGAAGCGCAGGGTGTGGCTGCAAGTCTAGATCGACCCTCCCCTTTAAGAGCTGACCGGCGCCAGCGTGTCTGTGCCCAATCGCTAAGTGGCTGCACCTGCGCTGCGCCCGCCCTCGGTGATAGCGCCTCGCTCCTCCGGCTTAGCACCTTAAGACAGTCGTGCAGTGCCTGTTTTAGTGCTCCAAGCACCTCCTGGGGCGAAGCAGGCCAATTTACCAATAGGTGGCGATAATTTGCGCCGGGTGCAAAATTTCGCACCCGCCCGATACTTACGCCCCAAACGCGGCAATACTGAATTTCTCCCCCTAAGACTTTGCCAACGGCTTCCCCGCTGCTCGTGGACCAGGTCAGGTAAGGAGGTCAGGCATTGTGTCAGCATGGGATGATTTCTTAACTTGACAGCTGCAAATGGTCTATAAAAGCTCCCATTTCATAGCTGTTCACTTTCCAAGGATAGAAGCTGTTGCTTACTCCATTTGGAAGACAGATTGAGCTTTATGCAGGTTGCAAGTGTTTGGAGCAAACTTGCTATCCAGTGTCACCTCATTGGAACACCCTCTCACACCATTGACATATCGCTTATGTCATCTCAACCTCACCTGCCATCTATTACATTAGCATCGGTGCCCTCGAAAATATCTCACCTTGGTCCTCAGAATCCCACCATGATCAGTCCCAACACCAGCAGCACCAGCAGCACCAACCACAACACCAACCTTCTCTGCAATGAACTGATGCTACACAGGACAGAGGGCACCAGCACCCGGGCACATTGTTGCCCGGGAGGCCAGGGATGGCCTCACCATGGCCAGATTTACTTCACTTGATACTGCCACATGATGCTTCAGGTTGGCACCACCCCACACCAACACCATAAAGCATCCCTACAGTGCCCAAGCTATTCCTTTCACACTCATCACCATTGTGGGGGTACCATTATATCTCACTATTCACTGCAACTCAATTAGCCACTTCCAAAGGTGCACACAAATTTGTCCAAGAACGCAAAGTGTTGAAAATAAAGATTTCAATGTTTGACAGCACATTAACAGAAATTTCACATGGACATTGACTAAAACACCTACCCTTGTGTGTTGTTAGTTGGTATGATTACACTAGGATGAGGGTGAGTGTGAGGGGTGGCTAGTGAGATGGGGAAGTGATAATGTAGATAGAGAGGGGTGGGTGGAGGTGCAAGGTAAGTTGGTGTGAGTAAGAATGTGCAGGAGTAGAGTAGGGAAGGCAGAGTGATGAGTGGAACAGCAGGATGGGGCTGAGTGTGGCTTGGCAGTAACGTTTCGTGATCTACTGAGATAATTGAAAGGTTTGCGCCATTGCAGCCTGGTCCTCCTAATGACATCTCTGCTTGTGTCCTCCTGTGCAGTGTGCAACCAGGCTGTGTTGATCTCCAGGGTGGTCTCTTCCACCCATGGGAAGGGAAGAAAACCTCCCTGCGTGCTGTGACTCTCTCCATAAGCATACGGAGGGAGTCATGGGAGAGCCTGGTGCAGCCATGCACCTCTGTGCAGTGCTTGTCAGTGTTTGCAGCACCTCAAATCTGTAGAAAACTGAGAGCGCAACTGTCAAAATCAATTTGCGCATGGTCCCTTTAAGGAAACCGGCTGATGACACGTCATCAGACCCGCTTCCTTCAATTGGCCGGCAAACGCACTGGGCGGGCTTAACAAGCCCAATCAGCGTAAAATCATTTCACAGAGCGGGCTGGAGCCAGCAGCAGACCCGCCTCGGTCAGCGAAATCACGGCCAAAGAGTCTGCAAAGGGATATAGACAGGTTAAGTGAGGGGGCAGTAAGGTGGCAGATGGAGTGTAATGTGAGGAAATGTGAGGTTATTCACTTTGGTAGGAAGAACAGAAAAACGGAATAATTTTTTAAATAGTGAGAAACTATTAAATGTTGGTGTTCAGAGAGATTTGGGTGTCCTCATACAGGAAACACAGAAAGCTAGCATGCAGGTACAGCAAGCAATTAGGAAGGCACATGGCATGTTGGCCTTTATTGCAAGGTGGTTGGAGTACAAGAGTAAGGAAATCTTACTACAATTGCACAGGGCTTTGATGAGACCACACCTGGAGTACTGTGAACAGTTCTGGCTCCTTATCTGAGAAAGAACATACATGCCTTAGAGGTGGTGCAACGAAGGTTCACTAGATTGATTCCTGGGATGAGAGGGTTGTCCTATGATGTGAGATTGAATAGATTGGGCCTATACTCTGGAGTTTAGAAGAATGAGAGGAGATCTCATTGAAACATACAATATTCTGAAGGGGATTGACAGGATAGATGCTGAGAGGTTGTTTCCCCTGGCTGGAGAAGCTAGAACTAGGGGGCATAGTCTCAGGATAAGGGGTAGGCCAGTTAAGACTGAGCTGAGGAGGAATTTCTTCACTCAGAGGGTTGTGAATCTTTAGAATTCTCTGCCCCAGAGGGCTGTGAATGCTGAGTCTTTGATTATATTCGAGGCTGAGAGAGATAGATTTTTGGACTCTAGGGGAATCAAGGGATATGGAGATTGGGCGGGAAAGTGGAGTTGAGGTCGAAGATCAGTCATGATCTTATTGAATGGCGGAGCAGGCTCGAAGGGCCGTATGGCCTATTCCTGCTCCTAATTCTTATGTTCTTATGTTCTTATCAGGACGTGAAGCTCTAGCCAACTTTGTTTCGCTTCACCAAAACTAATTTTCTGACCATCAGTCGGGCCTGGCTGTAACTTTTCTGCTTTGAAACTCCCTGCACTGAAGCGAGCTGAGAAAGCTGCTTTGATAACCCAGTTAATTGAAACACTAAGTAGCTGAGCCATACAGACTAGGAAGGTGACAGGTTTAATCCTCTGTTTGTACTAAGATAGCTCATCACAGCCAAAGATTGCTGAGGCTGCTATTGTTGGCACCAGAGCCCGGGGTTAGGGAAGGGAAAATTAGGTAAGGTTCCTGCTCCTGATCATTATTCCTCCCCACCCTTCCTCAGCTGCTGGTCTAAGTTATCCCTGTTTTAAAGATGCATAAGTTAGATGGGTGGATCCTAAGATGGAAATGTTGGAATTTGGCACTGACGACGTCATCCTGGCCTAATCCCATTATTTGCATGGCTGCACCTTAGCTAGGGCAGGCGCATCTTACACCCTCCCTCACTTCCAGTGGAATTTAGGGCAGAGCCTTAAGGTGGCATAAAGCAGTGGATCCTCTCTTACCCTACCCCCACCCCACCGCCCCATCCCCCAATAGATGTGCTAGGTTTACACTGTAGCAAACCACCTGAATTTCAGGGTGTATTTCAGTATTCAGAGACGACATTGCCACAATCTGCAAAGATTTAAGGACACAATAGAAAAGTGCACCCTTCTTGGAATGTACAAGATGTTACTTTTGATGTTCTTGACAATGTCTAATTAGAAGCAGCCAGACAAATTGGAAAGGGTGAAGAATATCTGATTCAGTACAACCGCCTACCAATGTATTTGTGTCTCTCTGAGTACTCCAACAGATGATGCGTGGGGCAGTGTAATGCCTCTCGTTGACCTTTCAACCACTGAAGGCAGTTGACAGATCAAAACTGCAACCAACAGGGTTCCCAGATTTCATCTGGAACAGCCGCATTCATGTTCTGCCCACCATTCAAGTTCTGTTATGCCATCAATCGTGCCATTATTGAATGCCTTACCACTCCGATGTCTGATGACTAACATCTGTAAAAACTATAACCATTCAACACAACAGTCATAGAGTCATAGGGGGCTAAATTCGGTTGATTTGCGCATCCCGTTAGTGCCCTAAGAGGCAAATCAACTAGCGCCCGGGCGCGGAGCTGCTGACGCCTCCCGCAAAATTCAGCGGGAGGTTAGTGGCGGTGCTAACCGTTAGCACCGCCCCGCTCACGCCCTGGCTATAATCTTGGGTGGCGCCCCCCGGCTTACTGCCGGACGCTATGTCCGATGGGGTCAGGAGGGCCTACCTGTGGCCGAAGCGGCGCTAGTTAAAGGGGAGGTGGCGGGTGGCCATTTTTGTTGCTGGCTGCCTGCCAGCACCTGTCCCCGTTGCTGTCCCCGGCCCCTGTGAAGCCGCCCTGAGGGGTGCCGGCTGCTCTCCGTGAGCCCGGCACTCCTCGAGTGCTGGGTTCGTTTGCCGGCACTCCCAATCCCTGGTGGCCCAGCTGGGCGCCAGGACGTGCTGTGCCAGGACCCTCCCCTTTAATAAGGGGAGGAAGGCCTTCAGTACCGCGGCGCGATGTGCTGCACCGCCATAGCGCCGCGGTTTTGGCTTGCAGCACCCCAAGAGGGACGCGGGGCACTTCCAGTAGCGCCTCTCCTCCCTCTTGGGGCACTACCTGGGAGAATCTGCCGCAGGGGTGCTAACTTTTTTGGGGTGCTAAAATTAGCGCCCCGGCGAAGGTAGCTGGGCGCTACCCAACTTTTACCCCATAGAGTCAGAAGGAGGCCATTCGGCCCATCGAGTCTGTGCCAGCTCTCTGTAGAGCAATCCAGTCAGTCCCATTCCCCCGCTCTATCCCCGTAGCCCTGCAAGTTTATTTCCCTCAAGTGCCTACCCAGTCTCCCCTTGAAAACATTGAGTGTCTCCGCTTCCACCACTTCCGTCGGCAGCAAATTCCAGGTCATCACCACTCGTTGCGTAAAAAGTTTTCCTCACGTTCCCCCCTGTATCGCTTGCCCAAAACCCAAATTTGTGTCCTCTAGTCCTTGTACCATCAACTAGTGGGAACAGCCATTCCCCGTCTAGCCTATCCAAACCCGTCATAATCTTAGACACATCTATCAAATCACCCCTCAACCTCCTTTGCTCTAATGAAAACAAATCCAACTTCTCCAACCTGTCCTTGTAGCTAAGATCCCCCATCCCCGGAACCATTCTGGTAAATCTCCTCTGCACCCTCTCAAGCCCCTTCACATCCTTCCTAAAGTGTGGTGACCAGAACTGGACGTAATACTCCAGTTGTGGCCTAACCAGCGCTTTATAAAGGTTCAGCATAATTTCACTGCTTTTGTACTCAATACTTCTATTTATGAAACCCAAGATCCCATATGCTTTGCTAACCATTCTCTCAATATGTCCTGCCACCTTCAGGGACCTATGCACATTAACTCCAGGTCCCTCTGTCCCTGCACACTCTTTAAAACTGTGCCATTAAGTGTATATTGCCTCTCCCTGTTCCTTCTGCCAAAGTGCATCACCTCACACTTCTCTATTAAATTCCATCTACCACTTGTCTTTTCATTACATACTTACAGAGGGAGTACAAGCATTCTCAAGTCTTTTAATATTGACTATATTTTGGCTTTGGTGGATGAGATTATATTAAAAAAGAAATGTGGTAATGCATTTATTACAGCTACAGATAGGTATAGATATTCTTTAGAAAAGGCATAAAGAATGATCATCCAGTCTTGAAAGATAAGCACAACAATTATTTATTGATCTAACTTCTGCTCTATGTTTTTTTTGGAAACTATATTTAAAAGTTATATGTAGCTTAAAGTTTCGTCATGTTCTCCTTCTGTCACAAGAGGGAGGTAGCATCATTCTCAGATAACGTGCACTACAAACTAAACATTCAGCTTTGCAGACTAGGAGAGAGCTGCCATTAGCTGAATTAGAACTGCATATTATGATAAAACTTTTCTGCAAATAAACGAGCTGTCAAACTTATTCAAAAAGACAGATTTGATATTTTTGCCAATATTTTTCAGTATATTTGCTATGGATAAATATAGTGACTTCGGAAAGCAAAAGAAATATAATAATACTTTACAGTATTGAACAAACTAACTGCTAAAATCCAATGAAATAGTCCACACATTTTTAATGAATACCTCCAGCTGTAGGGATTGGATGATGCAGTGGGTTAGACATTGGCCTTTCACCTCTGGGACCTGAGTTTTAATCCAGCCCATGAGATGAAATTCTCCTATGTCTTTCGACTGTAAGGGATCAATGTGAATAAGTTTGGATGGTCTCAATTCAGTTTCTATTGAGCATAGGCCCACAAAACTGGCACCTATCTTATCCGGCGATAGGATGTTGTGTTTGGAATATGGAAGAATGTCACACTTGTAGCGTTAGATACTGAGGCTGATAATGCACTGGCCAAGTCTATGAAGCTCTTAGCATACTGTAATGTGGATAGAAAGAAGCATGCAGACCAAATGTGCAGAAGGCTCATTGGATTTATTTAAATTAGGGTCATGCTGGCCAGTAATGTAAATGATTCCCCCTCCTCAGGCATTGCAGTTCTCCCTTTCAAAACTGCCATCATCACCACCCTCTTCTAAAAAAACGACCCTAGATCCTTCTGTCCTCGCTAACTTCTGCCCCATCTCTCTTTCTTCTCCACGGTCGCTGAACATGTTGTTGCCTTCCAGATCCATGGCCATCTCTCCTACAACTCACTGTTTGAATTCCTACAATTAGGCCTTTTACCCTGCCATAGTACTGAAACGGCTCTAACCAAAGTCACATCCTCTGTAATTGTGACCATGGTGCTTTATCCTTCCTCATTGCAGCCTTCAACACAGTTGACTCTACCATCCTCCTCCAATTCTTCTCCTACATTGTTGAGCTCAGTTGGACTGTCCTAGGAAGGTTCATCTCTTACCTATCTGATTATAGCGAGAGCATGTCTAGCAATGGCTTCTCTTCCAACACCATCACCTCCAGAGTCGCGCAAGGATCGGTCCTTGGCCCCTTCTCTCTCTTATCTACCTGCTGCTCTTTGGTGACATTATGATAACGTATTAGGTAAGCTTCCACATGTGTGCTGATGACGTTCAACTCTACCTCTCCACTCCATGTCTCAACATCTCCACTGCCTCTGTGCTGTCAGATTGCTTGTCCAACATCAAGTCTTGGATGAGCCTTAACTTACTTCAGTTAAACATTAATAAGACCAAAAAAATGGGCCGTATTTTGCAGCCCCTATGGGTGCATATGAGGTGCGCACATGCCAGTAAGGGCCTCGCAAGTTCTGGGTTTAGGCATGCGACAGATGATCCACATCCTCAGGAAAAGGGCATCCGCGGGCGGAGAGTTCTGCCCAGAAAATGCCCGTGAAATTCTTACGCCTGGTAAAAGTAGGTGTAAGGCCTGCTTTTACCAGCGTAAAAGTTTAAAAAAACAGAAAAATAAAATTTTAGCAATAATTTATAAGTTGATTTTTAGTCCCTTTAAAACATGTTAAAAAAACATTTTTTAAATTAAGTTTTTGTTTTAAATATTTAATTAAATGCCATTTTAATTAATTTAAATATGTGTTTTTTAAAAATGTATTTGAAGTGTAGAGGTATTTTTGGGGGTATTCCCATTCATACTTATCACGTTTCCATACAGAAACCCGATAAGAATAAATGGGGATTCCCCTCTGTCATTTATTGGGCCGGCCCACAAGATCCCGGGGCGCTTGCAAAACGCCTGTGTCCCTGGGATACGTGGGACTCTGCATAGAGGCCCAGGAGCATGAGTCTCTGTGGATCCCGAGGCAGAAGGTTAGTTCGTAGATTTTTTGACGGTCGGTGGCATCCGCCCGCGGGAAGCCTCCGACTGCAAATTCAGGCCCATTGTCTTTGGTCCCTGCCACAAACTCTGTATCCTCAACACCAATTCCATCTCTCTCCCTAGTCACTCTTTCAGGCTAGACCAGACTGTTCTCAACCTCGGCATCATGTTGACGCTGAGCTGAGCTTCTGATCCCATATCCTCTCCATCACAAGGATTACCTACTTACGCCTCCATAACATCGCCCACCTCCGCCCTTACTTCAGTCCATCTGTCACTGAAATCCTCATACACAACTTTTTCACCTACAGACTCAGCCACTCAATGTTTTGGTTGGCCTCCTATCCTCCATCCTCCATAAAGTTCAGCTCATCCAAAACTCTGCTGCCTGTATCCTATTCCGCACCAAGTTTTATTCGCCCATCTCTCCTATATCTGTAACTGAAATAAAGCAGCTATTGATTTGTATCTGGGCTCATCTTACCAGTGTTTTCTCAGTCCACCTTCAAAAAGATTGGAGAGGAACATGGAGGAACCAATGTTTAACTGAAGGAAGTTAAGGCACAAATATCTGGTTCTAGTGTTACATGCTTGGTTTATGCTCTCATATACGTAAGTAGATATTAGTATATATCTAGTCTGGCACTTATAGGAGTGACTGATGTCACTGAACCCAAGAAAGTATCTATGGCAGATCCAAAACTGTAACTAACCTCTGTCCTGACATTATCTGACTCCAACAGAGAAACCTGCAGATGCATCTTCATATGGAATAGGGGCCATTTTACTGTGAGGATAATGGCTTCCAGTAGGACATGCCTCACGATCCACAAGCACCTCAAAGGTTATACCCAAATAATAAAAACACAATTCTTCCTATTTCTTAGAGATGTGAGAGATTTCATGAATTCTTTCCATATTAAGATAGATCATAAAAGAATTGACACATCGCTGCTCTTCAGATATATTGTCAAAAATATCCATGGCGCCTCCCGTCCTGTTGGTGTCTGTTTGATGGACTTCAAACTTCTCAAAAACCTCTATGCTAACAAGGACTCATTGCCAGAGGGAACTGACAATGCAGCTGTAAGCACGGAGCCTTTATTGAGATCGGGCAATCTGAACTTTAAAAACCCCCCCAATGAACTGTACCTGAAACTTGCCTCCTTTTCATTGGCAAGTATCCCAAGCTCCGGGAAACCAGTGCTGGAGATATTAAATGCAAAGGAAAGTTAAATTCATTTGAAAACCCCCTCATTTCCATATACTGTAATTTTGATGTTAAATGCTGTGTTCATTGCTGACCAGCCTGCACTAATGATCGCGCTGACTCCGGCGAGCAGGTTCCTTGCACGCAGCCAAACGCGCCTCAGTTAAACAGTGGGTGCGTTGGAGCCGGGTTGCGGTTGGGCTTAATTTTTCTTCTATTTTTAGTATGCACCCGACCGCAACCCACCCGCTCTTGGGTGTTAAAATTCTCCCCTTTATGTCTGATAAATTTATAACAGAATTAAAAATTTGGGTGAAAGAGAGAGACTGCAAAGTTTTGCACTGAATGGTGGTAGATGTTTAAGTAAATATATACGTGACTGGGTGTGTAATTGGCAAATGAATTTCAATATAGATAAGTGTCAGGTGGTGCGTTTTTGTAGGAAGAATAATGAGGCCAGATAATCCCTGGAAAATAAGAGTTTAAATGGGATAGAGGAGCCAAAAGGATCTGGGGTACAGATACACAAATCACTTAAAAGAGTGACACACATTCATAAGGCCATTAAAAAAAGCAAACAAAGCGCTGGGGTTCATTTCTAGGGAGATAGAATTGAAAAGCAGAGAAGTTATGTTAAACTTGTATAGAACCTTGATTAGACCACACTTGGAGTACTGTTACAAAAAGGATATAGAGGCACTGGAGAAGGTGCAAAAAAGATTTACTAGGATGCTACCAGAACTGAGAGCTTATAACTATCATGAAAGATTGAAAGCTGGGGCTGAGAATGCTGAGGGGTGACCTGATGGTCTTTAAGATTATGAAAGGGTTTGAGAGTGTAGATGTAGAGAAGCCATTTCCACTTGTGGGGAGACCAAAACTAGGGGCCATAAATATAAGATAGTCATTAATCAATCCAATAGGGAATTCAAGAGAAACTTCTTTACCCAGAGAGTGGTTTGAATGTGGGACTCGCTACCACAAGGAGTAGTGGAGGTGAATAGCATAGATGCATTTAAGGGGAAGCTAGATAAATACATGAGGGAGAAAGGATTATAGGGTTAGATGAAGAGTGGTGGAAGGAGATTCATGTGGAGCATAAACACCAGGATGGACCTGATGGGCCGAATGGCCTGTTTCTGTGCTGTACATTCTATGTAATGTGAAGTACCTCTTCTGGGCTTTAAAAATATTGACGAACGTCTCTGAAAATACAACGGGTTCACCTTTGTCTCATGAGAGTTTTGTATAAACTGTAATTTCACAAGTGCCAAAGAAAAATCTGGCATCATCTGATACTGTGTCATGGGTTGCAGTATCAGGGGCACTGGAATAGATCAAAGCTTCCAGGCAGAGACAAAGACATACGTGAATGGAATTTTACAAAGCATTCCAGCTACAGCAAATGAGATAAAAATAACATGCTTCAGGAAAAGGAGATCTGTAAACTGATCATGGAACAATGCATGCAGAGATGGCCAATAACATTAAAGCTGGATGGTTGACTCATACCATACTGGGCCACTGCAAGAGAATTGACGGTTCGAGATGGATTCCTTTAATAAGGCACTTGGCTGGTAATTCCTATACTATACAGATTCAAAAATGTAGAGGAGAAAACAAATTTGGC
This sequence comes from Somniosus microcephalus, assembly GCF_052327205.1. Lineage (NCBI taxonomy): Eukaryota > Metazoa > Chordata > Chondrichthyes > Squaliformes > Somniosidae > Somniosus > Somniosus microcephalus. The sequence continues at coordinate 77,105,395 of NC_140998.1, read as the reverse complement.
TGAACCGATGATTCCTCCTGTTCTAAAGTAAGAAGGTCAGAAAATGATTTATCTGGAAAGAAACTAAAAGAAAGAACAAACTTACATTTTTATAACCTTTAATAGTCCCAGAGTGTCCCAAAGCACTTCACAGCCAATGAATTACTTTTCAAGCGTAGTTATTGTTGTAATGTAGACAAACATGGCAGCCAATTTGCACACATCAAAGTCCAACAAGCAGCAATGAGATAAATGGGATAAATACTGGCCAAGGCACAGGGACAACTCGCCTGTTCCTCTTTGAATAATGCCACGGGATCTATTGATTGTAGGTAGTTCTCCCATTATATAGAAATTATTCTATTAAATAAAACTACATAATAAGCAGTGGCAATGCATATAAAATCTGCTTTTGTCCACCATGAAAGACCAAAACAGTTAATGTCAGATAATGTACTACAATTTTTGGCAGAAGCATTTAAGTTCTTCAATGAATATGGGTTTACACACCTTACAAGTAGCTCTCAATGTCCATAGAGTAATGGGGAAGCAGAGAGATTGGTGCAGACCATAAAGGAACTGTTGAAGAAATCAAGAGACCCACAGTTGGCATCATTAATGTGCCATGCTGCACCACTGACAGATAGCCACGGTCCTGCAGTACTGTTAATCAGAAGACTGTTGAGAAAAACATTGCCAGTATTGACAGCAAATCTCACTCCTCAGTGGCCAAATTTTGCCAACTTTCAGGGAAAGAAGGAGGAGTGTAAATCCTGCACATGAAAAACTATAATTTCAGATACAGGGTCAGAAAGTTACCAAATCTGAGTGACGGTGACCAACTCTTGTGAAGGTTCAAAGAAGAAATAGTGCAACAAGAAGCCACAATACCTTGATTGTATGTTATAGAAATACCAAGTGGTTCTGTAAGAAGAAACAAATATCATGTTATTCATTTCCCAAACCAATAGAAAAGGACACATCCACAGAACCTCAACCAATACTCTGATGGGTAACTGAAGTCAGGACAAAGTGCTCTGGAGCTGAATCAGACTGCTTGATAATTCTCAGGAACAGGAAGATAGCATTACTAGGATAAGATCTGGAAGAATATCTCTATCTCCAAAAAGACTGGACTTCTAACTGTAGTTCTGTAACGATAGCCATTTATTGGGATACTATTGTTTGAATAAATTCAGGGAAATGTGCAAACATCAGCGAATCCTCGCCCACCCCGCCCCCCACACACTCATTTTTTCCTTTGAAATTTATGATAGAGAATCTAAACTATATGGCAATATTTCTTAGTGGCTTTAGAAATAGATACTTTGCTATGTATGTGTAATATAAATGAAACAGAGGGAGCACTGAGTCACTGTAACGATAGAGTAGGTGGGCATAATCTAGTTTGCAGTGCTGTGCAGTTACAGAGTGTTCCCGGCCTAGCTGGAAGCTAGAAAGTTCCTGGAAAACACTAAGTTTATGTTATGGAGATCTCTTGAGACTGAGTCCATTCTAGAAGAACCCATAACAAATCAACAGTAGTGCAATAGGTCTCATGTGGTTGGGGCACAGTAGAGGGATATTTATTCTGCATCCTACTGTGTTATATCTGATGTGGAAGTGACATTGGAATGTATTTTATTCCCCAGCACTAACAACCTTCAACAAAATTTAAAACTAAACAAGATCACCTTCAGACATGATCAAACCTCTTAAAATATAAATTTAATTTGACATTTTAATTCAGGCCATGATGCTGCCTTTACGATTGTGTGCTATATTCCTGCATTTTTCTATATAAACTAATAACAATCTAATTCAGCGTATATTAAATGGGCCAGTAATTTCGGTCCCAACGCGTGAGTACGGACGGGGTACTCACGCGTGGGCCCGTTGGAAGTGCCGGATTTCAGCATGCACAGCGCATGCGCGGGAAACCGGCATTTCCTCTCCATCGAACCAAGGGGTTAAGAGGTCCAACGCGTGCGCGCAGAACTCTGCGCACGCATTGAACTTCCTTCTTTTTGACAGGTTTGCGCGTGTGCAAGGGCCTGAACTTATTAGAAATTAAAAAAGGAGGCGTAAGGAGTGGATTCTTGAAGGTAAGTGGTCTATTATTTAAAATTATTACATTTTTCCACAGATTCATTGTTTATAAGGACTTTACAGTAGGTAAGTTTATTTTTGGACCCGATTTCGTAAAAAATTATTTTTTCAAAAATTTTATTATTTGTTTTAAATAGTTTTTAAAAGTTATTTATAGTTTATTTAATTATTGGGATGTTTTTTAAAATTTTAATTAAAGTTAAACTAGTCTTTTGGGCGCCCGTACTTTTCATGAGTTTGACAGTCTTTACTATCAAACTCATGAATGAGTTTCCCCTCCCCTGATTGGCTGCAGAGTGCTCACCTGATCCCAGCCAGCACGTTGCACTAACTACACCGCTGGATCGGGTAAACACATCGCGCCGACAGCTGAACCGGGCCAGTGACAGGAAATGCAAGCAGGCCCGGGCTTCAGATGTCGGCGCACAGGGTGAGTGCACATCGGGGGCTTGCACGCGCGGCAAGCACCCGATCCTAATTTCTGGCCCAAAATAATTTCATTCATTTATATCTCACTAGCTGAAGTGCCCGGCAGTGCCGAGGATTTTTCGAGGGCATGTTGTTGTTGGAAGAGAGAGAGAGAGCGACTGGGGGGAAGAGAGAGAGCGACTGGGGGGAAGAGAGAGAGCGACTAGGGGGAAGAGAGGGCGGGGAGGGGGAGAGGGTGGGGAGGGGAGAGGGCGGGGAGGGGGGAGGGCGGGGAGGGTGGGGCGGGGAGGGGGGAGGGCGGGGAGGGGGAGGGGAGGGCGGGGGAGTGGAGGGAGGGGGGAGGGAGGGGGGGGAGGAGGGTGGGGGGGGAGGGGAGGGGGGAGGAGGGCCGGGGGGGGAGGGGAGGGGGGAGGAGGGCGGGGAGGGGGGGAGAGGGGAGGGGAGGGGGAGGAGGGCGGGGAGGGGGGAGGGGAGGGAGGGGGGGGAGGAGGGTGGGGGGGGAGGGGAGGGGGGAGGAGGGCCGGGGGGGAGGGGAGGGGGGAGGGGGAAGGGGAGGGGGGAGGAGGGTGGGGAGGGGAGGGAGAGGAGGGGGGGAGAGGAGGGGGGAGAGAAGGGGGTGAGGAGGGGGGGAGAGAGACAGAGGGAAGGAGAGAGAGAGGGCGAGTGGCCCGCGGCCGCAAATGGAGCCAAGCCCCGAGAACAGGCATGAGCCGGCTTGAGGCTGAGAGACGGCCACGCCCGGTTGCCGGGGTAACCCTTCCCCCCCTTCCGAGCCCCCGTCCTCCCGAGCACCGGCCGCGCCGCCCCGCCCCGCACTCCACTCCCGAGAGCCCCGCTCTCCGAGCCCCGCCCGCCCCGCAGTCCCGAGAGCCCTGCTCTCCGAGCCCCACCCCGCCCCGCACTCCCAAGAGCTCCACCCGCCCCGCCCCGCACTCCCGAGAGCCCCGCTCTCCGAGCCCCACCCCCCCCGGCCGAGCCGGCTTGAAGTCCGCCGATTGCGTCTGTGAGAGACGGCCGGCGGGCCCGGTTGCCGGGGTAACCCTTCCCGCTCACCAAGCCCCGGCCGAGATCCGCACTCCCGAGAGCCCCGCCCCTCCCGCCCGAGCCGAGCGCGGAACAGAGAGAGACGCCGCGTCTCAGCTGCTCCTGCTGCGCGCGCACCCTGACCCTCGTGGCTGACGCCGTTGCCCCGGGTAACTTGACACGGGGGGGGGGGCGGGGTGAGGAGCTTAGCAGAAGCCGTGGGAGAATTACCTAGGTCGGGCCTGGCTGGGCAAGAAACACCCAGGCTTTCAGGCCGAACAAAAACGGGGAAAGGTAGGAAAAAGAATCTTCAGGTTAGAGAAAATATTTACAAATGAATGAAGTTTTTTTTAAAACAATTTAATAAATTCAATTTTATTTTGCTGGAAATGTATATTTGAAAAGAAAGACGCAGAAAGCAGGAAAAAGAATGGAAGCAAGATGGCGGCTACTCACCTCGGTTCAGAACGATAAGACCTCGAGGTCACTCTGTCGCTAATGAGCGGATAATGAGATGCTAATGAGTGGAATGTTGAAGGTTTTTCGGATACCGCGGGCGCGATTTTTGCCCGGCCGAAACGTAAATACGCTTAAGACCGTTTTGGAAAGGTAAGCTTTCTTTCGACGTAACGCACGCGTAAGTACGCTCTGTAACTTTCGAGCGCATAGCCCGACAGACGCACACGTGAGGATAGACAGACAGAAGGACAGAAGGACAGACAGACAGAAGAACAGACAGACAGAAGCATCGCTTTATATATATAGATGCAGTTAAGAAAAGTAGCAATTGTAATGAGTAGATACTATGTATATAAGAACATAAGAAATAGGAGCCGGAGTAGGCCATTCAGCCCCTCGAGCCTGCTCCGTCATTCAATAAGATCATGGCTGATCTTCTATCTCAACTCCACTTTCCTGTACTATCCCCATATCTCTTGATTCTCTTAATATCCAAAAATTGATCGATCTCTGTCTTGATTATACTCAATGACTGAGCCTCCACAGCCCTCTAGGGTAGAGAATTCCAAAGATTCACCAGCCTCTGAGTGAAGAAATTTCTCCTCATCTCAGTCCTAAATGGCCAATCCCTTATTCTGAGGCTGTGACCCCTGGTTCTAGACTCCCTGGCCAGGGGAAACATCCTCCCTGCATCTACCCTGTCAAGCCCTATAAGAATTATGTATGCTTCAATGAGATCACCTTTCATTCTTCTAAACTTCAGAGAATATAGGCCTAGTCTACTCAATCTCTCCTCATAGGATTGTTGTGTCGGTACCTTTCTAACTAGACACAATTTAGGACTCAGAACTCAGAGATTCAAACATGAAGTGCTTTATTGGAAGGAAAGGAAGTTCTGGCAAGTTCCGAACAAGGAGAGCTAAACTTAACAGAAAACACCCAACCATTTATCTCCTGTGACAGCGCCACCACAGGTGGGAGGAGAACACAAAATACATAACATTTCCTCCCCTCTTAAATGGAAGGTCCACATTATTCCTCAACAGGTAAGTTACTTTCAATGCACTCAACGAACCTAGGGTAGAGGTAGTCTGCCTCAACCCCTGACTTTACCCTGGGGTGTATTCTGCCCCAGTCTTGTGGGTAAGTCACTAAGCCTACAGATCCAAGCGTCTTGGAGGCCGCCGCTCTCTGACAGGATACCGGTGGTCATCGCTGGCTTCCACAGCAGTAGGCATTGACACAGGCCTGGATGGAGAAGGTGCCTGTGTCAGTTGAAAGTCAGGAGTTTGCACAGGTGGAACAGTCTCTTTGACTTCCTGTGTTGGAGAAGAGCACTGTGGCAAAGGATGCTGGTTTGCGGTATCATCCGGAAACAGTTCAGGCCAACCAGCCGTTGGAGCCTCTGTGGCTGTCTCTGCTCCTAGCAACAGTTGATCTGTGTGTCTTCTCCAGACGACGTCCTCAGCAGTCTCAACCGCGTAAGACACAGGGCCTGTCTGCGCGATCACTGTAGCAGGAACCCATTTCGTTCCAGTGTTGTAGTTTCGAGCTAGGACATGCTCTCCCGGATGAAACCGTCTCTCCTTGGCTCTTTTCTCTCTCTTTTCAACTTGAGCTTGTTGTTGACGATGGACAACCTGCTCTGCCCTTGGAGGTTTGAGTAAGTCAAAACTTGTCCGCAACTGCCTCTTCATCATGAGTGAAGCGGGGGAAGTTTTGGTTGTGGCATGCGGCTCATTCCTGTAGGACAACAGGAAGCTGTTCAGACGTTGGTGGATTGAGCCCTGACCTTGCGATGCCTTCAAGGCGTGCTTCAAAGTTTGCACGAACCTTTCTGCCTGGCCGTTAGTAGAGGGATGATAGGGTGCAGACCTGATGTGTTGGACACCATTCACATGCAGGAAGGTTGCAAACTCCTGTGATACAAATTGTGGACCGTTGTCACTTACGAGTTGTTCCGGTGAGCCATAACGGCTGAACATCTCACCAAGTTTCTCAATTGTTTTCCCTGCCGTGGTAGACCTCATCACAGCGACCTCCGGCCACTTGCTATGAGCGTCTACAACCACCATAAACATCTTCTCTTCGAAAGGACCGGCGAAGCCCACATGTACTCGCTGCCACACTTCTGCAGGCCAATCCCAGGGGTGTAGGGTTACCAGCTGTGGAACATTCCGGACCCTTTGACCTGGGGAACATGTTTTGGCTTTCTCCTCAATATTCCCATCGAGACCTGGCCACCAGGAGTAGCTTCTTGCCATTTCCTTCATCCGAACCATCCCACTGTGGCCTGTATGAAGTTGTTGCATTATAGGTTCCCTCAGAGGTGGCGGAATGATGACACGGCGTCCCCAAAGAAGACAACCTGCCTGGATGGAGAGCTCATTTCTTTTTGAAACGTAAGGTTTCAAATTAGGAGAATCTCCTATAGCTCTCCCTCGAATGACATCGTCCATTACCTCAGACAGGACTGGATCGTTGCGGGTGTACCTTCGCACCTGAACTGCAGTGACAGGTGCTCCCTCCACTTGTCTAAAGTAGAAGATGTCTATCTGACGAGGCTCTGGGGGAGTAACAGGCAAGGGTAGCCTCAAGAGACCGTCTGCGTTGCCGTGCAAGTCTGATTTGCGATATTTGATGTCGTATGTGTGTCCTGACAACAGTAAAGCCCACCTTTGCATCCTGCTTGCAGCGAGAGACGGAATTCCAGTGTGGGGCCCGAAGATTGAAGTCAATGGACGGTGGTCCGTCAGGAGTGTGAACCTTCTCCCAAACAGGTACTGATGAAATTTTCGAATTCCAAAAACGATTCCCAAGGCCTCGCACTCGATCTGCGCATAGTTACTCTCGGCCTTGTTCAAGGTGCGTGATGCGAAGGTGATAGGTTTCTCTTCACCCGAAGGCATGATGTGGGATATGACTGCTCCCACACCATATGGTGGTGCATCACATGCTAGCTGCACGAGTAGCTTTGGGTCGAGGTGTGTCAGGGCCTCCGATTTCAGCAATGCTTTCTTTGCTTGGGCGAAAGCTTCGATGCACAGTTCAGTCCATTTCCATATTTTGTCTTGACATAGCAACTGATGTAACGGCTTCAGCAATGTTGCTAAGTCTGGAATAAACTTCCCATAGTAGTTAAGTAGCCCCAGAAATGAACGTAACTGGCTCACATTCTGGGGTGCTGGGGCCTCCACGATCGCCTTGACCTTTGACGGCACCTTATGCAGGCCAGTAGTGTCAATCACATGCCCCAGGTACTCAACTGAAGACTGAAAGAATTCACATTTGTCTTTACGAACTCTGAGTCCGTACTCTTTCAGTCGTTGTAGTGTTGCATCCAAATTCAGAAGATGATCCTCCTCATTTGTCCCAGTGACAAGGATGTCGTCCAGGTAGCACTGGACTACTGGCAGTCCACTCAAAATCTGATCCATTGCCCTTTGGAATAGAGCAGGGGCCGACGTAATTCCAAACAGAAGGCGGCAGTACCTGTATAGCCCCTTGTGTGTCACAATTGTCAGCAGCTCCTTTGATTTGTCATCGACATGCATTTGTAGATAAGCCTGGCATAAGTCTATTTTGCTGAACTTTTGTCCTCCGGCCATGCCCGTAAAAAGACCATCAATGAGGGGAAGAGGGTACTGTTCCGCAGACAGCACCGGGTTAATAGTCACTTTAAAATCCCCGCAGATTCGACCAGATCCATCCTTTTTCAGGACAGGAACAATGGGTGTGGCCCATTTGCTCACGCTCACAGGCTCCAGGACTCCATTCTCGACTAAGGCCTCCAAGTTAGCCTCAACTTTTGGCCTAATTGCATAGGGTACAGGTCGGGCTTTGTGAAACTTTGGCTTGCTGTCAGGTTTAATGTCCAGTCTCACGCTGATCTTTTTCATGCTCCCAATTTCCCCATTGAAGAGTTCTGCATGTTTGTTTAACACTGCAGTCAGACCTGACTCCCCTTTTGACATCATGCAGACTGCAGGCCAGTCCAGCGTGATTTTCTCTAGCCATGCACATCCCAGTAACAATGGGTAATTTCCCTTTACCACATATAGTGGCAGTTTTGCAGTCTGTCCATTCAATTTAACTGTCACCTCAATGACGCCTCTCATGGCCACAGGTTCGCTGGTATACGTCTTTAGCACAATGTTTGTCGGCTGAAGGGTAAGATGCTTTAGCATTTTGTTGTAGACAGTGTCTGGAACAAGGGACACGGCCGCGCCTGTGTCCACCTCCATCCGCACTGATTGTCCCTCCACCAGTAGTGACACCCAGTAGCTATTTGAATCACCTGCAACCGTCAGTATGTGCACCTCTTCCTCCTCAGAGGTGTCGCTCCCCTCTGTTTTGCTTGTTCCATCATACTGCACTGAATTAACACTCTTTTTCCTCTCTTGTCCAAATACAGACATTTTGCTTCCATGCTTCCCAGCTTTGTCTGTTCTTTTTTTACCTCTACAGGTGCGTTCAATGTGACCCTTTTTGCCACAATTTCGGCATTCCAGCTCCGTACACCAGCAGTCATTAGCGTGATGGCCCGTTTTCCCACAGTGGTAACATGTGCCGTTCCGCGCATCTTTAGGCTCAGATGACACCTTGTGAACTCTCCCTGTTGAACTCAACTGGTGAGCCTCCTTTTCCGCCATCTCCATGGAGACACTAACTTCAATGGCCTTTTCAAGAGTAAGGTTGTCCTCAGTAAGAAGGCGCTTTTGTGTGGCTGCATTTTGCAGACCACACACGAGTCTGTCCCTAATGGTATCCTTCAGCACCTCCTTGAACTCGCAGTTTTCTGATAACCTTTTTAAAGCAGCAATAAACATCGTCACTGATTCCCCCTCCTCTTGATTCCGTTTGTGAAATCTAAATCTCTCAGCAATAACCAGAGGTTTTGGTGAAAAATGTGCTCCAAGAATTTCCACTAGTTGCTTATATGTTTTAGTTCCTGGCTTATCTGGCTGCACGAGGCTGCGAAGTAAATTGAATGTCTTCGGCCCGATTACACTCAAAAAGGTAGGCACGACCTTTTCATTTGCCACCGCATTCGCCAATACAAAATAGTCAAAACGTTCCATATATGCGCTCCATTGCTCCACATTTTCATCAAAATCACCGATGTTTCCTAATATAGTAGCCATCTCACATTTCAAATTAAAATTTCTGTTTACTCACTGCACCCGTAACGTACACAGATTCATCTGCTCCTCGTTGCCACTTGTTGTGTCGGTACCTTTCTACCTAGACACAATTTAGGACTCAGAACTCAGAGATTCAAACATGAAGTGCTTTATTGGAAGGAAAGGAAGTTCTGGCAAGTTCCGAACAAAGAGAGCTAAACTTAACAGAGAACACCCAACCATTTATCTCCTGTGACAGCACCACCACAGGTGGGAGGAGAACACAAAATACATAACAAGGATAATCCCCCCATCCCAGGAATCAGTCTGGTGAACATTTGTTGCACTCCCTCTATGGCAAGTATGTCTTTCCTTAGGTAAGAAGAACAAAACTGTATGCAATACTCCAGGTGTGGTCTCACCAGGGCCCTATATAATTGCAGTAAGACATCTTGGCCTAGAAATTCATTACAGCCACTTTTGGGGCGGTAAAGTCGGGCGGCCGCTAAAATTCGAGGCCACTTCTCCGATATTCATTAGCTTCGCCCTAAGAGTTTGCTCGAGCGCTAAAACTGGCGATGCACGCCTCTCTTTAGGCGCTAAGCCGGAGGTGCTGAGCGAGAGCGCCGAGGCCGAGCGCAGCGCAGGTGCGGCCATTTCTTGATTGACAGCAGACACCCTGGCGCCGGCCAGCTCTTAAGGGGGAAGGGTCGACTTGGTCTGCTGCCACGCCCTGCACACTGGAGCCCTCCAGCTACGCCTGAACACTGCTGCTGGACCCAAATAGCGCCTGACACCATGGAGAAGGCCCGTGAACGAGCGCAGCACTTCTCAGAGCATGATCTGAGGGTGCTGGTTGGTGCTGTGGAGAAGAGACGCCATATTTTGTTTCCGGACAATGGCAGGAAGCCGCTGGTCCGCGTCTACCGGAGAGCCTGGAGGCATGTCGCCACCAAGGTGTCATCCAACAGCGAGGTCCCCAATGCCGCAAAAAGCTGAATGACCTCGCCAGGATTGTCAGGGTGAGTACCCTTTCCAGTGTCCTCCTCATCCTTGCATGTGCACCTCACATTATGGGCAAAGGGACTTGAAAGCCCTAATGGCCAGCCCTCATGCAGCAGCTATGGGACACTCATGAACATCAATTGCACATTGTGCACTTCACACACTGGCCAGGCTATTCGACCATGGGAGGCAGTGCACACAAGATCAGGGCTATGCACTGGCCAGGCTATTCGACCATGGGAGGCAGTGCACACAAGATCAGGGCTACACACTGTACTTAGAGGCCGTCCTTTCTCTTGCAGGCCAAGCTGGCCAATAATAAGAGGAGCCGGACTGCGACCGGGGGAGGCGGACCCCAGATCCAGCCGCTCACCGAGCTGCAACATCGCGTGGAGCGCATCATGGGTGCCCGGGTGATTGGCCCCATTGCATGTGGAGATGCCGACCCTGTTCTGGGCACCAATGGTAAGGACATCACCTTTTGGACCTCTCTCGTCCCACTTGCGCATCAGATCTACATCCTTTGCCACTGTCCGACCAATGCGCTGAATGCCACCACTCATGCATCCCTCGCTGACACCCTCTCCTCACTCTAAAGCTACTCTTGTGCCTTCCTGCTTTGAGATGGTGAGGTGGAGGTCCCTGAAGTTGCCAGTGACAGCCCCTCAGGAGAGGAGGAGGAGGAGGAGCAAGAGGAAGGCGGCCCATCAGGGGAACCCTCAGCCGCGGCAACCCATGCCAATGTAGGGGACACGTCTTCCCTGGAGGGGAGCGTGGGGGAAGTGTCGGAGGGGAGGGTAGCTCCTGGGACCAGCGGCCTGCAGAAACGCGGGAGGGGGGTGGAAGCTCAGCGGCCTTCTCCCCAGGGGGGGGAAGGGTCGGAGGGGAGTCCAATTGCTGGGCCCAGCGGCGTCCAGCAACGCAGGAAGGGTCGGCCAGCTCGGCGGCCTTCTCCCCAGAGGGAGAGTCCGGCCTCCAGTCCGGAGACGGCCAACGCCGAGGAGATGCGCCGCCTCGAGGACTTGTCCGCGGTCTCGGAGCGCCGGCACACGGAGCTCATGGGGGTAGTGGCACGGTTGCCTGGGGCCATCGAGTCCCTGTCTCGGAGTGTGACCGAGTTCGGGGCCTCACAGGCCACCAGTCGGGCAGAATTCGGGGCAGCTCAGGCAGCGAGTGGCCAGGTGATCAGTGGTGCCGTGCAGTCACTGGGTGCTCTGATGCGGTCACTGAACAGGTCAACACGGGCACTCACTGCTGCCACACTCGCTGTGTCAGCCAGGCATCGCCAGGGCACCCGGCGCGCTGCAGCAGCACAGCGGTCTGTCCCTCGGCAGATTGGTGCGCATACTGCAGTGCTGGCCCGGCCGAGTGCCAGTGTCTCAGGCGACCAGCGAGCGCCTGCCATCCACCAGCTTGCCCCCATTCCTCCAGCCGCCACTGCCACTCCCCCAGTGGAGCTGCCAGGAGCTGCTGCAGTGACTGATGCTGGCCAGCCACAGCTGCAGCATTCACCAGCCGGCCCCTCGACGGCCAGACCTCGTCTAGGCCGACCCCCAAGGGCATCTGCCGTCACGACATGTGCCCCTCAGGTGCCTGCCCCCAGCCTTGCAGCAGCCAATGGCCTCACTTTGAGGAGGAGCAGCAGGGCGTACAGGGGCCACCAAAGTTTCCAGAAGGCATTGCCCTCGCGGGCCACTAAGTAGAGGGTGTGTCCAAATGTTGTGTTTTCTGGAATGTGTGTTTTGTGAAGGCCGAGGATGAAGGCCATTTTTGTTTACATCTTTTGTTAATGCTCCCCAGGTTGTGGGAGTGAGTCATGTGTGTGAGTGTTTTTTGAGGGTTTCGTCTGTTTTTGGTTTTCATGTGGGAAGGGCCCTGAGTTTGTACAATAAACCATTTTATTTATTCACATTGTCCATGTTTGATCTTTGAAGTGTTTGTTGCCTTAACCGGCTGACGGCTTGCGGAGCAGCTGCAATCATGTTCTTTCATTGGCACAAGCCATTCCCCGACAGGGGGCCTAGAAGTGACGGTCAATAAGCCGCCGACGGGCGGCCCTTGGACCTTCTGCCTCCCTCCTGGGCTGGTACTCCTCGTCCTCCTCCTCCTCCTGCTCCTCCTTCTGAGTTGGTGGTCCAACGTGAGGTGGCAGTGCCTGAGTTCTGCGGATAGCCAGGTTGTGCAGCATGCAGCAAACGACGACGAATTGGGAGGCTCGCTCCTGCGAATACTGGAGGGCTCCCCTGGAGCGATCCAGACAGTGGAACCGTTGCTTGAGGACGCCGATTGTTTGTTCTATGATGTTCCTAGTCGCTTGATGGCTCTCGTTGTATGCCTCTTCAGCAGGGGTCGTGGGCGCGCGGAGCGGGGTCATGAGCCAGGTACACAAAGGATAGCCTTTGTCCCCGATAAGCCATCCTCTCGGGTGAGGCTGTGCCTGGAACATGTTAGCCACAGTTGTCTGTCGCAGGATAAAGGCATCGTGGCTGCTGCCTGGAAAGCAGGCATTGACAGCTAGGATGCGCTGCCTGTGATCACACACCAGCTGTACGTTGAGGGAATGGTAGCCCTTCCGGTTGCGGTAATCCTCGGCATGCTCCAGAGGTGCCCGCAAAGCCACATGCGTGCAGTCAATGGCGCCCTGCACCATGGGGAAGCCCGCTATTCTTGCAAATCCCACTGCACGCTGCTGCTGCTTCTCCAGGGTCATGGGGAAGGAGATGAATTGACATCTCCTTCTGAAAAGGGCATTGGTCACCTGGCGGATACAGCAATGCACGGCGAACTGGGAGATGTTAACGATGTCCCCAGCAGCGGATTGGAAGGAGCCGGTGGCATAGAAGTTGAGAGCCACCGTCACCTTCACTGCCACCGACAGAGACGTCCTGCGCATCAGCTGTGGACGCAGATCTCTGTGCAGCAGCTGGCAGATGTCTGCAACCACCTCCCTTCTGAATCGCAGCCTCCTAAGACACTGCGCGGCAGACATGGTCAGATAGGAGGACTGCTGGTGGTATACCCTGGGTGGGTAATGCCTCACTTGGCGACGCCTGTTGCCCCCTCTGCATCTAGCCAGGGCTGCCACTCTCTCACGGCGTCTGTAAGCCCTTCCGGCATAAGGCTGAAACTCAGCGTTGGCACCCAATGCGGCCCCCATTATATGCTGGCAAACACTGAGATCTCAATGAAGGCAAAGATAATTGCTAAGCTCTGGCCTGAGCCAAAAATATCTGTCCTAGTGCTGGGCCAAAGCAGTAAGCTCTCCTCCTTGGTCTCTCTCCAAAAAACCGTTGCACAAGAGTGAATGCTGCAAAATGGCTGGCCTTTATAGTGCAGGGTAAGTGCCCTTTAATTTGCGCTCCCCGCGGCCCGCCTCGGCTGTGTACCGTTCCACTTCACAGTCGTTAGGGCCGCCCGGCGCACAATGGGGCGGCGCGAGTGAAGTTCCGGTTCCGGGCGCACAAAGGGCGTTGCACGACGAAATGACGTCATGATCTGCGCGCGCAGCAGGGCGCGCGCTAAGACTTTGCGCCGGCGCTAAATGTCTACTGAAGTTGGGGCGAGGCGCAGATCGCGCTGCGCCCGGGCGCTAAGCGCCTAGCGCTCGAGATCTACTCCTCCTAAGGCGCTAACGGCTGGCGCGCCCAACTGAATTTCTAGGCCCTTTACTCTTATACTCAAATCCTCTTGTAATAAAGGCTAACATACCATTTGATTTCTTAATTGCTTGCTGTACTTGCACGTTAACTTTCAGTGATTCGTATACAACGACTGAACACCAACATTTCCCAATCTCTCACTATTTAAAAAATACTCTGCTTTTCTATTTTTCCTACCAAAGTGGATAACTTCACATTTCTCCACAATATATTCCATTTGCCATGTTCTTGCCCACTCACTTAGCCTGTCTATATCCCCTTGAAGCCTCTTTGCATCCTCCTCACAACTTAAATTCCCACCCAGCTTTGTATCATCAGCAAACTTGGATATGTTACATTTGGTCCCTTCATCAAAGTCATTTGATATAGGTTGTGAATAGCTGAGGCCCAAGCACTGATCCTTGCGGTACCCCACTAGTTACAGCCTGCTAACCCGAAAATGACCCGTTTATTCCTGCTCTCTGTTTTCTGTCCGTTAACCAATCCTCAATCCATGCTAGTATATTACCCCCAATCCCATGAGCCCTAATTTTGTTTAATAACCTCTTGTGTGGCACTTCATCGAATGCCTTCCGAAAATCAAAATACATCACATCCACTGGTTCCCCCTCATCTATTCTGCTAGTTACAACCTCAAAAAACTCTAACAGATTTGTCAAACATGATTTCCCTTTCATAAATCCATGTTGACTCTGCCCAATCCTATTATTATTTTCTAAGTGCCCTGTTACCATGTCCTTAATAATAGATTCTAGCATTTTCCCTATGACTGATGTCAGGCTAACTGGTCTTCCACAGGGGTCAGTGCTGGGTCCCCAACTCTTTACAATCTATATTAACGATTTGGAGGAGGGGACCGAGTGTAACATATCAAAGTTTGCAGATGATACTAAGATGGGAGGGAAAGTAGTGAGTGAGGAGGACATAAAAAACCTGCAAGGGGACATAGACAGGCTAAGTAAGTGGGCAGAGATTTGACAGATGGAATACAATACTGGAAAGTGTGAGGTTATGCACTTTGGCAGGAAAAATCGTAGAGCAAGTTATTATCTTAATGGCAAGAAACTGGAAAGTACTGAAGTACAAAGGGATCTGGGGGTCCTGGTGCACGAAACTCAAAAGGTTAGTATGCAGGTGCAGCAAGTGATTAAGAAGGCCAATGGAATGTTGGCTTTCATTGCTAGGGGGATAGAATATAAAAATAGGGAGGTATTGCTTCAGTTGTACAAGGTATTGGTGAGACCGCACCTGGAATACTGCATACAGCTTTGGTGTCCATACTTAAGAAAAGACATACTTGCTCTCGAGTCAGTACAAAGAAGGTTCACTCGGTTAATCCCGGGGATGAGGGGATGGGCATATGAGGAGAGGTTGAGTAGATTGGGACTCTACTCATTGGAGTTCAGAAGAATGAGAGGCGATCTTATTGAAACATATAAGATTGTGAAGGGGTTGGATCGGGTGGATGCGGGGAGGATGTTCCCGATGATGGGTGAAACTAGAACTAGGGGGCATAGTCTTAGAATAAGGGGCTGCTCTTTCAAAACTGAGATGAGGAGGAACTACTTCACTCAGAGGGTGGTAGGTCCATGGAATATGCTGCCCCAAAACGCTGTAGAAGCTACATCATTACATAAATTTAAAACAGAAATAGACAGTTTCCTAGAAGTAAAGGGAATAAAGGGTTATGGAGAACGGGCAGGAATTTGGACATGAGTCTCGGTTCGGATCGGTCATGGCCCTGTGGGTAGCGGAGCGGGCCCAGGGGCCATGTAGCCTGATCCTGCTCCTATTTCGTGTGTCAAATTCTGTTAGATTCAGGAGATGGTTCAGTGATAGTAGATTGGCGGTTAGGATCAGATCAGCCATGATCTTATTGAATGGCGGAGCAGGCTCGAGGGGCCGATTGGCCTACTCCTGCTCCTATTTCTTATGTTCTTATGTCTGTAGTTCCCTGTTTTCACTCTCCCTCCTTTCATAAATAGTGGGGTTACATTTGCTACCTTCCAACCACGGTAACCGTTGTAGAATTAATGGAATTTTGGAAAATGACAAGCAATACATTCAATATCTCTATCGCCACCTCTTTCAAAACCCTAGGATGTAGAGCATTGGATCCAGGGCATTTATCGGCTTTCAGTCCCATTAATTTCTCCAGTACTATTTTTTTACTAAAACTAATTTCTTTCAGTTCTCATTCGTGCTAGACCCTTGGTTCTCTACTATTTCCGGGAGGTTCTTTGCATCTTCTTCCGTGAAGACAGACACAAAGGGCTGGATTTTCTCAATGGGAAGCTTTTAGAGGCGGGACTGCTGCTTGCCGGCTTTCAATCCCGCCTCCATCAGCTTCTGGCCAACCAGTGGGATTTTCCCCTGATTGACCTTGTTAAGCCCGCCCAGCGGGCTCAGCAGGCCAATTAGGGGGAAGTCAGTGACAGAGCACGTCAACGTATGACATGCCATTTGTCAAGAACTTTTGAAAGAAGAAATGTCATTATTTGACAGCTGTGTGAAGCTGTCAAACACTGACATTCTGTGTAGTTTGATGAGTCCTTGTGTTCAGGACTCATCAAACCTTTCAACTTTGCAGAAATCACCTGGCTGTTGGTTCAGAGGATCCAAAAGCCTATCTGTGATATCTACGATGGAGATGTCAGGACTCCGGCTCCACAGCAGCTGAAGGCTGTAGGCAGAAACAAAGGTAAGTTGACATTTTCTAACACTTTACACTCACCTTACATACTTACCACTCCACACTTGCACCCATCACTCACCTCTACATCGCACTTTCAGGCCCCTCCAACCCCCGCAGACCTCCTACTCGTCACCTACACCCTGGCGGGGTTCCTCGAGGTCGGGAAGCCTGCACTTTGAAACAAAAAATGGGGATATTCCTATTTTCTGCCTGTTAACTATCTGTTAACAGGCAGTTAATAGGCTTTAATCCCTTTCCCGCCTCGAGGAGACAGGACCCGGGGCAGGACAGCTTCTTGCCTCCTGGCAAGAGGGCACGGAGGCGGGTTGGGGGCGGGTTTGCCACCTGCCCCCAAATTCTGCAACTTTACTGACGGTCCCGCCTCTATACCCGCCTCGGGGCTGACAAAATCCAGCCCAAAGTATTTGTTTAATTTCTCTGCCATTTCCTTATTCCCCATTATAATTTCTCCTGGCTCAGCCTGTAAGGGACCCACATTTACTTTCGCTAATCTTTTCCTTTTGACATACCTATAGAAGCTTTTACAGTCTGTTTTTATGTCTCTCGCTAGTTTACTCTCATATTCTATTTTCCTTTTCTTTATAAATTTCTTGGTCCTCCTTTGCTGAATTCTAAAATCCTCCCAATCTCAGGCTTATTGCTCTTTTTGGCAACATTATAAGCCTCTTCCTTTGATCTAATACTATCTTTAACTTCTCTTGTTAGCCATGGTTGGACCACTTTTCCTGTGGGGTTTCTGTGCCTTAAAGGAATGTATATTTGTTGTAAATTATGTATTAATTCTTTAAATGCTAGCCATTGCTTGTCTACCATCATACCTTTTTATGTAGTTTCCCAATCTACCTTAGCCAACTCGCCCCTCATACCTACGTAATTTGCTTTGTTTAGATTTAAGACCTTAGTTTTGGATTTAACTAAATCACTTTCAAACTTAATATAAAGTTTTATTATATTATGGTCATTCTTCCCTAAGGGCCCCTTTACTACAAGGTTATTAAGTAACCCTTTCTCATTGCACAATACTCGATCTAAAATAGTTTGTTCCCTAGTTGGTTCCTCAACATACTGATCGAGAAAACTATCTTCCATGAATTCATCCTCCACACTATTACTGCAAATTTGGTTTGCCCAGTCTATGTAGATTAAAGTCCCCCATGATTACTGTATTACCCTTGTTACATGCACCTCTAATTTCCTGATTTATACTCTGCCCTACATTACAACTACTGTTTGGGGGCCAATAAACAACTCCCATCAATGTTTTCTGCCCCTTGCTGTTCCTTAGCTCCACCCAAACTGATTCTACTTCTTGATTTTCCGAGCTAAGATCCTTTCTCTCTACTGTCTTTATCCCATCCTTTATTATCAGGGCAACCCTCCTCCTTTTCCATTTTGCCTATCTCTTCTAAAAGTTAAGTAGCCTGGAATATTGCCATGTAATTTATATTTTTGATTTAATTAAACGTTAAAATGAAACTCAGCTTTTTAGATTAGGAACAAAATTAACTAAAAACGCGAGAAATAAAAAGAAAGAAAAGAAAAATTGGGTAGAAATTGATATGTGTGGCACCTGTTTTACGCCCTAAAAGCAAAGCATTAGCAGTGGGCAGCCTGCACAGGCACTAGTCCCACTGCCAATTTGTGGGGCCCATATTTGTAGGTGTCCTGCGTGGACGTCTAAAACAGGCATTGTACCCCATCAATGTGTATATTTGTGGCCTCACGCCTGTTAAAGGACCCCTTTGACAAATTGGTCACCAATGAACTGGGCAGACATCAGGCCTGCCCAGCTCTGGATTCTTCATTGGCTCCCATGGCTGCCAACCAAAGGTAAGTTTTTGCAATTTTCCTTTAAAAAACAACTTCCTATAAAGCCGGGAGGTGCAGGAATGCTCCTCTGACTCCACAGCTGCCTATGGAGACGCGACCAGCACCAGCAGCTCACCGCAATTATTCAGATGAAGCCCAAAGACCAATTTCCATCGATCCTTGGGCTTCTTGCTTCAGGTGTCACTGGCTCCACAGCACCATGTCTGGGTTCAAATATGGGCTCAGACTAATTTCTTCCCCATTTATCCCAAAATATGTACATATTAAAACACAATGGCCTGAAATTCTGTGGGAGTTTTGCTTGTCACCCATTGTAACTTTGGGTGGGAAACCAGTAAAACCCACCAGAAAATGGCAGGGACCTGGATGCACCAAGTATATTGGACTAGGTATGTTATTATGAATAGCAAGTCCCTGTGCTCATGAGTCAACTAACGAAGTTTTATTCCAATGTTGTTATAGAATTAGAGACAACTCAGTGTTTGCTGGCTTCCCAGCTTTACCAGATCTCTCAGTTTTCTATAGAACGTAAGGATTTTATCTGAAGGATTTGAGAAACCCTAGGAGAAAAGAGGCTTCCTAAATACATAAACAGCCTATTTCCATCATGTTGCTGGATGTTGATTATTTTTTTTAAACCAATGTTTCAAAATTTCTCACTTCTCTCTCACACCAGCGTCAATGTATTCTGACATTGTGTCAAAAATTGCAGTTTTTTTTTACATTTAGCCAGTACTGTGAGACTTGATTATATATGAATGCTGGCAAATACATGTATGCTTATTTAACAAAAAAACATAGGCTATGGGGCTAGTAGAATCTGACAACATTTGTCAAATAATTTATTGCTTTGAAGCTGAATAATTCAAAGCAGCATCTCCTCTGGGCTTTATCGTCAGACAAACAAAAATACACATTCAACTAAAAGAACAACTAGTTTTATTCAAGTCAAATTCAATATTTAAAAAAGAATTTTGGCATGTAGGCCTAGAAATTCAGTTGTTAGCGCCAGCCGCTAGTGCCTTAGGAGGAGGAGAAGTGGGGCGCTAAGTGGCTAGCACCCGGGCGCGGCGCGATCTGCGCCTCTTGCGAACTTCACTTAAGATTTAGCGGCGGCGCAAAGCCCTGTTCCTGGGACTAGGGACAGGGTCACTGGCAAGGCTTGGAAGCTAAGCAGAGCCAGGCCTGGTTAGTACCTGGAGGGGTGACCATCAGGGAAGACCAGGTGCAGAAGGTCACGGAAGGAGCCCCGAGGAGGGGCGGTTGGTGAGAAGGTCACGGAAGGAGCCCCGGGAGGGGCGGCTGGTGAGCAGGCCCGGGCGTTGGGCTGAAGATTGTCGGACAGGAGGAATGGTGGAAATGGAATGGCGGCACGCACAGACGCAGCGGCTTTGCTTCTCCCAGGACGGTGCTATTTACGTTTAATGTTAATGTTATTTGTACTGGACTCATGGGAGCTTGCAAGATCACATTTCGTTGTTCATGTACTTGTGCATTGTACAATGACAATAAAGTTGAATTATTATTATTATTATTAATAAAGCCGTTGCGCCCGCTCAGCTGCGCGCGCAGATCCTGACGTCATTTCATGGTGCAACGCCCTTTGTGCACCCCGAACCGGAACTTCAGTGGCGCCGCCCTTATGTGCGCCTGGCGCCCCCAGCGACTGGTAGAGAGGATACGTTTCCCAGTCGCTGTGGGGTGCGGGGGGCGCTAATTAAAGGGGACTCCTCCTGCAGTATAAGTGGCAGCCATTTTGCTCCACTCCTTCTTTGTGAGAGATGGATATTTGGAGATAGACAAATTGAGAGAGCTTTCTGGTTTGACTCAACGCTCGCACAGGTACTTGTGGCTTCAGGCCAGAGCTTTTCACTTGGATTTAACTTTCAGTGCCATAGCCTTGATTCAAAACATATAATGGGGGCTGCAATGGGTGGAAACGTTGGATTACTTCATTGCATTCAAAGGGCTCAGAGACGCCGTGAGAGAGTGCCAGTCATGGCTAGACGGAGAAGGGCCAACAGGCGTCGGCACAGGAGGCCTTACCCACCCAGGGTATACTGCCAGCAGTTCTCATATCTGAACATGTCTGAGGAGCAGTGTGTTCGGAGGCTGCGATTCAGAAGGGAGGTGGTCACTGAGATCTGCCACCTGCTTCGCAGAGATCTGCAGCCACAGCTGAGGAGCAGGACGTCTCTGCCGGTGGCAGTGAAGGTGACGGTGGCTCTCAACTTCTATGCCACCGGCTCCTTCCAATCCGCTACTGGGGACATTTCCAACATCTCCCAGTTCGCGGTACATTGCTGCATCCGCCAGGTGACCAATGCCCTTTTCAGAAGGAGACATCAGTTCATCTCCTTCCCCATGACCTTGGACAAGCAGCAAGAGCATGCAATGGGATTTGCAGCATTAGCGGGCTTCCCCATGGTGCAGGGCGCCATTGACTGCATGCATGTGGCTTTGCGGGCACCTCTAGGGAATGCCGAGGATTACCGCAACCGGAAGGGCTACCATTCGCTCAACGTGCAGTTGGTGTGTGACCACAGGCAGCTCATTCTAGCTGTCAATGCCCGCTTTCCAGGCAGCAGCCACTATGTCTTCATCCTGCGCCAGACTTCAGTGGCAGACATTTTCGAAGCCCAGCCTCACCCACGAGGATGGCTTCTCGGGGACAAAGGCTATCCTTTGTGCACCTGGCTGATGACCCCGCTCCGTGCGCCCAGCACCCCTGCTGAAGAGCGATACAATGACAGCCATCAAGCAACCAGGAACATCATTGAGCACACAATCGGCGTGCTCAAGCAATGATTCCGCTGTCTGGATCGTTCCGGGGGAGCCCTACAGTATTCGCCTGTGCGAGTCTCCCATTTCATTGTAGTTGTTAGGTCCGTGATTCTTTAAATAGGATGTTTCCCCAAGAACTACACGGATGCTGTAACTTAACAATTAACAGGTATTGACTGGAGTAGAGTAGTCTCAAGACTGAAGTACAGAAGCCTGCTCCGGCTTTATATACAGGTGTGGTCACTGCCGGTACTACAGTATACAGGAGCTGTAAAACAGTTCTCTCTTAAAGGTACATACACAACAATCCCTCCCCTTTTAGATTAACAGTACCATAACATTCATTTAACAATTAACATTTTTAACATGCAACATTAACTGAAAATAGTCCATTTATAGATTCAGTCTTTGGGGCGGCTTCCTGATCCTTTCGGGATAGCGCCTTTCCTGAGGTTCTTGTTCTTGGTGCGGAGGCGATTCTGGCACCTTTTCATCGGTTAGTTCATCGGTTTCCACTGCTATTGGTTCGGAGGTAGATGCTACCGGTATGTCGGGTTCATCCCCAGGTACTTGAGACATGGGGTTGACTCGTTCCTGTGACGCTAACATCTGATCGACGTGGCGTCTCACAATGTTCTCCCCGACATCCACTGTGTACATTAATGGCCCCTGCCTTGTGCATATCGTTCCGGGTTGTCATTTCTCTGTTCGGTAGTCACGGGCCAAGACTGGTTGTCCTAAATTGAAGCTCCTTGTCGGCTTCTCATTGATGTGCTGGAATTGTTTATCCTCAACATTTCTTCGCACATTGGGTCTGAGCAAATCCAGACGAGATCTCAACCTTCGGTTAAAGAACATCATGGCCGGGGTCTGGTTGGTAACTGCATGTGTCGCATTTCTGTAGGCTAATAGGAAATTGTCCACCTTATGCTGTAGTGGAATTTCATCGTCGCACATGGCCTTTATCGCCTTCTTAAAGGTTTGTACGAACCTTTCAGCCAATCCATTTGTGGCTGGATGATACGGGGCGGATGTGTAATGCCTTACCCCATTCCTTCTCATAAATTTTCGAAACTCTTCGGACACAAACTGTGGTCCATTATCAGAGCAAATCTGCTCAGGCAAGCCGTTCCTGGCAAATATGGTCCGTAGGACTGCAAACGTTTTCTCTGTAGTGGTTGAGGACATTTTTATCACCTCAGGCCATTTCGAGTGAGCATCCACTGCTATTAAGAACATTGAGTCCATGAATGGACCAGCAAAATCAATATGCACCCGTTGCCACGGAGAGGAGGGCCACTCCCATGGGTGTAGAGGGGCATGTGGTGGTGCATTTTGGACCTTCTGGAATCCTGAGCAGCTCTTCGTTAGGTCCTCGATTTGTTGATCGATCCCCGGCCACCACACATAAGCCCTAGCAAGGCTTTTCATTTTCACCCCTCCCAGATGACCTTCATGAAGCTCATTTAGCACTCTCTCCCTTAACTTGGGTGGAATCACCACTCGGGATTCACACATCACTGTCCCCTGGCATACTGACAGCTGTTCTCTTCTGGATGAGAATGCTGGCAACAGTGAGTCGCCATGTGTTGGCCATCCCCTCACCGTCAAATCATATACCCGAGACAGTGTCGGATCATTGCAGGTCTCCTTCTCTATATCCGCGTTCGTTACTGGCAATCGTTCAATTATTGACGAATAAAATATCTCGATAGGGTCCACTGCTGGTGCTTCCTCCACAGTAGGCACTGGCAGGCGTGATAGCCCATCAGCGTTTCCATGCTGTTTCGTGCCTTTATATTCTATTTCATATTGATTCGCCCCTAGAAACAGGGACCATCTTTGTAACCGTTGTGCAGTCATCACTGGAACGCCCTTCTTAGGATTAAAGATGGAGACAAGTGGTTGGTGGTCAGTCAGCAAGGTGAACTTCTGCCCATGCAGATAGTGGTTGAATTTTTTTACTCCCCATACTAGGCTGAGGGCCTCCCCGTCAATCTGGGCGTAGTTGCGCTCAGCTGAGGTTAGTGACCGAGACGCAAAGGCTACTGGCCTCTCCAACCCGTCTGGGAATTTGTGCGACAGCACCGCTCCAATACCATAGGGTGATGCATCACATGCCAAACGAATTGGTAGTGCTGGGTTGAAATGGGCCAACACCTCTTTTGATGTGATCAATTATTTACACTTCTGGAAAGCTCGTCTACGTTTGTCATTCCACTTCCATGGCACCCCTGTTTGCAGTAGGGTGTTCAGTGGGTGTAATACCGTGGACAAATTTGGTAAGAACTTATGGTAGTAGTTTACCAGCCCAAGGAACGACCTCAGTTGTGACACATTTTCCGGTGCTGGAGCCTTGACTACAGTCTCAATCTTTTCAGGGGACTTATGTAACCCCTCTTCATCGATGACATGGCCACAATACGAGATCTGCTTCGGGAAAAACTCGCACTTGTGGCGATTAGCTCGTAGCCCATATTCCTTTAATCTGGTGAGCACCTTCTCAAAGTTGGCGAGGTGATCACTGTCATTTTCGCCCATGACCAGGATGTCGTCCAAATAACACTGGGTCCCTGGAATCCCTTGCAGGACTTGATCCATCGCCCTTTGCCAAATAGCCGGAGCCAATGCTACCCCGAACACCAGCCAGTTGTATTGATAGAGACCTTTATGAGTGTTGATCGTGAGGTATTGTTTCGAGGCTTCTTCTACCTCCATTTGCAAGTACGCCTGGGTTAGATCAATTTTGGTGAAGCGTTTGCCTGCAGATAGCGAGGCGAAAATATTCAATTCGTGGAAGCGGATATTGTACCGTGTGAAGGACTGGGTTCACTGTCACCTTAAAATCCCCACAGATGCGGACCTTCTTTGGTTCCCCAGGCGTATTACTCAACGACCTCTTCATTACAGGAACGATGGGTGTAGCCCACTCGCTCCAGTCTACTTTGGACAGTACTCCTGAATGTTCCAACCCTTCCAGCTCTGCTTTGACGGCTGGTCTGATCGCATAAGGCACTGGTCTGGCCTTAAGAAACTTTGGGCTTGCATTTTCCTCTATTTTAATTGTTGCTGTTATGCCTTTTAGTCTTCCGAGTCCCTCCTGGAACACTTCTTTTGCGTCAGTTAGCATTTTTGACAGTCGTCCAGATGTGACGTCATCATCCTTTTTGGCCTCAACCTTCAGTGCCTGTATGGAATGCCAATCTAATTGTATCTTCCGGATCCATTCACGTCCTAGCAGTGGTGGTCCTCCATCTGGCAATACATATAAGTCCATTTTAGGTATTTCCTGGCCTTTGTATATCACTTTCACCCTTATTTTTCCTTTGGGGTAGATTTTTTGTCCCGTGTACGTCTTCAAGACAATCTCTGTAGCTTTCAAGGGTATATGTGAAAATAGCCGATTGTAGTCCCTTTGGTTTATGACTGTTAGGGCTGATCCTGTGTCCAATTCCATTTTCACTTGGACTCCGTCTATCTTGAGTGTAACCCAGATAGTCTGGTGATCCTCCATTTTGGTTACATTATGTAGTTTCAGACAACCCAGCTCCTTGCTTCCGGAGTCTGTGTCACTTTTCTGTTCGTCTGAACTACTGTCCATCACCTTGTGTACCTTTTTGTACTTCTCCTGTGGAGATTTCCTGCTGTTGGTTTTCTTCCCAGACCTGCAGACTCTTGCTATGTGTCCTGCTTTTCCACACTGTCTGCACACTTGGTCCTTGAACCAACAATCCTTCTGGTCATGTG
Organism: Somniosus microcephalus; assembly: GCF_052327205.1. Taxonomy (NCBI): domain Eukaryota; kingdom Metazoa; phylum Chordata; class Chondrichthyes; order Squaliformes; family Somniosidae; genus Somniosus; species Somniosus microcephalus. Next base: position 77,080,532 of record NC_140998.1, on the reverse strand, counting down.
TTGTTCTGCCGCAGCGTTAATACTTCCCTGTTCCATAGGACATTTCATTGGTGCCATATTCTTGCGGTCTCCGTTGTATCACTGCAGCGCCCCTTGCGGCTGCTTCGTGTGATACTGCCATACTGAAAGCCTTGTCCAGCGTAAGATCCTTTTCTGATAGAAGCCGTTTTTGGGTTCCTTCACTTTGAAGCCCACACACAAACATGTCCCTTAACGTATCTGCTAGTCCTACTCCAAACTGGCAGTATTTCGATAGCTTGCACAGTTCCGTTAAGTACTCAGCATTGCTTTCGTCTTTGTGTTGGTTCCTTTTATGGAACTTAAATCTTTCTGCTATCAGCAGCGGTGTGGGGTTTAAGTGGTCCTGTAGGATTTCTACTATGCTTTTGAAATTCTTATTCACAGGCTTCTCTGGGCTTATTAGGTTTCGCAGCAACCCATAAGTTTTTGCACCCATGGAATTTAACAAAACCAGTGCTTTCCTAGCATCTGGCACTTCATTCGCCCTGCAGTACACCTCAATATGTTCCACATATGTCGCCCAATCTTTGACTTCATTGTCGAACGTAGAGATACTGCCACTCTTCGGCATCCCTGGGTGTGATTTAACTGTAAAAAATGGCGTCTCCCGCACTTTCCCTTCTTCTCCGCTGGCACAAAATGGCGTCTCCCGCGCTTTTTTTTCTTCCCGCGCTCGCCCTTCTCCACTGCGGCTTCTAAAAATGGCATCTCCCACGCTCTTCCGTCTTCTCCGCGGCTCAATGGCGTCTCCCGCGCTCTCCCTTCTTCTCCCCGTGGACACTGTTCAGCCCTTGAGCCCTGGCTGTGCTCTGCGCGTTTTTTTTTTTCTGTGCGCCTTTCCCGTTTCCGCCGCTCGGTCCTGAACCTGGCTGCTGCTTTACCCACTCTCTCTCCATTTTGTTTTTCCTCGACGCCACTTGGTCCTCAACCCGGCTGCGCCCTGTGCGCTTCACCCTCTATCTTACCCCGTCAACGCTGCTCGGCTTTTTCTCTGCCGTCGGTCGGCTCCAGCCGCCGCTGCGGTCGGCTCCAGCCGCCGCTGTCCAGGAAGGGTCTGCGCTGTACCTGTCGTCAGTCTGTTGCTGATCGTCGTGGCTGGGGAACCAAGCCCGGCTCTCCACAGCCTCCCCTGTGATGTTCACTCTCTGCCGGACGACTGGGCGGTTGCTCGTGGTCGACGCCCGTGTTTCTGGCCTCGACTTTCTTCCACCGCCCTCCCGGAGCGAATCCTCGAAGGGAAATGCAGAGTTGCAGGTAGATTCGAATCGACACTCATCGCCACTGTTAGATCCATGATTCTTTAAGTAGGATGTTTCCCCAAGAACTACACGGATGCTGTAACTTAACAATTAACAGGTATTTACTGGAGTAGAGTAGTCTCAAGACTGAAGTACAGAAGCCTGCTCCAGCTTTATATACAGGTGTGGTCACTGCCGGTACTACAGTATACAGGAGCTGTAAAACAGTTCTCTCTTAAAGGTACATACACAACAGTAGTGTGCTGCATGCTGCACAACCTGGCTCTCCGCAGGACTCAGCCACTGTCAGCAGACATTGGAGGACCACCAGAGGAGGAGGAGGAGGAGGAGGAGGAGCACCAGCGCGGGAGGGAGGCACAAAGTGCAAGGGCCGTCCATCGGCAGCTTATTGCAACTCGGTTCTAGGCCCCCTCTCAGGGAATGGCTTGTGCCAATGAAAGAAGATGAATGCAGCCGCTCCGCAAGCCCTCAGCCGGTCAAGGCAACAAATACTTCCCAAATCAAACATGGACAGTGCGATTAAAGAAATTTTTTTAATGTGCAAACTCTGTGCCCTTCCTGCATGACAAACTAATTCAGAGAAACCCCCCCAAAAAACAGTCAGAGACATAACTGGCTCTCACAACCTTCAGAAAATGCAAAAAGCAGTTAAACAAAAATGACCATTATCCTCGGCCTTTATAAAAAACAAACACAACAGTCTCGGCCTTCATATATAAAAGAACACAACAGTCTCGGCCTCATATATAAAAAAATCATTTGGCCACACCTTCTACTTTTTTCCCTGCAAGGGTAATCCATCTCGCTTCCGCGAGTGGCCCCTTCCCGCCCTGCAGCTCCTCCTCAATGGGACCCCAGTGGCTGCAGCAAGGCTGGGGGAAGGCGGCTGAGGGTCAGATGGTGAGACGGCAGATGCCCTTGGGGGTCGGCCTGGACCAGCTCTGGGCCTGGAGTGGCCGGCTGCTGACTGCTCCAACTCTGCTTGGGCAGCAGCAGTCTGTCCTATGGGTGGTGGCAGCTGCAGTGGAGGAATGACAGTGTTGGCTGCAGGAATGCTACCAACCTGACAGAGCACAGGCACTCCCTGGTCGGCTGATACACTGGCACTCGCACAGGCCAGCACTGCAGCATGCGCAGCAATCTGCTGAAGCACAGACTGCTGGGCTGCTGCGACGTGGCGAGTGCCCCGGCGATGCCTGGCCGAACCAGCGAGGGTGGCAGCAGTTAGTGCCCGCGTGGCCCTGGTCTGTGTCTGCATGACACCAGCCAGTGAATGCATGGCATGACTGAGCACTTGGCTGGAAGCCGCCTGTGATGCAGCGAAGTCCTGCAGACTCCTGGCCTGTGCTGCACTGAATTCTTGCAGACTCCTGGCCTGTGCTGCCCTGAATTCCTGTACGCTCCTTGCCAGTGACTATATGGAGTCAGGCATCCTTGCCACTGCAGCCATGAGCTCAGTGTGCCTGTGCTCAGCCTGGGCGCCCATTTCCGCAAGGAGCCGCACCTCCTCTGCGCTCACCGTAGCAGGACTGGAGGCCGCACTCACCCTCCAGGGAGAAGGCTGCCGAGCTTCTCCACCCCTCCCGCATTGCTGCAGCCCGCTGGGCCCCGGAGCTTCACTCTCCTCCGACACTTCCCCCCTGCTCCCCTCCAGGGAAGATGTGTCCCCATCATGGCCATGGGCTGCCTCGGCTGAGGGTGGCACTGATGGTCCAGCTTCCTCTTCCTCCTCCTCGCCCTCCGATTCACTCACAGTGCCAGCTTGAGGGCCCGCCTCCTCACCTGTCGATTTCCCATCTGAAAGCAGGGAGGCACAAGAGTTGCTTTAGAGTGAGGACAGGGCGGCAGCAAGGGAGGCATGAGTGCTGCTATGCACTGCATTGGTTCGAGAGTGGCAAAGGATGCTGGTGTGAGGCGCAAGTGGAACGAAAGAGGACAAAAAGGTGATGCCCTTACCATTGGCGCCCACAACAGGGTCGGCATCTCCACTGGCGACGGGGCCAATCAGTCGGCCTGACAAAATGTGCTCCACATGCTGCTCCAGGTCACTGAGCTGTTTGAGGTCAGGACGGCCTCCCCCGGTCTGTCGCTGCTGCCTTCGGTTGTGCGCCAGCTTGCCCTGCAAGAGAAATTACGGCCTCTAAGTACAGTGTGAAGCCATCATCTTGCCTGCACTGCCTCCCATGGTGGAATAGCCCTGACAGTGTGAAGCCATCACCTTGCCTGCACTGCCTCCCATGGTGGAATAGCCCTGACAGTGTGAAGCCATCATCTTGCCTGCACTGCCTCCCATGGTGGAATAGCCCTGACAGTGTGAAGCCATCATCTTGCCTGCACTGCCTCCCATGGTGGAATAGCCCTGACAGTGTGAAGCCATCATCTTGCCTGCACTGCCTCCCATGGTCGAATAGCCCTGACAGTATGTGAAGTCCTGAATGTGCAAGTGATTTTCATGACAGTCCCATAGCTGCTGGATGAGGGCTGGGCATTAGGGCTTTCATGTCCCTTTGGCCATAAAGTGAGGTGCACATGCAGGGATGAGGAGGATAATGGAAAGGATACTCACCCTGACAACCCAAGTGAGGTCGTTGAACTTTTTTCTGCATTGAATTGGAGTCCTGCCAACCACGCTGTTGGAGGTCACCCTGTTTGCCACCTGCCTCCAGGCTTTTCGATAGTCGTTGGGCAGCGGCCTCCTGCCACCTTCAGGGAAGAGGACAAGGCGCCTGCGCTCCACTGCGCCAACCAGTACCCTCAGGTCACCCTCGCTAAAGTGCTGCGCTCTCTCCCTGGCCTCCTCCATTGTCCTGGGCATTGAACAGTTCAAGCAGCAGTAGTCAGGCCTTGCTTCGGGGCTGCAGTGTGCAGGGCGTGGCAGCCAAACAATTCCACCCTCCCCCTTTAAGAGCTGACCGGCGCCAGAGTGTCTGCCTTCAATCAGCAACTCGCCGCACCTGCGCTGTGCCCGCCCTCGGTGTTAGCGCCCCGGCTCGCATCGCCTGCTTTAGCGCAGCAGCAACCTCTTGGGGCAATGCAACTGAATATCGGTGAAGGTGGCGCAAAGTTGCGCCGGGCGCAAAATTTAGCGAACGCCCAGCTGTAGCGCCCCAAACGTGGCTATACTGAATTTCTAGGCCGTAGTGTCAGCATCCAATACTGTTACAGCAAGTATAACATGGAAAATGCACAACAAAGCTCACTTTCCTCAGCCTCAACAATGTGCTTTAACCCCACTATCAGAAACATACCTGTACTATACCAAGTCTGAGTTTTTCTATTTGTCACACCAGTTATCTTTTGGCTCTCTGAACCAGATAAATAATTCAGTTCCAATTTATGGGATTCTGCAGTTGGCAAACATAGTAGTGGACACTGTTCTTACTGAGGATAGGGTGGCCAGTGGGAACACACAAAATCCCTGGATTCTAGCTATGCAAATAGCATGACTGATTTCCTTTCCTTCTCTGACATAGAATTTACAGCACAGAAACAGGCCATTCGGCCCAACTGATCTATGCCGGTGTTTATGCTCCACACAAGCCGCCTCCCTCCCCTCTTCATCTAACTCTGTCAGCATAACCTTTCTCCCTTGTGTTTATCTAGCTTTTCCTTAAATGCATCTATGCTATTCGTCTCAAGTATTCCTTGTGGTAGCAAGTTCCACATTCTAACCACTCTCTGGGTAAAGAAGTTCCCCCTGAATTCCCAATTGGATTTGTTGGTGACTATCCTATATTTATGGCCCCTAGTTTTGGACTCCCCCACCCCCACCCCCCCAAGTGAAAACATTTTCTCCACATCTACCCTATCAAACCCTTTCATAATCTTACGACCTCTATGAGGTTACACTTCAGCTTTCTCTTTTCTAGAGAACAGAGCCCCAGCCTTGTCAGTCTTTCCTGATAGGTATAACCTCTCTGTTCTGGTATCATCCTTGTAAATCTCCTTTGCACTTTTTCCAGTTCCTCCATATCCTTTTGTAATATGGAGACCAGAACTGTGCACAGTACTCTAAATGTGGTCTAACCAAGGTTCTATATAAGTTTAATATAACTTCTCAGATTTTCAATTCTATCCCTCTTGAAATGAACCCCAGTGCTTGGTTTGCTTTTTTAATGGCCTTATTAACCTGTGTTGCTAGTTTTAGTGATTTGTATATCCGTACCCCTAGATCCCATTGCTCCTCTACCCCATTTTATTTTCCAAGGAGTATGTGGCCTCCTTATTTTTCCTACCAAAATGCACTACCTCACAATTATCTAATGTATATTGAAATTCATTTGCCAATCACCTGCCCATTCTGCAAGTCTTCTTGCAATTTGTCACAGTCTTCCTCAGTGTTGACTATACCCCCCAATTTGGTGCTGTCTGCAAATTTTGAAATTGTACTTCTGATTCCCGAGTCCAAATCATTGATGTAATTGATGAACAACAGTGATCCCAGCACCGATCCTTGTAGAACACCACTTCCCACCTTTAGCCAGTCTGAGTAGCTACCCTTAACCCCTACTCTCCATTTTTTGTTTTGTAGCCAGCTTGCTATCCATGCTACAACTTGTCCCCATGCTTTGACCTTAGTCATGAGTCTACGATGTGGTACATCCTTAATGATGTATCAGAATATATGTAGATGGAGGCAAAACAGATAAAGCGGAAGTTTTATTTCCCTGTTCAGTATATGAGAGAAGACTCAAAGTTCACCCAGCTAATATAAGTAATTAATGTGAATTGTCAAGGTTTTTATATTGCCTGTCTATTAACTATTTCATGCATTATTGTATCAATCCTTCATAGAGCCGGCAGCTGTGATGTCTGTTTGAACCGATAGTTTGGCTTGGCCCTGAGAATGAATAAAGGGCTTGTCTCAACAGTGGGGCCCTGGTTATCAGACACACAATTCATCTTGGTCCTGAGAATGAATGAAGGAAATCGACTTTGGAGAGCACCATCCTGGTACCTTTGAAATCTATTTTTGATTGACAGCTCTGAGGCTGGAAACTGTTTGATCTGGGTTTAAGTGCCACACACTTTTCCCAGTTCATTAGTTCCTTTTTTTGCAATACTGCCACTCAGGTGGAGACAAATTGATGAATCAGTAAGTTTGTAATTTTCCCATCAAAATATTTTTATCAAGGATGCAGTTGTTCAAAATATTGCAGAGAACTGTTAAAGCTTTGTTGACTCTTATTGCTTTGAAAGACTAGCAGGCTATGTGAGGATTTATAATCAAGTGACTATTTGCCTCACTGGGCAGTTTACAAGTTGGACCACATGAAAATACCCTGTGAATATCCAATTTCATGTGTAAGCTTCCCTCACAGATGCATGCTCGCAAGTTAATAGAGTTATTAATTTTTGAGTTGTTTTATTATTTTGAAACTGATTTTATAAGTTTAAAAAACCCACTGTGATTTATCTTTCTGCTGTTATTTGACTTTTGTTTCAGCTAATTTTATCTCTTATTACATAATACCCATCTTAGACTTGGTAAGCCTGACATCGGTAGTGGGAAAAATGCTAGAGTCCATTATAAAAGATGCAATAGCAGAGCACTTGGAAAACAGTGACAGGATCGGCCAAAGTCAACATGGATTTTCAAAAGGTAAATCATGCTTGACTAATCTACTGGAATTTTTTGAGGATGTAACTGGTAAAATAGATAAGGGAGAACAAGTGGATGTGGTGTATTTGGACTTTCAAAAGGCTTTCGATAAGGTCCCACATAAGAGATTAGCATGTAAAGTTAAGGCACATGGGATTGGAGGCAAGGTATTGACTTGGATAGAGAACTGGTTGGCAGACAGAAAGCAAAGAGTTGGAATAAACAGGTCTTTCTCCAAGTGGCAGGCAGTGACTAGTGGGGTACCGCTGGGATCGGTCCTTGGACCCCAGCTATTCACAATATATATTAATGATCTAGACAAGGGAACTTGATGTAATATCTCCAAGTTTGCAGATGACACAAAGCTGGGTGGGTGTGTGCGCTGTGAGGAGAATGCCGAGAAACTCCAGTATGATTTGGACAGGTTGGGTGATTGGGCAGAAGCATGGCAGATGCAATATAACATGGATAAATGCGAGGTTATCCACTTTGGTGTCAAAAGCAGGAAGGCAGATTATTATCTGAATGGCAATAGATTGGGAGAAGGGGAAGTGCAACGAGAACTGGGTGTCCTTGTGCACCAGTCGCTAAAGGTAAGCATGCAGGTGCAGCAGGCGGTTAAGAAGGCAAATGGTATGTTGGCCTTCGTAGCGAGAGGGTTTGAGTACAGTGTTAGATCCGTGATTCTGAGAGTATGGTGTTTTTCAATAACCAACGGATGCTGTAACTTAACAATCAACAGGAATTTACTGGAGTAGGGTAGTCTCAAGACTGGGGTACAGAGGCATGCTCAAGGCTTATATACAGGTGTGGTCACTGCCGGTACTACGGTATACAGGAGCTGTAAAAGTAGTTCTCTCTTAAAGGTACATACACTACAATTCCTCCCCTTTTAGATTAGTAGTACCCATAATATTCAAATAACAATTAACACTTTAACATGTACATTAAACAACAATAGTCCATTTATAGATTCAGTCTTTGGGGCGGCTTCCTGATCTTTTCGGGATAGCGCCTTTCCTGAGGTTCTTGTTTTTGGTGCGGAGGCGATTCTGGCCCCTTTTCATCGGTTAGTTCATCGGGTTCCACTGCTACTGGTTCGGAGGTAGATGCTACCGGTATGTCGGGTTCATCCCCAGGTACGCAAGACATGGGGTTGACTCGTTCCTGTGACGCTAAGATCTGATCAACGTGGCGTCTCACAATGTTATCCCCGACATCCACTGTGTACATTAATGGCCCCTGCCGTGTGCATATCGTTCCGGGTTGCCATTTCTCTGTTCGGTAGTCACGGGCCAAGACTGGTTGTCCTACATTGAAGCTCCTTGTCGGCTTCTCATTGATGTGCTGGAATTGTTTATCCTCAACATTTCTTCGCACATTTGGTCTAAGCAAGTCCAGACGAGATCGCAACCTTCGGTTAAAGAACATCATTGCCGGGGTCTGGTTGGTAACTGCATGTGTTGCGTTTCGGTAGGCTAATAAGAAATTGTCCACCTTATGCTGTAGTGGAATTTCATCGTCGCACATGGCCTTTATCGCCTTCTTAAAGGTTTGTATGAACCTCTCAGCCAATCCATTTGTGGCTGGATGATACAGGGCGGATGTGTAATGCCTTACCCCATTCCTTCTCATAAATTTTCAAAACTCTTCGGACACAAACTGTTGTCCATTATCAGAGCAAATGTGCTCTGGCAAGCCGTTTCTGGCAAATATGGTCCGTAGGACTGCAATCGTTTTCTCTGTAGTGGTTGAGGACATTTTTATCACCTCAGGCCACTTCGAATGAGCATCCACTGCTATTAAGAACATTGAGTCCATGAATGGACCAGCAAAATCAATATGCACCTGTTGCCATGGAGAGGAGGGCCACTCCCATGGGTGTAGAGGGGCATGTGGTGGTGCATTTTGGACCTTCTGGCATCCTGAGCAGCTCTTGGTTAGGTCTTCGATTTGTTGATCGAATCCCAGCCACCACACATAAGCCCTAGCAAGGCTTTTCATTTTCACTCCCCCCAGATGACCTTCATGTAGCTCCTTTAGCACTCTCTCCCTTAACTTGGGTGGAATCACCACTCTGGATCCACACATCACTGTCCCCTGGCATACTGACAGCTGTTCTCTTCTGGATGAGAATGCTGGCAACAGTGAGTCGCCATGTGTTGGCCATCCCCTCACCATCAAATCATATACCCGAGACAGCGTCGGATCATTGCGGGTCTCCTTCTCTATATCCGCATTCGTTACTGGCAATCATTCAATTATTGAGGAATAAAATATCTCGATAGGGTCCACTGCTGGTGCTTCCTCCACAGTAGGCAGTGGCAGGCGCGATAGCCCACCAGCGTTTCCATGCTGTTTCGTGCCTTTATATTCTATTTCATATTGATTCGCCCCTAGAAACAGGGACCATCTTTGTAACTGTTGTGCCGTCATTACTGGAACGCCCTTCTTAGGATTAAAGATGGAGACAAGTGGTTGGTGGTCAGTCAGCAAGGTGAACTTCTGCCCATGCAGATAGTGGTTGAATTTTTTTACTCCCCATACTAGGCTGAGGGCCTCCCTGTCAATCTGGGCGTAGATGCGCTCGGCTGAGGTTAGTGACCGAGATGCAAAGGCTACTGGCCTCTCCAACCCGTCTGGGAATTTGTGCGACAGCACCGCTCCAATACCATAGGGTGATGCATCACATGCCAAACGAATTGGTAGTGCTGGGTTGAAATGGGCCAACACATCTTTTGATGTGATCAATTCTTTACACTTCTGGAAAGCTCGTCTACGTTCGTCATTCCACTTCCATGGTACCCCTGTTTGCAGTAGGGTGTTCAGTGGGTGTAATACTGTGGACAAATTTGGTAAGAACTTATGGTAGTAGTTTACCAGCCCGAGGAACGACCTCAGTTGTGACACATTTTCCGGTGCTGGAGCCTTGACTACTGCCTCAATGTTTTCAGGGGACTTATGTAACCCCTCTTCATCGATGACGTGGCCACGAAACGAGATCTGCTTCTGGAAAAACTCGCACTTGTGGCGATTAGCTCGTAGCCCATATCCCTTTTATCTGGTGAGCACCTTCTCCAAGTTGGCGAGGTGATCACTGTCATTTTTGCCCGTGACCAGGATGTCGTCCAAATAACACTGGGTCCCTGGAATCCCTTGCAGGACTTGATCCATCGCCCTTTGCCAAATAGCCGGAGCCGATGCTACCCCGAACACCAGCCGGTTGTATTGATAAAGACCTTTATGAGTGTTAATCGTAAGGTATTGTTTCGAGGCTTCTTCTACCTCCATTTGCAAGTACGCCTGGGCTAGATCAATTTTGGTGAAGCGTTTACCTCCAGATAGCGAGGCGAAAATATCCTCAATTTGTGGAAGCGGATATTGTACCGAGTGAAGGACTGGGTTCACTGTCACCTTAAAATCCCCACAGATGCGGACCTTCTTTGGTTCCCCAGGCGTATTACTCAACGACCTCTTCATTACAGGAACGATGGGTGTAGCCCACTCGCTCCAGTCTACTTTGGACAGTACTCCTGAATGTTCCAACACTTCCAGCTCTGCTTCGACAGCTGGTCTGATCACATAAGGCACTGGTCTGGCCTTAAGAAACTTTGGGCTTGCATTTTCCTCTATTTTAATCGTTGCTGTTATGCCTTTTAGTTTTCCGAGTCCCTCCTGGAACACTTATTTTGCGTCAGTTAGCATTTTTGACAGTCGTCCAAGTGTGACATCGTCATCCTTTTTGGCCTCAACCTTCAGTGCCTGTATGGAATGCCAATCTAATTGTATCTTCCGGATCCATTCACGTCCTAGCAGTGGTGATCCTCCATCTGGCAATACATATATATCCATTTTAGGTATTTCCTGGCCTTTATATATCACTTTCACCCTTATTTTTCCTTTGGGGTAGACTTTTTGCCCCGTGTACGTCTTCAAGACAATCTCTGTAGCTTTCAAGGGTATATGTGAAAATAGCCGCTTGTAGTCCCTTTGGTTTATGACTGTTAGGGCTGATCCTGTGTCCAATTCCATTTTCACTTGGGCTCCGTCTATCTTGAGCATAACCCAGATAGTCTGGTGATCCTCCATTTTGGTTACATTATGTAGTTTCAGACAACCCAGCTCCTTGCTTCCGGAGTCTGTGTCACTTTTCTGTTCGTCTGAACTACTGTCCATCACCTGGTGTACCTTTTTGTACTTCTCCTGTGGAGATTTCTTACTGTTGGTTTTCTTCCCAGACCTGCAGACTCTTGCTATGTGTCCTGCTTTTCCACACTGTCTGCACACTTGGTCCTTGAACCAACAATCCTTCTGGTCCTGTGTTGTTCTGCCGCAGCGTTAACACTTCCCTGTTCCATAGGACATTTCATTGGTGCCATATTCTTGTGGTCTCCGTTGTATCTCTGCAGCGCCCCTTGCGGCTGCTTCATGTGATACTGCCATACTGAAAGCCTTGTTCAGCATAAGATCCTTTTCTGATAGAAGCCGTTTCTGGGTTCCTTCACTTTGCAGCCCACACACAAACTTGCCCCTTAACGTATCTGCTAGACCCGCTCCAAACTGGCAGTGTTTTGATAGCTTGCACATTTCCGTTAGGTACTCAGCATTGCTTTCGTCTTTGTGTTGGTTCCTTTTATGGAACTTAAATCGTTCTGCTATCAGCAGCGGTGTGGGGTTTAAGTGGTCCTGTAGGATTTCTACTATGCTTTCGAAATTCGTGTTCACAGGCTTCTCTGGGGTTATTAGTTTTCGCAGTAACCCATAAGTTTTTGCACCCATGGAATTTAACAAAACCAGTGCTTTCCTAGCATCTGGCACTTCATTCACCCTGCAGTACACCTCAATATGTTCCACATATGTCGCCCAATCTTCGACTTCATTGTCGAACGTAGAGATACTGCCACTCTTCTGCATCCCTGGATGTGACTTAACTGTCAAAAATGGCGTCTCCCACACTTCCCCTTCTTCTCCGCTGGCACAAAATGGCGTCTCCCATGCTTTCCTTCCTTCCCGCGCTCTCCCTTCTTCTCCGCTGCGGCTTCTAAAAATGGCGTCTCCCACGCTCTTCCTTCTCCGCGGCTCAATGGCATCTCCCGCGCTCTCCCTTCTTCTCCCCGCGGACACTGTTCAGCCCTTGAGCCCTGGCTGTGCTCTGCGCGTTCTTTTTTTTTTTTTGTGCGCCTTTCCCGTTTCCGCCGCTCGGTCCTGAACCCGGCTGTTGCTTTGCCCTCTCTCTCTCCGTTTTGTTTTTCCTCGACGCCGCTTGGTTTTCAACCCCCCGCTGCGCCCTGTGCGCTTCACCCTCTGTCTTACCCCGTCGACGCTGCTCGGCTTTCTCTCCGCCGTCGGTCGGCTCCAGCCGCCGCTGTCCGGGAAGGGTCTGCACTGTACCTGTTGTCAGTCTATTGCTGATCGTCGTGGCTGGGGAACCAAGCCCGGCTCTCCACAGCCTCCCCTGCGATGTTCACTCTCTGCCGGACGACTGGGCGGTTGCTCGTGGTCGACGCCCGTGTTTCTGGCCTCGACTTTCTTCCACCGCCCTCCCGGAGCGAATCATTGAAGGGAAATGCAGAGTTGCAGGTAGATTCGAATCGACACTCGTCACCACTGTTAGATCCATGATTCTGAGAGTATGATGTTTTTCAATAACCACACGGATGCTGTAACTTAACAATCAACAGGTATTTACTGGAGTAGGGTAGTCTCAAGACTGGGGTACAGAGGCCTGCTCAAGGCTTATATACAGGTGTGGCCACTGCCGGTACTACAGTATACAGGAGCTGTAAAAGTAGTTCTCTCTTAAAGGTACATACACTACATACAGGAACAAGGATGTTTTGCTACAGTTGTACAGGGCCTTGGTGAGACCACATCTTGAGTATTGTGTGCAGTTTTGGTCACCTTATCTGAGGATGGATGTTCTTGCCATGGAAGGAGTTCAGCGAAGATTCACCAGGCTGATACCTGGGATGGCAGGAATGACGTATGAGGAGAGATTGGGTCGATTGGGCTTATACTCGCTGGAGTTTAGAAGAATGAGAGGGGATCTCATTGAAACTTATAAAATTCTGACAGGACTGAACAGACTAGATGCAGGAAGGATGTTCCCGATGGTCGGGGGGTCCAGAACCAGGGGTCACAGTCTAAGGATAAGGGGTAAGCCATTTAGGACAGAAATGAGGACGAATTTCTTCACCCAGAGAGTGGTGAACCTGTGGAATTCTCTACCACAGATGGCAGTTGAGGCCAATTCATTAAATATATTCAAGAAGGAGTTGGATATATTTCTTAAGGCTAAAGGGATCAAGGGATATGGGGAGAAAGCAGGGACAGGGTACTGAATTTGGATGATCAGCCATGATCGCATTGAATGGCGGAGCAGGCTCAAGGGGCTGAATGGCCTACTCCTGCTCCTATCTTCTATGTTTCTATGTTATGTAATGAGAAAGGATTAATTAGCAATCTTGTTGTGCGAGGCCCCTTGGGTCGGAGCGATCATAATATGATAGAATTCTTCATTAAGATGGAGAGCGAAGTAGTTGACTCAGAGACTAGGGTACTGAATTTAAATAAAGGAAACTATGATGGTATGAGGCGCGAGTTGGGTAGGATTGATTGGGGAATGTCACTCAAAGGGTTGACGGTGGATAGGCAATGGCAAACATTCAAAGACCGCATGGATGAACTACAGAATTTGTTCATCCCAGTTTGGCATAAAAATAAAACAAAAAAGGTGACTCAACCGTGGCTAACAAGGGAAATTAGGGATAGCATAAGATCCAAGGAGAGGATATATAAATTGGCCAGAAAAAGCAGTAAACCTGAGGATTGGGAACAGTTTAGGATTCAGCAAAGGAGGACAAAGGGATTAATTAAGAGGGGGAAAATAGAGTATGAGAGTAAGTTGCAGGGAACATAAAAACTGACTGTAAAAGCTTTTATAGATATGTGAAGAGAAAAAGATTGGTGAAGTCAAGCGTAGGTCCCTTGCAGTCAGAATCAGGGTAATTTATAATGGGGAACAAAGAAATGGCAGACCAATTAAATACATACTTTGGTTCTGTCTTCACAAAGGAGGACATAAATAATCTCCCAGAGATGTCGGGGAACATAAGGTCTAATGAGAGGGAGGAACAGAAAGAAATCAGTATTTGTAGGGAAATGGTGTTAGGGAAATTGACGGGATTGAAGGCCGATAAATCCCCAGGTCCTGATAATCTACATCCTAGGGTATTTAAGGAAGTGGCCCTAGAAATAGTAGATGCATTGCCGGTCATCTTCCAAAATTCGATAGGCTCTGGAACAGTACCCACGGATTGGAGGGTAGCTAATGTTACCCCACTATTCAAAAAAGGTGGTAGAGAGAAAACGGGGAATTATAGACTGGCAAGCCTGACATCGGTAGTGGGGAAAATGCTAGAATCCATTATAAAAGATGTAATAGCAGAGCACTTTGAAAACAGTGACAGGATCGGACAAAGTCAACAGTGATTTACAAAAGGTAAATCATGCTTGACTAATCTACTGGAATTATTTGAGGATGTAACTGGTAAAATAGATAAGGGAGAACCAGTGGATGTGGTGTATTTGGACTTTCAGAAGGCTTTCGATAAGGTCCCGCATAAGAGATTAGAGTGTAAAGTTAAGGCACATGGGATTGGGGGCAAGATATTGACTTGGATAGAGAACTGGTTGGCAGACAGGAAGCAAAGAGTTGGAATAAATGGGTCTTTTTCCGAGTGGCAGGCAGTGACTAGTGGGGTACCGCAGGGATCGGTCCTTGGACCCCAGCTATTCACAATATATATTAATGATCTAGACAAGGGAACTAGATGTAATATCTCCAAGTTTGCAGATGACACAAAGCTGGGTGGGCGTGTGTGCTGTGAGGAGGAAGCTGAGAAACTCCAGTATGATTTGGACAGGTTGGGTGATTGGGCAGAAGCATGGCAGATGCAATATAACATGGATAAATGCGAGGTTATCCACTTTGGTGTCAAAAACAGGAAGGCAGATTATTATCTGAATGGCAATAGATTGGGAGAAGGGGAAGTGCAACGAGAACTGGGTGTCCTTGTGCACCAGTCGCTGAAGGTAAGCATGCAGGTGCGGCAGGCGGTTAAGAAGGCAAATGGTATGTTGGCCTTCGTAGCGAGAGGGTTCGAGTACAGGAACAAGGATGTCTTGCTGCAGTTGTACAGGGCCCTGGTGAGACCACATCTTGAGTATTGTGTGCAGTTTTGGTCGTCTTATCTGAGGAAGGATGTTCTTGCCATGGTGGGAGTGCAGCGAAGATTCACCAGGCTGATACCTGGGATGGCAGGAATGACGTATGAGGAGAGATTGGGTCGATTGGGCTTATACTCGCTGGAGTTTAGAAGTATGAGAGGGGATCTCACTGAAACTTATAAAATTCTAACAGGACTAGACAGACTGGATGCAGAAAGGATATTCCCGATGGCCGGGGAGTCCAGAACCAGGGGTCACAGTCTAAGGATGAGGGGTAAGCCATTCATGACAGAGATGAGGAGGAATTTCTTCACCCAGAGAGTGGTGAACCTGTGGAATTCTTTACCACAGAAGGCAGTTGAGGTCAATTCATTAAATATATTCAAGAAGGTGTTAGATATATTTCTGAAGGCTAAAGGGATCAAAGGATATGGAGAGAAGGCAGGGACAGGGTACTGAATTTGGATGATCAGCCATGATCTCATTGAATGGCGGAGCAGGCTCGAGGGGCCGAATGGCCTACTCCTGCTCCTATCGTCTATGTTTCTATGTTTTTATGTTAATAAATCTGATTCATAGTTTACAAGCTGTCTGCCAATGAGGGAGCTCCAGAGTTACTGGGGGTAAAGAAAGAAAGACTTGCATTTCTATAGCGCCTTTCACGATCTCAGGATGTCTGAAAGTGCTTTACTAAAGCCATTAAAGTACCTTTTGAAGTGTTGTGACTGTTGTAATGTAGGAAATGTGGCAGCCAAGTTGCGCACAGCAAGCTCCCACAAACAGCAATGTGATAATGACCAGATCATTTGCTTTAGTGATGCCGGTTGAGGAATAAGTATAGGCCAGGACATCAGGGAAAATGCTCCTGCTCTTCTTCAAAATAGAGCCATGGGATCTTTTACGTCCACCTGAGAGGAGAGACGGGGCCTCAGTTTCACATCTCAGCCAAAAGACAGCACCTCCGACAGTGCAGCACTCCCTCAGCACTGCACTGGAGTATTAGCCTAGATTTTGTGCTCAAATCTTTGGAGTGGGACTTGAACCCACAACGCCCTGGCTCAAAGGTGAGAGTGCTACCATTGAGCCACTGCTGACACTGTAGGTTTCAACTTCCACCCGATACGGGGGCATCAGCAGGTCCAAAGCATTTTCGTCTTTAGGCCTTATTTGACTGTTGCTGGTTTGCTGCAGGCACCAAAAAAATTGCCCCAATGCAGCATGCCCGTTGTGGGAGGGGCTGAGGCAGGGGAGCCAATCCCAGAGGAAGGTTGAGCATGCGCTCCTCCTGGTCCCACAAAAATATTCCTGAGTCTTTTCTTGAGTAGCCACCATTGGTCCCTTTAAGGACCACTGATTAGGCTGCACACCACCTGGTAGAATTGGACAGAGCGTCTCCAATTTGCATATTTAACCTGTCTCCTGCCGAAAACAGGTGGGCGTTCTGCTCGCCATTTACAGGCCTTGGAATTTTGGGCTTCAATGAGGATGCTGGGGTGCCCCACCACCCAGACCCCCACCCCCCCCCCGATTTTCAACTGCTGGCCGCTTGTTTCAGGAATGGGTGGCTGTCAGTTGAACATCACCCCCACTATTTCTAGTGATCTAATCAGCAGTGTAAGGGTCTTATTGCTCACCACGGACCTGCTGTCTCTCAAATTACTTTGTGCAGAAAACATGTTTCAATTCGGGGAAGCTTGTCTGTGGAAGCAGATCTTTCCAATGGGCATGAGAAAAGAATCTGGAGACCACTCAAAGCATAACACCTACCCTCCATTCGAATAGGGAATGAAAATTTCCCAACATGACTGCATTTAGAATTGACTTGTATTCTTTCCCTTGCCCCCCACCAATGAAAATCACTAACAGAATCACAACCATGTTCAGAATATTGGAATTTGCATTGGTTCAGCAGGATTAGGGAAGATTTTCTTGTTATTGCGCTTGGGTATATTAGATTATCTGGGCACAGGGCATGGAAAAATTGGGTGGCGAGGATCACACACTGGTAACAGAGTCTGCCTAATTTTCTGTCCATTTAAATTAATGGGTGAGCTCGGGTACAACACATGATCCTCCTGCTCAGTTTTCCTCTATATGCTGCCCCCAGATGATCCAATACACTTAAGTACAATATAAGAACATAAGAACATATGAAATAGAAGCAGGAGTAGGCCATTCAGCCCTTCGAGCCTGCTCCACCACTCAATAAGATCATGGCTGATCTTCTACATCAACTTCACCTTCCCGTACTATCCCCATATCCCTTGGTTCCCCAAAAATCTAGCGATCTCTGTCTTGAATATACTCAACGACTGAGCATCCACAGCCTTCTGTCATTACCACCTTCTGTCCTATTTCTGATTCTGTAGCATACGTAGAGGTTTTTATATGTACTGTAGAGAGGGAGCTAGTGATTACAAACATACGAACATACGAATTAGGAGCAGGAGTAGGCCACTCGGCCCCTAGAGCCTGCTCCGCCATTCAATAAGATCATGGCTGATCCGATTACTCCAAATTCCCGACTACCCCCGATAACTTTTCACCCCCTTGCTTACCAAGAATCTATCTACCTCTGCCTTAAAAATATTCAAAGACTCTGCTTCCACCGCCCTCTGAGGAAGAGAGTTCCAAAGACTTATGACTCTTTGTGAGAAAAAATTTCTCCTCATCTCTGTCTTAAATGGGCGACCCCTTATTTTTAAACAGTGACCCCTAGTTCTAGATTCTCCCACAAGAGGAAACATCCTCTCCACATCCACCCTGTCCAGACCCCTCAGGATCTTATATGTTTCAATCAAGTCACCTCCTACTCTTCTAAACTCCAGCGGATACAAGCCTAGCCTGTCCAACCTTTCCTCATAAGACAACCCGCCCATTCCAGGTATTAGTCTAGTAAACCTTCTCTGAACTGCTTCCAATGCATTTACATCCTTCCTTAAATAAGGAGACCAATACTGTACACAGCACTCCAGATGTGGTCTCACCAATGCCCTGTATAACTGAAGCATAACCTCCCTACTTTTGTATTGAATTCCCCTCGCAATAAACAATAACATTCTATTAGCTTTCCTAATTACTTGCCGTACCTGCATAGTAACCTTTTGTGATTCATGCACTAGGACACCCAGATCCCTCTGCATCTCAGAGCTCTGCACTCTCTCACCATTTAGATAATATGCTTTGTTCTGGACTTATGGACATTATGGGCATTTTACATGCAGATAGCACCCTCTGGTGGTGGTTATTGTGTTAGCAGTGTTTGTATGCAGCAGAGGTCATTTGACCTTTCTACCTTTCTTCCTGTTTGACCCAGGAAGTAGAATTCCAGGAAGAACCTAACTGAGTAATGGAGGATCTGCCATGAGGGATCCTCAATCCAATGTAATCTGATCTCATATGTTAGGCCAGGCGCAATATCTGTGAGTATCTTTGTTTGTTAGCATAATAGCAACTTTGTCAGTGTAGTATTTTGACAATACTATGTTTATGAGAAGTAATAGTTGATATTTACAGAAGTACAGTCCAAATGTTAGTTAGTTATACAATTAGTCTATTCTACTGTTGTAAATATGTTTATATCTTATGTAATATCGAATGTATAGTACTCAGTTTATGTACAAAACATACTTTGTCTTTGTTTACAGTTCCACAAATTTGTTCAAGTAAAGCTTCAAACAGCGAAACGGCTTCACGAGGAATTATTTGAATAAGTGTTTAACTTGCTGGATAACTAGATAGGAGCACGTCGAGCGAGGCCAGTACAGTGAAAAGATAGCAATACGGCTAGCTGTGAAGAGTGGAGCAGCAGGAACTCAGAGTGAACCTTAACCTCGTAGACCACACCTACCTCACATCAACATGTCAGAAGATAATGACGAAAATGCTTTGCAGCGAGGAGAAGGCCTTAAACAGGCAGACGAAACTGTAGAATGTGACAATTGGTCTATAAGCTCCGGTTACTTCAGATCGCAAGCTGGTTCACGGTCATCAGGTGGTTCTAGAGTAAGCGTGGACATCGCCAGAGCACGGGCTAAGCTAATAGCAGCTCAAGCCAGAGCTGCGCATGTGAACAGTGAAATAGAAATAAAAGTAAGACAGGCCCGTCTTCAAGCTGAACCCCAAGCTGAACAGGCCCCACTCCAAGCCGAACGGGCCCGACTCCAAGCCGAACAGACCCATCACCAAGTGGAACGCCAGGCTGAACAGGCCCGTCTCCAAGCCACATTAGACGCTCTGCAGCAACAAAAAGAGATAGATGCTGCATTAGCTGAGACACAAGTATTCGAGGCAATTTTGGAGGGAGCTGATCCCGAGACAGCTTACAAACCTTTAATTCCCGTTTCGCGGCAGAGTCGACGACAGTGCAGCATAGATTACGAGCGACCATGCCGACATACAGTTTACAAGAGAAAGGGATGAAGGCCCGCACATCTCTACAGACGCAAGCACTTCATATAACATGCCCCAAGTTGCCAACCAAGGTCAAAGTAGACAGCGTGTCTCAAGCCGCAGAGTCTCCCCCAGCAGGACGGAAGACACGGTGCAGAGGAATAGAACGCTGGATAGAGAAAGTCAGCAGCAAGCCCCCTCTCATTTCCTTGAGACCCCCAACAGAACCCCTATTCAGGGCAACCCTGGCACAGATCCCAGTACCTACGATATTGCCAAATACCTTGCACGCACCCAGCTGGTGACTACAGGGTTAACCAAGTTTGATGACAGGCTGGAGAATTATCGGGCTTGGAAGTCCTGCTTCCACGAAGCCATATCGGGCTTAGACCTGTTGGCAGGAGAAGAGCTTGGCCTCCTTATCAAATGGCTCGGCCCAGAGTCCGCCGGACAGGCATGCAGGATAAAAGCGGCCAATGTGGGACGTCTGCCAGCAGGGTTGAAGATGGCTTGGGCGAGGCTGGAAGAAAGCTACGGCTCGCCCAAAGCCATTGAAAGGGCTCTCTTTGACAGGTTGGAGAACTTTCCGAGGTTGACGAGTAAGGAACCCCAGAAGCTCTGCAACCTTGGAGATCTGCTGTCGGAACTCCAAGCCGCAAAGCAGGACGGCTACCTACCCGGTCTATCATACTTAGACACTTCCAGAGGGGTAAGTCCCATCGTTGAGAAGCTTCCATCTAACCTGCAGGAGAAGTGGATAACGTTTGGATCAAAGTTCAAGCTGAAGCACAACGTGGCCTTCCCACCATTCTCTGCGTTTGCCAAATTCATCTGTAAAGAAGCCAAAGCCAGGAACGACCCCAGCTTCAACCTCTTCTCCTCCCACCCAGCACTTGCCAGAAGAGACAAGTTTGACAGACATTGAAAGACACCAATATCTGTCCACAAAATGCAAGTGTCCTCAACTGAGAACACAAAGATTCAGAAGAAACCTGAGGATATGAGCAAACAATGCCCTATCCACAACAAGCCCCATCCTTTAAAGAAGTGCAGAGGCTTCAGGGAGATGTCCCTGGAAGATTGGAAACAATACCTTAAAGAGAACTCTATATGTTTCAAGTGCTGCTCTTCCACGAGCCATCTCGCCAAGAACTGCAAGGTAGATGCAAAATGCACAGAATGTGAAAGTGATCGGCACATTTCAGCACTCCACCCAGGCCCAGCTCCTTGGAAATCAGAGTTGCCTCCTCCTGCCTCAGAGCACGGCGGGGAGAGAGAGGGAGCTGCTGGCCCGGAGATTACATCCAGGTGCACCGAGGTGTGTGGAGAAGGAGTGAGCGCAAGAGCATGCTCCATGATATGCCTCGTTAATGTGTACCCTGTAGGACGTCGCCAAGAATCTGAGAAGATGTATGCCATACTAGACGAACAAAGCAATCGTTCTCTAGCAAGATCCGAGTTCTTCAACATCTTCAAGATCAAAGGAAGTCCGTTGCCTTACACGCTGAAGACGTGTGCTGGACTTTCAGAGACAGCCGGCAGGAGGGCCTGTGGTTATGTTGTTGAGTCAGCCGACAGGAAGATTAGCCTCCCCGTTCCTACACTCATCGAATGTAATCAAGTCCCCGACAACCGTTCTGAGATTCCCACTCTGAATGCAGCTCATCACCACCGTCACCTGAGACGCATTGCAGACGCGATCCCATCTCTTGATCCAGATGCAGGCATACTTCTGTTGTTGGGAAGGGACATCCTAAGGGTACATAAGATAAGGAAACAGATCAATGGTCCACATGACGCCCCTTTCGCCCAAAGGCTAGACCTCAGCTGGGTCGTTGTTGGAGAAGTGTGCCTCAAGGGCGCTCACAAGCCATCTCAGGTGAGCACACTCAAGACTTCCATCTTGGAGAATGGTCGTCCAAGCTACCTTACCCCATGCAGTAGTCAGATCCGAGTGACAGAGAAGTTCAGTCATACGGCTCAGCCTCAGAAAACCCCAGCGCTGATCTCCGCAGACAGCACACAGATGATGCTCACTGGAGAGAACCCGGGTCAGTCAGTCTTCTGTCGCACCGCCAACGACCACAAACTTGCTCCATTGATCGACGACATGAGGTTCCTCCAGATTATGGACAATGAGGTCTCTCATGACAGCTCTAACAGCTGGGTTGCACCCTTACCCTTCCAGAAACCCAGACGACGGTTGCCAAACAACAGGGAGTATGCCTATAATCGTCTTAACTCACTCCGTCGCACACTAGAGAAGAAGCCAAAGATGAAAGCACACTTCCTAGAATTTGTAAAGAAAATGCTTGTCAACGATCATGCAGAGATAGCTCCTCCACTCCAGGAAGGCCAAGAGTGTTGGTACCTCCCTTCCTTCGGAGTCTATCACCCCAAAAAGCCGGAACAGATCCGCGTGGTGTTTGACTCCAGTGCACCATATCAGGGAGTCTCTCTCAACGACGTACTCCTCACGGGGCCCGATCTTAACAACAGCCTCTTGGGAGTACTCATGAGATTCAGGAAAGAGCCCATCGCCATCACTGCCGATATCCAGCACATGTTTCATTGCTTTGTGGTGAGAGAAGACCACAGAGACTTCCTCCGCTTCCTGTGGTATCGGGACAACGACCCCAACAGAGACATTGTGGACTACAGAATGCGTGTCCATGTCTTCGGGAATAGCCCATCCCCTCCTGTCACCATATACGGACTGAGGAGGGCTGCCAAGGAAGAAGACGACAACTTTGGCAGTGATGTGAGAGGGTTCATCGAACGAGAGTTCTATGTCGACGACGCACTGAAGTCATTCCCGACCGAAGCAGAGGCCATCAGTACCCTCGGACGAGCTCAGGAACTACTTGCACTATCCAACCTCAGGCTGCACAAGATAGCCTCTAACAGACCAGCAGTGATGGAGGCATTCCCCCCTGAAGATCGTGCTAAGGACGTCAAGGATCTAGACCTCTTCACTGATGACCTCCCCCTTCAGCGTAGCCTAGGAGTGTCTTGGAACATAGCAACAGACATGTTCACGTTCCAAGTCTTAGATGCCAAGAAACCCTTCACACATAGAGGAGTGCTCTCTACAGTCAACAGCCTATACGACCCTCTCGTTTTCTTAGCCCCTGTCACCATACAAGGCAGGCTGCTCCTCAGGGAACTCTCCACACGCGCTGAAGAGTGGGATTCACCTCTCCCTGAAGAGATGGAAGCAGAGTGGGACAGATGGAGAGACTCACTCCAAGACTTACAGGAGATCCGAATACCTCGCTGCTATACGTCTTTCTCTCCCTTAAATGCCCAATTCAAAGAGCTTTGTGTCTTTGCAGACGCATCCGCTAAGGCCATTGCAAGTGTGGCTTATCTGAAGGTCACCACTCAAGATGGACAAAGCAAAACCGGCTTCGTCTTTGATAGGGGCAAGTTGGCGCCCCAGCCAGACCTCACCATACCCAGATTGGAACTGTGCGCAGCAGAACGCAACCTACCCCCTCACAGCAGTCTACGGAAGCTGCATCCTATCATCGACACCGACGGACTGTCTCTGAGGTGGTTCTTCTTTTGTCGCCAGAGGACTCCAGTGACAAGTAGAGTTCGGACTATGTGGAGTCGTTAACGACCCCAGACGGGGAGTGTTCTGGACTTATGGACATTATGGACATTTTACATGCAGATAGCACCCTCTGGTGGTGGTTATTGTGTTAGCAGTGTTTGTATGCAGCAGAGGTCATTTGACCTTTCTGCCTTTCTTCCTGTTTGACCCATGATGCGCTATCAATTACTCATAAAAGACTGAGAATTAAGAGAGTAACTAAAGGCTTTTATTAACAAAAGAATGAAGGTCTGCCTCGAGTGGTCGACCAGTCCAGAAATACAAAGGGCTGGGGAGCAGTCACCTTTATACTAGGACTTGTGGGAGGAGTCAGCCGAGGCATGTCCAGGCATGTACACAGTGGAATACAAACAGTGGTTTACCACATTCACCCCTTGTTTAAAATTGAGTCCGGCGGGGTGAAGTGTATTAAAAGTTAGTGTATTGGAGTCTCTCCGGAGGTCTTGTCTGCCGCTGTGATCGGCGTGGCGACGGCAGGGGTAGTGGAGCTTCCGGCGTCGAGTCCTGCGTGGGCTGTGGCACAGGCGTGTCATCCTCGTAGATGTCGAGTGGGTCGCGGGGCCCAGGCCTGCCGTCTGCTGGGGCTGGATATCGGATCGTGGGGGGGTTGGTAGTGAGCAGTGGGTTACTGCGGCCCCCGAGGGTGCAAGGTCTCTTATGGAGACTGTGTCCTCCCGCCCGTCCGGGTATGCAATGTAAGCATACTGGGGGTTGGCGTGGAGGAGGTCGACCCTCTCGACCAGGGGGTCCGTTTTATGGGTCCTCACGTGCCTTCTCAGTAGGACCGGCCCTGGGGACATCAGCCATGGCGGTAGCGATGTCCCCGATGTGGACTTCCTTGGGAAGACAAACATTTTCTCATGAGGGGTGGCGTTAGTGGCAGTGCAGAGCAGTGACCGAATAGAGTGGAGCGCATCGGGGAGCACATCCTGCCAGCGGGAGGTTGGAAGGCCCCTAGACTTTAAGGCTAGCTGGGCGGCCTTCCAAACTGTCGCATTTTCTCTTTCCACCTGTCCGTTCCCCCGGGGGTTGTAACTGGTGGTCCTGCTTGTGGCAATACCCCTAGTTAGCAGGTACTGACGGAGTTCGTCGCTCATAAACGATGAGCCCCGGTCGCTATGGATATAGCTGGGGAAACCGAACAGGGTGAAGAGGTCGTTCAGACATTTAATGACCGTGGCACTGGTCATGTCCGGGCAGGGGATGGCGAACGGGAAACGGGAGTACTCATCAATAATATTGAGGAAGTACACATTGCGGTCGGAGGAGGGGAGAGGCCCTTTAAAATCAACGCTCAGGCGCTCGAAGGGGCGAGTGGCTTTTATCAGGTGGGCCCTGTCTGGCCTATAAAAGTGCGGTTTGCACTCAGCGCAGACTTGGCAGTTCCTGGTCATGGTCCTGACCTCCTCAATAGAGTAAGGCAGGTTGCGGGCCTTGATGAAGTGGAAGAACCTGGTGACCCCCGGGTGGCAGAGGTCATTGTGGAGGGCCCGCAGTCTATCGATCTGCGCGCTGGCGCAGGTGCCACGCGATAGAGCATCCGGGGGTTCATTGAGCTTCCCGGGCCGGTACAAGATCTCGTAATTGTAGGTGGAAAGTTCGATTCTCCACCTCAAGATCTTGTCGTTTTTGATTTTGCCCCTCTGCTTGTTGTTAAACATGAAAGCAACTGAACATTGATCAGTGAGCAGGGTAAATCGTTTTCCGGCCAGGTAGTGCCTCCAATGACGCACAGCCTCCACAATTGCCTGGGCCTCCTTCTCAACAGTGGAGTGTCTGGTCTCCGGGCCTTGGAGGGTTCGTGAAAAGAAGGCCACGGGTCTCCCCGCCTGATTGAGGGTAGCGGCCAGGGCAAAGTCGGACGCGTCGCTTTCCACCTGGAAGGGGATGGATTCGTCCACTGCGTGCATGGTGGCTTTGGCAATGTCTTCCTTGATACGGTGGAAGGCTAAGCGGGCCTCTGCCGTCAAGGGAAAAGAGGTGAACTTGATCAGCGGATGGGCCTTGTCCGCATAGTAGGGGACCCACTGGGCATAATAGGAGAAAAACCCTAGGCACCTCTTCAGGGCCTTGAGGCAGTGGGGCAGTGGGAGTTCCATAAGGGGACGCATCCGGTCGGGGTCGGGGCCGATGACTTCGTGTTCCACAACACAGCCAAGGATGGCGAGGCGGTTTGTGCGGAATATGCACTTCTCCTTGTTATATGTCAGGTTCAGGAGTTGGGCGGTGCGGAGGAATTTTTCGAGGTTTGCGTCATGGTCCTGCAAGTCACGGCCGCAGATGGTCACATTGTCCAGATATGGGAAAGTGGCCTGCAACGCATTTTGATCTACCATCCGGTCCATCTCCCTTTGGAAGACGGAGACCCCGTTGGTGACGCCAAAGGGAACCCTAAGGAAGTGGTAGAGGCGGCCGTTTGCCTCAAAGGCAGTATACTGGCGGTCCTCAGGGCGGATAGGGAGCTGGTGGTACGCTGATTTCAGGTCAATGGTCGAGAAGACGCGGTACTGCGCGATCTGGTTGACCATATCAGCTATGCGGGGGAGTGGGTAGGCGTCCAGCAGGGTGTAGCGATTTATTGTCTGGCTGTAGTCGATGACCAGGCGCTGCTTCTCGCCGGTCTTAACGACCACAACCTGGGCTCGCCAGGGGCTGGTGCTGCCCTCAATAATCCCTTCCTTCAGGAGCCGCTCCACTTCGGTTTTAATGAAAACCCTGTCCCCGGCACTGTATCGCCTGCTCTTTGTGGCGATGGGCTTACAGTCGGGGGTGAGGTTAGCAAACAGTGGGGGGGGGGTGACTCTGAGTGTGGAGAGGTTGCACCTGGTGCGCGGCGGGCAATTTGGGAGCTGCTGGCTGCGGACTGTGAGTGGGGGTAGGGGTCCACCATACGCCATCGTAACGCTTTTAAGGTGGCACTGAAAATCTAACCCCAGCAGGACGGCAGCGCAGAGGTCGGGCAGGACCAGAAGTTTAAAATGATCGTACACGGTCCCGTCTACTACGAGTGTCACTACGCAGTAGCCACCGATGTCCGCCGACTGGGACTCGGAGGCCATAGAAATCCGCTGGTGCGCAGGCAGGACTGGGAGAGAGCAACGCCGCACCGTGTCGGGGTGGATGAAGCTCTCCGTGCTCCCAGAGTCAAAAAGGCAGATTGTATCGTGGCCATTTACCTTAATGTCCATTGTGGAACTGGCCAGCTGGTGCGGTCTCGCTTGGTCCAGTGTAACGGATGCCAGCGTAGGGGTCGGTGTGTCGCTGCGGGTATCAGATGAGGCGGTGTTGGGGGCCTGCTGCGTTCTGGCTGTCGTCCAAGATGGCGGCGTCCATGATCCCCATGTGGCTGGAGGCGTCCAAAATGGCTGCTGTACCGGTGGTTCGCACATGGCCGGGGAGGCCCAAGATGGCGGCCCGCATGGCCCACACGCGGCGCTGCTGGGGTTCGGGGTGGCTTTGGCCCTGCAGACATTAGCGTAGTGTCCCTTCTTCCCGCAGCCCGAGCAGATCGCGTTTTTCGCCGGGCAGCGCGCTCTGGGGTGTTTTGCCTGGTCACAGAAGTAGCATTTCTGGCCTTGGGGCACTGCTGTCTGGCCTTGGGACACTGCTGCGGTAGTTGGGCCGTTGCTGGGGTGTGGCTGGGGTGGCACAGCGCTATGAGGCGGTCCTACCGTGTCCCAGGCTGTCATTCCCCGCGGCGTCCACGGTGCAGAGGAGTAGGCATCCATGCCCCGGTAGGCTGCATCCAATGATAGTGCGAGTTCAGAGGCCTTGTTGAGGTCGAGGTCACTCTGCTCCAACAGTCGCTGTCGGGTGTAATTGGATCTGTGGCCCGCTACAAAAGCGTCCCGGATAAGTTCCTCTGTGTACACGGCGGCCTTTACATCCTTACAACCACAGGCCCGGCCAAGCACAGACAGTGCCTGAAGGTATTCCACGGTCGATTCCCCAGGTTGTTGTTTACGACTCCCCAGAAGGTGCCTGGCGTACACTTCGTTCACTGGGCGCGTGTACTGGTCCTTGAGGAGCTTGATAGTGTCCGCGTACGAGGTCGCGTCTTGGATGACCGAGTACACTCGGTGGTTCACTTTGGAGGTCAGGACATCCAGTTTGTCCTCGTCCGATTTGATTGCTGCGGAGGCGGTCAGGAATTTTTCGAAACACTTAAGCCAGTGAGTAAACTTGGTGGATGAGTCCGCCTCCCGATGATCTAAGTCCAGGCATGCTGGTGTGAGGAACTTCTCCATTATAAAAATTTTGTTAATAAAATTGATGCGCTATCAATTACTCATAAAAGACTGAGAATTAAGAGAGTAACTAAAGGCTTTTATTAACAAAAGAATGAAGGTCTGCCTCGAGTGGTCGACCGGTCCAGAAATACAAAGGGCTGGGGAGCAGTCACCTTTATACTAGGACTTGTGGGAGGAGTCAGCCGAGGCATGTCCAGGCATGTACACAGTGGAATACAAACAGTGGTTTACCACAACCCAGGAAGTAGAATTCCAGGAAGAACCTAACTGAGTAATGGAGGATCTGCCATGAGGGATCCTCAATCCAATGTCATCTGATCTCATATGTTAGGCCAGGCGCAATATCTGTGAGTATCTTTGTTTGGTAGCATAATAGCAACTTTGTCAGTGTAGTATTTTGACAATACTATGTTTATGAGAAGTAATAGTTGATATTTACAGAAGTACAGTCCAAATGTTAGTTAGTTATACAATTAGTCTATTCCACTGTTGTAAATATGTTTATATCTTATGTAATATCAAGTGTATAGTACTCAGTTTATGTACAAAACATACTTTGTCTTTGTTTACAGTTTCACAAATTTGTTCAAGTAAAGCTTCAAACAATGAAACAGCTCCACGAGGAATTATTTGAATAAGTGTTTAACTTGCTGGATAACTATATAGGAGCACGTCTAGCGAGGCCAGTACATGCTTCTTTTTTATTCTTCCTGCCAAAATGTACAACATCACATTTTCCCACATTATACTCCATTTGCCAGATCTTTGCCCACTCACTTAACCTATCTATATCCCTTTGTAGCCTCCTTATGTCCTCTTTGTCAGGTTGTTTGTGAGGCACAGGCTGAATCGGGCTTTCTTAGCGGGGTCTTTGAGTGCTCCAGCATTAATTTTCCTGCGGCATTGTTTCTGTTGCCGCCGTTGTTTTGGGGCTACATTGATGGAGGTGACAGAGCGGGTTAGGCGGTGGTCTGTCCAGCAGTCCTGTCATGGCGCGGGTGATGCGGACGACCTTGCGATCCCTCGCTCGGACGATGATGTAGTCCAGCAGGTGCCAGTGCTTGGAGCGAGGGTGCTGCCATGAAGCCTTGTATTTGTCTCTCTGACGGAACAAGGTGTTGGTTATGACAAGACCATGTTCTAAGCATTTTGACAGGAGGAGGGTACCGTTGGAGTTGGCTTTCCCTACCCCCTCTCTGCCGATCACTCCTCCCTAGAGGTCCAATGGCAAGACGATTGGAGACCAGAGTTCCTGACCAACGATTCCACCACAGACTCAATTCACGTACGAACCGGGGTCAAGCAAGGCTGTGTCATCGCACCAACGCTCTTCTCGATCTTCCTTGCTGCAATGCTCCATCTCAGTAAGCTCCCTGCTGGAGTGGAGCTAATTTACAGAACAAACGGGAAACTGTTCAACCTCCGTCGCCTCCAGTCCAGATCCAAGGTCGTCCCATCCTCTGTCGTCGAATTACAGTATGCAGACGACACTTGCGTCTGCGCTCACAACAAACCATCGTCAACACCTTCACCGAAGCATACGAGACCATGGGCCTTACACTAAACATCCGTAAGACAAAGATCCTCTACCAACCTGCCCCCGCCACACAGTACTGCCCCCCGATTATCAAAATCCATGACAAGGCCTTGGACAACGTAGACCACTTTCCATACCTCAGGAGCCTACTGTCAACAAGGGCAAACATCGACGACGAAGTCCAACACCGCCTTCATGTTCCAGAGCAGCCTTCGGTCGCCTGAGGAAGAGAATGTTTGAAGACCAGGACCTCAAACCCAGCACTAAGCTCATGGTCTACAGAGCAGCAGTGATATCCACCTTGCTGTATGCCTCAGAGACATGGACCATGTACAGCAGGCACCTCAAAGCACTGGAGAGGTACCACCAACGCTGCCTCCGCAAGATCCTGCAAATCCATTGGCAGGATTGGCGCACCAACGTTAGTGTTCTTTCTCAGGCCAACATCCTCAGCATCGAAGCTTTGACCACGCTCGATCAGCTCCGATGGACGGGTCACATTGTCCGCATTCCTGATATGAGACTCCCATAATTAGCGCTCTACTCGGAGCTCCGGCATGGCAAGAGAGCCCCAGGTGGGCAGAGGAAACGCTTCAAGGACACCCTCAAAGCCTCCTTGAAAACGTGTAACATCCCCACCGTCACCTGGGAATCCCTGGCCGAAGACCGTACACAGTGGAGGAGAAGCATCCGGGAAGGCGCCGAACACCTCAAGTATCTTCGCCGGGAGCAAGCGGAAGCCAAGCGCAGGCAGCGCAAGGAGCGCACATCAACCTAAGCACCCCACCCCCCCGCCCCTTCAACCACCGTCTGCTCCACCTGTGACAGAGACTGTAGGTCCCACATTGGACTCATCAGTCACCTGCAAACTCATTTTTAATGTGGAAGCAAGTCATCCTCGGTTCCGAGGGACTGCCTAAGAAGAGAAGATGTCCTCTTCACAATTTACTTTCCTACCTATCTCTGTGTCATCAGCAAATTTAGCAACCATACCTTCGGTCCCTTCATCCAAGTCATTTATATAAATTGTAAAAAGTTGAGGCCCCAGCACTGATCCCTGTGGCACACCACTCATTATATCTTGCCAATCAGAAAATGACCCATTTATGCCTACTCTCTGTTTCCTATTAGCTAGCCAATCTTCTATCCATGCCAATATGTTACCCCCTACACCATGAGCTTTTATTTTCCACAATAACCTTTGACGTGGCACCTTATCAAATGCCAGTTTGAGCATATCCTCATGTGCCTGTACATTCTACAGTCTGTTTGTAACTCAGGCCCTGGATGCCTATACTTCACTCTTCACCAATATAGCAGGGTGCGCATACCACCTGCCAAATTGGACAGTTAGGTACCTGTTTTACGCCTGTAAAAGGGGCGTGGCATCAACGAATTTCTAGGCCAATGAGTTTTAGTTTACTTGATATTTTATAAATGTAAGTTATTTATGTTAATAATAATTGCTTCTACTGACATAAAAACAGAAAATGCTGGAAACACTCAGCAGGTCAGGCAGCATCTGTGGGGAGAGAAACAGAGTTAACATTTCAGGTCAATGACCTTTCGTCAGAACTGGAAAAAGTTAGAGATGTAGCACGTTTTAAGCAAGTACAGAGGCAGGGAAAGGTGGGAGGGGAGGAAAGAAGATCTGTGATAGGGTGGAAGGCAGGAGAGATTAAATGACAAAAAGTATGATTGTACAAAGCAAAGGAGATGGTAAATTTTTTTGTTAATTTTTTTAACTTCTACTAACATTTGGCTTAAATTTTTTTACAAAAGTCCTTAGGTACAGCAAGGTCTATTTTTGTCACACCACAAACATTTTATTCCACATAAGAATTCATGCAAAGCTTTTGGCACTCAGATTTAAAGGAAAGAGCAGAGTTAGGTTAACGAGAGAGTGGCAGTCAAACATTCCCAACTGGTTGAAACTTGTTAGGAGACCAACAACAACTTCAGCAGCAGTCTATTCTGGTGAAAGAGTTCAGAGAACAAAGAAACCTGACTCTTAGCCCATAAAAAATCAGAATGGAATAAGGCATGCATATCTGTAACCTTTTTTTAAACTTAGCAGTTTAAGAGGCCTTAATCTTTGTTGGCCCCACGCCTGTTCTACAGGTATAAATCGGGCACCTAAAATGATTTCATTGAAGTCATGGGTGATCACGTTGGTCTGCTTTTAGGGCTGGAGGATGAAGAGGAGCAGCCAAGAAGACAAGAGAGAATAGGAGCAGCCAGGAGAAGCCCACCATATTGGTAAAGGCTGAAGTATATGTGTCCAGGGCCTGTGCCTGAAACAGGTGCTAACCCCTTTGCATAAGCAAATAGAGAGCCTAACGTCTCTTTCAGGGCCTCTTTCTGAAATTGGGCTGCCTGGAATGCTGCCGGCATCGGGCCTGCTGTGTTCAGGATAACCATGTCTACATGCGATCTAACTTGCAGTCCTTAAAGGGGCCGCTGGAGACCACCACCAAAAAGGTAGGTTTTTAAAATAAATACCTGAATGTGGAGCCACTATGAGCAAGAGTGCTCCTCTTGGCTCCGCAGCAGTCCTGAAGACCGTTGCCAGTTAGCCTCTTCATGATCGCCCTCCCCCTCACCCAGGAGCTACCTGAGGACCATTGCCGGAGACGCAATGACCCAAAATGTGAATCTGTTTCACCGGCAAGTTGGCTGCCTCATGTAAATTTTGAATATGTCTCGGGCCTACCTGTTCCGGCACAGAGATTGTTCCCTCCACTCAGTTCGTGCCAGCAGGCTGGCCACATCCAATTTCACCCCCCAGGATCTCTCTCCTCCTGTCCACTGCTCAGACCGAGGCCTCCAGCACTGCTTTAGAGAAGCTGGATGCCCTTCTCTGGACTTCTTGCAACTGTTTCTCTCCTTACAAGATTTCTCAGCTGTCTGCAGCCAGAGTGCACCTCCCCTTTAAGAAGTGCTGGCTGTCTTAAGTGGTGTCAGGAAAGCCCGATTTACCGCCACCAGCCCCCCCACCCCCTGCCATCCCGCAAACAGGCGCACAGCCAATGAATAGCGCAGGTAATGCTGGCTGCACGCCTGGCTCATGATATTGAGCTGCCAGCACCAATTTAATGCGGTCCCTGTGACCACATGAACAAGTCCTTGCAGCGCCCGTCTCCTGTGCCATCTGTTTTCGGGGGCGATCGAATTTCTAGGCCCATCTGTCTTATTTTCGACAGGTTGAAAAGAGCTGATGGGACTGTTAGCTCTTTTTCATCAGTAAAATTGCACTGGTGGTACAAAAGGTCAATATATCACAGTCTGACCAAGCGTTTCAATGGGCGAGTATAAAGGTCCACCACTGCCTTTCCACTGTAGGGTGAGCAGGGAATATGACTTGATGCACATGCTGGCAGGGGCAGACTGGCCATACGGGAAATCAGCAGATTTCCCGAGTGACCCTGCAAATGGTTGCCTAGCGCTGTATTCTCAGCGTCTCCCCCCCCCCTTTATTTCTGTGAGGATCCTGAAGAATCCGCCGAGTTCTGGGGAAGCCCGTCTGCCCTCGCATACTGGTATAGGCAGTGTTCTTCCACTAAATAGTTTTCTCTGCACTGATCCTGAAAATGTGCTTTTGAGATACCATAAGAATACAATGTGCTACAATGTGCAGGAAAGTTGCACTGCAAGCCTGGGGCTTATTTTAGACGTGTTTCTTCATGTTCTTTTAAAATCCACTCTAATGGTTAAAGGGATATTACCCTCATGAAAAAATCCCTAGGCAAATATTTTTGTTTAGGGAAGGTAAAAAGCCAGAAGGCCATATTTGTCACAATGACATTAAAGGTCATTTATGTGATGATGTGCTTCAACATGATTTGTATCACTGAACTGCTTATAAATAAAGAAATAAAGTTTGCTAAACTCTTGTTCATGAAAATGGAGCCCCTTTAAAGAATTTGGGCCCTCACAATTGTATGTGTTATAATGAATCACGAGCTCAGCAACCATCTCAACCTGACAAAACACCGTCACCCATCCTGCAAATATCTAAGTTGTGTGAGTATTTATTCATGGAATCACTGGAGGCATAGAATGGCTAATTGAGCACGTACACAATGTTAAGGAAAAGTGTGCTGTCAAAATATGGCTTGCACAGTTTATTGCATCACAGCAGGTTTGTTATTTTTTAAATGTATAATTTCAGGGTTTTAAGTGTTTTTTTAAAATGTTTTTCTTTCATGGCATCTAAATTGGCTCACAAAAATAGCCTAAGTTTATAAATAATTCCCGTTTCTCTCATTTTTAAGCTTTGTTTATTCCCCCCCTTTTATTTTCTTCTACTTCTAAGTCCCCTGCCCCCGCACTACATGCACACCTCGCATTGAAAGGAAACATGAGCTGCTGCTGGGTCCTGTTAGTCCGGCTCTGTGACCAGCCCACATGGTGTGCACACAAGCATTTCAAGCTGACTCATCATGCAATTCTCCCTCCCTCAGAAGAAGTACTTTGCCTTCACTTGTCAGCATTGGATTGGGCTGGGGGGGGAATTTCAACCCCACCCCCGACGGGCGGAAGAGGGTCAAAGGGGCGGTGTTAAAGCGGTAAATATGGGATATGCTAATCAGCGCCGGCGACCGCGAAATTGAGTTTTAGCACCCCAAGAGGGAAGTGGAGCACTAAATCAAGCGCTACACACTTCTGTTAGGACGCTAACATTGGAGAGCGGGGTGCTACCGTCAGAGCGCTAATCAAGTTCTGCCGTTGTCAATTAGAAAGTCGTCAGACAGACTGGTGCCTTCCAGTTCTTAAAGGGGTGCTTTAATCATGCTGCACAGCCTCACGCTGATCATTGCTGCTTGACCTCCCAATGAACCGGTAAGTGATCCCTTTAAATAGCGCCCTGGGATCAACGCCTGCTATTTCTGTCATTCTCAGGCGGTAAGTCAGGGAAAGCGACTGAATTTCACATCTGGGGCACTAACTGGGTGTTGCACACTCATTGCCGTCATGGTCTGAGAGAGCCAGGCGCTAAGTGTTAGCGCCGGAGTTAAATGCCGACTGAATTTCGCGGAAGGCATTGGAATTGCCGCGCCTGAACGATAAGCCCTTAGCGCCCTGTTAGCGCCCCACCCGGCGCTAACAAGAGGCACTAAGGTACCGAATTTCTAGCCCTAAAGACTTGGTTTGTGTAGTGTATGTACCCGTCTACCTTTAAGGAAACTATTGTATGTAACCGTTCACCTTTAAGAGAACTACTTTAGGG
The DNA here is from genome assembly GCF_052327205.1 of Somniosus microcephalus. Taxonomy (NCBI): domain Eukaryota; kingdom Metazoa; phylum Chordata; class Chondrichthyes; order Squaliformes; family Somniosidae; genus Somniosus; species Somniosus microcephalus. The sequence continues at coordinate 77,046,393 of NC_140998.1, read as the reverse complement.
GTGGCACTACTTGTTGGCTTCTGTATACTGTAATACCGATAGTGACCACACCAGTATATAAGTGTTGTGGCAGGATTGCTGGGGCAGATTCGCCCTGACCTTCGAATAGTAAAGACCTGTTTGTTTGTTACTTCTGAAGTCTGTGTATTTATTAACTGCACAACCCACAGACTTTACAGTGGCGACGAGTCCGATTGTACCCTGCGGCAAGACTACCAAAGCAACGAAGAGCGTCGAAGAGAGGCAACCGCCCTCGTCGTGCTGCTGAAAGAAAACACGAGGCTGCAGCAGGAGGAAGGAGGAAGACTTTAGCAACAAAAGCTTCCATTAGCAACAGGCACTGACTACCCTTCTACCACGGTGCGGAGTGAGCCGATCAGCAGGAAACAAGGCGGCCGCGGAGACTGTGAGTAGGGGAAGGTGTAGAGAATATCCGGAGGATAAGGGCTGTGCACTCGACCACGGTCGAGGGGGAACGGAGCCGGTCAGAAAGTCGGGTCCAACGGCGTCGTGAGACAGTCGGACCTCGATTGGCGGGAAAAGCCGGGCAGCGACCGCAGCCACGAAGCGCTGAGACTGGGAGTAGGCGCGGGAAGAGAAACCCAGCCGCAGCCGGGGAGGGAAATACCGGTCTGCGAGAGGGCTGGGAGGCGAACAGGAACCGTGCGGGTGGGAGAGAGAGACAGAGCCGAGCAAGGAGAGAGAGACTGCGCGAGAGCCAGTCCAGCGGCTGAGCTGTTCTCCACCAACGGGGTACCCAGAGCTGGTGGAACCGAACGTGCGGGAGAGAGAGCGACAGAGCCGGGTACGGAGAGAGAGACTGCGCGAGAGCCAGTCCAGCGGCTGAACTGTCCTCCGTTAACGGGGTGTACCCAGCGCCGGTAGAGCCGTGCGGGCGGGAGGAAAAGACAGAGCTGAGTAAGGGGAGCTGTGCGGAAGCCAGCCCAGCGGCTGAACCTGTCCGCTGTGGGGAAAGCGTACCCCTTCCACCAGGGAAGAAACGCGGGAAGCCGCCATTAGGCGGAGAAGACGACAGAAGCGGGAAACCGCCAGTGAAGTGGGCGGGGCGAGAAGGAAAGAGCGGGAAACCGCCATTTTCGCGGGGAAAACCGCCATCTTAGAAATAAACAAATAAATAAGAATACTTAAAGAAATACTTGTGTTGTCCCCAAGGAAAGGAAGATGCCTAAGCGGGCGGACATCAACGAGTTCAATTCGGAGATAGAAGACTGGGCCACGTACGTAGAACGTATTGAGATACATTGTAAGGCTAACAAAATAGCTAAGGATGAAAAAGCTTTAACCTTACTTAACATGATGGGGGCAAAAACATTCGGGTTGTTGAAGCATCTTCTCTCACCAGCTAAACCGGCAGATCAGACTTTCGATGATATGGTAGCAGTGCTGAAGGATCACTTGAACCCCACACCGTTGATGCTGGCTGAACGATTCAAATTCTACGCAAGAACGCAGAGGAAAGACGAAAGCAATGCGGAATACTTGGTCGAACTGCGTAGGCTAGCGAAATACTGCCAGTTCGGAGGGAATCTGACAGAGGCACTGCGTGACAAGTTCGTATGCGGATTGTCCAAAGAAGGAACGCAGAAGCGACTACTGGAAGAAAATGACCTCACACTGGACAGGGCTGTCCTCATAGCTGCATCGCACGAAGCCGCAGCGAAAGGAACGGCGGAAATGCAGCTAAAGGCGGCGGCACTAGGGGTGGACCAAATTACTTCGAGCACAATAAAATGCTACCGTTGTGGGAAGACAACACACGACCAGAATCAATGCTGGTTTAAAAACCAAGAATGCAGGAAATGTGGCAAGATCGGGCACATAGCTAAGGTATGCCGGTCAGGAGCAACGCACAACAATAAGGAGTCACCACAAAAATGGTACGGGAAGGTGCAAGAGGTGACTAAGAAGAGTCTGAGGGAACAGAAGTCGGTCTCACACTCCAAATGCAAAGGACTGGACAGTCTGAGAATTCACAACGTGAGCAATGAAGCTGACCGACAAACTATCTGGATAACGCTACAGATTGCAAAGGTCCAAGTAAAAATGGAAGTGGACACCGGATCGGCGTTGACGGTCATGAATAAGCATGACTATAAAAAAAATTTCAAGCATATTCCACTACGGGATACGGAACTAGTACTACAGACATACACGGGGCACAAAGTATTCCCCATCGGAAAGATAGAAGTCAAGGTGAGATACAAGGATAAAGATTATCACCGGTTGGACCTGTATGTATTGCCTGAGGGAGGACCACCACTTCTGGGACGGGAGTGGATCCGAAAAATAAAGTTGGACTGGCAGTCACTAAACACCATGACGGTGGATTCCGGAAAAGAGGATGTCAAACCTGAACGGTTGTCCAGAATATTGGACGAAGCTAAGGAGGTATTCCAGCAAGGACTGGGAACACTGCGAGGAATTAAAGCAAAGGTTAAGATTGCAGAAAATGCAAGCCCAAAGTTTTTTAAGGCCAGATCGGTACCTTACGCAATACGACCAGCTGTGGAGGCAGAACTGGAAGAACTTGAACGATCAGGGGTTCTGTCAAAAGTGGACTGGAGTGAGTGGGCCACGCCCATTGTTCCCGTCATGAAGTCCTCACCAAGTAATAAGCCAGGGGGACCGGGGAAGGTCCGTATCTGCGGAGATTTCAAGATCACTGTGAATCCGGTGCTTCCCACGGTACAATACCCGCTTCCGCGGATTGAAGATATCTTTGCTTCGTTGGCTGGAGGGAAGCATTTCACGAAAATAGATCTGGCTCAAGCATATCTACAGATGGAGGTCGAGGAAGAGTCACGCCAGTACCTCACCATCAACACTCACAGAGGCTTGTATCGCTACAATAGACTGGTCTTTGGGGTAGCTTCGGCGCCAGCAATTTGGCAGAGGGCCATGGAACAGGTGTTACAAGGAATTCCAAGCACGCAGTGCTACTTAGATGACATTTTAATCACGGGAAGAGATGAGGAAGAACACCTCACGAATTTGAAACTGGTACTCACCAGGTTGAAGGAGTATGGCCTTCGGGTTAATCGCAAGAAGTGTGAGTTCTTCCAAAAACGGATCTCATACTGCGGTCATGTCATTGACCGAGAGGGACTGCATAAGTCACCTGAAAAGATAGAAGCGGTCGTGAAGGCCCCCGCTCCAGGAAACGTATCACAGTTAAGATCATTCTTGGGGTTGATTAATTACTATCACAAGTTTCTGCCAAATTTATCCACGGTGCTGCATCCGCTGAATGACCTGTTGCGGAAAGAAACACCATGGAAGTGGAGTGAAGAATGCAAAAAGGCTTTTCGCAGAAGCAAGGAGTTGATTACCTCTGAAGAAGTGTTGGCTCATTTCAACCCAGCATTACCCCTTCGTCTAGCTTGCGATGCTTCCCCGTACGGAATTGGGGCAGTACTCTCGCACAGGCTACCAAATGGCTCGGAAAGGCCAGTGGCTTTCGCGTCCCGATCATTGACACCCGCGGAGCGAAATTACGCCCAAATAGATAGGGAGGCCCTCAGTCTTGTGTGGGGCGTGAAGAAATTCAACCATTACCTACAATGTAAAAAGTTCACATTGCTGACAGGCCACCAGCCGTTGGTGTCCATATTCAACCCAAATAAGGCCGTTTCCACCATGACAGCACAAAGGTTACAAAGGTGGTCCGTGTTACTTGGGGCACACCAATACGAAATTGAGTACAAAAGGTCTAAACAGCATGGAAATGCTGATGGGTTGTCCCGCTTGCCATTGCCGATGGTAGAAGAAGCGAGTATAGTGGACCCAGTAGAGTTGTTCCACTCATCCATAGTGGAGTGTCTACCGATAACAAACTCAATGATTGAGAATGAGACAAGGAATGACCCGACTCTTTCACGAGTCTATGATGTAACGGTGGAGGGATGGCCAGCACAGAGCGAACCAACACTGCAAGCATTTGCACAGAGGAAAGAACAACTGTCAGTGTGTCGAGGAACCCTGATGTGTGGATCTAGAGTGGTGATTCCACCCAAACTCCAAAAGAAAGTGCTAAAGGAGCTGCACGAAGGACATCTGGGTGGAGTAAAGATGAAGAATCTAGCAAGAGCGTTTGTGTGGTGGCCAGGCATTGATGGAGACATAGAGGAGATCACGAAGAACTGCCTAGGATGTCAGAGGGTTCAGAATGCGCCACCCCAGGCTCCTCTGCATCCATGGGAGTGGCCCTCATCGCCTTGGCAAAGAGTACACATCGACTTTGCTGGTCCATTTATGGACTCGATGTTTCTAATAGCGGTGGATGCCCACTCCAAGTGGCCGGAAGTAATTAAGATGACCACCACCACGACGGAAAAAACCATCACAGTGTTAAGGACTATGTTTGCTCAGAATGGCCTGCCGGAACAGATCTGTTCTGATAATGGACCACAATTTGTGTCCGAAGAATTCAAGAAGTTCTTAAAGAGCAATGGGGTTAAACATTACACGTCAGCCCCATACCATCCCGCCTCCAATGGATTGGCTGAAAGGTTTGTCCAGACCTTCAAGAAGGCTGTAAAGGCCATGAGTAATGAAAACATAAGTCTACAACATAAGGTGGATAGCTTTTTGTTGGCATACCGAAATGCAACACATGCGGTCACAAATCAAACTCCCGCAATGATGTTTTGTAATAGACGCCTAAGATGCCGGCTGGATTTACTAAAACCAAACGTCAGAAGAGACATAGAGAACCGGCAATTCCAGGGCATGAACGACAGGGTCACTAGATCTTTCCAGATTGGTCAACGAGTTTTGGCCCGGGACTACCGTACTGAGAAATGGCAGCCTGGAACTATTGGGAAAAGGCTGGGGCCGTTGATGTACACCGTGGACATTGGAGACAATATAATAAGGCGTCATGTTGACCAAATCATAGGGTCCGCCACAAATGGGCAACCGACTTCACCACTTTCTCCGGGTAAGGTTGAGACTGAGATACCCAGAACACCTACTTCTGATCTAGTGATACTGGAGTCAGCTGAACCTGACACGGCTTTTCAAGCCGAATCGAACTTGCCAGAAGCACCTCATAGCCCGCCTGAAATGACGACACCACTGCGGCGTTATCCGGACAGAATCCAGAAACCCCCAGAAAGACTGAATCTATGAACTGTCTTACATAAACCTGTATATATGTTAGAATGTATGTTCACTATGGACTTAGTATGTTGAAAGCTAAAAAGGGAGGATTGTAGTGTATGTACCCGTCTACCTTTAAGGAAACTATTGTATGTAACCGTTCACCTTTAAGAGAACTACTTTAGGGGTGGCACTACTTGTTGGCTTCTGTATACTGTAATACCGATAGTGACCACACCAGTATATAAGTGTTGTGGCAGGATTGCTGGGGCAGATTCGCCCTGACCTTCGAATAGTAAAGACCTGTTTGTTTGTTACTTCTGAAGTCTGTGTATTTATTAACTGCACAACCCACAGACTTTACAGTTTGTACTTGCCATTAGCACACAACTAACTGTCAACATAAAAAGACAATCCTGTGAAAAGGAAGAGTGGAGTAAATATGACTTCAACTACAACCATGTGGGTGTCACCCAATAAAGTTTCTAACATTAAAGTTTCAGTTAAAGGGGATTTATCTTGAGTCATCATGATTTCACAGTCTGATAATTCCTCATTTCTGTTGCTGGTTGTTTAGTCTAGGGTGAAAACTGCATGGCTATTATTATTTTTCTAAATTATCAGCGGTTTGCATAACTAGTACAGAAATCTCAAATGGCTTTACTCATAGCAAGAAAGTAATTATAAAAAATCTGCAGCATAAAAAAACTGCAAACACTTGAGAAAAGTCTGAATATCCAAGCTGCTAATTAATTCCTTTGTGAATTGAGAATGTTATCTCGGAAACTGTGCAGGAAAGAAAAAGCTTAAAACATTTTTTTACCTTTATTCTTTGTGTTCGCATAATCTTAAATAAAATCTAAAACATACGAGCATACACAAATGACAGACAGGAAATGACTAACTGGTCCATCCAGCCGAAAACATAGTTAAGTGGCAGTATTTTTAAATTGCCCTATTATGTCTCTCGTCTAAACATTTAAACCTGCTTTATGTACAATGAATTATTGTGACTATTGTTATGTAGTGAAACCCGGCAGGATTCTACAAGCAGCAATGAAGTCAAATACCAACGAATCTGTTTTTGGTGGTATTGGCTGAGAGGGGAACGTTGACCAAGACACCAGGAGAACACTCTACTCAACTTTGAAAAATACCACCAGCCACCTTTTTTTATATGGATGTCATTAGCAAGGCCGACATTTGTTGCCCATCCCTGGTTGCCCTTGAGAAGGTGGTGAAGAGCCACTTCAGATTAATTATCTCATCCAAAGGATATCACCTCTGATGGTGCAGCGCTCTCTGCCCCTCTCATCTTTGATTATGTGTGCAAGTCTTGGAATGGGGTTTTCACTTAAAGTTGCCTGACTCTGAGGCAGGAATGAGACAAGATGAGCTAAGCTGACATTTTAGGAAGTTCACTAACGTGTTCAAAAAAGTGATTGGGGCACCCAATGATTGTGTCATAACTCACAATTTATTATGACAATGAGATTTCTTTACTTAAATAATTGAATGCAAAAGGCGGCTTAACAGCTACCCACATACGCACGACACACCCAGCCATGGTTATTAGATTTCTTTGCAAACTGCCAGCCTTTAACTCAGCATAGCCTCCAGTCGTCTGGACATTTCAATTACAGAAGCAGCATTTTCCAGGCTAATACTGTGTTTTTGAACTAATGTTTGTTCAAAATATTCTCACTGAAACTGGCCCACTAGAGAATCAGCAGTTTCACGGATAACTAGTGCCAAGGGCAAGTGCTGATGAAGAGTGCGTGCTGGATCTGCTTAAATAGCTCCAGTGCAACCAGTAGTCATGGTGAGTCATCTCCACTTATTTATATTTCATAATGTTTTTTAAATCAAGGGCCAGAATAATAAAATAAACAGTCATTCTTAGAATAAAATAATAGTTACTGCCTGTTGTATGGCACTTGTGCAACATCACTGCTCCAGCAAATGAGATTATAATGAGTTGTATTTCCATATAATGTATCTTCATCTCTATCCTATCCACCCCCACCCAAAGAATACAGTGTTCATTTTCACTTTGAAAAACATGTCTTTTCATACATAGAAACTGTCACAGATTTTGCAAGACAGTGCCATATCTCCTAAAATTTAGTGGTATTTTTGGATCCAGTCACTCCCCACCTGTATTTGAGTTTAATCGACCATCTGGTTGCCAATGTCTTTTGTCTGTGCCTTTCACTAGGATTCAACATTCTCCCTTCCCCCTTTCCTTTCCAATTAAAGAAACCAAGAGAAGACTATTCAGAATCAGGTGTATTGTACAGATCTTCCACAGGACAAATAAAGAACTCCTACCAAGTATAATGATCCATGCATTCCAGATCCAAAAGCTAGGCGCCATCATGATGGCGTCTCATCACAAACGAACAAAATGATGTTTGGTTTGTACTGCCTTTCCTTCCTACGTGATATAATAAACAAGGGCTATGGCCAGTGGGGATCATGACTTCCTCAATCATTTTGTGGTCGGCTAACACAGTTTTAGAGGAACACCTCTATTTTGCTCCCAGGAACCTCTGTCACTCATCTTCAGCCGCCAGGTTCGGCCTTCAAGCCTGTGTTGTTCCTGCTAAACCTTCGGACTAGGTATGTCGGCATTCCCCAGTTCCCAGCTCAGTCCCCTTCGTGCCAAGTCAGTCAAATCTTGAGTTTGAACACCCCCGTTGGCCAAAATTAGTTCCGCCACTATCTATCTATGACAATATAGAAACATAGAAACATAGATGATAGGAGCAGGAGTAGGCCATTTGGCCCCTCGAGCCTGCTCCGCCATTCAATGAGATCGTGGCTGATCATCCAAATTCAGTACCCTGTCCCTGCTTTCTCCCCATATCCCTTGATCCCTTTAGCCTTAAGAAATATATCCAACTCCTTCTTGAATATATTTAATGAATTGGCCTCTACTGCCTTCTGTGGTAGAGAATTCCACAGGCTCACCACTCCCTGGGTGAAGAAATTCCTCATCTCTGTCCTAAATGGCTTACCTCTTATCCTTAGACTGTGACCCCTGGTTCTGGACTCCCCGACCATTGGGAACATCCTTCCTGCATCTAGTCTGTCCAGTCCTGTCAGAATTTTATAAGTTTCAATGAGATCCCCTCTCATTCGTCTAAACTCCAACGAGTATAAGCCCAATCGACCCAATCTCTCCTCATACGTCATTCCTGCCATCCCAGATATCAGCCTGGTGAATCTTCGCTGCACTCTTTCCATGGGAAGAACATCCTTCCTCAGATAAGGTGACCAAAACTGCACACAATACTCAAGATGTGGCCTCACCAAAGCCCTGTACAACTGTAGCAAGACATCCTTGTTCCTGTACTCAAACCCTTTCACTACGAAGGCCAACATACCATTTGCCTTCTTAACCGCCTGCTGCACCTGCATGCTTACCTTCAGCGACTGGTGCACAAGGACACCCAGGTCTCGTTGCACTTCCCCTTCTCCCAATCTATTGCCATTCAGATAATAATCTGCCTTCCTGTTTTTGCCACCAAAGTGGATAATCTCGCATTTATCCACATTATATTGCATCTGCCATGCTTCTGCCCAATCACCCAACCTGTCCAAATCATACTGGAGTTTCTCGGCATCCTCCTCACAGCACACACGCCCACCCAGCTTTGTGTCATTTGCAAACTTGGAGATATTACATCTAGTTCCCTTGTCTAGATCATTAATATATATTGTGAATAGCTGGGGTCCAAGGACCAATCCCTGCGGTACCCCACTAGTCACTGCCTGCCACTCGGAAAAAGACCCATTTATTCCAACTCTTTTCTTTCTGTCTGCCAACCAGTTCTCTATCCAAGTCAATACCTTGCCCCCAATCCCATGTGCCTTAACTTTACACGCTAATCTCTTTTGCGGGACCTTATCGAAAGCCTTTTGAAAGTCCAAGTACACCACATCCACTGGTTCTCCCTTATCTATTTTACCAGTTACATCCTCAAAAAATTCCAGTAGATTAGTCAAGCACGATTTACCTTTTGTAAATGCATGTTGACTTTGTCCGATCCTGTCACTGTTTTCCAAGTGCTCTGCTATTACATCTTTTATAATGGACTCTAGCATTTTCCCCACTACCGATGTCAGGCTTACCAGTCTGTAATTCCCTTTTTCTCTCTACCACCTTTTTTGAATAGTGGGGTAACATTAGCTACCCTCCAATCCATGGGTACTGTCCCAGATTCTATCGAATGTTGGAAGATGATCAGCAATGCATCTACTATTTCTAGGGCCACTTCCTTAAGTACCCTTGGATGTAGATTATCAGGCCCTGTGGATTTATCGGCCTTCAATACCTTCAATTTCCCTAACACCATTTCCCTACAAATACTGATTTCTTTCAGTTCCTCCCTTTCATCAGGCCCTATGTTCCCGACATCTCTGGGAGGTTATTTGTGTCCTCCTTTGTGAAGACAGAACCAAAACATGTATTTAATTGGTCTGCCATTTCTTTGTTCCCCATTATAAATTCCCCTGATTCTGACTGCAAGGGACCTACGCTTGACTTCACCAATCTTTTTCTCTTCACATATCTATAAAAGCTTTTACAATCAGTTTTTATGTTCCCTGCAAGCTTACTCTCATACTCTATTTTCCCCTTCTTAATTAATCCCTTTGTCCTCCTTTGTTGAATCCTAAACTGCTCCCAATCCTCAGGTTTACTGCTTTTTCTGGCCAATTTATATGTCCTCTCCTTGGATCGTATGCTATCCCTAATTTCCCTTGTTAGCCACGGTTGAGTCACCTTTTTTGTTTTATTTTTATGCCAAACTGGGATGAACAAATTCTGTAGTTCATCCATGCGGTCTTTGAATGTTTGCCATTGCCTATCCATCGTCAACCCTTTGAGTGACATTCCCCAATCAATCCTATCCAACTTGCGCCTCATAACATCGTAGTTTTCTTTATTTAAATTCAGGACCCTAGTCTCTGAGTCAACTACTTCACTGAGTCAAATACTGCAGACAGTAGGGGAAAAAATCTCACAGTTTGGCCTCTGGTACCACATTATCAAGACACTGCCTGATCTGGAGATTCAGAATATCTGTGAATCATTCTGTTCTAGACTGAACAATGTTTCTCAGAAGCATGTTAAGGCAATTTATAAATGCAAATCTTTCTCTTAATACTTAAAAAATTTTTTTATTCGTTTTTCGGATCAGGGCGTCGCTGGCAATGCCAGCATTTATTGCCCATCCCTAGTTGCCCTTGAGATGGTGGTGGTGAGCCGCCTTCTTGAACCGCTGCAGTCCGTGTGGTGATAGTTCTCCCACATTGCTGTTAGGTAGGGAGTTCCAGGATTTTGACCCAGCGACGATGAAGGGTCGGCGATATACTTCTAAGTCAGCAGAAAATGCTGGAAATACTCAGCAGGCCAGGCAGCATCCGTGGAGAAAGAAACAGGGTTAACGTTTCAGGTCTGAGACCCTTCATCAGAACGGGAAAAAGCTGGAAATGTAACAGATATTAAGCAGGTGCAGAGACAGGAGGGGGGGGGGGGGTGCGGGGGTTTAGGATGGGAGGAAGGAATTGAAAGAACATGCTGTGAAAATGTTGCAAATGGGGATAGCAAAATCATACTGCATGAAAAATACGCCCCCATCTGAAATTCATGCAGTATGATTTTGCCATTCCCATTTGCAACATTTTCACAGCATATTCTTTCAATTCCTTCCTCCCCTCCTAAACCACCCCCTCTCCTGTCTCTGCACCTGCTTAATATCTGTTACATTTCCAACTTTTTCCAGTTCTGATGAAGGGTCCCAGACCTGAAATGTTCACAGAAATCACAGAAATCACAGAAACCACACAGTGCAGATAGAGGCCATTTCGGCCCATCGAGCCTGCACCGACACATATCCCACCCGATCCCCGTAACCCCTACACCAACACATATCCCACCCTATCCCCGTAACCATGTTTCTCTCTCCACGGATGCTGCCTGGCCTGCTGAGTATTTCCAGCATTTTCTGTTGTTATTTCAGATTTCCAGCATCCGCAGTATTTTGCTATTATACTTCTAAGTCAGGATGGTGTGTGACTTGGAGGGGAACTTGGAGGTGGTGGTGTTCCCATGCGCCTGCTGCCCTTGTGGCAGAGGTCGCGGGTTTGGGAGGTGCTGCCGAAGAAGCCTTGGTGAGTTGCTGCAGTGCATCTTGTAGATGGTACACACTGCAGCCACAGTATGCCGGTGTTGGAGGGAGTGAATGTTTAAGGTGGTGGATGGAGTGCCAATCAAGCGGGCTGCTTTGCCCTGGAAGGTGTCGAGCTTCTTGAGTGTTGTTGGAGCTGCACTCATCCAGGCAAGTGGAGAGTATTCCATCACACTCCTTACTCGTGCCTTGTAGATGGTGGAAAGGCTTTGGAGAGTCAGGAGGTGAGACACTCGCCGCAGAATACCTAGCCTCTGACCTGCTCTTGTTGCCACAGTATTTATGTGGCTGGTCCAGTTAAGTTTCTGGTCAATGGTTTCTAGGATGTTGATAGTAGGGGATTCGGCGATGGTAATGCCATTGAATGTCAAGGGGAGGTGGTTATACTCTCGTTTGTTGGAGATAGTCATTGCCTGGCACTTCTGTGGCGCAAATGTTACCTGCCACTTATCAGCCCAAGCCTGAACGTCGTCCAGGCCTTGTTGCATGCGGGCATGGACTGCTTCATTATCTGTGGAGTTGCGAATGGCACTGAACACCGTGCAATCATCAGCGAACACCCCCATTTCTGACCTTCTGTTGGAGGGAAGGTCATTGATGAAGCAGCTGAAGATAGTTGGGCCTCGGACACTTCTCTGAGGAACTCCTGCAGTGTTGTCGTGGGGCTGTGATGATTGACCTTCAACCACCACAGCCATCTTCCTTTGTGCTAGGTATGACTCCAGCCAGTGGAGAGTTTTCCCTCCGATTCCCATTGACTTCAGTTTTACTATGGCTCCTTGATGCCACACTCGGTCAAATGCTGCCTTGATGTCAAGGGCAGTCACTCTCACCTCACCTCTGGATTTCAGCTCCTTTGTCCATGCTTGGACCAAGGCTGTAATGAGGTCCTTGGCCGAGTGGTCTTGGCAGAACCCAAACTAGGCATCAGCGAGCAGGTTATTGGTGAGTAAGTGCCGCTTGCTAGCACTTTCGATGACACCTTCCATCACTTTGCTGATGATTGAGAGTAGACTGATGGGGTGGTAATTGGCTAGGTTGGATTTGTCCTGCTTTTTGTGGACAGGACATACCTGGGCAGTTTTCCACATTGTCGGATATATGCCAGTGTTGTAGCTGTACTGGAACAGCTTGGCTAGAGGCGCGGCTAGTTCTGGAGCACAAGTCGTCAGCATGATAGCCGGGATGTTGTTGGGGCCCATAGCCTTTGCTTTATCCAGTGCGCTCAGCCGTTTCTTGATAACATGTGGAGTGAATCGAATTGGCTGAAGAATGGCTTCTGTGATGGTGGGGACCTCGGGAGTAGGCCGATATGGAGCATCCACTCGGCACTTCTGGCTGAAGTTGTTTGCTAATGCTTCAGCCTTGTCTTTTGCACTGACGTGCTGGGCTCCATCATCATTGAGGATGGGGATATTCTTGGAGCCTCCTCCTCCAGTTAGTTGTTTAATGGTCCACCACCATTCACGACTGGATGTGGCAGGACTGCAGAGCTTTGATCTGATCCGTTGATTGTGGGATCACTTAGCCCTGTCTATAGCATGCTGCTTCCGCTTTTTAGCATGCATGTAGTCCTGTGTTGCAGCTTCCCCAGGTTTGCACCTCATTTTTAGGTACGCTTGGTGCTGCTCTTCTACACTTGTTGAACCAGGGTTGGTTCCCTGGCTTGATGGTAATGGTAGAGTGAGGGATATGCTGGGCCATGGGGCTACAGATTGTGGTGGAATACAATTCTGCTGTTGCTGATGGCCCACAGCGCCTCATGGATGCCCAGTTTTGAGCTGCTAGGTCTGTTCTAAATCTATCCCATTTAGCATGGTGGTAGTGCCACACAACACGATGGAGGGTGTTCTCAGTGTAAAGACGGGACTTCGTCTCCACAATGACTGTGCGGTGGTCACTGCTGCCAATGCTGTTCTAGACAGATGCATCTGCGACAGGTAGATTGGTGAGGACGAGGTCAAGTAGGTTTTTCCCTCTTGTTAGTTCACTCACCACCTGTCGCAGGCCCAGACTGACAGTTATGTCCTTCAGGACTCAGCCAGCTTGGTCAGCAGTGGTGCTACCGAGCCACTCTTGGTGATGGACATTGAAGTTCCCCCAACTAGAGTACATTCTGTGCCCTTGCTACTCTCAGTGCTTCTTCCAAGTGGTGTTCAACATGGAGGAGTACTGATTGATCAGCTGAGGGAGGGCGGTAGGTGGTAATCAGCAGGAGGTTTCCTTGCCCATGCTTGACCTGAAGCCATGAGACCACATGGGGTGCAAAGTCAATGTTGAGGACTCCCAGGACCACTCCTTCCCGACTGTATACCACTGTGCCACCACCCCTGGTGGGTCTGTCCTGCCGCTGGGACAGGACATACCCAGGGATGGTGTTGGAGGAGTTCGGGGCATTGGCTGAAAGGTATGATTGTGAGTATTACTATGTCAGGCTGTTGCTCGACTAGTCTGTTGAACAGCTCTCCCAATTTTGGCACAAGTCCCCAGATGTTGGTGAGGAGGACTTTGCAGAGTTGACTGGGCTGGGTGTGCCGTTGCCATGTCCGTAGCTGGTGCCGAGTTCGATGCCGGGTGGTCCGTCCAGTTTCATTCTTATTATTTTGTTTTGTAGCGGTTTGTTACAACTGAGTGACTTGCTAGGCCATTTCAGAGGGCAGTTAAGAGTCAACCACATTGCTGCGGGTCTGGAGTCACATATAGGCCAGACCAGGTAAGGACAGCAGATTTCCTTCCCTAAAGGACATTAGTGAACCAGATGTGTTTTTATGACAATCCGATAGTTTCAAGGTTACCATTACTGATACTAGCTTTTTATTACAGATTTATTTAATTAACTGAATTTAAATTCCCCAACTGCCATGGTGGGATTTGAACTCACGTCTGAGATCATTAGTCCAAGCCTCTGAATTATTAGCCCAGTGACATTACCACTACGCTACTGTTCCCTCTTCACTGTTTTACTATAATGTATAGAATTTTGTTTTTATGATTAAAAAGCATGTATGGTCTTGAATATGCTGGGACTATTTGAGTCAACACTTACATATGCAAGGGTTAATCCAGGACAGCCAGGAAGGATTTGTTAAAGGCAAGTCATGTTTGACAAATTTAATAGAGTTTATTTTTGAAGACATGACTGATTGGATAGCTAAAGGAAATGCAATACAGTATATGGATTTTCAGATGGTGTTCAATAAGGTGTCTCACAGAAGGCTTGCCAGAAAAATTCAGGTGTATATCTATATATATAAATCGGTACTTCTGTCATTCTGTCTTTCTGTCTTTCTGTCTATCTGTCTATCTGTCTATCTGTCTGTCTGTCATCGCGTGTGCGTTGCGGGTATGCACTCGAAAGTTACAGGGCGTACCTACGCGCGCGTTACCTCCAAAGAAAGCTTACGCTTCCGAGACGGTTTTAAGCGTATTTACGTTTCGGCCGGGCTAAAGTTGCGCCCGCGGTATCCCAAAAACCTTCAACATTCCGCTCATTAGCATCTCATTATCCGCTCATTAGCGACAGAGTGACCGACAGAGTGACCTCGAGCTTGACCAATCGTACGCCGGGTTGCTGGCGTGTGCCGCCGGGCCAATCGGTGCGTGTGTGGCCGGGCTTTATCGTTCTGAACCGAGGTGAGTCGCCGCCATCTTGATTCCAAACTTTTCCTTTCTTTTTCCCGCTTCCTACGTCTTAAAAAAAAACGTTGCTTTTAAAACAAATATTGTTTTAAAAAAAAATGATTTAGAAAGTAATTAACTTACCTAATCTCATTAATTTTCCTACCTTTCCCCGTTTTTCCAGGTAGGCCTAGAAGCCTCGGCGTCTCCTCCGCACCCACGCCCGAGCTAGGCACCTCCCGGCCCCACTCGAAGGCTGGAGGGCCAGCCTCAGCCCAGCGCCGCTAGGGTGCGCGCGCAGCAGGAGCTGAGACCCGCTGTCTCTCTCTGGCTGGCCGGGGGGCGGGGCTTGCTGAGCGTCCAGCGTTACCCTGGCAACCGGGCCCGCCGGACGTCTCGCGCAGCCGCAATCGGCAGTCTTCACCTCGGGGGGGCGGGGGGGGGCCGCGACCCTCGGGCGGGGGGGTGGGGGGCCGCGCGCGCAGCAGGAGCAGCTGAGACGCTGCCCTCCCTCCCCCCTTCCCCCCCTTCCCCCCCTGACCTCCCTTCCCCCCCTCCCTACCTTCCTCCCTCCCGCCCTCCCTTCCCCTCCCCCTTCCCCTCCCCCTCCCCTCCCCCCTTCCCCTCCCCCTCCCCTCTTCCCCCTCCCCTCCTCCTCCCCCCTTCCCCTCCCCCTCCCCTCTCCCCCTCCCCTCCCCCCTCCCCTCCCCCTCCCCCCCTCCCCTCCCCCCCTCCCCCTCCCCTCCCCCTCCACCCCTCCCCCTCCCCCCTCCCTCCCTCTCTTCCCCCCAGTCGCTCTCTCTCTTCCCCCCAGTCGCTCTCTCTCTTCCCCCCAGTCACTCTCTCTTCACCCCAGTCGCTCTCTCTCTCTCTTCCAACAACAACATTCCCTCGAAAAAGCCTCGGCACCGCCGGGCACTTCAGCTAGTATGGTATAAAAGGAAAAGTAGTAGCATCGACAGAAAGCTGGCTAGCCGTCAGAATACAAAGGGTTAGGCTCACTGGGCGTTGCTCGAACTGGTGGTGTGTGGCAGAGGCCAATGCTGAGTCCTCTTTTGTTCTCATTATTTGTAGATGATTTGGACTTGGGCATAGAGAACACAATCTCGAAATTTGCTGATGAAACAAAGGTAGGGGGATTGACAACGACCTAGAAGGACTGTAAAAGTCAACAAGAGTGTTAGATCCGTGGTTCAGTGGATAAATAATTACACGGATGCTGTACATAAACAAATAACAGGTCTTTACTGGAGGAGGGTAATCTCTAGACTGGGGTACAGAGGCATGCGCACAGCTTATATACCGGTGTGGTCACTGCCGGTACTACAGTATACAGGAGCTGTAAAAAGTAGTTCTGACTTAAAGCACATACACTACAATTCCTCCCTTTTTAGATTAATAATACCCCCTTAATATTCAAATAACAATTACATTTTTACATGTACATTCAATAACAAAAGTCCATTTATAGATTCAGTCTTTGGGGCGGCTTCCTGACCCTTTCGGGATAGTGCCTTTCCGGAGGTTCTTGTTCTTGGTGCAGAGGCGATTCTGACCCCCTTTCATCGGGTAGTTAATCGGGTTCCACTGCTACTGGGTCTGAAGTAGATACTACCGGTATGTTGGGTTCATCCCCAGGTACTCGAGACATGGGGTTGACGCATTCCTGTGATGCTAAGATCTGATCGACGTGGCGTCTCACAATGTTCTCCCCGACATCCACTGTGTACATTAATGGCCCCTGCCTTGTACATATCGTTCCGAGTTGCCACTTCTCTGTTCGATAGTCCCGGGCCAAGACTGGTTGCCCTACATTGAAGCTCCTTGTCGGCTTCTCGTTGATGTGCTGGAATTGTTTGTCCTCAACATTTCTTCGCGCATTTGGTCTGAGCAAGTCCAGACGAGATCTCAACCTTCGGTTAAAGAACATCATGGCCGGGGTCTGGTTGGTAACTGCATGTGTCGCGTTTCGGTAGGCTAATAAGAAATTGTCCATCTTATGCTGTAGTGGAATTTCCTCGTAGCACATGGCCTTTATCGCCTTCTTAAAGGTTTGTACGAACCTCTCAGCCAATCCATTGGTGGCTGGATGATACGGGGCGGATGTGTAATGCCTTACCCCATTCCTTTTCATGAATTTTTGGAACTTGTCGGATACAAACTGTGGTCCATTATCAGAGCAGATCTGCTCTGGCAACCCGTTTCTGGCAAATATGGTCCGTAGGACTGCAATCGTTTTCTCTGTAGTGGTTGAAGACATCTTTATCACCTCAGGCCACTTTGAATGAGCATCCACTGCTATTAAGAACATTGAGTCCATGAATGGACCAGCGAAATCAATGTGCACCCGTTGCCATGGAGAGGAGGACCACTCCCATGGGTGTAGAGGGGCATGTGGTGGTGCATTTTGGACCTTCTGGCATCCTAAGCAGCTCTTAGTTAGGTCTTTGATTTGTTGATCGATTCCCGGCCACCACACATAAGCCCTAGCTAGGCTTTTCATTTTCACTCCCCCCAGATGACCTTCATGTAGCTCATTTAGCACTCTCTCCCTTAACTTGGGTGGAATCACCACTCTGGATCCACACATCACTGTCCCCTGGCATACTGAAATAAGGAATAGATTTGCCTTTCTAATCTAGGCTTTATTAACTTAAAAATCCGGTAGCACATCTTCAACACCCAGTCCCAACTAAAGGCTGGAAAGAACTGAATTTAAGATGGCCACCACAAATCACATGACATCAACTACCAATGAGATTACAGCATATATCCCAAGGCAGGAAACAAACAACCAATCACAATACTTCTTACTAAACATAAAGAATAATCACCACATTCACCCCTCCTTTTAAAATATACTCCAACCTAAATAACCTTTACAATTTATAATTAATTATTTACAACTAAAACTATGCACAGACAAAATAAAACGATTCAACATGACACAATACTAAGTGAGCAACAACAAATAGTAACATTGCACATAAGTATTAAGTATCTCTCAACTAAAACAATATAATATAATATTTCAACAATTTTAAAACATTACTATCAATTTAAAAGTCCATTTTCAATCGGTCGACCGGATATCTTGTTCATGTCGACCTTCTTAACCTTGGTGAAATTCCTTGCCCTCCCACACCAGGAGACACAGAAGTATCTTCTGCAGGAAGGCTATCCATATCCCGATTTTCAACGGTTTCCGGATTAGAAATCCCATCAGGAGGTAAACTGGGACGGTCATGAACATCCATCGAGGGCTGACTAATAGAAGTATAATTATCTGCAGTCGGATTGGAAATATTCGTAGTATCTGTAACAGCATCCACATTATCTGAATCATGAATATTGTTAATATCCTCAGAAGAGGGCAGGCCACCACAAGGAGCCAAGTCTTTAATTGAAACGGTACTTTCTTTCCCATCTTGGAATCGAATATGAGCATATTGGGAATTTGCCTCCAACAGCTCCACCTCCTCCACTAAAGGATCATATTTTGACAATCTAACATGGCGTCGAAGCAGCACAGGTCCCTGCATAGTAAGCCATGAAGGTACCGAATATCCTGTAGTAGATCTCCGCTGATAGTTAAAGAGCCTTTCATGGAGGGTCACATTAGTAGCCGTTGAAAGCAATGATCTAATGGAATGCAGGGCATCAGGCAGTACCATTTCCCACTGTGTATTCTTAAGGTTCCGGGATGTCAAAGCCAACATAACTGCCTTCCAGATCACCCCATTGTATCGTTCGCACTGTCCATTACCCTGGGGATTATACGGGGTAGTTCTGCTAGTAGAAATTCCCCGACTCTGAAGGTATTCCTTCAACTGGGAAGACATAAAAGAACTTCCCTGATCCGAATGGATATACGCAGGCATCCCAAAGATGACAAAAAGTTGAGTCAGACATTTGATAACTGTAGCAGCTGATACATCTGCGCAAGGAAAAGCAAAAGGGAACCTTGAAAACTCATCCACAACAGTAAATATATATCGGTTTTGAGTAGTTGAAGGAAGAGGCCCCTTGAAATCGACGCTCAAACGTTCAAAAGGAGAAGTAGCCTTTATAAGATGAGCTCGTTGAGGCTTAAAGAAATTCGGTTTACACCGAGCACAGATAGAACATGATGAAGTAATCCGCTTGACGTCTTCAACTGAAAAGGGCAAATTCTTACTGCGTACAAAGTGTATCATCCTCGTAACCCCAGGATGGCATAAGGCATTGTGAAGATTAATAAGCGTATCTCCGTGAATCACAGAACAATAAGCCCTCGACAACGCATCAGCAGCAACATTATCCTTCCCCGGACGATAAACTATATCAAAATGGTAACAAGCCAACTCAATCCTCCACCTCATTATTTTATCATTCTTAATCTTTCCAAAATGTTTGTCATCAAACATAAAGGACACAGACTTTTGATCAGTTACCAACGTAAAATGTCGCCCCGATAAATAATGTCTCCATTTACGCAGTGCTTCTACTATTGCATACGCCTCTTTCTCTATTGAAGAATGCCTTTTTTCACTATTGTTCAAGGTACGTGAGGAAAAGGCCACAGGTGTTCCATTTTGGTTCAGAGTCGCCCCAATTGCAAAATCAGAAGCGTCCGTCTCAATCACAAAAGGAACCTGCTCATCAATAGAATGCACAACTGCTCCAAGGATATCCTTTTTAAAATTATCAAAACACGTCCTGGCCTCCCATGATAGAGGATATGTCGTAACCCGAATAAGAGGCCGGATCTTCTGTGAAAAATTTGCAATCCAATTAGAATAGTAAGAAAACAGTCCAACAACTCGTTGCAAAGCCTTAGAATTAGTAGGACAAGGTAAATCAATCAATGGTCGCAGACGTTCTGGGTCTGGTTTAATCTTGTTTCCCGAGATAATGTACCCCAGTAGATTTACCTCAGTGGTCGAAAAGGTACACTTCTCTTTATTGAAAGTTAAACCAACTTTTTCCGCAGCTTGAAGGAATCTTTCTAAATTAGAATCATGCTCCACCCTTGATTTGCCACACACCGTGATGTCATCTAAATATGAAAAGGTGTCAGAGAGAGAGTTATCACTTATAAAAGCATCCATTGCCCGTTGAAAACAAGCAACACCATTAGTAACACCAAATGGTATTCGGCAAAATTGATACAGCTTTCCACCAGCCTCAAAGGCCGTATATGGTTGATCCTTCTTAACAATAGGAATCTGATGATAAGCACTCTTTAGGTCAATAGTGCTAAAAACCTTATACTGAGATACTTTATTGATAAGCTCATCAATCTTAGGCAAAGGGTACGCATCTAATTGAGTATACCTATAAATAGTTTGGGAATAGTCTATCACCATTCGTTTCTTATGTCTCTCGTTAGTCGTGACAACTACCTGTGCCCGCCAAGGCGAACAACTAGGTTCAATGATTCATTCCAATAAGAGACGTTGAACTTCAGAATTAATAAATTCTCTATCCTGACTGCTATACCTTCTTGACTTGGTAGCAATTGGCTTACAATCCGGCATCAAATTGGAAAAAAGTGATAATGGAGAAATGGATAAAGAGGTTAATCCACAAATAGATAAAGGTGGCTTAGTCCCTCCAAATGAAAGACTAAGGCTCTCGTGTAACTGAAGCACATCATGACCAATCAAAATATCCGCACAGAGATTAGGCAAAACAGATAGGCATATATCAGTATACGTATTACCTAGAAGAATCAATTTCACAAGGCAACAACCAGCTACTTGTGAAGTGAGAGTCGTCTGAGCCATACACACCTGATAGGAAACAGGCGAAATTTTCAAATGCTTCTCCTTTGCAAACTGAAGACTTATAAAACTCTCGGTACTGCCCGTATCTATAAGGGCCTTCACTTCCAACCCATTAACTTGAGCCGTAACTATAGCTTTGTTTAGGCCATGAGCAAATGCAGCAGAAATTGATGCAATAAACGCCCTATCTAAAGGCTGAATAGTCACAGAGGAGGTAATTGAACCTGATGATTTACACACACGTGCGTAATGACCTCTCTTGCTGCATTTACTACACACAGCCTCCCGAGCAGGACACTTCAGACGAGGGTGCCGGACGTTCCCACAAAAATAACACTTCTGAATCCTAGAGGCAACAGCCGCTGAAGTAGAAACTGTTTCAGAATCTAGTAAACTATTCCTATTAAGTCCACATAATTCCTTTTCATCCGGAACTGCTGAAACCACAGTCACAGGCTGATTAAAAAGAGCATAAGAATCCGAACTTCTCTGAGCCACATCCAACGTAGAAGCTTGCTCAAAAGCACTCTTAAGATCCAAAGTCTTATTTTCTAACAACCGCTGATGAATTGATCTAGACAATAATCCATTAATAAAAGCATCCCGTACCGATTCTTCCTTATATTCTTCAGCCATCACGGCCTTATAATTACAGTTAACACTAAGACACCGAAGTGCTTGTAAATAAGTATCCAAAGATTCTCCCACCTGCTGCCTATGGGCAGATAGAAGGTGACGTGCAAATACCTCATTCTTTGGTTTAACAAAAATCTTTTCCAATGTAGAAATAGCCACTTCGTAAGCTTTACAGTCCAAAATATATTTATACACATCCGGAGCAATGTAGTTGATCAGCATATTCAGCTTATTTAGAGACTCTTGATCCAACATGCCCAAAAAGTTTTTAAATGTACAATACCAATGTTTCCATTTATCATCCACTCCTGCAGAATTAGGGTCAGCATTGAATCGTTCTGGTTGAAGATATCGCTCCATTCTGACATAAAGCTAATAAATTGAAATAAGGAATAGATTTGCCTTTCTAATCTAGGCTTTATTAACTTAAAAATCCGGTAGCACATCTTCAACACCCAGTCCCAACTAAAGGCTGGAAAGAACTGAATTTAAGATGGCCACCACAAATCACATGACATCAACTACCAATGAGATTACAGCATATATCCCAAGGCAAGAAACAAACAACCAATCACAATACTTCTTACTAAACATAAAGAATAATCACCACACATACTGACAGCTGTTCTCTTCTGGATGAGAATGCTGGCAACAGTGAGTTGCCATGTGCTGGCCATCCCCTCACCGTCAATTCATATACCCGTGACAGCGTCGGATCATTGCGGGTCTCCTTCTCTATATCCGCGTTTGTTACTGGCAATCGTTCAATTATCGACGAATAAAATATCTCGATAGGGTCCACTGCTGGTGCTTCCTCCACAGTAGGCACTGGCAGGCGCGATAGCCCATCAGCGTTCCCATGCTGTCTCGTGCCTTTATATTCTATTTCATGTTGATTCGCCCCTAGAAACAGGGACCATCTTTGTAACCGCTGTGCAGTCATTACTGGCACGCCCTTCTTAGGATTAAAGATGGAGACAAGTGGTTGGTAGTCAGTCAGCAAGGTGAACTTCTGTCCATGCAGATAGTGGTTGAATTTTTTTACTCCCCATACTAGGCTGAGGGCCTCCCTGTCAATCTGGGCGTAGTTGTGCTCGGCTGAGGTTAGTGACCGAGACGCAAAGGCTACTGGCCTCTCCAACCCGTCTGGGAATTTGTGCGACAGCACCGCTCCAATGCCGTAGGGTGATGCATCACATGCCAAACGAATTGGTAGTGCTGGGTTGAAATGGGCCAACACCTCTTTTGATGTGATCAATTCTTTACACTTCTGGAAAGCTCATCTACGTTCGTCATCCCACTTCCATGGTACCCCTGTTTGCAGTAGGGTGTTCAGCGGGTGTAATACTGTAGACAAATTTGGTAAGAACTTGTGGTAATAGTTTACCAGCCCGAGGAACGACCTCAGTTGTGACACATTTTCCGGTGCTGGAGCCTTGACTACTGCCTCTATCTTGTCAGGGGACTTATGCAACCCCTCTTCATCGATGACGTGGCCGCAATACGAGATCTGTTTCTGGAAAAACTCGCACTTGTGGCGATTAGCTCGTAGCCCATATTCCTTTAATCTGGCGAGCACCTTCTCCAAGTTAGCGAGGTGATCACCGTCATTTTCGCCCGTGACCAAGATGTCGTCCAAATAACACTGGGTCCCTGGAATCCCTTGCAGGACCTGATCCATCGCCCTTTGCCAGATAGCCGGAGCCGAGGCTACTCCAAACAACAGCCGGTTGTATTGATAGAGACCTTTATGGGTGTTAATCATAAGGTAATGTTTCGAAGCTTCTTCTACCTCCATTTGCAAGTACGCCTGGGCTAGATCAATTTTGGTGAAGCGTTTACCACCAGATAACGAGGCGAAAATATCCTCAATTCATGGAAGCGGATATTGCACCGTGTGAAGGACTGGGTTCACTGTCACCTTAAAATCCCCACAGATGCGGACCTTCTTTGGTTCCCCAGGCGTATTACTCAACGACCTCTTCATTACAGGAACGATGGGTGTAGCCCACTCGCTCCAGTCCACTTTAGACAGTACTCCTGAACATTCCAACCCTTCCAGCTCTGCTTCAACCGCTGGTCTGATCGCATAAGGCACTGGTCTGGCCTTCAGAAACTTTGGGCTTGCATTATCCTCTATTTTAATTGTTGCTGTTATTCCTTTTAGTGTTCCTAGTCCCTCCTGGAACACTTCTTTTGCGTCAGTTAGCATTTTTGACAGTCGTCCAGGTGTGACGTCCTCATCCTTTTTGGCCTCCACCTTTAGTGCCTGTATGGAATGCCAATCTAAATGTATCTTCCGGATCCATTCACGTCCTAGCAGTGGTGGTCCTCCATTTGGCAATACATATATATCCATTTTAGGTATTTCCTGACCTTTATATGTCACTTTCACCCTTATTTTTCCTTTGGGGTAGACCTTTTGCCTCGTATACATCTTCAAGACAATCTCTGTAGCTTTCAAGGGTATGTGTGAAAATAGCCGCTTGTAGTCTCTTTGATTTATGACTGTTAGAGCTGACCCTGTGTCCAATTCCATTTCCACTTGGACTCCGTCTATCTTGAGTGTAACCCAGATAGTCTGGTGATCCTCCATTTCGGTTACATTATGCAGTTTCAGACAACCCAGCTCCTTGCTTCCAGAGTCTGTGTCACTTTTCTGTTCGTCTGAGCCAGTGTGCATCACCTGGTGTACCTTTTTGTACTTCTCCTGTGGAGATTTCTTACTGTTGGTTTTCTTCCCAGACCTGCAGACTCTTGCTATGTGTCCTGCTTTCCCACACTGTCTGCACACTTGGTCCTTGAACCAACAATCTTTCTGGTCATGTGTTGTTCTGCCGCAGCGATAGCACTTCCCTGTTCCATAGGTCATTTCGTTGGTGCCATATTCTTTCAGTCTCCGTTGTATCTCTGCAGCGCCCCTTGCGGCTGCTTCGTGTGATACTGCCATACTGAAAGCTTTGTCCAGCGTAAGGTCCTTTTCTGATAGAAGCCGTTTCTGGGTTCCTTGGCTTTGTAGCCCGCACACAAACTTGTCCCTTAACGTGTCTGCTAGTCCCGCTCCAAACTGGCAGTATTTCGATAGCTTGCGCAGTTCCGTTAGGTACTCAGCATTGCTTTCATCTTTGTGTTGGTTCCTTTTATGGAACTTAAATCGTTCTGCTATCAGCAGCAGTGTGGGGTTTAAGTGGTCCTGTAGGATTTCTACTATGCTTTCAAAATTCTTGTTTACCGGCTTCTCTGGGGTTATTAGATTTCGCAGTAACCCGTAAGTTTTTGCACCCATGGAATTTAACAGAACCAGTGCTTTATTAGCGTCTGGCACTTCATTCGCCCTGCAGTACACCTCAATACGTTCCACATATGTCGCCCAATCTTCGACTTCATTGTCGAACGTAGAGATACTGCCACTCTTCGGCATCCTTGGTTGTGCGTTAACTATCACCAATGGCGCCTCCTGCGCTTCCCCTTCTTCTCCGCTGGCACAAAATGGTGTCTCCCGCGCTTTTCTTCCTTCCCGCGCTTGCCCGTCTTCTCCACTGCGGCTTCGCAAAATGGCATCGCCCGCGCTCTTCCTTCTTCTCTGCGGCTCAATGGCGCCTCCCGCGCTCTCCCTGCTTCTCCGCGGCTCAATGGTGTCTCCCCTTGCTTCGCCCCGCGGACCCTGATCAGCCCGTGATCCCTGGCTGTGCTCAGCGCGTTCTTCTCTTGATATTTGTCGACGCCGCTCAGTCTAGAACCCGGCTGTTTCTTACCCTCTCTCTCTCCGGTTTGCAGTATCTTTGCTCGACGCCGCTTGGTAATCAACCCCCGGCTGCGCCCTGCTCTCTTCACCCTCTTTCTTACCCCGTTGACGCTGCCCGGCTCTCTCTCTCTGCCATCGGTCGGCTCCAACCGCCGCTGCTCGGGATGGGTCTGCTCTGGACCTGTCGTCGGTCTCTTACTGCTCGTTGTGGCTGGGGAACCAAGCCCAGCTCTCCACAGCCTCCCCAGCGAAGTTGGATCTCTGCCTGACTGCTGGGCGGTTGCTCGCGGTCGACGCCCGTGTTCCTGGACTCGACTATTTTTTTTTTTATGTTGCAGGTAGATTCGCATCAACACTCGTCGCCACTGTTAGATCCGTGGTTCAGTGGATAAATAATTACACGGATGCTGTACATAAACAAATAACAGGTCTTTACTGGAGGAGGGTAATCTCTAGACTGGGGTACAGAGGCATGCGCACAGCTTATATACCGGTGTGGTCACTGCCGGTACTATAGTATACAGGAGCTGTAAAAAGTAGTTCTGACTTAAAACACATACACTACAAAGAGGACATAAGCAGGATAGTGGGATGGACTGAGAGGTGGTGGGTGCAATTTAATATGGAAAAGTGTGAAGAAGTACATTTTGGGTGAAAAAATAAGGAATGTGAGTGTGCTTTCAATGAAAAGATGCTGAACTAGGGGTTTGGATTCACAATTCCCCAAAATTGTGAGTGCAGCAGGTAAGACCATTAATAAAGACACAGAATACAAGATTAAAGAAGTAATGATGAATTTATACAAGACTTTGATTCACAGTCAGAGTGCAATTCTGGGTATCCCATTATATTATGGAGCGTACAGCATTGGTTCACCAGCATGATGCCAGATGGGAAACTATAGTTATGAGGATAGACTTGAGATCTATTTCCACTGGATCAAAAAAGACTAAAAGGAAATTCAATGAAGGTTTTTAAAATTGTGAAGGGCTTTGATAGATTAAAAAAGGAAAGACTGTTTTCTCTTATTGGGGAATCAGTGACAAGGAGTTAGCAATTCAAAATTACCACTAAGAGAATAAGGAGAGAGGTTGGGAGACATTTCTTTACGCAGAGTATTGTTGGAGCATGAAATGCTTTACTACAGGGAGTGGTTGAGGCTGAGACCATTACATCTTTTAAGGGAAAACTGGATAAATATTTGAAGGAGAGGAAGCTACAGGGCTATGGGGAGAGACCAGTGCAGTGGGGCTAGTTTTGAATGGTCCTAGCAAAGAATCGCACAGACATGATGGGCTGAATGGCCTCCTTCTGTACTTTAAATTTCTATGGTTCTGTAGCTTCACATCATCACTTGGCTGTTTGATGTGAAAGTCTTTTATTTCTACGTAGTCAAAGCCTCCAATTCACACGGGCCCTGCCTTGCAGGTAAATACTGTTGTCCTCCTTCTTGGAGAAGAAAGATAGAAGAAGTCCAAAAAATTGGAAATAAACAGACTAGGAGATCGTCAATAAGGCAGATTAGAAGGTAATTTCACGTTGATGGAATGCTGTCAATATCAGACTCATGGTGCACCTACCATCAGCGGCATTCTTTACCTCCAAAGGTAGTAATGTCATCTGATAGCCATGTCTTTGTGGGTTGCACAAACTACCATCAGGTCTCCAGTTAAACCTAAAAGCACAAAGCTGAATTCCTTTGTTTTATCTCATCATGAGCCTCGGGCTTTGATTTAGAGTAACAGCAGGAAGGAAAGTAACCAGGAGAAAGCAGCAAATGGAGGTCATGGATCTCCATTAGGGCATTACTTCCCCAGGACCACTTTATGATGTAAAAGTGCTAATGGGGAAAGGAAAATACTATTGGAGAGCAAGTGCAAAGGAAGATATTGAGGTGCATATTAAAACAGATCATCACTTAAATTAATTACAGAATTAATCAGACCTTGTCAAATATTCAATGTACTGTAGAAAGAAATAGGAAGCATTAAGTTAGGTGGCACAGTAAGTTGTGTGGATGGGACCAGGAAGTTATAAAGGCATATAGACAGACTAAGTGAGTGGGCAAAACTATGGCAGATGGAATTCAATGTGGGGAGGTGGGAGGTCATCCACTGAGAAAGACAAATGGGAATATTTTCTTAATGGTGGGAGACAAGCAGGTGTGGAGGAGCAAAGGGATTTGGGTGTCCATGTACACAAATCACTAAAAGCTAGTGCACAGGTAAAAAAAAGGCTAATTGAATATTGGCCTATATCTCAAGGGGGTTGGAATACAAAAGTGAGGAAGTGATGCTTCAGTTGTACAGAGCCTTGGTCAGACTCTAACTGTGGAGTATTGCGTTCAATTTTGGGCACCGTGCCTCAGGAAAGATATATTGGCCTTGGAAGGGATACAGTGCAGATTCACCAGAATGATATCAAGGCTTAAAGTGTTAAATTATGTGGACAGGTTGCATGAACCTGGCTTCTATTCCCTTGAGTTTAGGAGGTTGAGGGGTGATCTAATTGTGGTGTTTAAAACTATATAGGATACTATAGGGTAGATACAGAAAAACTATTTCCTCTGGTAGGGAATTCAGAACACGAGGGCCTAAACTTAAAATTAGAGCTAGGCCATTGAGGAGGGAAACCAGGAAGCATTTTTTCACACAAAGGGTAATAGAAATCCAGAACTTCCTCCCCCAAAAAGCTGTGGATCAGTTGAAATTTTCAAGACTGAGATTGATAGATTTTTCCTGCGTAAGGGTATTAAGGGATATGGGACAAAGGCAGATAAATAGAGTTGAGGTGCAGATCAGCCATGATCGAACTGAATGGTGGAACAGATTCAAGGGACTAAATGGTCTACGTCTGTTCCTATGAAACAATGTGGGGTGATGGCATAATACATCAGAGTGTTTTATACTGATAATAAAGAATAACATAGTTTAAGTTACCATGTATGAAATATGAGTTAATATTGACTTAGTTGATTTTAATGTAATGTTTTAACATGATGCAACATAATAAATTAAGGCAGTTTTCAGTTGTTTACAGTTGTTTAAGCAGTGTTTATTAATAGTTGATATTAGATGATGTTTAGACATTCTGTGTAGGGGGCACTCACAACCAACTTTGCTATGGCTTCAAAAGATGGCTCTGCATATAGTGTGAGTTTTCTTCATGGCCCCTGTAATATTTGCATGTTGATTTATCATTGGCCCGCAGGCATCTGTAAGGAATACCTATTATATTCACATGTGATCACATGCTGAATTGTCATTGGCCTGCAGGCATCCCTAAGGACTGCTATTGTTTAGAAGACCCAGGGGTCTGGACTCCATCTTGTCCACATGGTGCTGTACTGCTGTGAGTCAGATCAGGCCTGATGCTTCATTAAAAGAGTTTAAACTGTAATACTCCGTTGTCCTGCAATTTATTATTTTTGTACAAAGTGTGCAAAACAAGACATGGTGTCAGAACAGGGATTTGAAATGGACATCGTTGGAACTCCCTTACCTCGAATGAATTGGGAATCTATGAACTTACCTAGAGAATGGAGCAAGTTCAAGCAACATGTGGAGTTAATGTTCTCGGGTCCGTTGAAAAGAAAAGGAGAGGAAGAAAAATGCAGCTACCTACTCCTGTGGATCGAAGAAAAAGGGAGAAACATTTTTAACACATGGTCTCTCACCGCGGATGAAGCAAAGGTACTGAAAAGTTATTTTGACCGTTTGGAAGCATATGTGATGCCCAAGACAAATACGATATTCGCTAGATACAAGTTTCAGGAGAAAGTACAAGGAGCTAGTGAGTCGTTTGAACAGTTCGTGACTGAGTTCAAACTGCTGGTAAAAGACTGTGCATATGCAGATAAAGATGAGATGGTCAGAGACCGCATCGTGTTTGGAATACATTCAGCTAAAGTGAGAGAGAAACTTTTGAATGTTGGGTCCGGGCTAACGCTGGACAAAGCTGTAGACATAGCTAGATCGCACGAGATAGCCCAAGCACAGTTGAAAACCATAACCGGCGTCACGAACAGCTCGTGTGAACAGACAGTGCATGCAGTTAATAGATACACACCAAAGAACACTGCCCAGAGAGCGTGTTTCAGAGTTCTAAAAATGGGCGACACAGACATAAAATGCTTCAAAAACTGTGGATATTGTGGAAACAACTGGCATGGAGAAAAGGAGTACTGCCCTGCCAAAGGAAGGCAATGTACTAAATGTGGTAAACGGAACCACTTTGCTAAAGTTTGCAAGACAGTTTTCGGGAAAGCAGTACACACAGTGAGTGACAGCCAAATGCCAGATAGAGAGCCATTGCAGAGGAACTGTTTATTGATTCTGTGTCACAGAAAAAACAGATTTCAGAGACTGAGCAAGCTTTTGCCGATATCGAGATAGGAAAACAGGGCAAATAGCTTAAGTTTAAACTAGACACTGGATCTCAGGTTAATGTAATTCCTCTGAGTGAGTATCACAGCTTGAAGGATGAATGTGAGCTACAGCCCACCTCACGCAGACTGACCGGTTATGCGGGTGAGCAGCTCATTGTAAAAGGCACATGCGTGATGAAATGCAAGTACAAAGAAAGCAACATGATGTTGGACTTTTACATTATTGACACTCAAGCACCTCCAGTGCTAGGTCTAAAGGCATGTTTAGACATGGACCTCGTCAAGCTAGTGCTATCATTGACAGCACCAGTTGAGAAGCAGACAGTCATGGAGGAATTTGCTGACATTTTCAAAGGAATCGGACTATTCCCAGGTGAATGCACTATTCACCTTGACCCAGCAGCAACCCCTGTAGTTTGCCCACCGAGAAGGATACCCCTTGCTCTATGTAGTTGCCTGAAGGAGGAGCTGCAGAGCATGGAGAATACAAACATCATCGTCCGGGAAACAGAACCGACAGAGTGGGTCAACGCGTTAGTAGTGGTTGAGAAACCACGTACAGCAAGCTCAGAGTCTGTCTCGACCCCAGAGATTTGAACAAGGCTATCAAACGCCCTCACTACCCTCTACCAACGCTAGATGACATCACACCCAAGCTAGTGGGAGCACGTTACTTCAGTGTAATGGATGCATGATCAGGATACTGGACTATCAAGCTCACAGAAGAGTCATCTAAGCTAACAACGTTCAACACACCATTTGGATGCTACCAATTCCTGCATTTACCATTTGGTCTTATCTCAGCTCGGGATGAATTCCAGCGGAAGATCGACAAAACCTATGAAGGCCTCGACGGAGTAGTCGCAATCGTAGACGACATCCTCATCTATGGCAGGAATAGAGAGGAACATGACAGGAACCTCCGTGTGATGCTACAAAGATCACGGGAGAAAGGTATCTGGCTCAACCCCGAGAAAAGCATAATCGGATCCACCGAGATCAGTTATTTCGGGCATCGCCTCTCAACTGATGGCATTAAGCCGGATCCAGAGAAAATCTCCGCCATCAAGAAGATGGAGCCGCCGAAGAACCGCGCAGAGCTAGAGACAGTACTAGGCATGGTTAACTACTTAGCCAAGTTTGCCCCGAGCCTTTCCGAAATCAACGCACCCATGCGTCAGTTGCTCAAACAATCCAATGAGTTCCTGTGGGACAAACAACATGACACAACATTTCAGAAAATGAAAGACCTAATCACCAGAGAACCAGAACCGGTTCTTGCCTACTTCGACCCCAACAAAGAACTCAGACTACAAGTAGACGCATCAAAGTACTGACTAGGTGCAGTATTACTGCAAGAAGGAAAGCCCATCGGCTACGCTTCCAGATCTCTCACAGACAGTGAAATCAACTATGCTCAAATCGAGAAAGAGCTATATGCAATTCTGTTTGGATGCAAGCGTTTCCACCAATACATCTATGGCCGACAAGTCATTGTGGAATCCGACCACAAGCCCCTCGAGTCAATCATGAGGAAACCACTAGCCGCAGCCCCACCAAGGCTACAGAGAATGATCCTTCAGCTACAGAAGTATGACTTCACAATCATTCACCATCCAGGCAAAGACATTCCTGTCGCAGACACGCTGTCCAGAAAGTCTCTTAGCTACCAGGACAGCAGCCTCAGTGAAGGCATGGATGTGCAGGTGCACATGGTGTACAACAGCTTACCTGTGAGTGACTCAAAACTGAAGGAGATCCGAGCAGGAACAGAGAAAGATGCACAACTCACACTGCTGAGAAAAGTCATACATGAAGGATGGCCTGAGGTAAGGAGGAAATGCCCTCAGAGCATATCTGAATTCTGGAACCACAGAGACGAACTGTCACAAATCAATGGAATCGTCTTCAAAGGGGAGAAAATCATCATTCCTACCAGTCTCAGAGAAGAGATGTTGACAAAAATTCATGCTGGACATATGGGCATGGAAAAATGCAAACAAAGAGCACGTGACATTATGTTTTGGCCCAAAATGTGCAAACATACTGAGGACATTGTCGGAAAATGTTCCATTTGTCTAGAACACCGCCCATCAAATGTCAAAGCGCCCATGATACCTCACCGTATCCCAGACAGGCCCTGGCAGGTCGTCAGCTGCAAGCAAGTGCATGCAAAACGTGTACAGAGACAGCAACACCAAAAGAGATACTATGACAGGTCATCTAGACTACTGCTGCCGCTGCACAATGGAGAATCCGTCAGAATCCAGGAGCATGACTACTGGAAGCCAGCAGTCATCATCCAGCCAGCTGACACTGAGTGATCGTATCACGTCCGCACCCCAGAAGGACAGGTGTACCGCCGCAATCGCAGGCACCTCCTGAACACCAAGGAACAACACCGTCATTCCGACGAGAGGATCAGTGCAACAGAGTGTGATGAACAGAGCAATACACAAAACACATCATACTTACCTGAACCTAAACCTGAACCTGAATTGTTGACCGATTCAGGAGCATGCTCAGTTCCATACCACACAAGGTCGGGACGAGAGGTCAAGCCTAAAGTTATCCTTGACTTGTGAACTGCCAAAGGGTGTGGGCAGATCGCTGCCCTAAAAAAACTGTACTTCGTTATTGAAACACTGAGATGTTTTCAGTGCTAGTTAAATGTTGAGTTTACTTATATGTTGATGCTACTGAGAACATTATGTAGAAGAAAGGTTCAAAAGTAATGCATAACATTTTTCTTTTAAAAGAAAGGGGATGTAATATTTGCATATTGATTTATCATTGGCCCGCAGGCATACCTATTATATTCACATGTGATCACATGCTGAGTTGTCATTGGTCTGCGGGCATCTGTAAGGACTGCTATTGTTTAGAAGACCCAGGGGTCCGGACTCCATCTTGTCCACACGGTGCTGTACTGCTGTGAGTCAGATCAGACCTGATGCTTCATTAAAAGAGTTTAAACTGTAATACTCCGTTGTCCTGCAATTTATTTAAGAAGTCACACAACACCAGGTTATAGTCCAACAGCTTTATTTGAAATCACAAGCTTTCGGAGCGCTGTTCCTTCGTCAGGTGAAGTCACTTTGAAGCCCACACAAACTTGTCCCTTAAAGTATCTGCTAGTCCCGTTCCAAACTGGCAGTGTTTCGATAGCTTGCGCAGTTCCGTTAAATACTCAGCATTACTTTCATCTTTATGCTGGTTCCTTTTGTGAAACTTAAGTCTTTCCGCTATCAGCAGCGGTGTGGGGTCTAAGTGGTCCTGTAGGATTGACACTATGTTTTCAAAATCCTTTTCCACTGGCTTCTCTGGGGTTACTAGGTTTCGCACTAAGCCATACGTTTTTGCACCCATTGCATTCAACAGTACCAGCGCTTTCCTGTCATCTGGCACTTCATTCGCCTTGCAGTACACTTCTATGCGTTCGACATATGTCGTCCAATCTTCGACTTCATTGTCGAACGCTGTGACACTGCCACTCTTCGGCATCCCTGGGTGTGGTTAGACTGGCTCAAAATGGCATCTCCCGCGCTCTCCCTTCTTCCCTGCTGCGGCTCAAAATGGCGTCTCCCATGCTTTCCTTTCTTCCCCGCTGACACTGCTCGACCCTTGAACACCGGCTGCGCTCTGCGCGTTTTCCTGCGCGCCTCTCTCTCCCGTTGACGCTGCTCGGCCCTTGAACACCGGCTGCGCTCTGCTCTCTCTCTCATCCGTTGACGCCGCTCGGTCCTGAACACCGGCTGCGCCCTGTGCGCTCTACCCTCTCTCTCTCCCCGTCGACGCTGCTCGGCCTTTTCCTGTGCCATCGGTCGGCTCCAGCCGCCGCTGTCCGGGAAGGGTCTGCACAGTACCTGTTGCCAGCCCGTTTCGCTGGACCACCGTGACTGGAGAACCAAGCCCGGCTCTCAACAGCCTCCCCTGCGATGCTCAAATCTCCGCTGGATGACTGGGGGGTTTCCCGTGGTTGATGCCCGTGCTTGTGGACTCGGCCTTCTTCCACTGTTCTCCAGGAGCGAATCCCTGGGAGGTGATGCAGAGTTGCAGGTAGGTTTGAATCTTCTCATCGCCAGTGTTAGATCTGTGTATTTTGATGTTGTGTCCTTCAATAATTAGACAAGAGACTACAGGGAACAATCAACAGGTGTTTACTGGATGAGGGTTACTCTAGAACTAACGATACAGATCCCTGCTCAGGGTTTATATACAGGTGTGGTCACTGCCGGTACTACAGTATACAGGAGCTGTAAAAAGTAGTTCTCCCCTTAAAGGTACATATATTACAAAGAGTTGCTGCGTTGACCAGTGATCGGTGAGGCCAGCAGCTTTCACGTGGCTGATTGCGGCCGCAGGATGCCCGTTGGACCCGTCCTCTATGTGTGCAGCTTCAGTAGACATTTGCGTTTGTTAAAAGGAAAACTGGAGAAAGGGCGGCAACGGTCCGGGTTGTTGTTGCTTTCAGGAGGGGTCAACTCTGCCTGGAGGGCGGCAACACTTGTAACTGTTGTAGATTTAGGAGAACACAGCCGGGAGGGCGGCACGCTTTTTGTTCACGCTGAATCGTGTAGTAGGTAACACAACCAGCAGGCTGAAGGGCTGGTGCGTCGTCGGCGGAGAAGGAGTCGTCGTTTTTCACGAGGGATAGGTCCTCGTGGTTCGCGAGGGATGGGTCCTCGTGCGCAAGGAGTGCGTCCTCGTGTTTCGTGGGGGTGAGTCCTCGTGGTATCCCCACAGGGCGCGCTCCGATTTTGTGGGCCCGAACATGCTGTACCCCACGCTTGGAGAGATTTATACTTGCTGTCGCTGTGGACGTAGAGGCGGACGATCCGTGTGGCGGTAGGAAAGACGAGTACGGGGACCGTGAGCAAGTGCATGGTCGGTGCCGCATCGATGTTCTTGTTGAACGGGGCTTCTACCGGTATAAAGCACGAGGGAGACTGTGGCTCCCTGGATTGCAGTAGCGACAGCAAAACGGCTGGTGCTTCCATGGCGTGCTTCTTTTGTCAAAATTGCTCACAAAAAAACGAACGGGGTCCGGTTGAGGTTTGTCCATGTCAAACGGGATCTGCTCCAGGCTGCGCTTACCTTGCGAATACGTTCGCAAAGACGGGGTCGCCTTTGGCAGAGTGAGGCGGTTGCTGTTCCGTGGTTGTTCGTTGGTTGTGCGTTGGTCGTCTTGTGGGAAGACGAGGTTCAGGCGCGCGTTGCTACCGTGAAAATCGTTCACGGATACGGGTTCACCAATTGTAGTGTTGGAATTGATGAGCTCCCGTACTCACGTCGTTGGGTCACCAATGTAGCGGTTCGTGTAGATCGCCACTAAATAAGAGAGTTTGACTTCGACGAACTATTAACAAGTTGTTTATTTACAGGAACAGACTAATTACATCAGGTAAGATGGCAGGTAAGATGGCTGACTGTAGGAGCACCGTGGTATAGGTCTTGTCCCAGCGGGGACTCCACGAGGACTAACTAGAAGTTTCCCAGCTCAACTGCCAGCAGGTTCCGAGCTCTACTGTTGGAAGGTTCCGAGCTCTGACGTCATGACGTCAGAGTACAGGAGAGAAGCCTGAGTATAGTAACAGACACATACAGTAAGGTAAGTTAAAGGGAATTATGTATCTCAATGTAAGGGACAACCGGTGGTACCGCCACAACAGCCCCTTTTTACCAACCACCACCTGGTTACAGTACCGCTTGCTAAAACAGAGGATTGAAAGGTTGCTGTAAAATTCTATAGACAGAATGCTGATCTATCTTCTGGTACATGCATCTTCTGACAGGAAGCTCACTTACTGTACAAAGAATATATTAAAAAGAATGCTGATCCAGGGCATTCAGGGAAAGGCAACTGTTAATAATAAAGTGCTATTGTTCACAATGAGGTCAATAATACCTGCTGTTAATTGAAACAATGTCAAAGATTGCCTTCTTTTCCATTTTACTCTGCATGTAATTGATTAATACCACCAAGGGACTGGAATGCTTTCATTTTGTTCCAAAATCCAATTTGGCTCAGAAAAACAGTGAAGATCTCACAGCCCAGAATATTTATTTTCAATCATTTTTTCCGGTCTAACACTGTATTGGGCAGCTGCCTGTGCTCTCAAAACCATGTCTGATTTTTAAACTTTATTGAGGTTCTGTTGTTTTCAACCCATATACTTTAGCCTTGATTTAATTAATCCTCCATGACAATATCTGTATAAATAAGAGCTTCAGGCCCACTCAAGTATTTGAAATTTTTAGTATTACAAGAAATTCTTAGGTGGTCCAGTAGTGTTATATCAATTTGTTAAGCCAAGAAATGGTACAATATTGGGTCATCCGCAGTTCTCTGTAGTGTGAGGTTTTTTTTAATCAGCACAGTGCTCAGTAGAAGGAAAGACAATTTATTACAGAGTGAGAGGGAAAATCTGAAGACATCTCCCCTTGTGGACCACCTGGCAGCCAGTGACTGAATGATTTTGCGATGTAGAGGCTCAGGAACAAGTCTTTTGCCTGTATTTCCCTCACCTGCACTCCCTGCACCCAACTTCGAGACTAGGGTTTAGGGATGGCCATGGGAGTCACCTAAAGTAGCAGAGAAAAATAAATGCTAAAAGTACACAGAGAAAAAAGCTAGAATTCTTATACCTTTATTGATGGT
The DNA here is from genome assembly GCF_052327205.1 of Somniosus microcephalus. Taxonomy (NCBI): domain Eukaryota; kingdom Metazoa; phylum Chordata; class Chondrichthyes; order Squaliformes; family Somniosidae; genus Somniosus; species Somniosus microcephalus. The sequence goes on along the minus strand of NC_140998.1, from coordinate 77,010,260 downwards.
ATAATAAAGATTCTAATGGATTGCAGAGTTTAGCTTTCACAAGAAACTAATACATCCTTTTATATCTGGAGTTACAAGTTGCAATGTTGGCCCGGAATTTCCTGAAGCTTTTCAGCAAAATACGGCATAAGAGTGGAGTTGTATATTTTTCCCGAGGAAATCTGCGTGTAACTGATTTATGCAAATTTTACGTCAAAACATTCCTACGCACGAATTTCCTCAAGCGTTTGCGCCACTTGTGAGATATGTCCATCTAAAGCTTCTGCTGCTCATTTACATAGCTCCACCCCATGCAAAAGCCCAACTCAAAAGAGTACCCTGCATTTACACCAGCAATGCCCTGCTGTAGATTCACACCCCACAATTTAGACGTAGCAGGACCTGATGTCATCTGAAAAAAGCATAACTAGAGGAGTAACTGCATTTTTCAGGTTTGAAGCTTTAATTTTTGTTAGGAAAGAGACGCCTGTATAACTATTGACATTCCCTTCTTCAAAATACCATTTTTAAATAACTTTAACTATTAAATAGAAACTGCAGTATCTGCCCTAGAAATTCAAATACTTTTTCAAGTTCCCCTCCTGTGCACCATTAAGTTATTTAAAGGAACATTTAACCTGAATACATACATTGCAAGATCCAAAGCATTCTCCACAGAACTTTATTAGTGCATATGAGTAACCACTTACTCATTCTACCACTTACGTTTTGTAAATAACAAAAGCACAACTACAGAGTTGTTAGAATTGCTTACTTCTTGATTATTATTTGATTTGCTGAAATAGAGATTGATGCATTGAGTAGGAGAGATATTACAAGTTTTTTTTATTCCTTCATGGGATGTGGGTATCACTGGCAAGTATTTACTGCCCATCCCTAATTGCCCTAATGGTGGTGGTGAGCTGCCTAATGGTGGTGGTGGTGAGCTGCCTTCTTGAACCGCTGTAGGTCATGTGGTGTTACGGGGAGAGTTTCAGGATTTTGACCCAGCGACAATGAAGGAATGGCGATATATTTCCAAGTCAGGATGGTGTGTGACTTGGAGGGGAACTTGGAGGTGGTGGTGTTCCCATGCGCCTGCTGCCCTTGTCCTTCTAGGTGGTAGAGGTTGCGGGTTTGGGAGGTACTGCCGAAGAAGCCTTGGTGAGTTGCTGTAGTGCATTTTGTAGATGGTGCACACTGCAGCCATGGTACACCGGTGGTGGAAGGAGTGAATGTTTAAGATGGTGGATGGGGTGCCAATCAAGCGGGCTGCTTTGTCCTGGATGGTGTCGAGCTCCTTGAGTGTTGTTGAAGCTGCACTCAACCAGGCAAGTGGAGAGTATTCCATCACACTCCTGACTTGTGCCTTGTAGATGGTGGAAAGGCTTTGGGGAGTCAGGAGGTGAGACACTCACCGCAGAATACCTAGCCCTTGACCTGCTCTTGTTGCCACAGTATTTATGTGGCTGGTCCAGTTAAGTTTCTGGTCAAGTATATATCGAAATAATTAAACTTCTGATCCAATTCAGTAATACAATTATAAAGGTAGTTGTGCAAAACCATGTGATCCAGTTGTAACTACTATTTAAATCTGGTTCTCGAAAAATTCACATTTGGGCCTCTCCAATTAGTTGAACTGGCACAGGCACGATGGGCCGAATGGCCTCCTCCTGTGCTGTATCATTCTATGAGTTGCACATATCAAGGGCCAATAATTGGTGAACAACAAAGCTTAATTTATTAGCAAGTTTGATTATTTAAAGAAATATATAATGAAGTAAAAATGTTAGCAAACAGGTATATAGTTTTGATCAACTTTATTAGGACATGACTAAAACAGCAATAAATTTAAGCTTGTGGTCCAGCCACTTAGAATATAAAAATTAGAATGCAAGCTAATGCTGCTAAATTTGTGCTTATTTTATGCTGTTTTTTACGTTCTGGCGTAGGAAAATGAGCTGTACTGGAAATTTGGGCATAAGTTCCCATTAGCAAGATCGGCGCAAAAACCAGTGTAAATTTGGGTATAAGTTCTGTGTCCATGCAATCCAGGAAATTCCAGGCCACTGAGCAGAACTGACAACTTCTGAATAATTTATTGGAGACAGCTGAATCGAAGTTGCACTGAAATCTTCTTCAGAAAAGTAGTGAAACTGAAAATTCTGTTTAGTTTAGAAACTTTTAGATATTTGGCAACAGATAAAGGATTTGTGCTGAGGTGATCTGGCACATCATTAACTCACCTCACTCTTTCATTTCAAATAACGCAAGTCTACTGCTGTTTCACCTGTGTTCTATTTTGAACATTAAGCTTAAATACATTCACCTGGAACATAATATGTAACATCTGCTTGTAAACCGGCTACAATCTGGGCTTTGCATTTGATGATGCAGCTGGTTAGACCACTGAGACTTCACAAGTGAAATAGTCTTAAAGCTACACTACTATAGAACTGAAAATGAAACCCAGGAATTGCCTAGCCCTGGAGGCTAACTGTCTCAAAGGTACTCATAATTTCTGGGTTTTAGTTGCACTTATTGAAAATGCCTTGATGATGTGTTTGGAGGATCACTCCTCAAGTGACTAGTGAATTCTTTCACATCCAGATGCTGACCACAGTGCTTAGAACCATTGAAAAAGCTCAATGTTGGCTTGGGATTCTGACTGGGTACTGAACCAGTTGGTTTTAGGTACAGAGGTTTATATTCAGCACCAGGAAGGATGGTTTCCAATCAGTAATGTTAACAAGTCAAAGATCGAAACACCAGCTATGTCATCTGTGACAGTCTTTCTGCTTGAATGACTCAACATGGTGGGCCTCCAGTATGTGCTTTTACACTGGCAGAACAGAAATTGCCTCCTTTTAGGTAGGAAATACTTTAAACAGTGTTTTTAACATTTTTTTCTAGAGGAGGTGTAGTACTTTAGTTTCAAAGCACTTCCCCAAGATTATTGATCATTCAGACAGGCTTCTTTTGTTTGTGGCAGGAACTCAACAGCATTTACATCTCAATATTCTGCACTGATTCAAAAGTGAGCATGGAACTGAAACTTTACCTACCATTTCTGTCAGTGGGATTCTCTCCCAGGCAGTTCTTTCAGATAACTTGAAAATAACCTAAAACTCTTCACATTACATGAAAAAGGTCAATCCGCTGGACATTATTATCTGAATCTAAGGAAAATTTAAATGCTAGAGGATTTGGAAAAAAGAGTTTAAAAAAAAAATTCACCCCATGATGTGGGTGTCGCTGGCAAAACTGGCATTTATTCCCTATCCCTAGTTTCCCTGATGACACGAAACTTGGAAGTGTAGTAAACAGTGAGGAAGATAGTAATAGACTTCAAGAGGACATAGACAGGACATAGGAAACTTCACATTTTCCCACATTATACTCCATCTGCCAAATTTTTGCCCACTCACTTAACCTATCTATATCCCTTTGCAGATTCTTTGTGTCCTCTTCACAACTTGCTTTCCCACCTATCTTTGTACCATCAGCAAATTTGGCTACATTACACTCGGTCCCTTCATCCAAGTCATTCATATAGATTGTAAATAGCTGAGGCCCCAGCACTGATCCCTGTGGCACCCCACTAGTTACAGCTTGCCAACCTGAAAATGACCCATTTATCCCGACTCTCTGATTCCTGTTAGTTAACCAATCCTCTATCCATGCTAATATATTATCCCCAACTCCATGAGCTCTTATCTTGTGCAGTAACCTTTTATGTGGCACCTTATCGAATGCCTTCTGGCAATCCAAATACACAACATCTACCGGTTCCCCTTTATCAACACTGCTCATTACATCCTCAAAGAACTCTAGCAAATTTGTCAAACATGATTTCCCTTTCATAAAACCATGCTGACTCTGCTTGACTGTATTATGATTTTCTAAATGTCCTGCTACTATTTCCTTAATAATGGACTCCAGCATTTTCCCAATGACAAATGTTAGGCTAATTGGTCTATAGTTTCCTGCTTTCTGCCTCCCTCCTTTCTTGAATAGAGGCGTTACATTTGTGGTTTTCCAACCCGCTGGAACCTCTCCGGAATCCAGGGAATTTTGGTAGATTAAACCAATGCATCCACTATCTCTGCAGCCACTTCTTTTAAGATACTAGGATGCAGGCCATCAGGTCTGGGGGACTTGTCCACCTTTAGTCCCATAAGTTTGCCTAGTCCTTTTTCTCTAGTGATGGTAATTGTTTTAAGTTCCTCCCTCCCTATAGCCCTTTGATTATCTATTATTATTGGAATGCTTTTAGTGTCCTCTACCATGAAGACCGATACAAAATATTTGTTCAAATTCTCTGCCATTTCCGTTTCCAAAATGATAGAATTTCACATTAAATTTGAGAGTGACTTGCCTAAGTCTGAAACTAGAGTCTTAAACTTAAATAAAGCCAATTACATAGGCATGAGGGGCGAGTTGGCTAAGGCAGATTGGAAAAATAGATTAAAAGGTATGGCGGTAGACAAGCAGTGCCTAGCATTTAAAGAAATATTTCATAATTCTCAACAAAAATACATTCCATTGAGAAATAAAAACTCCACGGGAAAGTGATCCAACCGTGGCTAACTAATAGAGTCATAGGGCAGGATTTTCATTGGGCCGTGGAGTCGGGATTGGAGGCGTGCGGGGTGTTAAAATCCCCAAATCAGGAGTCCCGACCCCATCCCGCACCCAAAACCGCCTCCATGCCAGTTTCAATGGAGGCGGGTACCCGCCCCGCACTGGGACCCGCCTACCCAAGGCAGGAAGGGATTAGTGCCAATTAACTGTCTGTTAACAGGTAGTTAACAGGCAGTTTTTAGCCTAATCCCTATTTTGAAGGTTGAAGTGTGGGATTTCCGACGGCTCCAAACCACGCCAAGTTAGAGGAGTCAGGCCGTCGGGTTGAAGGACTTGGAGGGGTCGAGATGTCGGTGTTCAGGTGAGTGATGTGTGCATGAGTGCAAAGGTAAGTGTGTTTGGTGTGTCTAAAGTGATTAAAGAAGTTTAAATGACCTTTTCTTACCTTTTCAGCCTTCTTTCCTTTAGGTCCCGGGAGTCCCTCATCTCACCGGCACAGAAAGCAGAATGGCTGCGAACTGTCAAAAGTGACAGCCTTCAGCTTTCTGTGCAGGAGAGATTTCTAACTGAGTCTGTGGAGAAGGACTCAGGTTAGAAGTAAGACTGTCAGTGTTTGACAGCTTCAAACAGCTGTGAAACACTGATATTTCATCTGTCAAAACCTCTTGACAGATGAAATTTCAGCCTGTGACGTCACTTGTTGCTGGGTGGCCCTTAATTGGCCTGCTGAGCCCGCTGGGTGGGCTCAACAAGGTCAATCAAGTTAAAATCGCGTGGATTGGCCGCATCTCGGTGGAGGCGGGACTACAACCCCGAAAGTTGTAATCCCGCCTCCAACCCGACTCCTGAATGAAAATCCTGCCCATAGAGTCCAGGGGCTGGATTTTCATTCAGGTGCGGGTTGGTGTCGTGTAATCCGCATTTCGTGTTATCCACACGAATCTAATTCGATGTGGGAGATTGATGCTATTTTAACTAATTTGCCCAATTGAGTTCCAGCGTGTGGGAACCCATGGCAAATGAGTTTCTCCAGTCTGAAAGTCGCCTCCGATAACGTCATCTTTGCTGCTGCATTTAAGGTCTGCAAGAAGCCTTGCTTCTTCTGCAGACTGCCAACCTTTTGGCATTTGCTGATACACTAAGCTGGAAGCAGAATGGCCAGAGAAAGAACAAGGTCTGCACCCCATTTCGACGACGTTGCCCTGCAGGCTTTAGTGGAGGGAGCAAGAGCTCATAAGGAGGTGCTTTTCCCTTCATCAGGGAGGAAGATGCCTCCCCAGCAGACCAAGGCTGTGTGGCTGCAAGTGGCAGAGGAGGTCAACTCCTTATCGGCTACCCGCAGAACCTGGATACAGTGCAGGAAGAGATTTCATGACCTTCAGCGCACTGGAAAAGTGAGTATGAATTTCCCATCACTCTCAATCTGATCCCATTGCCTTTCCTCACCAGCACTCAGCTTTAGCAATCTCTTCCTCCACATCCCACTTGACACTGACATCCATGCACCCATACCCATTCCCTCTCTCTCTCTATGGTCACATTCACCTAACTATTCGACTATGCAGCCCTCACACTCCCTATCACTCTGATGCTATGAAAACAACTGACAACACACAGGGAGGGCCGTTGGTCTTGCCACCTCACTCCATCTTTGTCTCCTTCTAAGCATCTATGCTATGGATTTTCTACACTCACTCCTTCATTCTCACTCAACCTCCACTTGTCTCCCTCATTGCAGGAAAAGAGAGCTCACAATAAAAGAGAATGAGCGAGGACAGGATGAGGGCCACCATCAGTAGCCCACCTCACCCCCTGGGAGGAGGCGGTCCTGGAGATCGTAGGACGACGCGCTTGTGGGGGACAGACAGGCGGGTGCTGTTATGAATCTCATGATCCATGAAGAAAGACTCTTGAAATAACACTGGACAGTCAGCTGGTGGCGCCGTCCAAGGAGTATAAATACTCAGGCGTGGGCCCAGCTTTCCCAGGACATTGTGTAAACAGGAACTAGTGAAAGATAACTAGATTTCCATGTTTTGAAACAAGTTGATTAAAGCCTTGCTTTATACCCAAACCAAGTGCGTAGTGAGTTTATTACGTCAATTTAATCAACTTGATATCGACTCCACGCTTTGGGTGATTTCGGGAACAGCCAGCTACGACTTGAACCATAGAAGGGAACTCAGACAAGTAATCGATCCATCATGGAGAAACTACTCAGCCCCGCCCGTCTCAACCTGGACCCGAATGCACTTACAGCTGCTAAGGTATGGAAACACTGGCATCGTACCTTTAGCAACTTCCTTGAGGAGTGTGGTGAGAATGTTCCTAATAAGTTACAAATGCTTGCTAATTATGTATCCCCTCATGTGTTTGACTATATCGAAGACTGTGTAGACTAGGACGCCACTATCCAAATACTACAGCAACTATATGTCAAGTCTCCAAGTGAAATTTTTGCTCGGCATCTACCGGCCACAACTCGACAACAACCCGGGGAATCACTTGACGAATTCCTTCAGAAACTTTGCAGGCTCAGCAAGGATTGTAATCTTAAAGCTGTTACAGTTGAGCAGTACCAGGAGGAGTTAATTTGTGATTCCTTTATTAATGGGATTGCGTCTCCCTTCATACGTCAGCGTCTGTTGGAGAAGAAAACCCTCAAGTTACAGGCTGCCTATGACCAGGCATGTTCTCTGGAATTAGCAAAGAGGAATGCCGATACCTATCTTTCACCACGTGCATGGGCTGCCGCTATCACTTTTAGTGACTCCTTCGATAGGCCTCGGGCGGAAGCCCTCGCGGATGATGACTCCAACCTGGCTGATGACAACCCTACCCTAGAAGCATTCACTGATGACAACCCTGCCCTAGCGGCATCTTGGCAATCTGGAAGGAAGTGTTTCTTCTGTGGAGGTGCGTTCCATTATCGGAAATTTTGTCCTGCTCGTAATGCAACCTGCAATCATTGCAGCAAGAAAGGTCACTTTTCTAAGGTATGCCAGTCAAGAGCCTCTGTTAGTAAGAAAGGTCGAGACCTCCTGTTAGTTTTACAGCTGCTATCTATGAAACTGCTCCTCCCCCAAGAACCACTACTAAGGTTACAGCTGTCAAGGGTAAAATTGCCACTCCTCCCATCACAGCTGTTTTTCCCCAAAGTCTGTCCCATGCAACCATGAAGGTTTCAGTAAATGGACACATTCTGAGCGCACTAATCGGCTCATGCAGCTCTGACAGCTTCATTAGTGAGTGGGCTGTCAGTAAGTTAAAACTGCGTATTTACCCCTAGGACAGGGAAATTGCAATGCCTCTGACGACACTGACCACTAATTCTTCCAGCTTTTGTCTTGTCGACCTTATTCTCAATGGCCACACTTATTTCTCCACCCGGCTCGGGGTGCTCAAAAACCTATGCAGTGATGTGCTCCTGGGACAGGATTTCCAGAAACAACACAAAAGACTCACTTTTGAGTTTGGAAGGTCAAAGCCAGAGCTTACTATTTCCAAAGTACCGTTTTGTGCGCTTTCGGCGGCTTCACTCGACGCGCCCTCCTTGTTTACCAATCTTTCCCCCCGATGTGCGGGTTAGGTTGATTGGCTATGATGTGCGGGTTAGGTTGATTGGCTATGATAAATTGACCCTTAGTGTTAGGGGGATTAAATACGTGGGGTTACGGGAATCGGGTGGGATATGTGTTGGTGTAGGGGTTACGGGGTTACGGGGATCAGGTGGGATATGTGTCGGTGCAGGCTCGATGGGCTGAAATGGCCTCTATCTGCATTGTGGGGTTTCTGTGATTCTGTGATTCTGTGATGTAAGCCCATAGCCACTAAATCACGACGTTTCAGCCAAGATGATTGATCCTTTATCGAGGCAGAAATCTCTCGCCTTCTAGCTGACGGTATCATTGAGCCATGTTCATCTCCCTGGCGGGCTCTAGTCGTCGTTGTTAAAAATCCTCTGAAGCAACACAAGAAACGTCTTTACATCGATTACTCACAAACTATTAACCAGTATACCGACCTGGATGCCTACCCACTACCACGCATCAATGACATGGTCAATAACCTTGCCAACTACAAGGTATTTTCAACTTTTGATTTAAAGAGCGCATACCATCAAGTACCATTAAAGGACTCTGACAAAAAGTATACGGCCTTTGAGGCCAATGGTCAGCTTTACCAGTTTTGTCGCCTTCCATTTGGGGTCACCAATGGGGTGGCCGTCTTTCAACGGGCAATGGATAGCCTAGTCAAACAGGAGAACTTAACAGACACTTTTCTATATCTAGATAATATCACCATTGCTGGTCATGAGCGAAAGGAGCATGATGCCAAACTCCAGAAATTTTTTGACGTTCTCCGTCGTCGCAACTTAACCTTAAATGAGTCCAAATCTGTGAAATCAGTACCATCAGTCAACATCCTTGGCTACTGGGTGGGCAACGGTGTCATCAAACCAGACCCGGAGTGACTTTGTCTGCTTCAGGAGCTCCCTCCCCCTACGAATCTCACCTCTCTTCGTCGGGCACTCGGCATGTTCGTCTATTATGTGAAGTGGATACCCCACTTCTCCGACAAGATCCAGCCCCTGCTTCACGCGAAGTCATTTCCGTTGGAGGCAACGGCTATTTCAGCTTTCAGCCTCCTCAAGCGACAACTGGAAAAAGCCACGCTTCGCTCCATTGATGAAAATCTCCCTTTCGTGGTCGAGTGCGATGCATCGGAGGTGGTGATCTCGGCTACCTTGAATCAAGGTGGTCGACCCGTTGCATTTCTGTCCAGAACTTTGCAGGGTAGCGAGCTCCATTATTCTCCTGTCAAGAAGGAGGCTACGGCCATCATCGAAGCTGTATGTCAATGGAGTCATTTTCTCGCTCGTCGCCATTTCAGCGCTCCGTGGCCTTTATGCGGAAATGCACTAAGATCAAGAATAACAAAATACAACTCTGGAGGATGGAATTGGCCGCCTTTGGATACACCATACGTTATCGACCCGGCAAAGAGAATGTGGCCCTGGATACCCTCACGCAGGCATTCTGTTCTTCTATGTCAACTTCGACTCTTGCGGATCTTCACACTGACTTATGCCATCCTGGCGTTACCCATATGCTGCACTTTGTGCGATCTAAAAATCTCCCATTTTCTACGGAAGATGTGAAAAGAACATGCTCCTCCTGCAGAATTTGTGCAGAATTAAAACCGCAATTCTTCTGTCCATCAGGTGGCTCGCTCATACACGCTATGCAGCCTATGCAGCGACTCAGCATTGACATTAAAGAGCCACTGCCTTCCTCAACGCAAAACACCTACTTACTTACTATGGTGGACGAATATTCACGCTTTCCCTTTGCTTTCCCCTGTCCCAATATACTTACTTCCACAGTGATCAAATGCCTCGATCAAGTCTTTTCCCTTTGCGGTACGGCCAATTTCATCCACTCTGATCGGGCTCCCTCCTTCATGTCAAACGAACTCAAAAGTTATCTTTCCCAACGGGGAATCACCACAAGTAAAACGACACTGTATCATCTCATTGGTAACAGACAGGTTGAGAGATACAATGCTATCATTTGGAACGCTGTTCGTCTTGCACTGAGGTCACGCAACCTACCAGACCAGCAGTGGGAAACTGTGCTCCCCGACGTGTTTCATTCCATCAGGTCTCTTCTTTCCAGGTCCACCAACGTCATGCCTCACGAGCGATTCTTCAGGTTCCAGCATCGCTCCACACATGGGACGTCCCTACCATCATGGTTGGCAGATCCCGGCCCCATGCTGCTCCGAAGATTTGTCCGATCTCCCAAAAACGATTCCCTCGTCGACGAGGTGGAGTTAACGGACGTTAATCCCACTTACGTGCACGTGCGGTACCCTGATGGCCAGGAGTCCACCGTTTCGCTCAGAGATCTGGCTCCCTGTCCAACCGGTCACACGGACCCAAATGATAGAGGGTCCCACGGTAATGATGCCGACACTCTGCGCACTTTTGAAGAAAACGCCCTACCTGGGACATTAAGAGATCGGCCGGCTACTCCACCGGATCAACTCAGGGAGCTGAGCGTTCCCAATGGGATGGCCACCCGAAGCCAGGACGCCAGTCAATCCCCGGCTATCAAACAAAATGAAGCCAGCTCTGCGCCTGTGGGGACCCGCACCCGGAGTCACGATCTCCCCAGTCTCCCTCAGGTTGATCAAGGCGACATGGGCCCTGTCGACCTACCAGTATGGATCAAGTGACCCAGGGGCCCAGACACGGTTCGGGGAGATGTGCCTTCCAGCCACAAGCAAAGAGCTAAAAGACTGCGGCTATTCGTGGTCCAGCTAATCCATTAAAAGGAAGTCATCGGACTTCCAAATCTTTAGGGAGGAAGAATGTTATGAATCTTATGATCCATGAAGAAAGACTCATGAAATAACACTGGACGGCCAGCTGGTGGTGCCATCCAAGGAGTATAAATACTCAGGCGTGGGCCCAGCTTGCCCAGGACATTTTGTAAACAGGAACTAGTGAAAGATAACTAGACCTCCTTGTTTTGAAACAAGTTGATTAAAGCCTTGCTTTATACTCAATGCAAGTGCGTAGTGAGTTTTATTACGTCAGGTGCATCACACCAAGCTGGTGACAGAATAGTTTTCCATCTCTCTCATTGACATTGTATGAGTCGCTAATAATGTTTTGGAAGCTCTAACAGATGGACTAATGATCATCTGCAATATGCAATGTGCATGTAACCTTGGCATCACATTTCTGACTTCCCTTTACTCCCCCACAGGACCATCGCAAGCACCCAATCCCCCTAGCCAGGAGGAACAGGCTGAGCCTCCAGACTCCTCAGAGGAAGCTGCAACCTCTGAGGGCGCAGCAACAGCAGAATTCAGCGCACCCAGCACCAGCGCAGACACTCACACCTCGGTGGGACCTTCAGGACATAGAGTAGTGTTGTCACCTGGTGTATTACACCCCACAAGTGAGCATCAGCAGATTGTGGAGACAGGGACAGCAGTGGAGAGTCCTCGTCGGGGGGTGCAGGACTCTGCCAGCTCGGCTCAGCTGCATGTCGACCCTGTGCCTCTGGGTCCATCCACAGATCAGCGGTGATGGCAGGAAAAGATGCAGGAGTCTCTGGCAGGTTTTGTCTCCAGGGTCGCTGTGAGTGTGGAGCGAATGGAGGAGTCCATTGCAAACATGAGCAGAGCCTTTGTGGAGTCATTGGCGCATGAACGCATCACCACGGAAAGGATGACAACCCCCGTGGAAAGGATGGCTACAGTAGATGAGAGGATGGCTACGGCCATGGAGGAGCTAAGTCGCCAGAGTGTTGAAAACATGGTGAGTGTTCAGAACATCTCTGGAGGAGCGATGGTCAGCTATTGAACAGAGAAACCAGACCTTCATGGCAGTCCCTCTGAGTAGGACTGCCAGTGCAGATACGGGTCCCCATGGCCCCCCTGATGTGCAGCAAGGTGCTCTCAAGCCAGTTGCAAGTGCTGAGGGGGACCTGACCCATGAGAGGGAAGTTGGTGGCAGACATCAAGGAAATGGGGGCTCCTCTCCAAGCGCTCACACTTCCATGCCACTGCAGAGCCCTCGGTCAGAGCCCCACCAGAGTCCACACCCAACTGAGATGGGCGTCTCAACCCCTGCACAGCAGTAGGAGCAGCAGACTGTTGACGAGCCCTCACAGGTTCGCCACCCCAGAGGACGCTCGCCAAAGGTGTCGAGACAGGAGCAGCAAGAAACTAAGCAAGGGGCCTCAACATCTGCTGAAGCCACAGGGGAAGCACCACGTAGGAGCACACGTAAGAGAAAGATACTGCCCAATGGTAGTCACTTGGGTGAAATTTGATGTTTTATGTGTAAAAGCCATCATATGAATCAAGTACATAAAAAATCTGATGGCTACTGCTATAGTTGTGGCGTGTGTAGTTTCGCGAATGGGACTTCCACATTGAGGGCTTAGGATTACTTGCAATTGTCAGTATGGTGGTCAAATTGCTAGGAATTAGCTGGTTCGAGGCCATTGTCAATGCTCAGGAAAGAAGATGCGAGGCAAAAGTGCTTGAGTGGCTTGGCTAAGCAAATCTGGCCAAGATGAGTGCATTCCTTGCATCCCGGGCAGCAATGTTCTCGCGTACTGCTGCCGCTGGTTGACAGGCCTCTGCAGGATGTTCGTTTTCGCTCTCCTCCTCATCTGAGGAGGATATGTGAGGAGCCAGTTGGTCCTCAGGAATCTGCAAGCCACGACGCTGTGCCATGTTGTGAAGTGCACAGCAAACCACGACGATTCTGGAGACCCTGGCTGCTGAGTACTGCAGGGCTCCACCGGATCTATCCAGGCATCTGAAGTGCATCTTCAGCAAACCGATGGGTAGCTCGATTACGGCTCTGGTGGACATGTGGCTGGAGTTGTAGCTCTCCTCAGGTTCGTTGGATAGTCTCCTCAACGGCGTCATTAGCCACGTCCTCAGGGGATAGCCCTTGTTTCCAGGTAGCCATCCGTTAAGTTGGTCTGGCAGACTGAATAGCGGAGGCACACTAGACTGGCGCAGTATGAAGGAGTCATGGCAACTGCCAGGGTACTTGGCACAAACATGCAAAATTTCCTTCTTGTGGTCACACACCAGCTGAACGTTAAGGGAGTGGAAGCCCTTGCAATTGACAAAAATACCTGGATTGCGATGGGGTGCCTTAAGGGCCACATGTGTGCAGTCAACGATGCCCTGTACCCTTGGAAAGCCTGCCAGATGAGCTAATCCAACTGCACGCACCATGACACTTGCTCGATCCTTGGTGAAATGGATGTGATTGCGCGCGAGGGCAAAGAGGGCATCGGTTACCTGCATGATGCAAGTGTGTGCAGCTGCCTGGGAGATGCTGCTGATGTCTGCTGCTGATCCCTGGAATGAGCCTGAGGCAAAAAAGTTGAGTGCGGTGGTGACTTTGACGGCCACTGGTAAGGGTTGTCCACCTGGTCCTCTGGGCTGCAGGTCTTGTTGCAGCATTGTGCAGATGTCACCCACTACCTCTCGCGAAAGTCAGAGCCGCCTTTGGCACTGCTGCTCAGACATGTTGAGATAGCTGACCCTGTGTCTGTAGACCCTGTTTGGGGGGTATCTCCTGTGCCAACGGGCTTCCATGCACTGGCCCCTTCTGGCCTGTGCATCTTCAGGTGGGTGAGCAGCAGCTTGGTGCGCTAGTTGTTCCTGCTGCTGTTGGGGCTGCTGTTGTTGTTGCTGCTGTTGTTCGACCTCATCTAATTTCCAGAAGGGAAGGAAATAAATGGTTCCCATGCTTCTGGTATATGCCTCAGCTGAGGAAGTGCTCAGAGAAGGTGGCGAGAGGGGTTTCCCAGGAGGTCACACTGGAGATGGGTGTCAGGCTCCAAACTTCCACAGCTGTGGTTATGCCTTCTAAAAGTTCCCCCAGACCTGAGACTACAAAGTCCTGCCACCTGCAAATGATGGCTGATCAAATCTCCTCTTTAATGGTTGACCTGCAGCTGATAGTCAGCAATCCAATTGTGCTCCCGTCAGGTTTTACCGTCGTGTTTCAGCACAGGCGTGTTTCACGTGGGAAAAGGGTTAAAATCGCACTGGCCATTCAAAATGGTATTATAGAGGCAATTTAGTGCTTGTTAAGGGTCTTAATGGCCTATCCCGCCTCTTGGAGGTGGGACGGAGACGGGACCATCAGACACGAATTTTTGAAAATTGCGTGGAGGCGGGATGGAGGCGGGGTCGAGCCTGCCTGCCAGTTTTTGCAATTTTAACCACCCGCACGCCTCCAATCCCGCCTCCACAGCCCAAGGAAAATCCTGCCCATAGAGTTATACAGCACAGAAAGAGGCCCTTTGGCCCATCGTGTCTGCGCCGGCCATTAACACCGATCTATTCTAATCCCATTTTCCAGCACTTGGTCCGTAGCCACGTATGCTATGGCGTTTCAAGTGCTCATCTGAATGCTTCTTGAATGTTGTGAGGGTTCCTGCCTCTACCATCCTTTCAGGCAGTGAGTTCCAGATTCCAACCACCCTCTGGGTGAAAAAGTTTCTTCTCAAATCCCCTCTAAACCTCCTGCCCCGTACCTTGAAACTATGCCCCCTGGTTATTGACCCCTCTACTAAGGGAAAAGTTCCTTTCTATCTACCCTATCTATGCCCCTCATAATTTTGTACACCTCAATCAGGTCCCCCCTCAGCCTTCTCTGCTCTAAGGTAAATAACCCCAGCCTGCCCAGTCTCTCTTCATAGCTGAAACGCTCCAACCCAGGTAACATCCTGGTGAATCTCCTCTGCACCCTCTCCAATGCAATCACATCCTTCCTATAGTGTGGCGACCAGAACTGCACACAGTATTCCAGCTGTGGCCTAACTAGCGTTTTGTACAGCTCCATCATAACCTCCCTGCTCTTATATTCTATGCCTCAGCTAATGAAGGCAAGTATCCCATATGCCTTCTTAACCACCTTATCTACCTGTCCTGCTGCCTTCAGGGATCTATGTACATGCACACCAAGGTCCCTCTGATCCTCTGTCCTTCCTAGGATCCTACCATTCATTGTGTATTCCCTTGCCTTGTTAGTCCTCCCAAAATGCATCACCTCACACTTTTCAGGGTTAACTTCCATTTACCACTGTTCTGCCCATCTGACCAACCCGTCTATATCATCCTGTAGCCTGAGGCTTCCCTCCTCGCTATTTACCACTCCACCAATTTTCGTGTCATCTGCGAACTTACTGATCATACCTCCTACATTTGTATCTAAATCATTAATGTATACTACAAACAGCAAAGGACCCAGCACCGATCCCTGCGGTACACCACTGGACACAGGCTTCCAGTCACAAAAACAACCTTCGACCATCACCCTCTGCCTCCTGCCACTAAGCCAATTTTGGATCTAATGTGCCAAATTGCCCTGGATCCCATGGGCTCTTACCTTCTTGACCAGTCTCCCATGTGGGACTTTGTCAAAAGCCTTACTGAAGTCCATGTAGAATACATCAACTGCACTACCCTCATCCACACAAGAAGTTAAGGATAGCATTAGATTGAAAGAAGAACCTTATAATATTGCGAAGAATAATAGTAAGCCTGAGGATTGGGAGAGTTTCAGAAACCAGCAAAGGATGACCAAAAATTGATAAAAAGGGAAAAAATAGATTATGAGAGAAAACTAGCAAGAAATATAAAAGCAGATTGTAAGAGCTTCTACATTTATGTAAAAAGGAAGAGAGCAGCAAAAGTAAACGTTAGTCCCTTAGAGGCTGAGACAGGAGAAATTATCATGGGGAATAAGGAAATGGCAGAAACGTTAAACAAATATTTTGTATCTGTCTTCACAGTAGAAGACACAAAAAGCAAACCAAAAATGATGGGGAACCAAGGGTCTAATGAGGGTGAGGAACTTAATGTAATTAATATAAGTAGAGAAAAAGTACTGGAGAAACTAATCTGGACTAAAAGCCAACAAATCCCCTGGACCTGATGGCCTACATCCTAGGGTTTTAAAAGACGTGGCTAAATAGATAGTGGATGCATTGGTTTTGATCTTCCAAAATTCCCTAGATTCTAGAATGGTCCCAGCAGATTGGAAGGTCGCAAATGTAACATGGCTATTCAAGAAATAGGGAGAGAAAAAAAAGGGAACTATAGGCCAGTTAGCCTGACATGAGTCGTTGGTAAAATGCTGGAATCCATTGTTAAGGAAGTGGTATCAGGGCACTTAGAAAATCATAACATGATTAGGCAGAGTCAACATGGTTTTATGAAAGCAAATCGTGTTTGACAAATTTAATAGAGTTTTTTGAGGATGTAACTAGCTGGGTAGATAAAGGGGAACCAGTGGATGTGGTATATTTGAATTTCCAAAAGACATTAGATAAGGCGCCACATAAAAGGTTATTGCACGAGATTAGGGTTCATGGGGTTGGGGGTAATATAATAGCATGGATAGAGGATTGGTTAACAGACAGAAAACAGAGAGTAGGGATAAACAGATCTTTTTCAGGTTGGCAGGCTGTAACTAGTGGGGTGCCACAAGGATCAGTGTTGGGGCCTCAGTTATTTACAATCTATATTAATGACTTAGATGAAGGGACCGAGTGTAATGTATCCAAGTTTGCTGATGATACAAAGCTAGGTGGGACAGTAAGCTGTGAGGAGAACACAGAGTCTGCAAAGGGATATAGATAGACTAAGTGAGTGGGCAGTAAGGTGGCAGATGGAGTATAATGTAGGGAAATGTGAGGTTATTCACTTTGGAAGGAAGAGTAGAATAACAGAATATTTTTTAAATGGTGAGAAACTTTCAAATGTTGGTTTTCAGAGAGATTTGGGTGTCCTCATGCAAGAAACACAGAAAGCTAGCCTGCAGGTACAGCAAGCAATAAGGAAGGCAAATGGCATGTTGGCCTTTATTGCAAGGGGGTTGGAGTATAAGAGTAAAGAAGTCTTGCTACAATTGTACAGGGTCTTGGTGAGACCACACCTGGAGTATTGTGCACAGTTTTGGTCTCCTTATCTAAGGAAGGATATACTTGCCTTGGAGGCGGTGCAACAAACATAGAAACACAGAAGATAGGAGCAGGAGTAGGCCATTCGGCCCCTCGAGCCTGCTCTGCCATTCAATGCGATCATGGCTGATCATCCAAATTCAGTACCCGGTCCCTGCTTTCTCCCCATACCCCTTGATCCCTTTAGCCTTAAGAAATATATTCAACTCCTTCTTGAATATATTTAATAAATTGGCCTCTACTGCCTTCTGTGGTAGATAATTCCACAGGTTCACCACTCTCTGGGTAAAGAAAGTCCTCCTCATTTCTGTCCTAAATGGCCTACCCCTTATCCTTAGACTGTGACTGCTGGTTCTGGACTCCCCGACCATCGGGAACATCCTTCCTGCATCTAGTCTGTCCAGTCCTGTCAGAATTTTATAAGTTTCAATGAGATCCCCTCTCATTCTTCTAAACTCCAGCGAGTACAAGCCCAATTGACCCAATCTCTCCTCATACGTCATTCCTGCCATCCCAGGTATCAGCCTGGTGAATCTTCACTGAACTCCTTCCATGGCAAGAACATCCTTCCGCAGATAAGGCGACCAAAACTGCACACAATACTCAAGATGTGGTCTCACCAAGGCCCTGTACAACTGCAGCAAGACATCTTTGTTCCTGTACTCAAACCCTCTTGCTACAAAGGCCAACATACCATTTGCCTTCTTAACCGCCTGCTGCACCTGCATGCTTACCTTCAGCGACTGGTGCACAAGGACACCCAGTTCTCGTTGCACTTCCCCTTCTCCCAATCTATTGCCATTCAGATAATAATCTGCCTTCCTGTTTTTGCCACCAAAGTGGATAACCTCACATTTATCCACATTATATTGCATCTGCCATGCTTCTGCCCAATCACCCAACCTGTCCAAATCATCCTGTAGTTTCTCAGCATCCTCCTCACAGCACACACGCCCACCCAGCTTTGTGTTGTCTGCAAATTTGGAGATATTACATCTAGTTCCCTTGTCTAGATCATTAATATATATTGTGAATAGCTGGGGTCCAAGGACTGATCCCTGTGGTACCCCACTAGTCACTGCCTGCCACTCGGAAAAAGACCCGTTTATTCCAACTCGTTGCTTTCTGTCCGCCAACCAGTTCTCTATCCAAGTCAATACCTTGCCCCCAATCCCATGTGCCTTAACTTTACACGCTAATCTCTTATGCGGGACCTTATCGAAAGCCTTCTGAAAGTCCAAATACGCCACGTCCACTGGTTCTCCCTTATCTATTTTACCAGTTACATCCTCAAAAAATTCCAGTAGATTATTCAAGCACGATTTACCTTTTGTAAATCCATGTTGACTTTGTCCGATCCTGTCACTGTTTTCCAAGTGCTCTGCTATTACATCTTTTATAATGGGCTCTAGCATTTTCCCCACTACCGATGTCAGGCTTACCGGTCTGTAATTCCCCGTTTTCTCTCTACCACCTTTTTTGAGGTTCACTAGATTGATTGCTGGGATGAGAGGGCTGTCCAATGTTGAGAGATTGTGTAGAATGGGCCTATACTCTCTGGAGTTTAGAAGAATGAGAGGTGATCTCATTGAAACATACAAGATTCTGAAGGAGATTGACAGGGTAGATTCTGAGAGGTTGTCTCCCCTGGCTGGAGAGTCTAGAACTAGGGAGCATAGTCTCAGGATAATGGGTAGGCCATTTAAGACTGAGATGAGGTGGAATTTCTGCACTCAGAGGGCTGTGAATCTTTGGAATTCTCTGCCCCATAGGGCTGTGAATGCTGAGTTTTTGAATATATTAAAAGCTGAGATGGATGGATTTTTGGACTCTAGGGAATCAAAGGATATGGAGATTGGGTGGGAAAGTGGAGTTGAGGCCGATGATCAGCCATGACCTTATTGAATGGCGGAGCAGGCTCGAGGAGCCATGTGGCCTATTCCTGCTCTTATTTCTTATGTTCTTGATAGCATGTGGAGTGAATTGAATTGTCTGAAGACTGGTTATCTGTGATGGTGTGGCCCCAAGGAGGAGGCTGAGAATGATCATCCACTTGCCACTTTTGGCTGACGATTGTTGTAAATGTTTCAGCCTTGCTTTATAGGTTAAAAAGGCTGAATATCATCAAATTCCCTGGGCCAGATTGCATTTATTTTAAAATTTGAAGAATATTTTTTGCACTGGCTATAATTATGAAAGTATCATTGGGTGTAGGTTCTGCAGGATTGGAAACAAACATAGTACTGTACCCATCTATTTATAAAGGGGAAAAGCCCTGACCCAGGGAACTACAGGTTAATTAGCCCAACATCAACAGCAGGTAAAATACTGGAAGCCATTGAGTAGACTGGAAGCATAAATCTTTAGCAATAACTAACGCCTAGCATGGATTAAGGGGAATTGCCAACTTGAAACATCTCCTTGACTACTTTGAGCAGATTATAAATAAATTAGGTATTGGAACTCCCCGTAATATTGTTTATGTAGACTTCCAAAAATAAATGACCAGCATGCTGAAATCAATTGTACACGTTAACTTTGCAGATGACCCTAAAAGAGGGAGAACAGTAGGGATACAGGATCCAGTTAACAATTTGCATTTGGATTTCGATTTGCTAACCAATTGGGAAGATGTATGAAATCTAATACTGGCAGATGTAAAGTATCTCTTATTGGTGATAACTGGTATAGGTAGATAATGAAGAGAGTAAGGTGCAGGTCCACAACACACAAGTACTGGGGCTAAAGCAAATGTTTAGTGCAGAGTGGAGGGAATTTTACTCTATATCTTACCTGGGAATGGGCAACATTGACACTGAAGGTCCAATGTGGGAAAGTGGTTTTATTGAGTGGGGCATAATATATGATCTTGGGTAATAATTTGAAAACTGGACAAATTCTAATAATCCTTTCCAGGTGCAAATTTACATGGTTGAGTAATGTTATTGTACAGTTGAAAATTTAAGGCTTAAAAAATAATTTATTTTTATTCGAGGGGATTATATATTTTTGGATAAAGATAGAGAACTAGGAATGACACTTCTGTTTTCTATGAAGAGCCACCTCCATTACAACAAGTGTAGCTACCTTCTGTTGTCACTGTTAGTTGGAAATTAATGACTCTTAGTGAGAAGTTTAGATCCATGTGCATTAAAAGTAGATTCCATTAAATTTTCAGCAATGATTTATGGTAGTTATTATAACTCTTACAAATCCCTTGTGTATTTTGACTCCTATTAAAGGTAGCACACTGCTTATTTTGTCTACTAGATTTCTGGTACAAAAGTTTTGTTACCAGTTCTTTCCCAAATCATTTATGATTCCAGACAAATAGTCCATTGTGTTTGTTAATTAGGAATGAGAATAATTTTTCAAAAATGCTATTCAATGTAAAAAACAAAGATACCACTGTTCCGGCTTAAAATTTTGTCTAGAAATGCTTATCCTAGAAAAAGTTGGAGTTCTGAATTCAAATAAATTTGCCTGTAGGAATTCTTTGTTCAAAGAAGATTTAATTTTTAATGACAACGTAAAGTGGCAGGACATTTTTGGTATGGTCATACATTTTATGTAAATATACTGTATAATGGAGAACTTGAGAATGATAACCTATATATATTTTGCTGGGAAACTCCTGCTCACAGTTCAAATTTATATAATCCGTATGTGACAGGAAAAAACATACTTTATGTCACTCAACGTGCAACTCTATTCCTAAAGCTTTATTCAGTGCAGGAGTGGATAACAACAACAACTTTCACATAGAAAAACATCCCAAGGTGCTTCACAGAGATACAATAAGAATGGATGTCGAGCCAAAGGTGGAGATATTAGGAGTGGTGGCCAATAGCTTAGTCAGAGCTGGGACCTAAAGAGGGTCCCAAAGACACATAGAGGCAGAGAGGCGGAGGAGTCCAGGGAGGGAACTCCAGAGCACAGGGCCTAGATTCCTGAAGGCATGGCCACCAAAGGTGGGGCATGAAGGGGGGATACACAACAGGCCACAGTCAGAAGAATGGAAAGTTCTGAGGGGCTGTTTTAAGGTTGGAGGAGGTTACAGACATAGGTTGGGGCAAGGTATGGAAGGATTGAAACATGAGTATAAGAATTTTAAATTGGAGGCATTGGAAGTCAGTAAGGACAAGGGTGATGGGTGAGCAGGACTTGGTGCAGAATAAGCTATGGGCATGCAGAGTTTTGGATAAGCTGAAGTTTACGGATGGTGGGGAATGGGAGGTCAACCAAGGGAGCATTGGAGTAATCAAGTCTGTAGGTGTCAAACATATGGATGACTGTTTCAGCGACAGATGGGCTGAGGCAGAGGCATAGGCAGAGGTGAATGATGTTACGAAGCTGGAAGTAGGCAGACTTTGTAATGGACAGGATATGGGTTTGGGGCAAATAGGAGCTGGAGATAACAAATAGGCTGGTTCAGTCTGAAACAATGGCTGGGAAGGGATATGGAGCTTCTGATGTCTTTCCCAATATTGAACTGGAGGAAATTGAAGCTCCCCCATGATTGGATATCAAAGAAGCAGTCTGACAACACAGAGGCAGTGGAGGGATTGAGAAAGGTGGTGGAGAGGTAGAGCTGAGTGTCACCAATCGGTGGAAGCTGAACCCCTGTCTGCGGATGCTGTAGCCAGAGGACAGCATGTAGATGAGCAAGAGGAAGATGAAGTGAAGATTGATTGGGGACTCCGGAGGTAATGGTGTGCTATGATAAGTAAGAATGGAACTAAGCCAAGGGCAATCCCACTGAGCTGGACAAAGGAGGAAAGATGGTGCAGGATGATGGTATGGCCGCCCATATCAAAAACTGTAGGGAAAATGAGAAGGGATAAATGAGTAACAGAGGATATAATTTGAGACTTTGATTAGGACCGTTACATTGCTGTGGCAATAATGAAAACTTGATTCGAGAAATGCAAACATGGAGTTGCGGGAAACATGGGCACGAATTTTGAAGGCGACAACATGTTCAAGGACTTTGGAGAGGAAAGGGAAATTGGAGATGCGGCAATAATTTGCAAGGATAGAGTGATTAAGGAGGGGGGGTGCAATGACAGTAGTTTTGAAAGGGAGAGGGGCAGTACCTGAGGAGAGGTAACCATTTACAATGGCAGCTTGCATGAAGGCCAGGAAGGGAGGTTGGTTAGTCAGTAGTTTAGTGGGAATGGGATCAAGGGATAAGGTGGGTCTCATTAGCAAAATGAGCTTCGAGAGGAGATGAGGGGAGATAGGAGAGGAACTAGAGAAAGATGCAGGTTTAGGGCAAGGGAGAATGAGGGGGAAGTTTGGCTTGGTGGGCAAAGGGAAGAGGGGGGAGCAGCGCAGGCAACTGAATGCATGGTCTCAACCTTAGTGATAAAGAAGTTCATGAGCTCCTCACACTTGTTGTTGGAGGTAAGGATGGAGGGGGTAGGGGAGAGGGGTTTATGGAGATGGCTGGAGTGGAGAAAAAAAAACCAGAGGCTACCTTTGACTCTAGGATGATTTTGGCGATTTTGGCAGAGGAAAGTAAGGCCCCAATAGCGCTTGATGCGTTCCAATCAAATCTGGTGATCGATGACTAAACCAGTTGTGCACCAGATACACCAAATATGTAGCCCTTGGTCCTGAATGAGTTAAAATGGGAGCCATACCAGGGCTATCTAACAGAATGGGAGAAATTAAGTGGGAAAAATTAGTTAGCAAATATTTTGGGTCGCTAACATCGCCTGGGCGCTAAATTTAGCGTCCGGCAAAAAATAGCGCCGGCGATCGCTAACTTCAGTTTTAGTGCCCAACAATGGAGGCGGAGCGCTAATTCAAGCGCTCCACTTCCTCCTTAGAGCACTAACCCCGAATATCGGGGCGGTGCATTCTGCAGCGCTAAGAACTGGGCCACGTAGCGCTGCCTCATTAAAGGAGGGGGTCCAAGTCCACAACTCTGCGGGGCCCTACCTGGACCACCAAGGAGCGGAGTGCCATGTCAGCAGCCCAGCACTCAAGAGGAGTGCCGGGCTGCCAGATCGCGGCATGGACCCTGCATTGAAAGATGCAACGGGTCGCGACAAGTAAGTCGGCCGATTTTTTTCCCCCGCCTGCCACCTCCCCTTTACTTAGCGCCCCGCAAGCCTCCTGCCGCTCTGCTCCCACACCTGAACCAGTCGCTGTCATCGCCCTGCACGATTCAGGGGGCGCGCAAATTTTGTAGGCGGGGCGAAAACAGGGCGCTGTGGACGATCACCTGCGCAACGGAACAGGGCACTACCGGTTACCGCCGTCACTAAACTCCTGCTGAATTTAGCGGGAGGTGTTAGCAGCACCACGCCCGGAGGCGCTAACGGGAGACGCAAATGCACTGAAATTCTAGCCCCAGAGGATTTGCTGGAGACCAGGGCAGCAAAGATAGACTTGAGGTAGTGGTTGAGAAAATTAAAAGGTGCAGAAATGTGGTGGTGAATGGGGAGCCACAGGCTAGGCAGTTGGGATTTTAAAAGTGCAGTTGTAAGTGCCTTGGGGAAGTTTATTCTAGGGGCAGATACAGAAGGAAGTGGGGTTGAAAGTGGGTCGGGGGATATGGGTTGTCAGCGATATAAGGAAGTTATTAGAGATGCCTTTGTCTGTTATAGATTCCTGGGAGTAGAGAGGCCACATGACATTGCAAGGCCAAGGGGTTGGCCATAAATATGGGTAGGAGAGTTTATATGGAGGGAGAGGTTTAGGGAGGTGAGTGAATTCTGAGGAAAGAGAGTAAGGGGAGGTGAGATGAAGATTGATATTGAGTATGAGGAGTTGCTCAGTACAGAGGCTAAGGGAGGAAAGGAGGGAGGATATCTTGGTGAGAAACTGAGGCCGGAATTTTATGGGGTGCCAGTGGATGGGATCGGTGGCGGGTCGGGTGGGAAAGAACTTTTTTTCACAGCGAATCAAGACCCCACTGTGAACCCACTGCCACGTGCCTTTCCCAATGTCGGGTCTGTCAGCGCTGAGCAGACCCAACATGTAGCAGCTGGGGACCTAATTAAAATGATTAGCATCTAGTTGCCAGATGCTTAACAGGCTTTTTTCACTTACATTTTGTCTTTAACTTCAGGACCATGGGATCCCCGCTGTGTGCAGGCCACAGCTGTCAAGCTGAGGCGTGAGTTCAGTGGCCATTGCTCCAGTTAATTACTTGACAGCTTCAAATGTACAGTAAAAGCTCCCACCTGACTGATATTCACTTTCCTCAGGCAGAAGCTTTTTCTCACTCCATTTCCAGCACACATTCTGCAGGCTTTCCACTTTCCACTCTCCAACCACTCTCACCTCATTGGAAGAACTCTCTCACCATTAACAGAATGCTTCTGTCATCTGTACTTCAACTGCCATCTATTCAATCAACATGGGTGCCCTTTATACTCTCTTACCTTGGTCCTCAGAATCCCAGCACGATCAGCCCAACACCAGCTGCACCAGGCACACCAGCAGCACCAACAACACCAACCTTCTCCGCAATCAGCTGATGCTGCACAGGACAGAGGGCATCAGCACGCGATCACATTGCTGCCCGGGAGTCCAGGGATGGCCTCACCATGGCCAGATTTACTTCACTTGATGCTGTACACCCTGGCTGCAACATGATGTGTCAGGTTAGCATCACCCCACACTAACACCATAAAGCATCCCTACAATGCCCAAGCCATTCCTTTCACACCCATCACCATTGCAGGGGGTACCGTTATGTTTCACCATTCACTGCAACTCACTAAGCCACTTCCAAAGGTGCACACAAATCTGTCCAAGAACAGAAAGTGTTGAAAATAAAGGTTTCAATGTTTGGCAGCACATTAACAGATTGCATAAAATACCCACGTGCTTACCCTTGTGTGTGGAGTGGCTAGTGAGATGGCGTTGTGATAATATAGATAAAGAGGGATGGGCGGAGGTCCAAGGTAAGTTGGTGTGAGTAAGGATGTGCAGGAGTAGGGTAGGGAAGGCAGAGTGATGGGGATGTGTTGAGAGGCACAGCAGGATGAGGTTGAGTGTGGCTTTGTATTAACGTTTCGTGATCTACTGAGATAATTGAAACATTTGCAGTACTGCACCCAGGTCTTCCTGACCACATCCCTGCTTGTGTCCACCTGTGCAATGTGCAACCAGGCTGTGTTGATTCCTGGGGAGTTCTCTTCTGCCCATGGGAAGGGAAGAGGACCTCCCTGCATGCTGTGACTCCCTCCATAAGCATATGGAGGGAGCCATGGGAGAGTCTGGGTGCAGCCCTGTGCCGTTGTGCAGTTCTTGTCAGTGTTTGCAGCACCTCAATGCTATAGAACACTGAAAGCACATATGTCAAGACAAATGTGGCCATGGTCCCTTTAAGGAAACCGGCTGATGATGCGTCATGAATTGGCTTCACCAGACCCGCTTCCTCTAATTGACCCGGGAAACATGCTGGACAGGCTTAACAAGCCCAATCAACGGAAAGTCATTTTACACAGCGGGATGGAGCCAGCAGCAAGGTCAGAACCCGCCACCGATGTCGCCTACCATGGACCTGCCGAGGTAAGTAAAATTGTGGCCTTAGAGTGGAAGTTGGGTGGGCGGTAGACAATGAAGATTTTAAAGGAGAAGCAAGAAGTGTGGAACAAAGTGATATGCTCTAAGGAGGAGAAAGTACCAGAGGAGAGACCAAGATATGATAAAGTCCACACCACCATTGTGGCAGTTTGAGATGAGGCAGGCGGCGGTAAGCTTTGCCAGGCATGGGAGGCTTCAGTAAAAGGCAAGATATCACCATTCATGAGGCAAGTTTCAATCAAAGCCATGATGACAATAGGATTGTTGATGGCAAAAGCCCTGTTCGTGAGTGAACGGTCATTCTGGAGGGAAGTGCAGAGAGGCGCGGTGATTGATTGTTTGCTGTCAGGGTGCAAGGTGGCAGTGGTGGATGGGATAAGTGGACGGGAAGGAGGTTGGCCATGTTTAACCCCCAGTGGGTGCGCTGGCTGGGCCGATTGGTGAGAGATGAAGATGGGGCTGTTGGGGTTGCTGTTCCTAAGGGGACAGTGACGGGTGCCTCGGTGGGCCTTTTGCGGAATTCCAGGAGAGGCACAGAGGATAGCTGTAGGCTTATCCAAGAGGCATTCAAGCCTGGAACGACAGCAGGGGAATGGGAAGGCAGACAGATAGCCATAGACTTGCAGAATGGGCATATAATTGGCAAATGAAATTCAACACAGATAAATGTGAGGTATTACATTTTGGTAGGAAGAATAGGGAGGTCACTTATTACTTGGAGGTTGCGAGTCTGGGTGGGGTACAGGAGCAAAGGGATTTCAAAGTACAAATACACAAATCACTAAAAGTAGAGACACAGGTAAAAAAGCATTACGGGCACTAGGGTTTATTTCTAGAGGGATAGAATTGAAAAGTAGTGAAGTTATGCTAGACTTGTATTGAACCTTGGTTAGAGCACACTTGGAGTACTGCATACAATTCTGGTTGCCACTGGAGAGGGTGCAGAGAAGATTTACAAGGATGATACCAGAAATGCAAGGGTACACCTATCAGTAAAGGATGAACGGGCTGGGTCTCTTTTCGCTTGAAAAGAGAAGGCTGAGGGGAGACCTAATAAAGGTCTTTAAAATTATGAAAGGTTTTGATAGAGTAGATACAGAGAGAATGTTTCCACTTGTGGGGAAGAGCATAACCAGAGGCCATCAATATAAGATAGTCACCAAGGAATCAAATAGGGAATTCAGAAGAAACTTCTTTACCCAGAGAGTGGTGAGAATGTGGAACTCGCTACCACAGGGAGTGGTTGAGGCGAATAGTATAGACGCATTTAAGGGGTAGCTAGATAAGCATATGAGGGAAAAGGGAATAGAGGGTTATGCTGATAGAGTTAGATGAGGAAAGACGGGAGGAGGCTCGAGCGGAGCTTAAATGCCAGCATGGACTGGTTGGGCTGAATGGCCTGTTTCTGTGCTGAATATCTTATGCAATCCTATGTGGTAGGTTGGGGAAGGGATTGGCAGGGCAAAGTACCCAAGAGGGGAGTAATGAAAAGTGACATGTCTGGACGACAGGAATGGGAGGAGACGAGAGTAGGGCTGAGAGGGGCCGAGAAATAAAAGGAGATAGAAGTAATTTGTTTGGGTCCAGAATGACTGTCAAAATGTGCGTAGGAGTGAACACTGAGATCATGTCCTGGTAGTAAACCAAAGTTATTAAACTGAGGCGATTTGCTAATAAGTGATTATTTTTTTAGAACAGATTGGGGGAAAAATTGGGTAGCGTCACCAGCGCCCCAAAAAAGTTCGCGCCCCTCCTCCATAAATTTAATAGTAGTAGTGCCCCAAGAAGGAGGTGGAGTGCTACTGGAAGCGCTCCACCTCCTTCTTGGGGTGCTACTACTCAATGTCGTGGCGCTATGTGCCGCCGCTCCATGCGCGGCAGCACGTAGCGCTGCGTCATTGCAGGCCTCCTCCCCGATTAAAGGGGAGGGGCCTAGCGTTGCACGCACCAGGGCCATGCTAGACCACCGGGGAGTGGGGTGCCATGGAAACAGCCCGGCACTCAAGTGGAATGCCGGGCTGAGCGATCGCAGCCAGCACCCCGCATAGAAATGTTAAAGGTGGGCAGGTGCTGGCAGTCTGCCAAAATTAAAATGGCCGCCCGACACCTGCCCTTTAAGTAGCGCCGCCACACGCTACCACTGCTGCAAAACCGCCCCTTGATCCTGTTGGTCCCATCGCCCGCCGATAGTTCAGGGGGCACAAGGGAAGTATGCGACTGGGGCACAAATGGGGCGCTGTGCACGGCGATGACTTCATCATCGCCGGTGAAGCGGAGTGGGGTGCTACCGGCTACCGCCGCCGCTAGCCTCCCGCTGAATTTTGCAGGAGGCGTTAGCGGTGCCACGCCCGGGCACTAGGGCATTTGCGTCCCATTAGCGTCCCCTGGGGGCACTAACGAGAGGCGCAAAGCAACCCAATTTCTCCCACATTAAGTCTTAAATTTAAGAGCGGTATACAGTTTGTATTTTCAGTTCACCAACCATTTGAGAAAGGGTTTCAAAGAAAAATAATTGTTTTGGCTTATGTGTTTTTCCTGCAGTAATATTTTGAAAATATATTGCCTGCTTTCTCTCTGTCTGAAGATTAGAAGTTTATGGTGGCAAATTGGCCATAAATTTGTTGCCAAAGTGCCAACGCAATATATTTTATTCTCGATACGTTCCACATGTGATGAATTTAGCTGGCCAATCAAATCTAACCTAAAAAAATGCAAAAGAATCGGCTAATGAGCTGGAACTGAGCCAGCTGAGCTTTACATGAGAGCGACTTTCTTTCCACTGGCAATGTGCTCTGGAACATGGGGTGGGGAGCGAAAATGAATTAGAAAATCATGCTCTAGAGAACCAGAGGCAGCACTGCTGGTGACAATAGTTCATTGTTAAAGCCCTGGTGGTAAAACCCACCAGACACTGTCACAACAGTGTTGCCCAGAACCCTAGTCACACAGTATAGGTCATTCACACCATAATGTACCATGCATTCTATATCATGTATGCTATGAATGTAATATATTTCAATATATGTCAATATCTTGTAATCAAAGAACAATTACAGTATGAAAGACAGAAAAAATAATTTCAGTCAATTTTCAAAATGCGTAACTCTGTAAGTTTTTATGATGATGCAATGATAGTTATTACACTCAAACTGATGTAGGATTCACTGCAGTTTACTATGACATCAATGTATATGCAAAAAAAAGTTGTTTGCTTTATTGAACCTTGTAATATATAGAAACGGTTAAAGTGGAATTTGACCACAACTGTGGAAATGTTGACCCATGCAGTAGTATGGCCCGCAGCACAGGAGAGTAATGATAGCAGCAAGGCTGATTCCAGGAAATATATCAAGACCCAATAATTCCCCCTCACTATATTGATTCCATCTAACAAGTCTTTCCCAGCAAAATAAATTATTCCCGTCAATGAAATAAATTCACCCCTGAAATAAATTCACCCTAACCCTAAGCTCAACCTTAACTCTAAAATCTAATTCTAATGCAAACTCCAAGTCTAACTCTAACCCTGACCTTATCTTAAACCCAAACCTCCCCCTCCCCCACATTAAATCTTATACTAAGTTCTCCCAACCCTAACCCAGAAAGATTTTATGGCAACAAAGCCACTAGGAACAGTGACAAAGTGGGACGGAGCAGCTACAAGGTCAACCGGGACAAGCAGAGACCTCATGAAAGGGTAAAAATCTCAATCTACCTACAATAGTAAAGAGCTGGGAACTATGGCAGTAAGTCCAAATAAACAAGAGTGAAACAGGAACCTTCACAGGGGAAACACAATGCAAACATAAGCTGCTTCAAGAACAAAAAAGTACAAGGCAGTGATTGAAACAGAATGATCCCTTCCTGAGGGTGCAGCAGCTGGGGAATGCCCAGATCCGTGTGGGAGAATTAGAGGCAACTTTTAAGACTAGTTTCAGCTAGATAGACAAAACCCTTGAAACTTAAAGCTTTACAAACTGGCTGAGCTGAGCTGGTTGTCTCGTACATCAGTCTGAAATCCCTCCCTACTCCTGAACTAATCTTCCTTCGCACATCTTCTTCCGTGTACTTCAAGTATCTTATTAGTCAACTGGCCCATGAGATTTTGCAAGTTGCCTAGAATATTGAAGCAATCTCAAGTGTCATTGTCGATAATGTGACTCACATCTCTGAGGAAGACCTGGTTATTCAATAACAACAACTTGCATTTATATAGCGCCTTTAACTTAGGAAAACGTCCCAAGGTGCTTCACAGGAGCCTCATCAGACAAGTATTGACAGTAAGCCAAATAAGGAGATATTAGGAAGGGTGACTAAAAGCTTGGTCAAAGTGGTAGGTTTTAAAAAGGGTCAAATAGGATGCAGAGCTTGCAAATACTCTGGTTCAGCCTGAGATAGTGACCAGGGAAGGGGATGGAAGCGGTGGCGAGGGAAGGGGGCTGAAGACAATGGCTTTGCACTTCCCAATGTTTAATTCAGTTCCAGTCAGTTTACCTATAGTTCTACACAAAGCAGCATCTATAACAAACTAACTTCAAAGTACAGTAGTTGACTTCTTTTGAAGTAATTGAAATAAAATTTAATGTTTTTTCTGTATTTTGTTTGAAATACATTATTTTCAGGACTCTGCTTTTCATTTGGTTTTTCTGTGTATACAAGTTAAAAAGTTCTTAGCAATTTAAAATTCTATCCATTTACAACAGGAGTTCCGAGGTGATTGGTCATCTACTGTACATAGTCTATTAATTTCCTTCTAGAGAGCTGATACACATGATAGATATCGGCTAGGCACATGGAAAAAACAAGTAGCAAAAAGTCACTGGGTCTTGTCACTTTAAGGGCACCTGACATTTCAGTATAAGCGAAAGTAAAATATTTATTCATTTTGCTGTTCCTCAGATGTTTTATTCAGGAGACATCAGCTGAACTTAAAACACCTTAGGCATTACCGTTCAATAAAAAAACTTATGTTACCTTGAAAACTGATACATTTTCCTCCTGTGTCAGGGATCATTATCATCATATTCCAGGTGTGAGTAGTTTGAGAGGATTAACTTTCTGTGAACACTTATGTAAGGTGCTTATATTTCTTTCAATTTGGACAAAATACAGATAAATATTTAATACTGGAACTTAATATTGAAAATTATTACTGATTTTACAGCTGTTCTATCTCTTAATTATGAGTTTGCCCTTAATCACTCTAGCAGTGTGCTTACTGGGCTTGTGGTAGAATAGTAAATAATATTTACATTTGTATAGGGCCATATCAATTTAAAACAACTCAACAACAACAACTACTTGCATTTATTTAGTGCCTTTAACATGCTAAAATGTCCCAAGGTGCTTTACAGGAGCATAATCAGACAATAATTAGCACCGAGTCAAAGAAGGAGACATTAGGACAGGTGGTCAAATGCTTGGTCAGAGGTAGGTTTTAAGCAGTGTCTTAAACGAATAGAGAGAGGTGGAGAATTAAAGAGGTGTGGGGAGGGAATGTCAGAGCTTAGAAACAAAACAGCTGAGGGCACGACCACCAAGTGTGCAGCAAAGAAAGTGAGGGATGCCAAAGAGGCTAGAGTTGGAGAAATGCAGAGTTCTCGGAGGGATGTGGGGGTTTATAGGAGGCGACAGAGATAGGGAGGAGCTAGGCCATGGAGGGCTTTGAGCACAAGTATGAGAATTTTAAAATCGATGCGTTGGTGAACTGGGAGCCAATGTAGGTCAGCAAGTACAGGAGTGATGGGTGAACTGGACTTGGTGTGAGTTAGGATACGAGCAGGAGAGTTTTGGATGAGCTCAAGTTTATGGAGGGTGGAAGACGGAAGACCGGCCAAGAGACTATTGGAATAGTTAAGTGTGGAGGTAACAAAAGCATGGATGAGGTTTCAGCAGCAGATAGGCTGAGGCAGGTGCAGAGATGTGTGATATTACGGAGGTGGGTGTAGACGGTCCTTGTGATGGAGGGGATATGTGATCAGAAGCTCAGCTCTAAGTCAAATCGGATGTTGAGGTTGTGAACAGCCTGAGACAGTGGCCAGGGAGGGGGATAGAGTCGGTGGCTATGGAACGGAGTTTGTGGTGGGGTGACAAAGACAATGGGCAGGATTTTCATTGAGCCGTGGAGGTGGGATTGGAGGCATGTGGGGGATTAAAATCCCGAAATCAGGGGGCACGAACCCGCCTCCATGCCAGTTTCAAAGGAGGCGGGTACCCGACCCGCTTTGGGGCCCGCCTCCATGAGGCGGGAAGGGGATTAGTGCCAATTAACTGCCTGTTAACAGGTAGTTAACAGGCAGTTTTTAGCCTAATCCCTATTTTCATAGCTGAAGTGTGGGATTCCCGACGGCTCCAAACCACGCCAAGTTAGCGAGGTGGGCTGTCGGGCTGATGGGCATGGAGGGGTCGAGATGTCTGGTGTTCAGGTGAGTGATGGGTGCATGAGTGCAGAGGTAAGTGTGTTTGGTGTGTTTAAAGTGTTTAAAGAAGTTTTACTTACCTTTACAGCCTTCCTTCCTTTAGGTCTCGGGAGTCCCTCATCTCACCGGCACAGAAAGCAGAATGGCCGTGAAATGTCAAAAATTGCAGCATTCAGCGTTCTGTTCCGAGGAGAGCTCTAAATCATCCCGAGAGGAAGGAATTAACTTAGAGTACAGATTGTCAGTGTTTGACAGCTTCAAACAGCTGTGAAATGCTGATATTTCACCTGTCAAAAGGTCTTGACAGATGAAATGTCAATCTGTGACGTCACCTGTTGCCGGGTGGCCCTTAATTGGCCTGCTGAGCCCGCTGGGTGGGCTCAACAAGGTCAATCAAGTCAAAATCGCGTGGGTTGGCTAGAACTCGATGGAGGCGATGAACCCCGAAAGTTGTAGTCCCGCCTCCTAACCGCCTCCTCAATGAAAATCCAGCCCAATGGCTTTGGTCTTCCCAATGTTTAATTGGAGGAAATTTTGGCTCATCCAGGACTGGATGTCAGATGAACAGTCTGGCAGCACAGAGGGAGTGGAGGGACTCAAAGCATTTCACACAATGAGTTACTTTTGGAGTGCAGTGATTTATGTAGAAACATGTGTCAGCCATCTTTCTCCAGCAGTATACCATGGAAAGCATGAATAGTGGTATTGGCTGAGGGAGGAATGTTGACTACAATACGGAGAGAACAATGCTGACAAAGTGACATATGATAAATCTCTCCATTAATGCCAATAGAAAATTGAGATTATGCTGTTGAATATTGCAAAACAAATGGAAAGAAAAGTGTGAACGTTCCAACATGGGTTGCACATTACATATTCCCACCTCAGTATTCCAAAGGAGTAAGATGCCAATTCTAATGCTTCAGTGTTTCTTGCTCTGACACCAGGCTCATGTGAGATATTGTGGCAGCGTAGGGTCAAACCAAGGGACGTAATTGGTTTTCTTTGGTTTAGAGTTTTACCCTCTCTCAACTTAGATCCTATTACAGTCTTCATTCATTAGTATTATTTTGGAGCTAATTATTCAATGCTTGAATAACTGGAAAACAGAGATTTAATTGCCAAGAATCGAAATAAGTTACAACTAAAACTCTATGTTCAAAGCAGGCTTCTTCTCCCTGTCTTCCTTCAGCTAAACCATTAAAATAATCAGTGTAACATAGGACATTGAAATGACTATTGAAATAATAAAACTAAATTTATATTCAAAACATTATCAACATTAACATATACCAAGTGCAAGAGCACAGTTTGTGACTTGTAACATAACTGAAGCACAAATATAGCCAAACTCTGCTATCATCATATATAAAAAACAGTTCAACATATTTAAAAGCACAACCCTATTAAAAATACAGTAAGCAACCTTGATCTATTAAAAATATTTTGGAGTGGGGCTGTGTTTATCAAGCAAAAGAAAGGTCATCACAATTTGGGGAAATGGAGTACTTTTCCAGTTTGTAGAACTAATGTACGCTGGTCAGGTACAAAAAGGGCCAGTTACAGAGTAAATTTTGCTCTACTGTTGCCCCAAACAATGCACTGTAAATAATTTCAGAAAAACAATCTTTGCTACGATTTGTTGTAGAAGCGTGGTTAAGGCAATCAGTTACCAATCCATTGTAATAAAGCAATGGTTCAAATCCCAGCTTTGTCAGTGAGGTATTGTGTGATGTTTGTATTGTGGCATTGGATCCATGTGGGTCAAATCCACACTGAATTGTAGACAGTTTTATACTGTTAGCTCAAATGAACCAGGAAGTCATTTGAGACTAACAAAATTCTAATGTAGACAGAATTGATTTAAATTGTGTTCTCGAAAAGCCTGTGTTTTCTCCTCAATGATGCTGATAATGTTAGGATAGGATGAATTTAGGACCAAAAATATTGTACTGTAAAGATAGGCACACATAAATAAATAAGCTAAGTGGAGAAATATTGAGCTTACAAAATTATTAAACTAAGAAATGCATAAGCTTTTCAAACCCAGGTATTTCATCACAGCAGGGGGTAGAGTAACAGCATCAAAGGTTGTTTATAATAAAGTTATGGCTCGGGGAAAAGCAATGATAGGAAGTAACAGTATGGTGTGAAAAGGTATGAGACCTCTCATCACTGTTTG
Source organism: Somniosus microcephalus (assembly GCF_052327205.1). NCBI lineage: Eukaryota > Metazoa > Chordata > Chondrichthyes > Squaliformes > Somniosidae > Somniosus > Somniosus microcephalus. The sequence continues at coordinate 76,976,031 of NC_140998.1, read as the reverse complement.
GCAATCTGCTTGAACAACTTGGTAGTCATAAAACATCAGATGGTGTTACATCCAGCAGGAATATAGACCAGAAAGAAAATGGGAGAAGGAAAGAAAGACTGACCTTTGCTGCCTTCGAGACTCTGTGGCATAAACCTTCACAGGTCTTTGTTAATATCCATGCATGTAAGTTTTGGACATGAGGCTAATGTGCGTTACTCTGTATTATTGGTTAGGACATTTAATGCTTTGTTAACAATAAATGTAGTGAATTATCAAACATATTACTGACTCTAGCTTTATTAATTGGTTTAATGCGTAAAGGACTTATGCAACACTAGGCATTTGGACTAACCTACTGCACCACACAGTCCTGATTATTTATAAAGTTGTTAGTGAAATGGTGCCCAAATTCTCAAAGTTTAAGCAAAAACAAGTTATGAAGTGATTCACATGAATGATTTTCTGGTATTTGAGTTGTGGATGTTAAACTAAGTAACTTTTATTTTTGTTCCTTTATAATTGCATTGTTGAAAAATTTGAGATAAATAGTTGTATCAGAATGTTCTATCTACCATAGGAAATGATGACAGATTATGCTGGTTATATCTCAGAAGACGCTAATCTATATACTGCTTTTCCAGGCAGTAATTGTTCAAAAGTGTACACAGCAAAGAACTGACAGTAATTTCTGCGAATATTCAATATATGTATAGTTGTGGACAAGGGCTCATTGTCTTCTAACAGAAACAAGATCAGGACATTCAAAAGTTAATAAAAACAGAATTAAATTGTTACCCTGAGGGGATTGAATTGAAATATTGTTACTTTGTAATCTAAAGTAAGTTCACTATTCCTGGGCTCAGTTGCAGCATGGGCTGAAGACAGGGCACCAACACTGAACCCCGGTTCTCCAACTTATGTTCCCTTTGAGTATGGCTCCCCACTGGGAACTTGGATTGGTGACTTTACCCTCAAGCATCTGTTCTGTTGATTATGATAACTTATGTGAATTCTATTGAATATAAGGTGATTAAATGTAGTCACAGTTGTTAAAATCACCTTCTCACATATAACCACACAATAGGCTTTAAAGGGCTATCAACTTCATAGAAACATAGAAACATAGACATAGAAGATAGGAGCAGGAGTAGGCCATTCGGCCCTTCGAGCCTGCTCCACCATTCAATGAGATCATGGCTGATCATCTAAATTCAGTACCCTGTCCCTGCCCTCTCCCCATATCCCTTGATCCCTTTAGCCTTAAGAAATATATCCAACTCTTTCTTGAATATATTTAATGAACTGGCCTCCACTGCCCTCTGTGGCAGAGAATTCCACAGGTTCACCACTCTCTGGGTGAAGAAATTCCTCCTCATTTCAGTCCTAAATGTCCTACCCCTTATCCTTAGACTATGACCCCTGGTTCTGGACTCCCCGACCATCGGGAACATCCTTCCAGCATCTAGTCTGTCCAGGCCTGGCAGAATTTTATAGGTTTCGATGAGATCCCCTCTCAATCTTCTAAACTCCAGTGAGTATAAGCCCAATCGACACAATCTCTCCTCATACGTCATTCCTGCCATCCCAGGTATCAGCCTGGTGAATCTTCGCTGCACTCCTTCCATGGCAAGAACGTCCTTCCTCAGATAAGGTGACCAAAACTGCACACAATACTCAAGGTGCGGTCTTACCAAGGCCCTGTACAACTATAGCAAGACATCCTTGTTCCTGTACTCGAACCCTCTTGCTACGAAGGCCAACATACCATTTGCCTTCTTAACCGCCTGCTGCACTTGCATGCTTACCTTCAGCGACTGGTGTACAAGAACACCCAGGTCTCTTTGCACTTCCCCTTCTCCCAATCTATTGCCATTCAAATAATAATCTGCCTTCCTGTTTTTGCCACCAAAGTGGATAACCTCACATTTATCCATATTATAGTGCATTTGCCATGTTTCTGCCCAATCACCTAACCTATCCAAATCGTACTGGAGTTTCATGACATCCTCCTCACAGCATACCCTCCCACCCAGCTTTGTGTCGTCTGCAAATTTGGAGATATTACATCCAATTCCCTTGTCCAGATCATTAATATATATTGTGAACAGCTGGGGTCCTAGGACCGATCCTTGCGGTACCTCACTAGTCACTGCCTGCCACTCGGAAAATGACCCGTTTATTCCAACTCTTTGCTTTCTGTCCGCCAACCAGTTCTCTATCCAAGTCAATACCTTGCCCCCAATCCCGTGTGCCTTAATTTTGCACGCTAATCTCTTATGCGGGACCTTATCGAAAGCCTTCTGAAAGTCCAAATACACCACATCCACTGGTTCTCCCTTATCTATTTTACCAGTTACATCCTCAAAAAATTCCAGTATATTAGTCAGGCATGATCTACCTTTTGTAAATCCATGTTGACTTTGTCCGATCCTGTCACTGCTTTCCAAGTGCTCTGCTATTACATCTTTTATAATGGACTCTAGCATTTTCCCCACTACCGATGTCAGGCTTACCGGTCTATAATTACCCACTTTTTCTCTGCCACCTTTTTTGAATAGTGGGGTAACATTAGCTACCCTCCAATCCATGGGTACTGTTCCAGGGTCTATTGAGTTCTGGAAGATGACCAGTAATGCATCTACTATTTCTAGGGCCACTTCCTTAAGTACCCTGGGATGTAGATTATCAGGCCCTGGGGATTTATCGGCCTTCAGTCCCATCAATTTCCCTAACACCATTTCCCTACAAATACTGATTTCTTTCAGTTCCACCCTTTCATCAGACCCTACGTTCCCCGGTATTTCTGGGAGGTTATTTGTGTCCTCCTTTGTGAAGACAGAACCAAAATATGTATTTAGTTGGCTCGCCATTTCTTTGTTCCCCATTATAAATTCCCCCGATTCTGACTGCAAGGGACCTATGCTTGACTTCACCAATCATTTTCTCTTCATATATCTATAAAAGCTTTTACAGTCAGTTTTTATGTTCCTTGCAAGCTTACTCTCATATTCTATTTTCCCTTTCTTAATTAATCCCTTTGTCCTCCTTTGTTGAATCCTAAACTGCTGCCAATCCTCAGGATTATTGCTTTTTCTGGCCAATTTGTATGTCCTCTCCTTGGATCTTATGCTATCCCTAATTTCCCTTGTTAGCCACGGTTGAGTCACCTTTTTTGTTTTATTTTTATGCCAAACTGGGATGAACAACTTCTGTAGTTCATCCATTCGGTCTTTGAATGTTTGCCATTGCCTATCCACCGTCAACCCTTTGAGTGCCATTCCCCAATCAATCCTACCCAACTCGCTCCTCAGACCATCATAGTTTCCTTTATTTAAATTGAGGACCCTAGTCTCCGAGTCAACTACTTCATTCTCCATCTTAATGAAGAATTCGATCATATTATGATCGCTCCGACCCAAGGGGCCTCGTACAACAAGATTGCTAATTAATCCTTTCTCGTTAAATAATACCCAGTCTAAGATGGCCTGATCTCTGGTTAGTTCCTCGACATATTGGTCCAGGAAACCATCCCGTAAACACTCCAGGAATTCCTCCTCCACAGTATTGTTAGTAATTTGGTTAGCCCAATCTATATGTAGATTAAAGTCACCCATGATGACTGCTGTGCCCTTATTGCACGTTTCTTTAATTTCGTGGAAAAAGCATTTGATTTTTGAGATTGGTTATCTTACAGATAATGCAGTGACGTATATCATGCCAAAACATGATACTGCATCACTCACACATGGCATCATTATCTTAAAAATTATTTTCATCTCTTCCTAAATGGAAAAAATGTTTGCCAAGCACTTTTTAAATAAGGTTATATTGCCCACTTTAGATCCTTATTTCAAATTTCACCATTCCATGTCATTCAGATCAGACCAATTGGGTTAAAACAACAATCTGATTTGTACTAATTATGTTCTCCATGCTCCAGTAACCTGCAATACTACAGTGTGCCGACAATCTAATGACATCATGAATTAGTGATTCTCACGCAAAGTGCCAGCAACATTTCTCATTTCAGTCTTACCGTATTGGGTAAGAAAGAATAATTTGTGGTGGAACCACCAGAGGATTACGGACAATTGTATATAATTCCTTTTACAGCAATGTAGTACAGCTGGGGGCTGCGCCTTTAATGTATCTGTTAACTGTACTAGGGCTTTTTTCCTGTACTCCGCATGATGACATCATGCCATCTGTCACGTGATCTCTCAACGGCGGGAAGAACGTGATGACATCATGACATCAGAGCTCGGAACCTTCTAGCAGTAGAGCTCGGAACCTGCTAGCAGTTGAGCTCGGAACCTGCTAGCAGTTGAGCTCGGAACCTGCTAGCAGTTGAGCTTGGAACCTTCTAGCAGTTTCCAGAGAGGCTTTCAAGCAGACCAGACCTATTTGCATTGTATCCTACAGTTTCCTGTACAGCTTCATTTGTTCATTAAATTTTATTGTTTTTGATTTTCTGAATCGATCTCAATTCTTCGGCTACGAACCCCAGTTCCTACATTGGTGACCCCGATTTCTTTGAACAATTTTCGTTGAAGTTACATCATGGACACGAACGCTGTCACCCTCAAACTGCCGCAATTTTGGGAGCAACAACCTGCCGCGTGGTTTTTCCAGGCGGAAGCCCAATTTGCAATCCGGGGAGCAGCAGCGGATTCGACCCATCATTATTAAGTGGTCTCCGCCCTTGACAGCGCCATGGCCTCACCGGTCGTCAGCCTCCTCGAGAGTCCACCGAACGATGGCAAGTACGAAGCTTTAAAAGCACGTTTACTGCAGATTTTCGGTCTGTCCAAGTCGGAGCGCGCTCGCAGACTTAGCTTCATGCCTGGCCTCAGGGACTCAAAACCCTCAGAGCTCATGAGCCAAATGCTCACGCTTTTGGGCTCGGAATCGTAATGTTTTCTGTTCCGCGAGCTGTTTCTCTGTCAACTACCAGAGCCAGTACAGACAGCCTTGGCAAATTCCGCGATCACGGATTGTGCTGAACTTGCCGCGGAAGTGGATAAAATATTCACCGTCTCACAACAATCTTGTGCAGCCACGAGGCGCCCATCCCCCACAAGAGTGAATCCGACTCCTCCTCCTGCAGGCTGGTGTGCATACCACGCTCGTTTCGGTGCAAAGGCCAGAAATTGCTGTCCGCCCTGCAGTTTCTCACCAAAAAAAAAACCTACCTCAAACCAGCAGTTTCTGAGAAGATCAATAAGGCCTAAGGGACGCGCCGGAGTTGCGACGGCCGTCGGGTCCACAGGGAAACTCCTATACTTTACAGACACCCTGTCAGGGTGACGTCTTCTCTGTGATACTGGCTCCCAGTGAAGTATCCTACCAGCGTCGAAGCTAAATCTTCAATCCGGCAGTCAAGGACCCGCCCTCGAGGCAGCCAATGGTGCGGCCATTCACATGTTCGGAAAGCGTAGGGTCCAGTTGAGTTTTGGCGGCCAACGTTTTGTTTGGGAGTTCATCATGGCGAAAGTCTCACAGGCCATCCTGGGGGCAGATTTCTTCTGCGCAAACGGGTTTCTCGTCAACGTCCGACACTGCCGGCTAATCAGTGCCTCCACTTTTCACTCGGTCCCCTGCCACCGAAGCACCGCGATGTCTTGGTCAGTTGCTTATGCAGTCCCATCTCCAAATTAGTTCTCTCGTCTTCTCAGTGAGTTCCCTGAGCTCACCAGGCCCACATTTTCTTCTTCAGTCGTGAGGCACGGTGTGGTGCACCACATTACCACGACAGGATCCCCCGTTTATGCGAGAGCTCGAAGGCTGGAACCCGGCAAACTCGCGGCCGCCAAGGCAGAGTTCCATACAATGGAACGCCTGGGTATTATTCGACGTTCGAATAGTCCTTGGTCCTCGCCATTACACAATGTTCCTAAGCCGGGCGGCGGATGGCGACCATGCGGCGACTACAGACGCCTGAATGAGGCTACCACACCGGATCGGTACCCAATTCCTCACATTCAGGATTTTTCGGCCCATCTGGCAGGGAATTCCATCTTTTCCAAAGTAGACCTCGTCCGAGGCTATCATCAAGTGCCCGTGCATCCTCAGGACATCCCCAAAACTGCCGTCATCACACCTTTCGGGCTCTTTGAGTTCCTTCGTATGCCGTTTGGGCTGAAGAATGCAGCACAAGCCTTCCAACGTCTCATGGATTCCGTGTTGCGCGATCTGCCGTTCATCTTCGTCTACCTAGACGACATCCTTATTGCCAGTAACAGCACGAAAGAACACATTACGCACTTGCGTACCCATTTTTCTTGTCTCAGCCAACATGGCCTTATTATCAACCCGGCCAAGTGCCAGGTTGGGTTGCACAGCATTGATTTCCTGGGACACAGAATCACCTCAGAAGGCGCCGTCCCGCTGGCCACGAAGGTGGAAGCAGTCACCTCGTTCCCTCTTCCTCAGACCATCAGGGCCCGCCAGGAATTTCTGGGAATGGTCAATTTTTATCATCGGTTCGTCCCCAAGGTGGCATTGTTGATGCAACCTTTGTATGAGGCCCTCAGAGGTAAATCGGGCAAAGACCCAATCGATTGGACACCCCAGATGGACCAGGCTTTCCTCGACACTAAGAACGCTTTGGCTGCTGCGACCATGTTGGCACATCCCCTTCCGGGTGCAACCATTGCCCTTACCACCGACGCATCTGATTATGCCATCGGGGCAGTACAGGAGCAGTGGGTCGACGGCACATGGCAACCACTGGCTTTCTTCAGCTGCCAATTGCGGAAGAACGAACGCAAGTATAGTACTTTTGATAGGGAGTTGTTGGCATTGTTTCTGGCCATCCACCATTTTCGCTTCCTACTGGAAGGACGCCCATTCACGGCTTTTGTAGACCACAAGCCACTTACTGTTGTGATGGCCAAGACAGCGGAACCATGGTCGGCACGGCAACAACGTCATCTTACATATATATCTGAATTTACAACCGACATACAACATGTCTCGGGCAAAGACAACCTGGTGGCGGATTGTCTCTCCCGCGCCCAGCTCCACGCAGTACACCTGGGAGTTGACTATGTTGGTTTGGCAAAAGAACAGAAGGCAGACCCTGAAGTGCAGGCATACCGGACCGCACCTTCCAGCTTACAAATGGCTGATGTCAGTTTCCAGGCTGCAGGGACCACACTCCTGTGTGACATCTCGATGTGCGTCCCATGTCCAATCATTCCAGTCGAATGGCGCAGGAGAATTTTCGACACTATCCACGGGTTGTCACACCCTGGCATGAGAGTGTCACAATGACTCATGGCAAAGAAATTCATCCAGAAGGGCATGCATCTCGACGTCCGTGACTGGACCAATACCTGCGTGAGTTGCCAGAAGTCCAAGATACAACGCCATGTTAAGGCCCCAGTCGCCACTTTTCCGTTTCCGGAGCGTCGATTTGACCATGTGCACGTGGACCTGGTTGGTCCTCTCCCTTCCTCTCGCGGGTATACTCACCTCCTCACCGTGGTAGACCGCACCACCAGGTGGCCAGAGGCAATTCCTTTGGTTGCCACCACAGCGGCAGACGTCTCCAGAGCCTTCATCTCGTCGTGGGTAGCTCGGTTCGGGGTACCGGCTGACATCTCCTCCGACCGGGGGCCTCAATTTACCTCTGAGCTTTGGAACGCCGTAGCTCAAGGTTTGGGCACTGAAATAAAGAATAGATTTGCCTTTCTAATCTAGGCTTTATTAACTTTAAAAATCCAGTAGCACATCTTTCAACACCAGTCTCCAACCATGACTGGAGAGAACTGAATTTAAGATGGCCACCACAAATCACCTGACATCCACTACCAATGAGTTTACAGCATATATCTCAAGGTAGAAACAAACAACCAATTACAATACTTCTTACTAACACAGAGAACAACCACCCCATTCACCAATCACAATACTTCTTATTAAACATAGGAAATAATCACCACATTCACCCCTCCTTTTAAAGCATGCTCCAACCTAAAACAACCTTTACAATTTATAATTAATTTATTTACAACTAAAATACAAATATAATATTTCAACAATTTTAAAACATTACTATCAATTTAAAAGTCCATTTTCAATCGGTCGACCGGATATCTTGTTCGTGTTGACCTTCTTAACCTTGGTGAAATTCCTTGCCCTCCCACACCCGGAGACACCGAAGTATCTTCTGCAGGAAGGCTATCCATATCCCGATTATCAACGGTTTCCGGATTGGAAATCCCATCAGTAAGTAAACTAGGACGGTCATGAACATCCATCAAAGGCTGACTAATAGAAGTATAATTATCTGCAGTAGGATTGGAAATATTCGTAGTATCTATAACAACATCCACATTATCTGAATCGTGACTATTATTAGTATCCTCAGAAGAGGGCTGGCCACCACAAGGAGCCAAATCTTTAATTGAAACAGTGCTTTCTTTCCCATCTTGGAATCGAATATGAGCATATTGGGAATTTGCCTCCAACAGCTCCACCTCCTCCACTAAAGGATCATATTTTGACAATCTAACATGGCGTCGAAGCAGCACAGGTCCCTGCATAGTAAGCCATGAAGGTACCGAATATCCCGTAGTAGATCTCCGCAGGTAATTAAAGAGCCTTTCATGGGGGGTCACATTAGTAGCCATTGAAAGCAATGATCTAATGGAATGCAGGGCATCAGGCAGTACCATTTCCCACTGTGTATTCTTAAGGTTCCGGGATGTCAAAGCCAACATAACTGCCTTCCAGATCACCCCATTGTATCGTTCGCACTGTCCATTACCCTGGGGGTTATACGGGGTAGTTCTACTAGTAGAAATTCCCCGACTCTGAAGGTATTCCTTCAACTGGGAAGACATAAAAGAACTTCCCTGATCCGAATGGATATACGCAGGCATCCCAAAGATGACAAAAAGTTGAGTCAGACATTTGATAACTGTAGCAGCTGATACATCTGCGCAAGGAAAAGCAAAAGGAAACCTTGAAAACTCATCCACAACAGTAAATATGTATCGATTTTGAGTCATTGAAGGAAGAGGCCCCTTAAAATCAATGCTCAAACGTTCAAAAGGAGAAGTAGCCTTTATAAGATGAGCTCGTTGAGGCTTAAAGAAATTCGGTTTACACCGAGCACAGATAGAACATGATGAAGTCATCCGCTTGACATCTTCAACTGAAAAGGGCAAATTCTTACTGCGTATGAAGTGTATCATCCTTGTAACCCCAGGATGACATAAGGCATTGTGAAGATTAATAAGCGTATCTCCGTGAATCACAGAACAATAAGCCCTCGACAGTGCATCAGCAGCAACATTATCCTTCCCCGGACGATAAACTATATCAAAATGGTAACATGCCAGCTCAATCCTCCACCTCATTATTTTATCATTTTTGATCTTTCCAAAATGTTTAACATCAAACATAAAGGACACAGATTTTTGATCGGTTACCAACGTGAAATGTCGCCCCGATAAATAATGTCTCCATTTACGCAGTGCTTCTACTATTGCATATGCCTCTTTTTCTATTGAAGAATGTCTTTTTTCACTATTGTTCAAGGTACGTGAGAAAAAGGCCACAGGTCTTCCATTCTGGTTCAGATTAGCCCCAATTGCAAAATCAGAAGCCTCCGTCTCAATCACAAAGGGAACCTGCTCATCAATAGAATGCACAACTGCTCCTAAGATATCCTTTTTAAAATTATCAAAACATGTCCTGGCCTCCCATGATAGAGGATATGTCGTAACCCGAATAAGGGGCCGGATCTTCTGCGAAAAGTTTGCAATCCAATTAGAATAGTAAGAAAACAGTCCAACAACTCGTTGCAAAGCCTTAGAATTAGTAGGATAAGGTAAATCGATCAATGGTCGCAAACGTTCTGGATCTGGTTTAATCTTATTTCCCGAGATAATATACCCCAGTACATTTACCTCAGTAGTTGAAAAGATACACTTCTCTTTATTAAAAGTTAAACCAACTTTTTCCGCAGCTTGAAGGAATCTTTCTAAATTAGAATCATGCTCCACCCTTGAATTACCACACACCGTGATATCATCTAAATATGAAAAGGTGTCAGAGAGAGAGTTATCACGTATAAAAGCATCCATTGCCCGTTGAAAACAAGCAACACCATTAGTAACACCAAATGGTATTCGGCAAAACTGATACAGCTTTCCACCAGCCTCAAAGGCTGTATATGGTTGATCCCTCTTAACAATAGGAATCTGATGATAAGCACTCTTTAAATCAATAGTGCTAAAAAACTTATACTGGGATACTTTGTTGATAAGCTCATCAATCTTAGGCAAAGGGTACACATCTAATTGAGTATACCTATTAATAGTTTGAGAGTAGTCTATCACCATTCGTTTCTTATGTCTCTCGTTAGTGGTGACAACTACCTGAGCCCGCCAAGGCGAACAACTAGGTTCAATGATTCCTTCCAATAAAAGACGTTGGACTTCAGAATTAATAAATTCTCTATCCTGACTGCTATACCTTCTTGACTTGGTAGCAATTGGCTTACAATCCGGCATCAAATTGGAAAAAAGTGATAATGGCGAAATGGATAAAGAAGTTAATCCACAAATGGATAAGGGTGGCTTAGTCCCTCCAAACGAAAGACTGAGAGACTCGTGTAATTTAAGCACATCATGACCAATCAAAATATCCGCACAAAGATTAGGCAAAACAGATAGGCGTATATCAGTATACGTATTACCTAGAAGAATCATTTTCACAAGGCAACAACCAGCTACTTGTGAAGTAAGGGTCGTCTGAGCCATACACACCTGATAAGTAACAGGCAAGATTTTCAAACACTTTTCCTTCGCAAACTGAAGACTTATAAAACTCTCGGTACTGCCCGTATCTATGAGAGCCTTCACTTCCAACCCATTAACTTGGGCCATAACTATAGCTTTGTTTAGGCCATGAGCAAATGCAGCAGAAATTGATGCAATAAACGCCCTCTCTACAGGTTGAATAGTCGCAGAAGAGGAGGTAATTGAACCTAATGATTTACAAACACGTGCATAATGACCTCTCTTTCCACATTTACTACACACAGCCTCCCGGGCAGGACACTTCAAACGAGGATGCCGGACGTTCCCACAAAAATAACACTTCTGAATCCTAGAGGCAACAGCCGCTGAAGTAGAAACTGTATCAGAATCTAGTAAACCACTCCCATTAAGTCCACCTAATTCTTTTTCGTTCGGAACTGCCGAAACCACAGTCGCAGGTCGATTAGAAAGAGCATAAGAATCCGAACTTCTCTGAGCCATATCCAATGTAGAAGCTTGCTCAAAAGCACTCTTGAGATCCAAAGTCTTATTTTCTAACAACCGCTGACAAATTGATCTAGACAGTAGTCCATTAATAAAAGCATCCCGTACCGATTCTTCCTTATATTCTTCGGCCATCACGGCTTTATAATTACAGTTAGCACTAAGGTGCCGAAGTGCTTGTAAATAAGTATCCAAAGATTCTCCCACCTGCTGCCTACGGGCAGATAGAAGATAATGTGCAAATACCTCATTCTTTGGTTTAACAAAAATCTTCTCCAATGTAGAAATAGCCAATTCGTAAGTTTTACAGTCCAAAATATACTTATACACATCCGGAGCAATGTAGTTGATCAGCATATTCAGCTTATTCAGAGACTCTTGTTCCAACACACCCAAAAAGTTTGTAAATGTACAATACCAATGTTTCCATTTATCATCCGCTCCTGCAGAATTAGGGTCAGCATTGAATCGTTCTGGTTGAAGATATCGCTCCATTCTGATAAAAAGTTAATAAATTGAAATAAAGAATAGATTTGCCTTTCTAATCTAGGCTTTATTAACTTTAAAAATCCAGTAGCAGATCTTTCAACACCAGTCTCCAACCATGACTGGAGAGAACTGAATTTAAGATGGCCACCACAAATCACCTGACATCCACTACCAATGAGTTTACAGCATATATCTCAAGGTAGAAACAAACAACCAATTACAATACTTCTTACTAACACAGAGAACAACCACCCCATTCACCAATCACAATACTTCTTATTAAACATAGGAAATAATCACCACAGGCACCAAGCTTCATCGTACCATCGCCTACGATCCACAGGCGAACGGTCTGTGTGAAAGATTCCACAGGTCCCTTAAAGCCGCACTGCGTGCTAGTCTCCGTGGGTCTAGTTGGGTGGACAGGCTCCCTTGGGTGCTGCTAGGTCTTCGCACGGCGCCTCAGGACGACCTGCATTCTTCTTCAGCAGAGCTGGTTTACGGCCAACCACTCAGAGTGCCTGGCGATTTTCTTCCTCCTCACACGGAACCCTGGTCCCCAGCTCAGCAGCTCGTCAGCCACCAGGAAGCGGCTAGGAATTTCATCCCAGTGCCTACGTCGCATCATGACCTGCAGCGCTCCCATGTCCCGGTGGATCTTAAGAGCGCAGAATACGTGTTCATTCGGCAGGATGCTCGCAAAAACCCGCTCAAACCGCCTTACACAGGTCCGTTCCGCGTCATCTCGTCAGGTGACAAGTCCTTCACAGTCGACGTCGGCGGTAAGCCTGACCACATCTCCATCGACCGGTTGAAACCGGCGCATCTGGATCTGAGCGAACCAGTCGTCGCCGCCTCGTCGTGGTCGTCCACCGTCGAATGCCGGTCCAGTACAGCCACAGTCATCCGCCGAGTCGCCAGTGCCCGCCTCACTGGGTCGACCACAGCTGGCCTCTTCTTCTCCTCCACCTGCGGTGTCATCCCAACCACAGCCAACGGCCAGTTCATCTTCTAGCGCTCCGTTCCAGGTGCCGGGGTATCGCAGTCAGTCGGACAGACCCGTCAGACCCCCTTCTCACCTTACCTTCTCTGTTAAAAGCCATTCTGGGGGGGCGCATGTGGCAGAACCACCAGAGGATTACGGACAATTGTATATAATTCCTTTTACAGCAATGTAGTACAGCTGGGGGCTGCACCTTTAATGTATCTGTTAACTGTACTCGGGCTTCTTTCCTGTACTCCGTGTGATGACGTCATGCCGTCCATCACGTGATCTCTCAACGGCGGGAAGAACGTGATGACATCATAGAAACATAGAAGATAGGAGCAGGAGTAGGCCATTCGGCCCTTCGAGCCTGCTCCGCCATTCAACGAGATCATGGCTGATCATCCAAACCCTAGCACCCGGTCCCTATACCGACAGCCATCCCACCCAAGCCCTATCCCCGTAACCCCGCGTATTTAATCCCCCCTAACACTAAGGGCCAATTTTTATCATGGCCAATTAACCTAACCCGCACATCTTTGGACTGTGGGAGTAAACCGGAGCACCCAGAGGAAACCCACGCAAACACGGGTAGAATGTGCAAACTCCACACAGACAGTCACCCGCGGCCGGATTTGAACCCGGGTCCCTGGCGCTGTGAGGCAACAGTGCTAACCACTATGCCACCGTGCTGTCATGACGTCAGAGCTCGGACCCTTCTAGCAGTAGAGCTCGGAACCTGCTAGCAGTTGAGCTCGGAACCTGCTAGCAGTTGAGCTCGGAACCTGCTAGCAGTTGAGCTCGGAACCCTCTAGCAGTTTCCAGAGAGGCTTTCAAGCAGACCAGACCTATTTGCATTGTATCCTACAGTTTCCTGTACAGCTTCATTTGTTCATTAAATTTTATTGTTTTTGATTTTCTGAGTCGATCTCAATTCTTCGGCTAGGAACCCCATTTCCTACAAATTAATAATTTTCCTACCACTACACAATTCAAATTCTGGTGAGGTGCTAACTTGTTGAATACATCACTCAGGATCAGGTTAAAACTTTTAACAGGTACAAAGGCTCCCCGTTTATCAGAGCATCACCTCCTTTTTGATTACACGAGCTGCTGTATCTTCAAAGTACCAGGATCAAATCAACATACAATAATATTTGCAGTCTATTTGCACCTGGGTGTGGATCTCCAGTCAAGTCTGGTGCCTGAATCCTGTCATTTTCCAGTGGGAGAAGCCATGGGTGGATCTTTCACCCATCCCCCAGCATCAAGGGGGTGCGTTCGGAGTTGCCGAGCCATTCTGGGAATTCTGTCCGTTAACTCTTAAGAGGCCGTAGTGGAACTCACAGCAGCTGAGATCTGCGCCGCAATTTTCTTTGAGGCGGGTTGGAGTCGGGTTGCCTGGTGGGCGAGTTTTGGTCCCGCTGCCAGTTTCAGCTGCCCCCAATTCACGATTTTAAATTAAGTGGGCTCATTAAGGCCGCCGTGCGCACTACCCGGCCCAATGAGTGGGAGCGGGTCTTCTGCTCGCCTCTGATGACGTAATTTCTTCTGTTGTTTTTAAAGGGCCCACGTAGCCTTAGCTTCTCATTTCATTTGTGCTGCTGTGGAAATCGGCCCAGGTGACCATGACTGCTGCCAAAGCAAAGGCTGCTCCACGCTTTGATGAGGTCTCCCTCCAAGCTCTTGTGGCGGGAGTAAGAGGGCGCCGGGAGATTCTGTTCCCTCCCGATGGCCAGAGGGAGTCCCCTCAGCAGACAAAGGCAGCCTGGCTGCAAATTGCTGAGGAGGTAAGCGCATGGTCGTTATGCTCACGCACCTGGGTGCAGTGCCGAAAACGGTTCAATGATCTGCTAAGCTCAGCAAAAGTGAGTATCACATCACACTTTCCTTCAATCTGCTTCCCTTCTCTTCTCATCAGCAGCACTCTACATTGTCAGCCTGCTCCTCCACATCCCACCTTACCCTTATTTCACTTGCACCCTTACCTATCCCTCTCTATGTACTGAATCACTTCACCATTCTACTATGCACCCCTCACACTTGCTCTCACTGTTATGCAATGACAACAGCTAACAACGCACAGGGAGGCACCTTCCTCTTGGCACCTCACTCCATCTTGGTCTTCCTCTAAGCTTCTAGGTTTTGGCTTCTTCACACTCACTCCATGAATCTTGCTGAAACTCCACTTGTGTCCCTCCTTGCAGGAAAAGATAGCCGACAATAAGAGGGAGAGAGCGATGACAGGAGGAGGGCCACCATCCCGTGGAAGTTTGACAAGTGCCGAGGAGGTTGCTCATGACATTGTGGGAGGTGGCGAGGAGCTGGACATGGGGGACAGAGAGATGGGCACAGTAGAGGAAGCTGGTGACAGACTAGGTTTTCAACCCTCTCATTTAGATTAAATGATTGACTGAAATGGCATATGATGTTCATAGAGATTGACTTTTGATCATCTGCACAATTGGATGGGTCTGTTACCTAAATATCAGATGTCTAACTCATGCCTTTACTCTCCCATAGGACCATCGAGAGGACGCCCACCAAAAGTGTCTAAGCAGGCGCAGCATTAAAGTGAGCAAGGTGTCTCTACACCTGCTGAATCCACAGGGGAAGCACCACATAGAAGCACACGTAAGAGAAAGTTAACACACAAATAGTCACAAGGGTAGTCACTTGAGTGTTTTCTTGTGTTAACAAAGTAGCGATTGTCATCCTGATTGTCATTTTATTGAACAAAAGTGATGGCAAAGAATTGAAGACTTGGCCTGTGTGTGCTGAGAAATGGAAGTTGCACAGTGAGGGCTCAGGGCGACTTGCATTTGTAATGATGGTGGTGAGAGTGATAGGAAAGCACCGTTCATTGGACAGATGATGTATGGTGTGTTAAGAAGGTTGTCCAGACATTCATTTCCATCTGCCAGCCACCTGTAGTTGAAGCGTGAGCTTATGCGAATCTGGCATGGATAAGTGCATCCCTTGCCTGATGGCCAGCAATGTGGTCGCATGCTGGTGGAATTGGCACATCCGGCCCCGCAAGGTGTCCCTCATCTGCCACCTCCTCTTCCTCCTTATCCTCCTCCTCGTCCTCCTGCTCCTCATCCTCCTCCTCCTCATCCTCCTCTTCTTCCGAGGTGGCTCTGCGCTGAGCCACTTGTCCCTCAGGCAGCACTAAGCCACACTGCTGTGTGATGTTGTGCAGGGCACAGCAGACCACGATGATTCTGGAGACCCTGGCTGATGCGTACTGCAGGGCTCCACTAGATCTGTCGAGGCATCGGAATCGCATTTTCAGCAAGCCGATGGTTTGCTCTATGATGCTTCTGGTGGTAATGTGACTCACATTTTACCGCTCCTCAGCCTCATTTGATGGCCTCCTCATCAGTGTCACGAGCCATTTTTTCAGGGGGTATCCCTTGTCGCCAGTTAGATATCCGGAAAGTTGGGTTGGCGGATTGAAGAGCTGAGGAACAGTTGACTGCCGCAGGATGAAGGAGTCATGGCAACTGCCAGGGTACTTGGCGCAAACATGCATAATGTTCTTCCTGTGGTTACACACCAGCTGGACGTTAAGGGAGTGGAAACCCTTGCGGTTGACAAATACAGCTGGGTTGTGATGAGGTGTCCTTAAGGCCACATGTGTGCAGTTGACGACGCCCTGCACCCTTGGGAAGCCTGACATATTTGCAAAGCCAACCGCACGCGCGGTTACACTTGCTTCATCCGCGGAGAAGTGGATGTAATTGTGCGACTTTGCAAAGAGGGCATCTATAACCTGCGTGATGCAAGTGTATGCGGTCGACTGGGAGATGCCGCTGATGTCTGCTGTTGATCCCTGGAAGGAGCCCGAAGCAAAGAAGTTGAGGGTAGTGGTGACTTTGACAGCCACTGATAAGGAGTGTCCATCTGCTCTTCTGGGCTCCAGGTGTTGGTGCAGCATTGTGTAGCTGTCTGCGACTACCTCACGCGAAGGTCTCAGCCTCCTTTGGCACTACTGCTCACTCATGATGAGGAAGTTCATCCTCGGCCTGTAAACCCTATGGTGGGGGTATCTCTGGCGGCAAGGTGCAGCCCTGCACTGACGTCCTCTGCCCTGTGCAGCATGATGTGGCTGAGGAGAAGGTTGGCGCTCCTGTTGCTGGTCCTACTGTTCTGCCTGGTTGTGCTGCTGCCACGGCGGCTCTTCCTCCGAATCTGACGACCACGATGAGAGGATATAAATGGTTCCCATTCCGCTGGTGGATATCTCAGTTGAGCAATAGAGGTTGCAAGTGCTCAGTCAAAGTGGCCAGAGGGTCTTCCAAGGAGGTCAAACTGCAGATGGATCTCAGCTTGAACACTCACAAGATCAGTAGAGCTGCAAAATGTTAGCCAAAACCTCAGAGCACTAACTTGTGCCATCTCAAACTCAGCCATGTTGTAGGACTGCTTTTAAACTGCTGGAGCAGCTGCTAACAACTCGGCTCCTTGCTAAACCCGGCACAATGCAGCTGGCGTGTTTGTCTGATGACGGGCAACACGCGGAAAAAGCTAAAAAATCAGAACAGCCAGTTAAAATAAGATTAGCAAGGCAGTTAACAAGCTGTTAACTGCCTTAAGTGCCTCTCCCGTCATTTGGTGTTGGGTCTGATCGGGACTCGCACACCCGACACTTGGCAAAGTGGCATTGAGGCGGGTTGGCGGCGGGTTCACACCCCGCCGTCAAACATTGAGATTTTTACTCCTGACCCGTCTCCAAACCTGCCCTCTGAGCGCCAGCAAATTCGCGGCCCTAGAATGAGTCCCACTGAGGCCCCAGTTATTGATCCTGGAAGGATCTGTACCAGAATTATGGCTCCCATTAGAACCAAAGATCCCTTGGAGCTATTGGAATGTACTAATGCAAGTCTTTCTTTCTTTCTTACTCCTAATAGAGTGTCTGTGTGCCACTTCCCCTTCCTGCTGACAGATCAGGCAGTGCTCTTACAGGCACAATGCGCTTACCCAAAACAGGCTAATGAAAGGCTTTTCTGTGTTTTTTTAAACCATGTTACCAGCAGTCACACTTGCTTTTAAAAATGTATAAATTTTAAGCACCTTTAAAAACAACAGTAGGAAAACTCAGAATGAAATTCATACAAAGAGCTGTTTCTCTCATAAGTGCTTCCAGTTAACCATTTAAAGTGAGGCTGGTTTCTCTCCACTTCCTGTAAGTGCTGTATAAAGTGAGGCTGTTTTCATTGAACCAACTACATGAATTTGAATAGCACAAATGTTCTGAAAATTTTCTTTGCTGAAAAACATTCAATTTGTTACATAGAACAGAATGGGAATCTGATACTCATCTTCAAAACTTTTATTTGGATTCTAGCCTGAATGGAGTAACCAAGAAATATGAGCCACTCCTTTAAAACTGAAACCAGTTCTTACCTGTTCTGAACATGTAGGAACTTACCTAATTTCTGTCTGGTTAGTTTGAATGAACTGGAGAAGGTGACTACATTACTATTGGCTCTTTCTAGTTAACCCCAGAAGCTGCTGTGCATATGCCGGTGTTGGGAAGCTTTAAGAGTCTGTCAACTGTGATTGACTAGAGTCAGTCCACCACTGGCCGCGATTGTCCCTACCTCGGCGGGTCTGTGGCGGGTGATGTCAGTGGCGGGTCTCAGCCTCACTTCTCGCTCCAGCCCGCTGTCCAAAATGATTTTCCCCTGATTGGGCGTGTTAAGCCCGCCCAGCGCGTTTGCCAGCCAATTGAAGGAAGCAGGTCTGATGACGTCATTTGATCAGCCAGTTTCCTTAAAGGCACCATGCGCAAATTGATTTTGACAGTTGTGCTGTCAGTGTCCTACAGCATTGAGGTGCTGCAAACACTAACAATGACTTCACAGAGGTGCACGGCTGCACCCAGGATCTCCCATGACTCCCTCCATATGCTTATGCAGGGAGTCAAAGCACGCAGGGAGGTCCTCTTCCCTTCCAATGGGCGGAAGAGACCTCCCCAGGACACCAACGTAGCCTGGTGGCACAAGCAGGGATGTCATCAGGAGGATCAGGCTGCAGTGGTGCAAACCTTTCAATGATCTCAGTAGATCACGAAACGTTAATACAAAGCCACACTCAACCTCATCCTGCTGTGCCTCTCAACACATCCCCATCACTCTGCCTTCCCTACCCTACTCCTGCATATCCTTACTCACAGCAACTTACCTTGCACCTCCACCCATCCATATCTACATTATCACTATTCCATCTCAATAGCCACCCCTCACACTCACCCTCATCCTAGTGTAATCATACCAACTAACATACAAGTGTAGGCACTTGGGTGTTTTATGCAAAATGTTCATGTAAAGTTTCTGTTAATGTGGTGCCAAACATTGAAAATTTTATTTTCAACACTTTGTGTTCTTGGACAGATTTGTGTGCACCGTTGGAAGTGGCTTAGTGAGTTGCAGTGAATGGTGAGACATAATGGTACCCCCCACAAAGGTGATGAGTGTGGAACGAATGGCTTGGGCATTGCAGGGATGCTTTATGGTGTTGGTGTGGGGCGGTGCCAACCTGTCACATCATGTGGCAGCCAGGGTGTACAACGTCAAGTGAAGTAAATCTGGCCATGGTGAGGCCATCCCTGGCCTCCCGAACAGAAGTGTGGTTGGGTGCTGATTCCCTGTGTCCTGTGCAGCTCCAGTTGATTGTGGAGAAGGTTGGTGTTGTTGTTGGTGCTGCTGGTGTGCCTGGTGCTGCTGGTGTTGGGGCTGATCGTGGAGGGATTCTGAGGACCAAGGTGAGATTATAAAGTGCACTGATGCTGATGGAATAGATGGCAGGTGAAGTAGAGATGATAGAAGTGATCTGTCAATGGTGGGAGGGGTAATGAGGTCAGACTTGATGTAGACTTGTGTAAAGACTTGCAGCATTCTGAATCTATAGTGGAAATGCAGTTTTGAGAAGCTCGTGGCTCAGGGAAGATATCTGATCCCGCTGAGAGCTTTGACTTGACATTTGAAGCTGCCAACTCATCAGCTGAAAGAATGGCAGGTCACCTCCCACCTCAGCTTCACTGATGAGGTCTAGGCACAGTGGGAAATCGGTGGGCGACCTATCAAAATCAAAAAGCTGGGCACAAAAGCATTGACAAGTGGCTGCAAACAAGCCACTAATGATTTCAATTGCCTCCCACGCTGCTGCGTGTCAGGTCTGCACAGCGCTGGCAGACCCAACATTTGGGAAAGGCGCGTGGTGGCGGGTTAACAACAGGGTCCCGACCAGCTGTCAAAAAAAAACATTTTCCCACCCGAACCACCACCGATCGCACCCGCTGACCCCCCGCAAAATTCTGGCCATAGTTTTCAGTTTGAGCAGTGGTGTTTTTAGAAACATATTCTGCTAATATTTTCCATTTTGGCTGCTTTTATTTGGCTGACAGACATAAATGGAAACACATGCTTTTTTTTTTAGTGCGAGGTTGGTGCAACATTAAGATTAGCACTTTCAGACAGCCATGTAGTGATACCACTTTTTAAAGTAGAATCATCGAATCTTACAGCACAGGAGGCCATTCAGCCCGCCGTGCCTGTGCCGGCTCTTTGAAAGAACTGTCCAATTTAGCTCCACATCCCAGCTTTTTCCACATAGCCCTACAAATTAGTCCTCTTCAAGTACATCTCCAATTGCCTTTTGAAAGTTCCTGTGGAATCTGTTTCCACACTTCCAGATAGTGCATTCCAGATGTTAACAACCCTCTGTGTGAAAAAAAATCTCCAAATTTCCCCTCTAGTTCTTTTGCCAATTATTTTAACTCTATGACCTCTGGCTACAGACCCACTTGCCAGAAGAAACAGTTTCTCCCTACTTTCTCTATCAAAACCCCTCATAATTTTGAGGTAGTTTTCTATCATAATTAATATTATCAAAACTTTAGCTGTTAGGTCTTCAAACTCTGCCTGTACAGTTTGCAAAAAAAAATCCACAAGAAAAATTTCCTTAATATGTATCAACTGTGCAGAGGGCATAGACTACACTGAAATGGTAAAAAAAGTCAAGTGGTAAAGACCACTTAATAGTGGGCATTTCTGCTGGTTTTTATTGATAAGGGTGATTGATTTCACGTTCCAAATGTCTCCATATGAGGAACTTCATTGAGAATTTATATCAACCTCTGCAGTTTTAAGTCACTTGACTGGTCAGTAAACAAGGATTGGTTATTACTGTAAATGGTTAACAGGTTGGTCTCATAATTTGTTATATTTGGAAAGACATGGGCTAGTAAGAATTGTGTTACAAAACACCCACTGCATTCTCCCTTACTGAAGCCAATGGAAGAAACACATACAGAGAGATTGCGTGTCAACACAGATAATGGTCAAGTGTTCTATTATAAATTTCTAATGCTGAAGTTTTTAAGGACTCCCTAAGCGCTCAAGTTCTAAAAATTAAAGCAAGCTGCCTTATTTTATGATTTATTTTTCTTCTTTTTTTTCAACCAGTAACAAGTAGGCAGATGGTACAGCCTGAGCCACCGACTTCTCTGCGGCAATCATCCTATTCACTCAGGAGGAGTAACTGAAACAGGGAGAATACAATATGATCTTGCTTCCACATGATGTTCTAATTAAGCCCCTTGTAAGGACTAACCAGCCAATGAAGGGAGATTACAGTGACATAGCCCTGGGACTCACAGACCAGACTTCAGTTACAAGGTTGACTTCTCAAAATGAATACATAGAGCAGTGGTAAATGCAAACATTATTTTTTATTATATTTTGGCATTTGTACCTTGAAGGTACACATCGGACTTCATTTTTCCAAAGTAATTCAATTACAGGTTGCACAATGTTCTCTTATTTTACATATCCTGACAGGAGCTCCTTTCACAGAAAGGATTCTTTACAGTTTGTGCAATTATTATATTAAAGGATATGAAATGTAACAAACAATTTTTAATATGCTGTTGAAAAGTTGGCCATTTTAAAACTAATGCATAAATCCTAGTTTTGGAATAAATAACCAATGCAATCTTTCAGTACAGTTCCAGATGTTGCTGGACATTTGGATAGAGTTACGCCCAAATTCTATAAAGCCAATAAAAAGTATGAACAAAAACAAGACTGAAAACATAACTGAAAGGGAGTTGCATCTTTGTAAGATGAAGCAGTCTGTTTCGCCAAAAAATCCATCTGTGTGCTAAATGTCATAAATCATCTCACAAAAAATGTAAAGATGATGCACCTGGGAACCCATGTAATACAGTGTGTTTCAGTTACCTGTCTTGATGCAGCAATCTATTCCAACTTTAATTAGCTATGGATGATCATAGTTCGAGTCAAAAGTGGGACCCCCTTAATATCACATGAATCCTCAAAGTGTAATGTATTTAACACAGAATCCATTGATTTTTATTTACTTTTTCTCATTAATTGACATGGAATCACAATTTTTTAAAATCTGTTTAGCTGGCAGATTGATTTTGAGTAGCAAACATTAACAGAGAAGTTCTTTGTTTCTGATGGGCAGATTATTTTACTGGTATTTCCCAAAAGTCCCAAGAACCACATGCACAAGGAACCAACTGGAACTAACAACGTAAAATGGCATATCATTACCAGTTTTTTTTAAATGTGCGGTTGAGACAAACCTGACAATCCTGAAAATATAGATTTAAAGGAATATGTTTAAAAGACATTAGCATTGCTGTTTGATAATTGTTGTTAGAGTGTCAGAAGTTTTGATAAATTGGTATCTACCAGTTAACATACAGTTTTGCTAAACTGCCAAAAGTGATGTTTTTAAAAATTCTGCACAAATGATCAGTGGCACATGTCTGGTATGTCAAACACATGAGAGTTAACTTATAATCCACTTCCTCTGCATTTCACTTGATTCTAATTCTCATAACTCTGCCAAATGGAACTATGTCAATACTACAAATTATTCATGCCCTTACAAAAAAAATGTACATATTAAGTACAGACTAATAATGCGTTTCTACTGGGGATTTGCTATAAGCACTAGCTAATGACAACTGTTTAAGCCTGCATTTATGTCCTTTTCTTGAAACTGTTGTTTGATTCTGATACATTCTGCAGACAGGCAGAATTAGTATTTATGGGATTCTCTATACACATGAACCCGCTTTCACTAACATGCATGCTAAAGACTAATGGATAGATCTATCCCTGTGGAAACGCTGGAATTTTATACTAATCCTTGATAGATGTATATGTGGAAATGAAGGCATTTCCAATACTTCAGTTCTTCTCTTCTCTGCCCCACCGCTTTGAAACAGATGGAATTTTAATGCTATCCTAACAGTGCAAACTTGTATTTAATGTAAGACTCCTGCAACTGAAGTCAAACCTGCCTGTCATAACCAGAAATAATGAGGGACAGTGACCAGTACCATAGTGACTTCAGTTACAAGCTTAGACTGTGGATAGCAAACCTCTTGCATTCCTTTCACTAAAAGAACTCTCATACAATTGCTGAGCAATATATCAAATTATATTATTTCAGTAACCTAATCAAAGTTATGTGGAGATTTGACTGTACTTCTGATGGGAGCCTCTGTTTAAAAGGACACTGTTCATTGGCAGATTCTCTGCCACTATTGCCAAGTTGTCATATCATGCATCAGTAATTACAAGAGACATTTTGGAGAATTTAGCAAGTTTGTTTTAAAGTATTAGGTGCATTTTCAGACTGCAGCTGCAGCTTTGATCTAAACATGGATACCTTAAGCAATGTGATACAATATTTAAAAATAATGCCCACTGATAATTGCTCATGAATATAGTTTACTAGTATTCAATCATTAGCTCAGTAACCTTATTAGAAGAGGTTTAAGGTTACACAGGATAAAAAGATGTAGGAGTCTGATGAAAACCCCAAAACTATGCCTATCTGGTCACTGAGCCCAACAGCCTGCAATCAGTGGCTTGCATGATACATGTTACTGGATGCAGAAACAGTGAATTCATTTATCTTTGCTCAATCACAGTAAAAAATGTATCACCGATCCTTTATGAAGTAACACCATTACCCTCAAACTCTGCAGAGATCATAAACACATTTATGTGAGACGAGGAAGAGTAATTCAGAGTTTCCACAGGGCCACCCCATTCACTGACCCAAATACAATTTTTCCTGACAAGTATTAACCCCATTGCAATTATCAGTTTATAATACTGCTTCCATGACTGCTAACGATTGTCATAATACTGCTAAAAATTGCACTGCACTTAACATCTACTTGATTAATATAATTTCATGTAAAAATATCAGTTATATAAAAATACCAATAAAAACATGTTTCATATCAAAAAATATTTTAAGAAACTATTCCAGTTGCAAAAATGCTGATAAATGTTAAAATAGGGCAATTAATAATGTATTGCAAAAGACCATGTATCAGATTGAAAAATTAGCCATTTGGCAACCAAGCTAGTTCGTCTCACAAAGCTAATTTCTTCTAATAGTTAATTTCTGCGTCAGCCACAATGTAAATACCACTCTGTCTTAATGAGACTGAAAAGATTTCCTATAATATATTCCATTAATTCCCTTGTCATCTATTACACACGTAGCATGAGCAAAACCTGATGGATATCAAAGGCTGTTAACATTTCTGCTATCGCATCCTGTTTGTTCTGTAGCTGTGAACCCCTTCATTTATATGGGACATTTTTACATTGTCATTCTTGACGATAATGCCTGAAATAAGCATTTGCCTGACTTGTGCTGTTTTGCATCATATTTACTCTAGAGAACTACTGGAATTTAGACTGAAACCTAGCCACAGTAATCCAAACTGTGGTCATCAATCCAATCTATATGAGGTCAAATAAAACAGAAATGTGAACTAATTTAGAAACATGTGTATTGAGTGATTGTATATAAACAAAAATAACATGTCCTTGAATAGAACCCTTTTGTATTCAAAAATACTCGATGTGTGAATATGTACCTTGGCACACTGGAACTTAGTGAGGCCATCCATGCTACCCGCCAGCTTGTACTTTTATTGAGTCACCAGCAAACTTTGATTCTCTCTGCTTCTCAACTCACGTCACTTGCAGTCATCTGTCCACACATACCGAAAGGCCTCATCCATCTTCACTGTCACTGGAATTTACCAGCTAACTGCAGCAAAATTCAACCTAGCTAACAATCCGACACCTCATCCCCATGTAATGATATATACAGGACAAATAATTTCCCATAGGATCGGTAATTTTCTATTTTGTGTCTTTTATATTATTGGCGCGGGTGAAAGTTGGTGAGTAAAGGAGCATTTCTGATTGTCACTGCATATATATACATCTGACAAACAAGAAAATAAAGGCACCTAAAAAGGTATAGGAGTAAAACTGAACAAGCACAACACTGCAAGGTTCACAGTACCAAGGTCAGGTCTACATCTTAACTGAAACACTTTGAAGAAGTTGATCAACAACATAGTAATGGTGCCTCTAACACAAATGTTAAGAACCCTAAAGTTTTACTAAATAATGATAACATTTTAACTATTTTGTTTGATAAAAAAGATAAGGGTTCTTTAAAAAGATCTGTTTGTGTAATACTGAATTGTAATACTCCAAACACCATGGATTTAATTCTCCACAGAAAAGTCAATGTGCAAAGAATTCTCACTGGCTTGCTGTAGCTGAACGTTCTTTCTTTGACTCTCAAAAATATACATCTTCTTATCATTGTTTTAGACTCCTGTTTAACATATTTCTTTGGCTTCTTATCATCCATTGCTTTGTCAGCTATTTTTGTCCAGAGACGTGAAAGAACCGCAGAATATAAACTGACTGTTCATTGGGCAGCTGAAACAAAAAGACTTTCAGCTTGACAGTGAAGTGTAGGCAATGGCTTTAGAAGGTCATTGTGAATGCAGTAGGCAGCCAGGCTTACAGTACACATCACTAATGCATAGTTAAAACTCAAACCACAAATTCAGGAACAGAGTCATCAGCTGTAAGGTCCAGAGATGAATATTTACTTGTTCGTTTGACTATGAAGGTTTCCTTTGTTGAACTGTACTGCTCTGCCAAGCAGCGGTTACAGCAATTACCTTCCTCATTCAGATTATGAGCACAGCCGAATGTGTAGCTCTGAGCAGTCTCTTGGCAAAGGGTGGCTATTTCCATAAAGTCCTTCTGATAAAGGCGGATATCATCCAAGCTTTGGCTATGCCGATCTGTGGAGGTCTTTGGTTTTCTGCACACAGGCTGTATTTAACAAAGCCAATACATTAGCCACCATTTTCACTCAAAGGACTTCTAAACTCTACACAATCAGCACAATTTGATAAAGTCTCTGTTAACCCATTCCCTGTAAAAAATTTGCAAATAGACTTAAAAAACAGAAAGTAAAAAGTTGACAGGAAACTCTTGATTAGTGTATCCCACAATAGATGTTTGTCAGAAGGGCTTAAAATTTGATTCCACACAATAAAAGTAAATAAAATTGGGTCTTATGGGTAACTCTGAACTTTGGAAACAGATTCTTTCAGGTTGACTTCAAGGTTTTCCATGCTGCAAATATTGATGCTTTGTTCACACAATCAAGCACAATCTATCCAGTCAGATTGATCGAAAGAAGATGAAACATCTGAACAGATTAAATTACCCAGTCTGGATTTTGGATGATACTTTTGGGTCTCAACTCTAACAGTATGATAACTCTCTGCATGTCTTCTGCCACTACTTTATACAATATACATGCCTTAGCTTTAGGTTATTCGTTAAGTTATGTGACTTCTTCTGGACCTGCTGAATGAGTGCAAGTGGTACGGTTGATGAGGGTCCAGCATGCTGAGTGCT
Source organism: Somniosus microcephalus (assembly GCF_052327205.1). Taxonomy (NCBI): domain Eukaryota; kingdom Metazoa; phylum Chordata; class Chondrichthyes; order Squaliformes; family Somniosidae; genus Somniosus; species Somniosus microcephalus. The sequence continues at coordinate 76,949,485 of NC_140998.1, read as the reverse complement.
GCTCTTTGGGGATACAGATTCTAGTGGGCCTGCTTTGCAACAGTGGCTGTTAGTACATGGAGGGCCATGTTTAGCCTTCACTTGCCTCTATGTACAGAGCATTACAAAAGTGGCATGGTTAGATTGGACCAAAGGCTGCCTCAAGTTTTACTGAGTGGGTTTGCTGCTCAGTGGGACCTCTGACCCGCCCAGTTACAATGGCACTGGGGTCCAAATTGCATAGTCTGAACCCTATTTCAAATTATTCATGAGGTACCAGCCTACTTCTGGCAGGTGCGTATCTGATCTGAGTCAGCTCTGGAGTTAAGATGGTGGTCAGCGGTTTCCCGGAGAGAACAGGGTAGTAAGTCGATTTTCGCTATTTTAACTGCTCACCCATCCCATTTTCACTGGGCGACTTGGGTTAAAATCAAGGCCAGCATCTCAGTTGATCGCATCTGCTACTGCTGCGCAGGTTTTGGTGTCCAAGCTCCAAGATGTTGCCATGACTGGCTTCAACTTGTTTGGAGAATAAGACAACCAGCAGGAAGGGATTCTAAAACTCATAGTTCGAAGCTTGAACAGATAAGTGAGCATAAATAAAGTGATCCCCTCCAGGTGTAGCATGCATGGAATATTGCAGCAACGACTGGTTGGAACTCATGTCAGCGGTAGTTCTGCATCATCATGCAGCTCTGCATAAGCAACAGTAGCTGCTTCTTCCAAAAGTAATAAACTCCTGGGGGGCAGTAATGCAGGTCGATGAGGATTAATCGCAGATATAGGCAGTGGGTCTTCTACAACCACTGCAGCACGGAAGTTATGTACAAAACTATCCACTGTGCTATTCCCTCATCTAGGGAAGCACTTAGTCGTAGGGCACACCTATGTGCAACACTGAAGTTCACAACACACAAGGGGCAAATGAACACAAAAACACATTAGACAAACGCGCATTGGGACGCAAAAATGTAATAAAATTAATTATTTTTTTAACACACCGATATCTTGCAGCTTGGCATTCTTCAGTTGTGCGGAAAAGCGTTATTTTCCAAACAAAAGTGTCTGACTCCTGTGATGCCTGCTATTGGTTCCTGAAAGGTCATCGTGGCATAAAAGTCAAGGGCAATGGTGACCTTCGCTATTGCAAGTAGTGTATAGCAGATGTGTCACTGTGCCTGAGGTACTAACTGTGGGGGGAGCGGGTGGGGGTTGCTTTGGTTGCTACAGGCAGTAAAATTGTAAACACATTTGTTTTGAAAGCCCCAAAATGTTGCTACAGTAGATAGAAATCTGAGAAATTTTCTCCCTGTTTTATTGCAGAAGTCACTGGAATTCAGTTAAAATGACATTCTTTTTCTGGAAAGGTATCCTTCATTGCTTTTTCTTTTTAAAAGCTTGTTATCACCTCAAAAGGAAGTTGCAGGGACACTAGCGGCACACTATGTTACAGCTTGTCATAAACAGAGGGACAACCACTAAATATAAGAAAAGAGTATATATAAATTATATGAAAGTATACTTATACACTCAGGGATATATCTGTTTATACACTGTATGGATAGATCTGTATTTTTGTGTACAAACATGAATGTTTTTCGATGCTTTGGCAACATAAGATGTAACTTGTCATGCCAATAAAGCGATTTGAATTGAATTGAATTGAATTGAATTGAGAGCTTACCTAGAACAGTTGCTGCCTACTTTGCAAAGCAATTGGCAGTTCTTTGGGCTATATATTAGGTTTTCATTTTTAAAACTAATCTAGCTGCAGATGTGGCCACTCCTATTATGAGGTCATTGTGCTACTGAATACATTGTTACATTTTCATCTGTAACTGCTCAACTGACTTGTTTACCAGACAAAAGTGGCCTTTTAAAGCAAGGACATTCAACTTGCTTCACTCGAAAACAATAGAAATTCCTATATTAGTGATTCTGCCATATATTTAAAAACTAAAAATATACTTGCACATGTAACAAGTTATTTTATGCCTTTGACAGAAGCACTCGTCTGCCTTTGGGTGAATTGCAACATAAAACCCTTCTTATGGGTGAAAGATTCTAGATCTGACAGGATTCACCCGAAGCAGGAAATTGCTTTCCCTCTCCAGGTCTGACCTCTGCCTCTGGCTTGTGAATGATTCACTGCTGAAGAAATCAGCTGTGAATCCCATTTCACTCTGGTTGACCCAGAACTTGAATAAGCTTAGTGTTGAAAAGAAGCAGAATAGATGGGAACCAATTATTTGCTTGTTAAAAAAGAACATTATTGTAGCACATGAGCTCTCAGTTACTTGCTTGATGCAGATATTTGATAAACAGTTCAAAGGTTTTAACTGGTAAAATATGTTTGAAAAGATAGCGTAATTTGCCTGATAGGGCATCATATTTTTTTTAATGAATTTTGTCAAGGGTTTCAGATTTGGAAGAACATTTTACTAATCTTTTGTACCTCATATTAGTTTTGTTTCCCCCCTGCTCTTTATGTCAGCCTATTCCCCTATCAAAGTAGGTGATCAATCAGACCCACACCTATACAGGAATCCCTCCCCAACCGCGGGGGATACGTCCCTGAAAACCCCCGTGGTTAGTAAAACCGCGATTGGCAAATTCACTATAAACAAAATAAAAAAGATTAAAAAAGCATATAAATAGCATAAAAATCATGTTTTTTACCTTGTTCCTAAATTAAAAACCGCGGATATGCGAATTTCACTGCCGCGGTTGACAGAAATTGTCGCAGAGTGGAAACCGTGTATACGTGAAATTCGCGTATGGCAAACCCGCGGTTGGGGAGGCATCCCTGTACCTCTCTTGACCCAGCTGCTGTGGACTACACCAGAGATATTCTCTGATTTCTCTCTCTCTGAAGGGAACACCCATCCTCTACTCACTGCTTTTCCTGATGTCATAGCCTGGATCTGCCATTGACTGTATGTGGAGGTCAGCTCCTGTCCTCTCATTCTGTGGCACAGCCGATTAAAGCACTGACCCAATGTGCAAGTACACCAAGCTACATTTTACTTTCAAAGATTGTGAAAAAATATCATATAATGAAGTGGTTTAATTGTGAAATAAAGTGATGAAACCCTCGGGCCTAGGTTTTCTGTTAATCCATTGTAGCAGCAAACACGAGACGAGCAGGCACTTCTGCGTGCCCCCTATGACCCCAGCTGTATTTCTGGAGCCAGAGTCGTTAGCACACAGGCGATGTTCCCCCTGGCCTCCGCTGGGGATTCATACCAGTCTGGCGGTGGAAAGATGCTGCGGCAGGTCCCTGGGGGGGGCCTGGTGCAGTGAAAAAAAAAAGCTGTCACCAGAAATCTGCTTGACTGGAAAAAAACTGAGAGTGAAACTACTGGGGTCTGCAAAGCAGCACTTTGAAGGAGCTTGTACAGGTCCATCTTCAGTATCTACCCTGGGGCTTCCCTCCCCTCTTCTCTGGATGCAGGACACTGGGGGCCTAACAGGCGGCTTTTATGTGCTCCAGCATTCCTACAGAGTAAATGACAGGAAATAGTGCTGAGGCTCCTTTCCCTCGTTACTCCTTTGATTTACATGCACCCGCCCACATATGGAGATTTTAACTCCTGAATCTCAATTGCATGTCCCGACTCAGACTCCTGCCCAAAGCCAGAGGCAATGAGGTTACTGCTGACAGGCTAACACAGTCCCCACCTCCCCTCACCATCTTAGCCCTCCACCCTGCCCTCACCATTTCCACTGGTCTGGGGCTGTGGGAGGGTGGGGAGTCTGGGAGGCAGGGGGTTAAAATCAGCTGATTATAGAATCGAAAACTGCTCTGTGGCTTATTGGTTAGTTCACCAATTCTACATTAACAAATTGAGTTGCAAAGAAATATTCTTTAATATAGGAAAACATGTACCTGTTAAACAGATCCAACCAAGTGCATTCAGAACAAAGTATAATTTTATTAATGGCTTTGAACTCACCTGTGGTAATGAATCTATGCTTTGACCATAAAGTCTCACCACTGTTTCAGAAGAACTAGATGTAGAAGAACTCAGCTCCCGCACTATCAGTCCTGCATCAAATGAAACAGATACTATTAAAGTACTGCAGAATCCTTTACAAACACAGGATGAGGTGGAGTCCAAGGAATTATTGCTTCATCTTCCACTGAATAGAGTGCCACCAGCATTAGAAATTGTTGGAAAAATAATGGCGAATTAACAAGACCCGCCAATATTAGTTCATAAAAAATCCAGCAATTTATGGCAAACAAGAGACACCCCATGAGTTCCGATTCTCACAAATTGCTGGACGATTTGTGCCAATCCGCCGCTAGCCTCAACAAAACCGAAATATCAGCAACCTCGCCGTGAGCGTCTCCATTGAAATTAATTCTATGTCATGAAATTGCTGGATTTATGCTGTGAATGTGAATTAATCTCACTGCTGCCATTTAGGGCTGGTAATTCATGTTGTAAGGACCCTGTTAATGATGTGATTTATGGTCCTGACCTGAAACTCAACCTTGGAGGCCCAGAAAGGGAACAAATGAAGCTGTGGAGTCTCACTCCAGCAGGTAGTGAATTGGTCCTGGAGGATTTTTTTTAAAATTGAATCCATCTTGCCGGTATTTTTGTGCCAGTCTTGCAATCCACACTCCCGCTGGTGTTGGAGGGCAATAATATTCAGGATGCAAAACTGTTTTGACACTCAGAAATGTGAATTAGACAGGTTTCTTTCAAAGAATAATGTTGGGGTACAGTACATGTGTAAGAATGTTTGTACATTTCATACAGTTACCCTGCCAATCACTCATTATTAACTTCTCAAGGACCAATACAACAATTTCCAAACACAACTGGGTTACAATCTCCTCTTCTTAACATAAGAAGCATAAGAAATAAGAGCAGGAGTAGGCCATTTGGCCCTTCAAGCCTGCTCTGCCATTCAATAAGATCATGGCTGATCTTCTACCTCAACTCCACTTTCCTGCACTATTCCCATATCCCTTGATTCCCTTAATATTCAAAAATCTATCGATCTCTGGCTTGAATATACTCAATGACTGAGCCTCCACAGCCCTCTGGGGCAGAAAATTCCAAAGGTTCACCACCCTCTGAGTGAAGACATTTCTCCTCATCTCAGTCCTAAATGGCCGACCCCTTATTCTGAGATTGTGACCTCTGGTTCTAGACTCCCCAGCTAGGGGAAACATCCTCCCTGCATCTACCCTGTCAAGCCCTGTAAGAATTTTGTATGTTTCAATGAGATCACCTCTCATTCTTCTAAACTCTAGAGAATATAGGCCTACTCTACTCAATCTCTCCTCATAGGACAATCCCCCCATCCCAGGAACCATTCTGGTGAACTTTCGTTGCACTCCCTCTATGGCAAGTATATCCTTCCTTAGGTAAGGAGACCAAAACTGTACACAATACTCCAGGTGTGGTCTCACCAGGGCCCTATATCATTGCAGTAAAACGTCTTTACTCTTATACTCAAATCCTCTTGTAATAAAGGCCAACATACCATTTGCTTTCCTAATTGCTTGCTTGTACCTGCATGTTAACTTTCAGCGATTCGTGTACAAGGACACCCGGGTCCCTCTGAACACCAACATTTCCCAATCTCTCACCATTTAAAAAATACTCTGCTTTTCTAGTGGATGTGCTTCACATTTCTCCACATTATATTCCATTTGCCATGTTCTTGCCCACTCTTCTGCTTGTTCTTTTTAATTTTTGTCTTATTTTTCCTGTCTGTCTCTTTTCTCTCACACTCTTTCTTCCCCTCTCTATTTCTCTTTCTGTATTTAATTTAACTGGAATTCACCCTATTTCCTTCTCCTTCGTTTGCTCTGTTTCTTTCTCTACCCTTTTGCTTCATTGGATAAGGAGATAGACCGTTGGGCACGACGTTCATGAGGTCCCAGATGTGACATTGATATTGCGGCGCCAACATCAATGTGCATTTCCAGCAATTTGCATCGTAAATATAGTGCGATCTAAAGGGCGAGGAAAAAAGACCAATTCACCTCACTCGCCGTGAGATGCATCATTCCAGCAATTTTCTGGGCCATTATGTTACTCTGTGGACCAAAGACTAGTTCATTTCCTATATGTTATTTGTTGGTGTATGTGTGTGTCAAATTGTAAAGGAAGTATTTGTTTATACACAATTTCTGAAATCCAGAATCACCATAAAGAGATTTTTTAAAAACTTGCATTTATATCTGGCCTGATCACCTTAAAATATCCCAAAGCACTTTATATAACAAATCATTTTAAAATGCAATAACTCTATGTGGGCAAATCCAGCAGTGTTGCCACAAACAGCAATGAGATAAATGACCAGTTAATCTATTTGTTATTTTGGTGGCATTTGTTAAAGGAAGAATCGCTTGCTAAGAAACTAGGAGAACTCCTTGTTCTCGAATAGTGCCATGGAGTTTTAACATCCACCTCAACCACACAATAGACGGGACCTTGGCTTAATGTTTTATCCTAAGGATGGATTGGCACTGATTAATCTTACGTCAGTAACACACTATCACAGAAATGGTCTTATACCAATTTTGCACCAACAGAAGTGCTCAAAATAAAATGGTATCGACAAGAGTATTAAAAACACTTTTTGCTTGAGTGATGCATTTTTTAATAATCTCTATGTTTCATTGTCATCTGAAAAAGCAGAACTCAGCAAATAAAAATCTTATGAGAAACGGCATTTGCTGTTTTTTGGAAGGTTCATGCAAAATCGTCATCTGTTTTCAGTTGCTTTCTACTCTAGTGGATACATTTAGCACAAACAATAGTACCATACAGTAGTCTGAAGAAAACAGGGACTGCAAGTCTCTGGACCGAACGTGATTAGCTCTCTAGCGTGGGAGGCTGCATTACCCAGGCAGGCTTCCTATTAACTGAGATTGTCTAAAACTGATCTAAAGTTCAAGGGATTGATTATCTTTTTTCACTGTATAACTAGGGTAGACTACTCCAAAGATACAATTTGAGGAAAATCCGGCCCACTGAGGCTATACAAAACAAAAGTCTAGAATTTCTTGGTGGGCTCCTGTGTCACTGGAAGTGCGGTGGCTGGGACACCCACCTGCCAGTCTGCCCTGATGCAGACCCCACCTCAATTCCCAGGGATGGGGTCATTAGCATAAAGGGAGCAGGAATCCATGTCACTTATGGCACCTCCTGGGTATCCACCCCACAGTGACACCTTGCCATCCTGTTGGTGGTGGTGGTGGTGGGGGGCGGCAGGTGGTGGTAGGGCAGGCCATTCTGGCCAAAGAGCAACATATTTGCAAGTATCCTTCAGCTGCAACTTTCCGAAGAGAAATTGATTGCTCCGAGATTATTTCTACACTGGAAAATTGGTATTGTGGATTCCAATGACACCTCCTGCACAGTAGTGTATGTTGGCTGTACGATAGGTGGAACTGGCAGGATTTTCAGTGGGGAGCATTATCCTGCCAGTTCCCCCTCTTATGGTGATGTTAAGACAGAGGGGATGTGGCCGGAAGAAGGACCTGCACCCCACCACCCCCAACCCTGTTGGAATCTGTATCAGGGCCAGAAAGGAGCAGGTACCTAGTAGAACCTGGTTCTGCCCAAATTTTCTGAGGAATTTCAGACCTGATGTTTTTAGCATAAAACAATTTTCATTTTAAATGACAGTAAAGTGACTGAAGATTCTCAGATTAACTTGTGCTTGTTTTTAGTGCAGTATTCAAACACATGACTAAATTACTTGTCCTCAAGTGTCTATACTATATGGTGAGATTTTCTGCATTGGTTCAAAAACCCTGGCAGGAATTCTCCCATGACTGCTCACCAGCATGTCCGTTCAGCTGCCGTGACATCAGCATCTCCTCTGTGATGTGAATACACATGTCGGGACTGACCTCTGGGGCCAGTTCATGCACTTGCTCCAAGTCCTTGGGATCATCAACCAGCATTTCTATTTCTAGGACAAAAACAATACACTTAGCTCTAGCACATTTTCGGAGCCTCATTTTGCAACTTTACAATTTCTGTGGAATTGGGAGATTGAGTAGTATTTTCCCAACCAAGTTGACTCAGTCCTGTACTAAAAATAATTACAGTCAGCCTCTTAAATTCCAGACAAGTCAATCTGAAAATGACAAATCCAAGCTTGGTGGAAATAAATGATCTACATTCACCTGAAGTAATATTATCCAAGGATTTTGCATATTACAGTATTGGGGTTGGTTCATTTATTTATTACATTAACCCTCCTATGTGATTGTTCACAAGCACTCTAATTTTCCCTCCCTCTTTCCCTCATGGTGACTGCCTGGCCAAGAAGAACAAGCCATGTATGGAATTGTAGCTGTAAATCCTTCAACTCTTTGCCAACAACCCCATGGTGTTGGGTGTTAATATGTTATTAGCAGTTTTATGCTACTGGTGGTCAGCATTTTATCTTTGTAAACAGTCATATTCTGATGCAACAGTACATATAATGTGGTAATTTTAATTTTCAAATAGCATTCAACCATTTCTTCAAATATTATATGAACTAACAACTGCTAAAGATATTACAAAAGGCTCGATGCAGTCCCTGAATGATTTGGAGTATGTTTGGAAATTATAACTTTCATTCATCTGGGGTCTTCAGCCTTGAAAAGACTTGTCTCAGAGATGATCTCATAGGGGTATATCATATATTTCATGAGATAAAGTTAACCTACAGCTATATTTTCAAATATGCCGAGCCAACAGGACAAGAGGATTATGAAGTTAAGGACAAATGAAAGGAAGTATTTCTTTGCACAGAGGATGATCAATTGAGAGAATGGGTTACCATGTAGGATGATTGAAGCCTGAACACTTTTAAATTAGCTAGATGATAGGAAGATGATAGGATTGGTATTCTGGAAATATAAGATCAAATTGGTCGAAGAGACTTTTTCATCTGAACCTATCTTGTGAGTCATGTCCATTTTGGTAAAGAAGCCCTCTACAGTTCTCTATATGTTTGTATTCTTATTCTACATTTTTCTCTATAGTGCATCCCAATACTGTACTATGAAATGGCATGGACAGTTTTCCAAAGGTTTCTACTTTTAAGGATTTTATAACTTTGCTGAGCACCCTTCTGTACAATAATATAGTTTTCATTATGTTCATTACAAAATGAACACACCGTATTTCCTGTAAAAATGCACTGCAAATAGAAACATGCTTGATATGTTCTGTAAAGTCCAGACAATGTTTTTCTGGTGTGCATGGCAACAAATAATGTCAACATCTCAGAAACTAAACGATCTAGTTCTTCCAAGTTTAACTATCAATCAGTCTGAAAGAGAGGCTTAATAAGAGGTATTTTATTGAAAAATGTAGGGGAAGGCCCAAGGTCCAAAGTGCAGGACACGACCAAGGTTTAAAAAGAGTAGGAGAGAAGTTGAGGTAAGTCAAGGGATACTGGTCAGGTAACAGCAAGATTCAGTTTTAAAAAGCGAAAGGGAAGAAATTTATAGGAAGCCTGATTTTAACATGACCAAATCACTGTTAACAAGGTGGTAATGGTCTCAAAATGGGGTTGGTAGGCTTGCCTGTGAAGATTCTACAGCATCCTCAGCTAGAACCCTGACCAACCCGCCGGGGATAATGAAGCGTGCATTATGGCATCAATAATCCATGGCTGTTCTCTCAGCAACAACAACAGCTTGCATTTATATACCACCTTTAAAATAGGAAAAAGTCCCAAGGGGCTTCACAGAAGCGCAATCAGACAAAAAATGACTCTGAGCCACAGAAGGAGATGTTAGGAGGGGGTGGCTAAACACTTGATCAAAGCGTTAGGCTTTAAGGAGGGTCTTACAGGGAGGAGAGAGAGATGGAGAGGCAGAAAGATTTAGGGAGTGAATTCCAGAGATTGGAGCCTAAATGGTTGAAGGCATAGCCAACAATGGTGGGGTGAAGGGAATGGGGGATGCATCAGAGGTCAAAGTTGGAAGAATGCAGGCCTCTCAAAGAGTTGTAGGGCTGAAGGAGGTTACAGAGATAGGTCATGAAGAGATCCGAACACTAGGATGAGAATTTTAGTTTGGAAGAGTTGAGGGACTGGGAGCCAATGTAGGCCAGCAAGCACAGCGATGATGGGTGAGTAGGATTTGGTATAGGTTAGGATGTGGGCAGTGGCGTTTTGGATGAGCTGAAGTTTATGGAGGGTGGAGGATGTGAGGCCAGCCAGGAGAACAATGGAATAGTCAAACAAGCCCTCCTATTCTTTCCCTTCCTGACTCGGCACCCATTTTCCCTGCAGCTATTTGTGAAGTACCTCGGAATGTTCTTCACGTTAAAGGCACTATATAAATGTAAGTTGTATATAAAAATTCATTTAAAAACACAGTATGAAAATTCAGTTCATAGCTTTCAGCCCAATTCTGTAACTTCTGATTTTTTTTTCTGCCAACACGTAATGTTTTCAAGAACCTTTTTGGCAATTGCTCATTGCCTTTTTGTCCTTATAACTCCATTAGAAATAAAGATGAAGGAACTTGCTTTTATTTAGTGCCTTTCATGACCTCAGGACATCCCAAAACACTTCACAGCCTATTAAGTACTTTTGAATTGGAGTCACTGCGGTAATGTAGGGAAATGCAGCAGCCGATTAGCGCACTGCAATGTTCCACAAACAGCAATGAGATAAATGACCAGATAATCTGTTTAGTGATGGTTGATGGATAAATGTTGGCCAGGACACCAGGACAACTCCCTTGACACTAATCGAAGTAGAACAATAGTGGCATGTGATCTTTTACGTCCACCTGAGAGGGTAGACAGACCTCAGCTTACTGTCTCAACCGAAAGATGGCACCTCTGCCAGTTCAACACTCCCTCAATACTGCACTGAAGAGTCAGCCTAGATTATGTGTTCAACTCTCTAGATTCAACCTTCTGACTCAGAGGGAAGGGTGTTAGCACTGAACTAGGGCTGACACATTAGTGCCACAATGGGTTACCCAAAGAGAATCCCTTTATAACAACAGAAAATGCTGGAAAAACTCAGCAGGCCAGGCAACATCCGTGGAGAGAGAAATAGAGTCAACGTTTCAGGTCGAAACCCTTCGTCAGGACTGAAAAAGCACAGGAAATGAAACAGATTAAAAGGCCAGTTTGGGGGCTGGGAAATGGGGATGAGAGAACAAAAGAGAGGTGAAGAGACATTAAGAGGTATTCAAAATGAGACGAGATGGTGATAGGACTAGTGGAGAGACAAAAGACGGCTCTAGATTAGGTGTGAAATCCCCTTATAATTGAGTTCTTTTAAAGGTAGAGGAAGACCAACAGATGGATACCAGATGGGTTAGGCCAATGTATTCTGTGCCCAACGGCCAGTACCCTCACACCCACATGTATACACAGACCTCACTTTGACTGATAATTAGTGTATGCAGAGGCTCCAATTCCCAAGGGAAGCCATGACTGCACACCTGATGGCACAAATATGATATTTGAAGTCCTGACTAAAATTAATGCCCAGTATTTTGGATTTTAAGTAGTACTACATTTTAGGGTGATCAACAGCCAGCATAAGCTTGATTGGTCATAACAAGGCGCCGTCAACTGTATCTACAGGCTCTGGAACACTTACCTGGCAATGATTATGGGGAAGTGTCTTCGCAATCTCAAGGTAAACAGAGAGCCAGATACAAAGCTGTGCCATTTGCTGCAAGGACAACTGCAGCTAACATGCACAATAAGGCTGGCACAGCAGCAGCAACACTGTGCGACGTGACCCCATTCTGACCTATCTCGGAGTGAAGCTGGACCTCACACTAACCTTCACAACCACTTGAAGAAGGTAGCTGCCCAGATGAAGACAAGGGTCAATCTGGTCCAGAAACTGGCAAGCACAAGCTGGGGAGCATCAGCATCAGCCCTACGACATCAGCGATGGCCCTTGTATACTCCGTAGCCGAATACTGTGCACCGACCGGTATGGACCAGAAGTAGCCAGACTCAACTTGTTGATGTCCAATGGAACACTGCAAAGCGGTGCATCACTGGAACCCTCAAGTCGACCCCAACACCCTGGCTGCCCGTGCTGTCACACATCGCTCCCCATCCATTCGCCGCGATGCCGCAACCCTCCAGGAAATCCAGCAAATTGTGGCAAACGAACATCTCCCCATCCACCAGGATCTCAACAATGCCCCTCACCACCACTTGGAGTCACGCAAGCCCGTTTGGACCCACGCGCTTAACCTTCGACAACGCAACTTCAACCCTGATGATGCTCGGAAAGCCGAATGGAGTTCACAAGAAGTCACAAACACCTCGTGAAAGACCCAACACGGAAGATCCCTGGCTTCGATCTTCTGTGAAGCTTATGGGCAACCCTAAACCGCATCCACACAAACCATGGCAGATGCGGATACTTGATGCACAAATGGAGAATTAAAAACTCTCCAGTGTGCGACTGTGGCCACCCAGAACAGACCATGGAACATATAACGACTCAATGCCCGATTCACAAATACGAAGGAGGCATTACAGTGATATGCTTTGTTATTCCTGACACAATTAATTGGCTTAACCACCTAAATGCAAAATTATAGTTGTTGCTCTACATCTACATCAGCCATACAAAGTAGTAGTAGTCGTAACAGGAACAGTCAGATAAGCCCTCACACCTGCCTCTACCTTTTCCAAGACACGCTGCACTGCTGAACTACAGGGATGATGCCCTACAGTTGCAAACAGAACCACCCTCCTTGCAATCACCTAAAGCAGCACCACCTTTGCTTCATCAGCCTTCAAGCAGAGGGTTGGAAACTAGGTAGCTCTGCTATTTGCCTGTTGACTCTGTTTGATGCCTCCACTTTGGGTTTCCTTTCACTTTCCCACTCCAGTCTTGGCCAAATATTGGGATGAAATGCCTTTGAAACCTATCCAAAAGCTTGAAGATCTTTTGGCCCCTGATTCTGACACTTCCCATTAGGTGTCCACATCCTTTTACATTTCACATTTGGTCTCACCATTAAGCTGTCTCCCTGCACGCATCTAAAGCTGTACTTGAAGCTATGAATAATGGTAATAATGAACTGACCATTGAAAAATATATGCAATCAGCACACTACACTTCTGGTCAGCTTTATAGAAGATTCTATCTATTTGTGAGTACACTGTACCAGTAGTGGAAAGTCTATCCTACTATGTTTTGAGAACAATTGTTTATACCACACAAGTATGTTACAAAATGTTTACAAATTTATTCTTTAAAAAAATGAATTGTTTCAAAAAATAGTAAATCAGAAATTGTACTCGATGGGAAGCAGTCCTCAAGGTCAAATCTATTAATGTCACCTCTGACCCTCCACCACACCCATGATATCCAATGGAAGGATATACTTAAGGCTGATTCCAGCAATGGCCTTTCAGACCCTACCCCCACTTCCTCGAGTATTGAAAACATTTCAGGGAAAACATCTGCAGATCAGTCTTGATCAGTAAAGTCACTCGTCCCACAGTTTGTTCAAAGAGTAATGAAGCAAAAGAATTGTCCTTTCTCAGAAAACACTTCCATTGAGATGCGCTCTGTAAGCAGAACAGAATATGTCACAACACTCTTGTCATGTAAGAATCTTACAAAAGGCAAAATGTTTGAAATTCTTATCTCTTCCATTCTCAGAACCAAAATGCTTGGCATGCAAACGAAGCCTTTCTGTCGGTTGTCTTATTCTAGTTGTTAATCATTTTTTTTGTAGTGATTTTGTTAGGTTTTATGACAGTAATAACAAGTAAATGAAGCGGATGCAATGTCAGCTTGCAGCACTATCCAGTTGGATTACCATCATCCTGTGAGTCATCCTCTATTCTGTCTTTTCCACCACTCTCAACGCCCGAGGTGTGTGAGCTGCCATGGCTGGTCATTGAGTTGCAGGATTTGAGTTTCCTATGAAGGATGTTTCCAGTGAAACTGTCCTCTGGTCCAAGGTCCCTGTGTTTGGTGTCTGCCTCGATGCCTGAAGTGTGGGAGCTGCTGTGGCTGGCTGTGGAGTGCCTGGAGAGACGTTTATGCTTCATGCTGCCTGCGCTGCTGCCACTGGCTCGGGATCGCTTCTCTAACTGCTCAATATCCAATTCCATGGTATCACTGATGTAAGATTCTCTGTACTGTTTTTTTTCTTTGGTGAAAAAAAAGATTCATTACTAATTTTGGAGTGTTTAATTGGAAAACATTCATTAAATAAAATACAATTTACTGACATATATTCCCTATAAAAGTCCAAGCACCATGTACTGTATCCAGGTGGTACACTATTAAGCTGATTTTTAAATGCTAGATTATATAGACAATCTGGGAGCCATTACACAGCTGTAATCCAATTGACGTATTCAGATGGTGCGGTTTATAACACTAACTTTTCCAAAAGACTGTTGAGCAAAATCTGCTAAAAGCTAATGAAAAAATACCCCTTATTTAGCTGACGGACAGTATTGATGCAGCCTGCAAAGTTAATTATATGCATATGCTTAGATTGCACAATCAAATTTTAGCTCATTATCACAGCTCTGAGCAAAAACATCAACTTGAGCCTTTTGGGAAAGGTTAAGGTCTTCAAGTAAAAAAATTAATCAAGGCATTAAAATATGCAAAAGACAATTCAATGGTCAAATTTAATCTTGTTCTTGAAAAATATGTCATTTAAAAAAAATTTGGGACATCAGAAATGTCAGTTACTGAGGGGAAAAAACATAGGATGAAAATCATTTTTGGAAAGCATTTTGGAAGAATTGTGGGAACCTGGTGGCCAGGTTGCGCAGTCAGAGTGATGACTTTACATAAGTTATTTCCATTATAAATATGGAAATAAGAATTTATAATGAAAAAATGTGACACCAGAAGTGTGATAGGAAGTCAAGTGGCACCACCAGGAAATGAATGCAGATGTAAGATTTTAATACATTATATAAAGATATGTCCCAAAATTTCTCTCAATTTTATTAATTACTTCCTACTCTAATATTTAATCAAACTTTCAAATATAATGTCACGGGCTTTGCTGTGCTATTTGAAATATGTTGACATGCAGATATTTCCAGTTAAGTGGCCCAAGTCACTGCATGGCTCTCATGAGACCACAAAACATAGCATTGTGGCTCTGAGGAAGAATGACATGCCATCCATCACACTTCCCCTGGCAGAACTGAAGAAACAATGAGAGCTGCTCAGCAACTATGGTGCAAATGTAACACTTAATTTCAGTGGAAATTCAGAATCCAATATATTACACTGATACTGCTACCCCTAAAATATCCGGATTTAAAAAATACCTTCATTCTCTTCCAGTTTCCTGACCTGTCGTAGGACTGGCTGCAGGTTCATGTAGAGACGATGGCTGTTACTGAGTAGCTGGAGCAGGTGCCTGGAGCGCATGGGACAGCCAGTGTAGTAAATGAGTTTTCTAGCTGAAGGCAGACCATCAGGCAGGATCTCAAACTTCTTCCCCTATAAACAAAGGGCAAAATCTGTGCAATCATTGATGGAAAGCGTTTTGGAAGAATTGTGGGAACCCTGTGGCCAAGTTGCGCAGTCAGAGTGATGACTTTACATAAGTTATTTCCATTATAAATAAATAAACTTGGGCCTGCAGATTCTGCATAATTTGTGAGGAATTATATGGCAATTTAAGACTAGAAGTGTATGGTAACTGAAAAGGTTTCCAAAGAGAGTTCTTATAATTCAACCATTATTACAGAACCAAAAAGAATATAGCAGATTTTTACACAATGCTGAGACATACACCTGTAAAACGGAAATACTGTGTAAGTGATTATATAGGACTACTTCATTTGGCAAAGTTCTATATTTAGAAATAGATTAATTTACAGCAACAAAGCCTTGTCTGGCAAGATTTCACTAAGCCTCAAAGACTTAGCAGTAAAATGTCGCAGTAACATCTATTGTGCTTGCAAATGCTTTGGTTTACTTCAGATGCAGTTTCTTCAGTGGACAATTCATCAGCCAACTTCATATCAATTTAAAATAAGCCTTTTCCATCAATTTTGAACATGTTATCAAAATACTTTCAGAATGGTTGCATGACGTATTGGTATGTCAACATCCTCCCCTATACATTCGTGGCCATTATTTCTCATGTATGAAGTTCCTGATCTCAGCCATTTTCTCAAGGAGGTGCAGAGCAGAGGCCAGGTGCTTCCCCACAGGGAAAGATTCAAAATCAGAGGGCAAATGGCCCAAGGCCTCTTAACGACCTCCTAGTAGCTAGCTTGAAAGAAGAAGAAACCTGGGAGCAGATTGACTGCATTATTTGCTGAGTTAAAATGTATGGCATATAGGGAAGGGAGTAAAAAGTGGAGGGGAAATTAAATTCAAAATGGAGTAACAGTTTTACATTTATAATATTCAAAAATGAGTGATTCCCAGAACATCTCCCTAAGTAGAAAGAGCTCTGACAGATACAGTTTTTTTAATAATGCAAAAGTAAATAGCACAAATATTGAAGAAAATCATATGCTAACAGTTAAATATCATATGGGTTGTTTTAACGTCCTAAACAACCATGATTAAACAGTCACTGCCCTCTGTCAAAATATCAGTGAAGTCTATGAAAGAATCAGAGACTGCTTTTAAACCTGATTCATCGGATAGGTTATTTGTAAACTTAATTACTTGAGTCAACTTCCTACCACCTGATCAAAAATGGTTATGTAACTAGCTTGACTCTAAATTCTAGTGAATCAGAGCAAAGGACACATTGAGCATACCGGTTGTCACTTCAACGCAAGGCCTCTGAGAGGCCAGGGCCAAGGAAACCTCTGGCCTGGGGATCCCTGCTCCCAGTCATGCTCACTCTTGACATGGGTTATCTTGTAACGGGTGGACAGAAGTTCTACCCTTTACAAGGCCCTGTGGATACTAGCAGCACAGGCAGGCAGGGACCTGGTGTATCCAGGTATTTTCTGGCTCCACTGTCACACTCCTGTTGGAATTGCAGCGGGCTTGCGCTGGAAGGGCTGTGGAAGTTTGGCCCTAATGTGTGTACGTGAATAGGATGAAAATTGTACTGCATTTGCTGACATCAGATGGCTAAAATCTTGCAAATTCGGAACAAAATAACTGACAGAAAATGGCCAATTTCTGCTTTGTCTGATCACATACAAAGTACAAGAAACTCTCGATTAATCGGCACCCAAACGACCGGAAATCTCGGTTAACCGGCAAAATTCAGGAGTAGGTTCAGTTAAGTTTTTCTTCATATTTGTGGCCGTTTCTTGATTCTTGGCTGTGTAATCGGGGCTTTCTGCACTTGTTGCTAAGCAACAGGGGCGCTTGGTGGTTCTTGCAGCTGTTGCTAAGCAACAGGGAAGCTTTGTTTTTTTGCTGTGTACGGAGCTCTCGGAGCTCTCGTACCTTTTAACTATAACTCTGTTATCCGGACTTTTTGATAAACCGGCACCACGCCGGTCCCGTCGGTGCCGGATAAAAAAGAGTTTCCTGTACTTAAGCAAATGCAACCATAACGAGAGGCATTTGACAAATCTTAATCTGAGCCACCCTATGGACTGGGGTCAAGTTCCCCTCCCCCATCCAGTGGCAAAGGGAACATGTGTTGATTAGTGCTGCTGATCTGCAAAATTCCTTTCCCTGAGAATAGAGTTGAAATCATCCTTTAAGGACATTTTCGCAAGAATCCTAAAGTTAGCACGTTCTGACATCACAAAAGTGTCTTCTAGCTATATCAACCTGTCGATTTTTTGATGGCAGCTAAGCTGTTCCTAAAGAGTCCAATATGTTCTGTTTGCTGACGAGCAAACATTTAATATGGAAAGCTGAATTATTTTTCAGACTGTGGGAATAAAAACTTGGCAGCACTCTAAGCAGATGTGTGGAGATGAACAGCGATTTTTTTCAAATCACAGTGTCACGCAGGTATTTAAATCTTCACGGTTGTGCTTTTACTGGCAGCTTTGTGATGATGATTTTCTGCACCAGAACGTGCCAGCTGGTCAAATTAGTGAAATAGTTTGCAGTTTGGTGTTTGAATCCACAGAATGTTGCCACTAATGTTAAGCTACAAGATATAAATTCTGCATTCCTTTGTATGTGAGGCAATTATTTACTTCAGTATACTCATTAAAAAGCAGATGCATCAAGTTATAATTACTATTATTGCTGAACTCAGACTCATTCAAGCAAATATTTCAGCCTAAACCTTGAAACCGTGAAGTGATAATGCATCAAATCAAATCTTATTGTATTCACGTTTTGAAGTATGTCATTCAGTTGAGCATGTTGAGTTGTTCCAACATTTAGAATTTGAAGTTTATTTCAAATACAACATTTCACATAACTTTTGTGAATTTAAACACATGCTAAACTTATTTTCCATGTTTTCTGTATAATGCAATTTAAAATATAGACACATTTCAACCGTGTGCCTAAATGTGTATGGGGAGGAATTGAAGATTATAAACTACAGGACAAGGGCCCATAGGCACAAACTGGGAAAAGGCAAGTTCAAGAATTATGTCAGAAAGCCCAAAGTGTGACTATTACCTGCAGTGGTCTTCCAGGCAGGGGAGTGGAGGCAAAAACTCTGGGGGGCATTCAAAATGCAGTTAAGTGGTGTGATGGTGAAAGGGAAGGCAATTTTATATGGAAGGATGGACTGGATGAGCCAAATGGCCCCCCTTATCTGTATTTATCTTGGTGATAATCTTATGCATTTCAATGAAGTAAAAAGACCAGCAAGAATGAAATGAACACTGTTGCGTTATCAAATGATTACCATTAATGGTTCCTTTTCCTTTAAACCTGGCAAAAGATAAAGACCAAAAGATATTCCACTCTTCTGGAGGGGATAGTTACTCCTTTAAGATTACACTGTACACTGTTTGTACTGGGCAGACCCTCATCTTTACTTTATCAATGTCTATATTCATATGTCACTAAGTAAACGGGTAATAATCTATTACTTCCTAAGATTTAAAGAGCAATGGTAACAATCACAAAATGGTAAAGGTATTTCTAAGAAATGTACAAGATACTTTTAACATAAATATACGTTTTTACTCCAGCACAACCACATGCTGTGAGGTCACACTTCTCTGTGTATTTAGTATTTTTCAAAAAGGATGCTGTTTATGCATAGGGATTTCTGATGAGGCTGAAATAAATGTTCTAGTTTGTGTGTTTGTAACTCAGATTTCCGATCTGGGACATGGAGCTGTGAATAATGCTAAAGCAAGGTGCATCCTTCTACTGACAACCATCCTCCTCTAGTACGGTTTTGACCTCTGACTCCTTTTAGATCCTGGATTTCAACTGAGCCAATAAGACGTTACTGGGAGGAAACAGATTCTCTTTCTTTCATAATTTAGGGAAAAAAGTTTTGTTATAAATCTCCTGACTTACCACAAACACGAGCTTGCCAACATTGGTCCAGGGAAAATCATACAACAATTGTTTAGATTCGCCCACAACCTGGAAAACATTAAATCGTGTGAGTAATATATTCAGTTATCTATATCCTGAACCCACTATCCTTTGTACTGGGAGGACAGAGTGAGGAAGGGGTGTGTTAGGTTTTAGTTACTGAAAATGAGAGAATCCATTTTCCTAGCCCATATTGCTTTACTAAATGGCTATCACACAAAAACCCAAAAGCTGAATTCTGTATAAAATCATGAGAATAAAACACAGACACCTGAAAAATGTTTCTATTTATGCTGGACGCTCAGGAAAATAGAGCATTTTAATCACATTCTATTTTTGGATATGGTACAGAAGTACAGTGATTACAGTGTAATTATAGCTCCATATCAGCACCTTTTGCCTTCTGCTGAATCACATGGAGAGCTTGATTTGAAATTTCTATGTAATCACCAAAGCTATTTTTGTGTCTCTTACTAGCAAAACTGCAGAATTTGTGGACAATCAAAATAAATTAATTGCTTTTAAAGAAAAAGTTTTAGATAGAGGAAGGTAAACTTTCACTAAAGCAAAATACTGCGGATGCTGGAAATCTGAAATAAAAGCAGAAAATGCTGGAAATAATCAGCAGGTCAGGGAGCATCTGTGGAGAGAGAAACAGAGTTAACATTTCGGGTTGATGACATTTCAGGTCGAGGTCGTCCCAGCATTTTCTGCTTTTATTTCAGATTTCCAGCATCTGCAGTATTTTGCTTTTTTAGGAGGAACACAAGTTGGCCTTGTATGAAACTGTTTCTAACCTCACCTGAAATATCTGAAGTCCTTGAAGAGTCAAGCCCAGCATCAGTGAAGCATCAATTTCTCTTTTATCCTAAACACAACAAAATGTATCATAGATGTAAGGACAATCAGAGAGCATTCCTTTGTTTTCTAGCAGGTGAAGGGTGCAGGTGATTTCATCGACTTTTAGCTGTGAAGCATCCAGTAGATAAACATGTTTGCAATAATTTCTGACCGCGCTAAATAATTGCAACCAACTTATGTGCTTCAACCTATCGTTCCAAATAAGCAGTTTTTGACACCTGGTGCACAAGAAGAGCTCTGAGCTGAGACAGCTGTGACAATGGGGGGAATTTAGCTTTTGGACCCGCTTGGGAGCGGTGGGGAGGAGGGGGGGCAGTAGCGGGCAGGAAACCCTACATTATGTGGAGTTTTAACTCCACAGCGAGTGTGTGACATCACTGACAGGTTCCCCGCTCGGAAGTCAGCCTGATTGACAGGTTTGGCTTCCAGTTGGGTGGGGAATGCTGGAGAAGAGGCAGCAGCCACAGGTAGGTCCGATCCCAGACACCGGGGCGGGGGGGTCGGATCCCTGACCTCGGGAGGAGGGGGGTGTTCCGATCCCGGGGCGGGGGGTTTGTATGGAGGAGGGCTGATGGTGGGGGAGCTTGGGGGGCTGGGGGGAAGCACCCCTGCTCCCCCCGGCTCACAAGGAGTGCTCCCCGAGACTGTGCTCGCCTTGCTGCAGCTGCTGGGATTCCCAAGGCCCGGGAACCCCAGGTGGCCACAATTAAATCAGCAATGCAGGTTAAATCTGAGGCTTCCAGCCTCATTATCATATTTAAAGGGCCAACCCACCTCCTGGGAGCGGATTGGCTGCCCGCCCCCGTCCCGCCTCCTTAAAACCGGAAGTGGACGGGTTGGGGTAGGGATTCAGATTTTAACACTTCAACCTCCCACCCGACCCAAACCCGCCCGTCTTTCAGGGTTAAAATTCCCCCCAAAGAGTCTGTCCAGAGATTGTATTCTAATCACTGTTCATTCATCTGAAGCTGATGTATGAATGCACAATGACAATCTCATGAGTAGCTGAGCACAGCTTTAAACTGATCCTTAGATCTATAATTACCATTGTTACACCGGGGAGCCCTGAGGAATAATCAGTGTATTACCTAAAGAGGAACTACAGAAAAATCTGTCACATTACAAGGGGTACTTTTTCAGCTTCATCCAGCAATTAACAGAAGAACTATTAAAGTCTAAGGGGGAGAAATTCGGTTGGTTAGCGCTTCCCGTTAGCGCCGCGAGGGGGTGATAACGGGGCGCTGATGACTTACCGACCGGGCGCAGCCAGATGAACGACTAAATTGGCCGTGAGGTTTGCGGTGCAGGTAACACATTGCGCCACAATCTCCTGCGCCCGGAGTTCGTGATGTCATTGCTGTGTGCATCGCCCCGGACCCGAACTTCGGTTCCGCCCCCTGCAGCATCGCCGGGCGAAAACACCGACAGCTGCAGGAGGCGTTCATCGGGAGGCCGGGAGCTTCAGAGGCGCAAATAAAAGGGGATGTTGGCGCAGGTAGGGGAAAAATTTTATCAACGCTTCAAGTTTTTTGATCGCTCCTTGGCCGCGATCGATCAGTCCAGCAATCTGCTGCAGTGCATGGGGCTGATCGGGCCAGATCACGGCCGCCATCGGGGACCAGCTCACTGGTCCCAATGCAAAGCCTGCAGCGATGGCCCTTCCCTTTAAGGGAGGGAAGGAGTCTCGGATCGCGGCAGTGCTGCACGGGACAATGTGCACCACTACCGCCCCGCCTGCGTCCTTTAGCGCTCCAGGAAGGAAGTGAAGCGCTTGATTTAGCGCTCCACTTCCTTCCTGGAGCGCAAACACTGAATTTTGAAAAAGCTGGGAATCATTAGCGCCTGGTGCTAAGTTACTAGCTTTCAAAAGTTAGTGCCCCAAACGGGGCGATACTGAATTTCTCCCCCAATATACCTTAGCAGAGAACCTACAAATCCATTTTTTTCCAGACTAATATTTACAGAAGAATAACACTAGGTTCCATGAGCTTGGTAAAATAGTGGGACGGCTGTACTATGAAGTTTGTGAAACCTTTTGTCCGTTTCAAACATGCAGGAATATTAACCAATACAAAAATGTTAACATAATAAAGATGGACCAATGGCAGCTGGAGTGTAATAAAAATAAGTATTAATGCAAAAATCTATTAGTCCCAGATCTCAGAGGTAGTTACGATATAAGATATCAAAGAAGATAGCACAGGAGATGAAGTAGATACAGAATAATGTACAGGAAACTTTCTGGTATCCGGCACAGACGGGACCGAGCTGGTGCCGGTCTATCAACAATGCCGGAGAATCGAGCGCTATAGTTAAAACATATGGAGCTTCTGAGCTCCGTATCTAGCAACAAACCCTGTTGCTTAGCAACAGCTTCAAAACAATCAGCACAGCTTGCAAGCGTCTCTGTAGCTTAGCAACAGCTTCAGTTAGACGCTTGCACAGCCAGAAATGAGTAAAAAAAAGTAACTAAAAGTAAAAAAAGTTATCTGACCCGACTCCTGAATTTTGCCGGTTAACCGACATTTCCGGTTATTTAGTGGCCGGTTAATCAAAAGTTTCCTGTAGCACATTTGTTAATATTTCAAATTTCTTCAATAAATGACACATGATAATAATGTCTATTCTGGGTGCTGGCCACACATCAACAGGGAACACACTGTATGCTGCTTTCCTGGTTTGGTGTCATAGGTACAATATAATATTTAGTTGGTGGGAGTATAATCAAGTACAACAATCATATCCCAGTGATGTGATTCTATTTTATTTAATGAATGCCAAATTACAACCAATGAATAATAACATACGATGTTACTGGAATATGCAGGTAGTAATCAAAACTAGACTGCAATGAAAATGTGCACCAGTCATTGAACAACCCCCCTTATTCTATTTCTTTTTGTTATAATGATGAATGAAGCAATTTTTTTCTCATACACTTCTTTCAGTGCAAACAGAACGAGCAGTGAAAACAAAGATTCACAACAGGCAGTAGGTAAACGACAAACTGTGGGAGCTCATTTTGGTTAGCAAACAACTTTTGGTCTGTGGTGGGTACAGGTCTGTACAGAAAGCATGCTGTGCATTCACTTGGCATGCATAGTTTACACATAGGTACAGAAGAATAAGAGTTTATGCATAAACACAATGGGCTAGTTCAAAGGTCAATGTTTCTGAGCTTGGTTTTGTACTTTCTGTGTTAAACAAGATAATGGATAAGACATAGGCCGTCTCCATTTCTCTGCTCCCCTCACTCACTCCAACCTACCTCCCTCTGAACTTGCAGCATTCCATTCTCTCAGGTCCAACCCCGACATTGTCATTAAACCTGCTGACAAGGGTGGTGCTGTTGTTGTTTGGCGAACCGACCTCTACCTAGCGGAAGCTGAACGCCAACTCTCCGACACCTCCTCCTACCTCCACCTGGACCATGACCCCACTACCAAACATCAAGCCACCGTTTCCAAGACTGTCACTGACCTCATCTCCTCTGGAGATCTTCCCCCCACGGCCACCAACCTCATAGTTCCCCAACCCCACACAGCCCAGTTCTACCTCCTTCCCAAGATCCACAAACAGGACTGCCCTGGTAGACCCATCGTTTCAGCCTGTTCTTACCCCACGGAAGTTATCTCTTCCTATCTCTACTCTATTTTTTCTCCCCTTGTCCAGTCTCTTCCCACCTACATCCACAACTCTTCTGTCGCCCTCCGCCACTTTAACAGTTTCCAGTTTCCCGGCCCTAACCGCCTCCTTTTCACTATGGACGTACAATCCCTCTACACCTCCATCCCCCACCAGGATGGCTTGAGGGTGCTCCACTTCTTCCTTGAACAGAGGCCCAACCAGTCCCCATCCACCACCACCCTCCTCTGCCTGGCTGAACTTGTTCTCACATTGAACAACTTCTCCTTTGACTCCACTCATTTCCTCCAAATCAAAGGTGTTGCTATGGGTACCCGCATGGGTCCTAGCTATGCCTGCCTTTTTGTGGGATATGTGGAACACTCTTTGTTCCAGTCCTACTTGGGTCCCCTCCCTCACCTCTTTTTCCGGTACATTGATGACTGTATCGGTGCCGGCTCCTGCTCTCGCCCTGAACTAGAAAATTTCATTCACTTTGCTTCCAATTTCCACCCTTCCCTCACCTTCACATGGTCCATCTCCGACTCTTCCCTTCCCTTCCTCGACTTCTCCGTCTCCATCTCTGGGGATAGGTTATTGACTAACATTCACTACAAGCCCACTGACTCCCACAGCTACCTGGACTACACTTCCTCCCACCCCACCTCCTGTAAGGACTCTATTCCATTCTTCCAGTTTCTCAGTCTCTGCCGCATATGCTCCGACGATGCCACCTTCCATACCAGTGCTTCCGACATGTCTTCCTTTTTCCTCAACCGAGGATTCCCCTCTACTATGGTTGACACGGCCCTTGACCGTGTTCGTTCTATCTCCCGCACTTCTGCTCTCACCCCTTCCCCTCCCTCTTGGAACCACGATAGAGTTCCCCTTGTCCTCACCTTTCACCCCACCAGCCTCCACATTTAACGGATCATCCTCTGCCATTTCCGCCACCTTCAGCGTGATCCCACCACCAAACGCATCTTCCCCTCACCTCCCCTTTCAGCATTCCGTAGGGACCGCTCCCTCCGCGACACCCTAGTGCACTCCTCTACCACCCCTAGCACCCCTTCCCCTGGCACCTTCCCGTGCAAGCGCAGGAGATGCAACACATGCCCTTATACCTCCCCCCTTCCTACTGTCCAGGGCCCCAAACACCCCTTCCAGGTGAAACAGCGATTTTCTTGTACTTCTTGCAATTTAGTATACTGTATTCGCTGCTCACGATGTGGGCTCCTCTATATTGGGGAGACCAAACGCAGATTGGGTGACTGCTTTGCGGAACACCTCCGTTCAGTCCGTAAGGGGGACCCCGAGCTCCCGGTGGTCTGTCACTTTAATTCACCGCTCCATTCCCACTCAGACCTCACCGTCCTCGGCCTCTTGCACTGTTCCACGGAAGCTCAACGTAAGCTCGAGGAACAGCACCTCATCTTTCGATTAGGCACTCTACAGCCCTCTGGACTCAAAACAGAGTTCAACAATTTCAGATCATAATCTCGGCCCCTATCACATATATATATTTTCTTCTTTTTTTTCTTCTTCCCTCCCACATGGCAGCTGTCCTTCATTCTGCCAGCGCAATTTACACCCCATCTAGAGACATCCTTTGTTTCTTAACCTGTCCCATTACTACCTCCTCTCACCTTGAATATCTCTTAATGTCTCTCAATGTCTCTTAATCTCTCTTGCTATCTATCCTATCACTGACCTTCCCTTTTGTTCTTTCATCCCCTCCCCCTTTTCCCAGCCCCTAAATCTGCTTTCCATTTCCTGCTTTTTTCCAGTTCTGACGAAAGGTCATTGACCTGAAACGTTAACTCTGTTTCTCTTTCCACGGATGCTGCCCTGGCCTGCTGAGTTTTTCCAGCATTTTCTGTTGTTATTTCGGATTTCTAGCATCTGCAGTATTTTGCTATCGTAATGAATAAGTATGGTTACCTTATCGTAATATAAAGAGAGCCAAAAAAGAATTTACAAGAGCATATACATTTTTTACGTTGTAGCATCCCTGTTGGATTTTGAAGACATGTAAACCAGGGCTGACAGTTACTGTGGTATAATAAACTCTTATTTTTGTGTGGTCTCAACTGTTTCTAAACAAAAACAGAAGACAAAAAATGGAACAAAAGCCACAGGCTGCAGACATAAGCTGTACCTATACATCACATAGTTAAGTTATTGCTAGCAGTATATATTGCCCCCCTCCCTGAGCTTTTACCTTCTCAATGAAATACCAAACTTTCCCTCCCCCCACCCCAATCATTTGCCACAATGTCACAAATCACAATTTAACCAGAGTTGCTTCAGTGCTTTCATCTCTAAAATGTCACTAACTGCCTTAACATTTGCCCTGGATTGTGATTTCCCCGATCTATGGTTGGCAACACCAATACGGCTGCAGGCAACCATTCTACTAACCTGATCACTGGTAACCTTCCCAGGTTGTGAAAGCAATCAGACAAAAAGAAATCTCAGTAAGTAGAAAATTCTTTCAGTCAGTGCTTTCAATAAACATTCTGAGCATTCTGTCTGAATTGAAGCCACAGTATATTCATTCTGTTCTTTACCTTATATAGCCTGTAATAATGAACAGCCACATCATCTAGCTGGACAGCCTCCTTGATGTATTTGAGATGTGCTTCTGAGGCTGTAAGTGCATACTGGTCCTTGTGCATATTTGGAATGTGTTTCAAAATGTATTCTTTTCCTCGCTTGGTAACCACCTGTAAGAGTGAATAATCCTCCTTTAAATCAATTATTTTTTGCACCTTGTTATGCAGTGTGTGACAGTTAGACAATCTTCATGGAGTAAAATCATTGCAGCCCCAAAACATTATTGCACTACTTGCATGAATCATTATGTGTCATATTTGTCTCAGGTATTTTCACCAGTCCTCCACAAAGGCAACCAACCTATTTTAACAGGCACTGTCTGTTACATTAGACACCATTACTATGATCAGGGATCTGTACAGCAGAGAGAGCAGTTCCTAGCTCTGAACATACAAAATGCACAATGCTGTCTAGTTGTTTTCAGGGTGCTCAATCAATATACTTTCCATGCAGCACAGCTCAATATTCTATTTAAATTATATTCCAATTTACCAGTGACAAATAAGTAGCTCAGCCAATCTGGCTATGGGTGTTCGAATAAAAATTGGCTCCTTAAAAGAGAATATAATGTGTACAGTTTATTGTAACCATGGGGTATATATTACATCATGATGAAGAAAAATAATTTTACTAAGCTGTCATTAAAGCCTAATATTAACTTTACACACAGAGAAAAATGCAGTAACGAGCACAGAGAGTACAGTGATTGCTGAGCAGCAATCTGTTGCTAATACTTTGTGTTGAGTTTCTGGAGTTTCATCACTTCCCAGACAATCTCATCAACCAAAACAGATCAGATTCCCTGCTCAACACCAACTGCCCTTCAAATGGATGAGCACAATGTACTGCCAAAAAGGACCAAAATTAAAGGCGTGGAGGAGTCACATTTTACTTAGTATTTATCTCTTGGCTGAAGCTTTGCAGGAGCAGAGGCCAGAAGCTGAGAAAATAAGGAGTTGAAACTAAAAGAACAATTACTGGACTTACATCAAAACGCATTGGCGTTAGTAACTGTGAGCACAAGATGTTGGTCTCCAAATCCATGGTCTAATAGCCTGAAATTTACAGATGTTACGATATATGACCGTTGCTTTCCCCTAATTCCTACTTCATGTTGTTTCCAGTCTGGAATACACAGCTGCAGCCTACTATTAAATTTATTTGGTTCAAAATATGCCAGTTTGGGATTTGGAACAACTCAGTGAGACTAAACTTTAAGAGTTTGTGAATATAAGAAAAAGACTATTAAAAATGGCAAACTCACTTTTGTCAGTCTAAGATCCTGTGCCTCATAATCACACAACAAGCACACACTATACACAGTAATACATATAGACATACACACACACACATATACATATATGCACACACATCTTACTCATAAAGCAATGTCAGCTATAGGTTTATTCTGCAGGGCTTTCAAAAAGAAACATGAGAATGAGTGTATACAGACACAAAGCATTGCCTATAAATGCTCTGAGATTTATCTTAATTATATAGTTGCACAAGTCCCCTGTTATTTTGTGGTTTCTGTGTTCTGTTGTTTTTTTCAGTCTGTGCACTGAAGTCTTTACGGATACTCAGCCCACAAAAGTAGCAAATTGCTGACCTAATTATTTTAAGAGAAATCTACAGTAAGAGTTATTACATGACATCGTTTATCATTCTCATAGGCCCCTTTCCTGTCCAAACAAGTCATTCTAAAATGTTCTCCTTGCTAACAGTCAGTGTATCCTTATAATGACCTAACTTGATTAAAAAGTGAAAAACTAGCATATATTTCAACATAGAAAACACTTAAATTTGGCAGTGCTTGATTAAAGAATTGCATCTCCACTGTGCTGCTGTTCAAAATGATCAAAAGATCAAATCTTTGAAATCCAATAAATATACACAAATTATGTTGGTGGAGCCGGAAGAGAAAGGCCTGCATAAATAACAAACCATATCAAGATGAAAAAAATATATCTTGGATAAGATTCATCTAGCTATGCTTATGAGTCCATGGTAACAAGTTTTACATCCCTGTCTAAAAAAGTGAAATACTGATCTTCCAAACCTGCTTTTTTTTGGTCCCATGAAACAGTAGGCGTAAATGTCAAACAAACTTTACAATGGGATCCTATGTCATCTGGTTTTATTATAAATTCCACAATCTTTGTCATGAATTTCAAACAACTGCAAAAGGATGTTAGGTAGATATGGGGCTAGATTTACCCTGTGCCATCCTAGCTGAAATCGGACATGATAGCAGCAGAAAACGAGGGAAAATTGGGTGGTAAAGACTACTGCTGTATTTCCGTCCCACTCTATTTCCCTCCCCCCATTCCCACCAGGATGGCCGTTGGAATGATGTAAATGATAGATGGAGGTTGGAGCCTGGCAATCTGCCCCATTTTCTTGCTTACTGCTACTGCCTCCACTGACCCCAGGGACTGCCAGGAGCAAGACAGCTGTGGTCCCTGGGGTCAGTAGCAGCGAGTCCCCTAAGTCATTAGATGGAGGGAGAGAGCCTCACCCTCCAGAAAAGCCCCAAACGCTATCCTATTCAGGCCTCAAACTTGGTCAAGGCCTAAATAAAATTATTTTTATCCTCTTTGAACCTCTTCCTCCGGGGCGTAAATGTTGGAATTTAGGACTGGTGATGTCATCCTGGCCCAATCCCATCATTTGCATGGCTGCACTTAGTTACAATGGACTTACCTTAAACCCTCCGTCACTTTCAATGGAATTTAGGGTGGAATTTAAAGTTTGCATAAAACCAGTGAACCATCTCGAAGTCTCAAATTCCGAACCTCACCCCCAGTTAGATCTTCTAGCTTTACACTCTACCAAACCATCGGAGTTTTTGGCCCTTTGTTCTGTATCTGTATACTTTAAAGAAATACAATTTTAAAAGGTCATACCCAAGGAGGAAAGTAAGCTTCTGGCTCAAAATATTTCCCATAATGCTTGTGCCTTTTGTAGTTGCCGAGGTCTGCTTGTAATGCATAGGCAGCAAGTAGAAAATAGGCCTCCTCATGTAGCATGCATTGGGATTGGAGAACTTGTTTCCGCAAATGCCAGTAATAATAGTATCTAGCTGCTCTGTCACTGCAACGAGAAATATATTAGATTAGAATCACTGACAAACACATCTATTGTATTTTGAAGTGAAGCCACATGTATGCTGATAACCGAGCTCTACCACTCCAACATCTCTTTTGACCATTTCACTGACTCCGTGCTGTCAGACTGCTTGTCTGACATCTAGTTTTAGATGAGCCATAACCTCCTCCAGTTAAACACTGGGAAGACTAAAGGTAGCGTCTTTGGACCCTGACATGATCTCTGTACCCTTGCCACTAACTTGATCCCCATCCCTGGCCACGTCTCAGGCTGAACCAGGCTGCTCACTACCTTAGCACGCTGTTTAACTCTGGGCTGAGTTTCTGACCTATCCATCACAAAGACTGCCTATTTTAATCTCTGTAATATTACACACCTCCACAGTTACCTCATCCCATCTGCTACTGAACGTCTCAATCGTACCTTTGTCACCTCCAGATTTGATTACTCCAATGCTCTCTTGGTCAGCCTCCAATCCTCCACCTTCCATAAACATCAGCTCATTTTACATTCTGCTGCCCATATCCTATCCCACACCACATCCCATGCACCTATCATATTTTCCTTGCTGGCCTGCATTGGCTCCCGATCCCCAACAAATCCTAGGCCTAGAAATTGAGGTTGCGCTGCGCCGGGGCTTAACGCCGGAAATTTAGCGCCGGTGCTAAGTCGCGCTGTGCGCGCCAAAAATTCAGTAGCGCCGCGCCCAAACGGCTGCCGGCGCTACTGAAGGCTGTTTGCGCCTGAAAACTGGCGCTACGCGCCGCATTGCGGCGCTATTCCGGCGCTGCGGCGCCCGATGCGGTGCGGCAGGCTCGGGAAGTGCAGGCCTCCTCCTTCAGTTAAGGAGGAGCTGCCTGCACCCGCCCGCTGGCCGGTAAAATCTTCACAAAAATGAGCCCGGCACCTCGGGGAAGTGCCGGGCTCGCAGCCGAGAAGCATCTGTTCCACGGGGCGGGGGTGGGAGAGTCCGGGAAGGGAGGTGCGGGCAGGCGGCCGGCGGGAAAGCGGCCGGCCGCCGCTCCACCTTTATGCGCCGGCGCAAAGTCGTGCAAGACTCTGTTGCCAGAGTCTTAGTTGCGGCTGCCACGGGCGAGGCGGCCGCAACTGAATTTCGGCGCTGGGGCCCGTCACCACGGCAACCGGGACGCTGCGCACACCGATGACGTCATCGGTGCCGGCGCAGCGCTACCGGTGTAACGCCGATGTTGGGCCCTAGTCAATTTCAAAACCGGCTGTAAGTCCAGCGCAATGCCCTCTAGCGCCGCAAAATGGGCGCTAAGCCCACTCAATTTCTAGGCCCTAGTGTTTAAATTTTTCCATGGCCTTGTCCCTCTCTATCTCTGTAACCTCCTCCAACCCTACAACTCTCTCCAAAATCACAGAATCATAGAATGGTTACAGCGCAGAAGAAGGCCATTCGGCCCATCGAGCCCGTCTTCCTCTAACTCAAGCCTCTTGTGCATCCCTCTCCCTTTGCCTCATACTTTCAAACACCTGAGTCCAACGCTCTGGAATTCCCTTCCGTAAATTCCTCCATCTCTCTTTCTTTAAGATCTTCCTTAAAACTGACCTCTGTGACAACTTTTGGTTAACCTAATCTTTCCTTCTCTGTTTCGGCGTCCATTTATGCTTACACCTCTGTGAAGTGTCTTGGGACAATTTCTATGTTAAAGGTGCTATATAAAGAGTGGTAGCTAGCAATGACAGGGGAGTCAGTGGTGGGTATTTTGAAGAGAAGGGTGATGATAGAGGTTTTGAAAGGGAGTGTGACAGCGTTTGAGGAGAGGGAACCATTTCCAATGTAATTCTTCTGTTTCTTTCTGCCCTTTATATCTTGGTTACTTGCACGTATTGAAATAATAGTGTAAAATCTTTCATTAGCAAAATCGTGAGCAAATGGCAAAAGCGGTCTGACTTCAGTCAGGGGTGAAGACGCATTTAAAACCCACTTGAGCAAAAACAACATCCATGCACAACCTGTGAAATTTGTCATTACTGAAATTTCATAGACTGAAATTTGACCAAAAATCCCTCACAAATGTGTACAGCCCTAAAGACTATTAAGCAGGCATCCCACTTGAGCTCATGCTAACTAATCTTCTTCAATCACATTAGTCTTACCCAATTAATCTCCCATTCTCCACGTAGTACTGTACCCTGAAATGAATAATCATAGGTGGACCAAACTGGTCAATGCCCTGCAGAAAGGAAAGAAAAATGAATTACACCTCCTCACAGCAGGCCAATGGAGAACTTCAAAGTGCTCCACATTGCATGCCCGTTCATATTCTCATACATGAAACATTGCATGCCCGTTCATATTCTCATACATGAAACATTGCATGCCCGTTCATATTCTCATACATGAAACACTGCATGCCCGTTCATATTCTCATACATGAAACATTGCATGCCCATTCATATTCTCATACATGAAACATTGCATGCCCGTTCATATTCTCATGCATGAAACATTACATGCCCATTCATATTCTCATATATGAAACATTGCATGCCCCTTCATCTATATATATAAATCGGTACATCTGTCTGTCTGTCTGTCATTCTGTCTGTCTGTCTGTCATTCTGTCTGTCATCGCCTGTGCGTCTGTCGGGCTATGCGCTCGAAAGTTACAGGGCGTACCTACGCGCATGTTACCTCCAAAGAAAGCTTACGCTTCCGAGACGGTTTTAAGCGTATTTACGTTTTGGCCGGGCTAAAATTGCGCCCGCGGTATCCCAAAAACCTTCAACGTTCCGCTCATTAGCATCTCATTATCCGCTCATTAGCGACAGAGTGACCTCGAGCTCGACCAATCGTACGCCGGGTTGCTGGCGTGTGCCGCCGGGCCAATCGGTGCGTGTATGGCCGGGCCTTATCGTTCTGAACCGAGGTGAGTCGCCGCCATCTTGATTCCAAACTTTTCCTTTCTTTTTCCCGCTTTCTGCGTCTTAAAAAAAAACGTTGCTTTTAAAACACATATTGTTTTAAAAAAAAATGATTTAGAAAGTAATTAACTTATCTAATCTCATTAATTTTCCTACCTTTCCCCGTTTTTCCAGGTAGGCCTCGAAGCCTCGGCTTCCCCTTCGCACCCACGCCCGAGCTAGGCACCTCCCGGCCCCACTCGAAGGCTGGAGGGCCGAGCCTCAGCCCAGCGCCGCTAGGGTGCGCGCGCAGCAGGAGCTGAGACGCGGCGTCTCTCTCTGGCTCGGCCGGGGGGCGGGGCTTGCTGAGCGTCAAGCGTCACCCTGGCAACCAGCCCCCCGGCCGTCTCGCACAGCCGCAATCGGCGGTCTTCACCTCGGGGGGGGGGGGGGGCACGACCCTCGGGGGGGGGGGGCCGCGACACTCGGGGGGGGGGCCGCGACCTTCGGGAGGGGCCACGACCCTCGGGGGGGGGGGGCCGCGCGCGCAGCAGGAGCAGCTGAGACGCAGCGTCTCTGTCTCTGGCTCGGCCGGGGGGCGGGGCTTGGTCAGCGTCACGGTTACCCTGGCAACCGGGCCCGCCGGCCGAGCCAGAGAGAGACGCTGCGTCTCAGCTCCTGCTGCGCGCGCAATCGGCGGTCTTCACCTCGGGGGGGGGGGGGGGGGGGGGCGCGACCCTCGGGGGGGGGGCGCGACCCTCGGGGGGCGCGACCCTCGGGGGGGGCGCGACCCTTGGGGGGGGCGCAACCCTCGGGGGAGGGGGCGCGACCCTCGGGAGGGGCGCGACCCTCGGGGGGGGCCGCGACCCTCGGGGGGGGGGCCGCGACCCTCGGGGGGGGGGGCTGCGACCCTCGGGGGGGGCCCTCCCTCCCCTCCCTCCCCCCCGCCCTCCCTTCCCCCCCTTTTGTCCCCCCGCCCTCCCCCCTCCCCTCCCCCCCACCCCTCCCCCCCTCCCCTCCCCTCCCCCCCCTCTCCCCCTCCCCCCTCCCCCTCCCTCCCCCCCTCCCCTCCCCCCTCCCCTCCCCCTCCCCTCCCTCTCTTCCCCCCAGTCGCTCTCTCTCTTCCCCCCAGTCGCTCTCTCTCTTCCCCCCAGTCGCTCTCTCTCTCTCTTCCAACAACAACATGCCCTCGAAAAAGCCTCGGCACCGCCAGGCACTTCAGCTAGTATTCTCATACATGAAACATTGCATGCCCGTTCATATTCTCATACATGAAACATTGCATGCCTGTTCATATTCTCATACATGAAACATTACATGCCCATTCATATTCTCATACATGAAACATTACATGCCCATTCATATTCTCATACATGAAACATTGCATGCCCGTTCATATTCTCATACATGAAACATTACATGCCCATTCATATTCTCATACATGAAACATTGCATGCCCATTCATATTCTCATACATGAAACATTACATGCCCGTTCATATTCTCATGCATGAAACATTACATGCCCGTTCATATTCTCATACATGAAACATTGCATGCCCGTTCATATTCTCATACATGAAACACTAAACAAATAAACAAAGAGAATTCATTGTTTCAATTACAAAACATTATTTGTATTACATGCTAATTAGCCCATTTTGCACTACTGGTGCTGACCAATTTCACCCTCAATGTTCGAAAATATGTTACAATCTTTGGCAAAACATACACTAAACATGTGTTGCAGTAAATAAAATTATATCTGCTAAGAACTTGTAATTTAAAAACTAAATTAGACAGCCAAGCTGATTATGAGGATGCACCAGTAGACAGTGCAGCCATTTTCTCCTGTTCTATGATGTCTTATGCTAATGATAGCACAGTAAAATAGAAAAGCTATTTTAACAATTCCAATAATATTCATTCATTCAGATGAACCAATATGGATTGTGTGCAATCAATTCCAGAATGTATAGCGGCTGTTATCAGTATTTTGCAGTAACGTTGTCCTTTCCTGCCACATTATATCTCACCATCACCCCCTGACACTGTCTCTCTGTGTCCTCTCCCCCTCCTGGCATGTGACACAGAACCAGTTATTTTCTGAAAAATGTCGCAATGGAAACTGGACAAATGAGAGATCTACAATAGGATCAACTTCACAGCATTGTAACTACTTGAAAGTATAAAAAGAATGTAACTACATTTTCTATGGGAAGCAGCTATGCCTGTATAAGGGAAGAGAGCTCTGACAATTTCAGGTGTCAGATGACATTCACAAACCACTCAAACTTCTCTTTCACTGTTTAGGACACCATCAATAGCCTTCAACTGTGTTACTCTTGTAGCACATGCAAACCCAGCTATTATTCCATATGAAATGTGTGCAGGGAAGCAGGAAGCAGAATTCACCAAACCTACTGTTGAGTGGCACAACTGTATAAATAAAAATATGGCCAACTCAACAGTAGGTCTTTGCGCTGTAGTGAAACAGCAGGTAACAATTCTGCTGCTGCGCAACTCACTTTGCTTACTTCCTTCTTCCATTCCTTTGGACAATACTTGCAGAGTTTCTGCATCAGCTCCATATAAACATGTTCATTGTCTGTGTCAGAGAAGAAAAATAAAGAAATGTTAACCTCAATAGTTACTGGACAGATGACATGAAAGTTGCTAGTTAATCGGAAACACTATCATTATGTTAAATGTAACCTTTGCTGTCAGTGTTGACCTGTGATTAATGTTTCTCTCTGCATTTTAGTTCCAAAATGTACTTTGGCTCAGAACTCACAGGGATGGGATTTTCTTTCGTTTTTTAAATGACTAATACACTCAGAAATCAATACATCAAAGACCTAGTCCAGCTGCCTCCATTCATCAGCCTTACTTCACACATTAGTGGGAGGAGCAGAGGTCTAACAGCTTCCTTCATGTTTCCAACAACCAGCCTGAAATACAGGGACACCATCCTAGCTTGTTTGGAAAAGATGGGAAATACCCATTCTGCACCACTATAAGATCTCAATAGTAATATAAAAATTGATTGGTAGCTTCCTCTATAGCTTACCATGTAAAGCTCGAACACTGGGCTAGAAATGCGATCACGCCCATTGTGCCTATTGTGTTGTCTCAGGCACCACATAATATTTATGCTGCCTACTGTTTATCATCACTCAGGTGTGCATCCAGCACTAACCACACTATTCATTGGCGGCATGCTTGATATCGGGTGTCTCTGACATCACTTAAAGGCAGCTGGCACCTCTTAAAGGGGAGGTGCACTCATGCTGCAGAAGGTAACAAGCACTTGTGAATTGAAGAAATGGCTGCTAGACCTGCAGATCATGCCCCCAAGTTTTCTGATGCTGCCTTGGAGGTCCTGATCCAGGCAGTGGACAGGAGGAGGGACTTCCTCTTCCCCCCAGGGGCCATGAAGCCCTCCAGTCATCAACTCCATTGCCACAGTGGGAAGAAGTGGCAGAGCAAGTGAATGCCAGGTGCTTAGCTCGCAGGACATGGCTGCAATACTGCAAAAAGTTCAATGACCTCACCAGAGTTATCAAGTTAACAATACTGCTGGAAGGCAGTCCTATGAGACCACCATGACTGCAGTCAAACTAGTTATGACGTAGCCAACAACAGTGCAGCACCAGCAAAAACTTGTTCTCCGCAGACAATCTGAACTTTCCAGAGTCACAAAACACACCAAGAAATGCCAAGAGGTTAGTCAGCAGCCTGAAATGACAAACCAGTAACTAACCTGTAAGTACTGCATAATTCCTTTAAATAGTACTGGTGAGGGATCCTTCCTGCAGTTTAGCCACATGTTGCTGCATGAGTTCAGCACGTGATGAGTCAGGAACTGTAGGACAATTCCCTTTTATTTATCTGCATCTATTGATTTTGTCATCCACTCCCTCACATTTACCTTTGAAGTTTTTGTTCCCAAAAAAACCTTTACTCTCTCTTATCCTGGTCGTTCCCTTGGTATGGCCCCCTTTTTTGCTCCCAAAGGACGCAGTCTTGAACATAACTGGTGCACAACTGGTTTAGTCATCCATTACCGATCTCACAGGACCAGAACAAGCATTACTCCAGGATCATCCATTACTGATCTGCCACATCACCCACTACTCCAGGATCATTCCCAAGAGCAATGATAATACCCAGCTTCTTTCTCCACTAACAAGCATCTCCTTAAACCACTCCTCTTACCCCCTCCACCCTCACCTCCAACAGCAAGCGCAAGGAGCAGATGGACTTCTTCATCATTAAGATTGAGACCATCTGTTCAGCTGCTGCTGCTTCCCCACTTCCCTTGCCAACCAAACCAAACCTTCCCCCAGGCTACTCCCTGCCCTAGCCCTGAACATACATGTCTCTCTTGTTTCTCCCCTCATGTCCTCTCTGAGCCCATCTCACACATAAGGCTTCCTGCTTCCATAACCCCATTCCCACTACACTGCTAACCACCAAACTTCCCTTCCTGGCTTCCATGCTAGCTGACAATATAAATGGTTACCTCTGCTTAGGCACTGACACCCTCCTTTTCAAAACTACCAATATCTCCCCCCCTCCTCGAAAAAACTAGCCTTGACCCCTCTGTTCTTGCAAACTACCACTTGATCTCTGCCCTCTTTCTCCTGTCCAAAGTCCTTGAACCTTTTGTTGCCTCCCAAATCCATGCCCATCTTTCCCACAACACCCTGGTTGAATCTCTCCAGTCAGGTTTCTCTCCCCGTGTCACAGCACTGAACCAGCCTCATTCAAAGTCACAAATGACATCCTCTGTGACTGCATTATTCTTCATCATCCTCCTCAACCTGTCTACAGCCTATGATACAGTCGATCACACCATCTTCCTCCAATGCCTCTCCTCTGTTGCCAAGCTCAAGGGCACTGCCCTCACTTAGTTCCACTCTTACCTATCTGATCAAAGCCAGAGAATCTCCAGCAATGGCTTCTTTTTCCGGCCCCCACACTGTTACCTCTGGAATTCTCCACGGATCTATCCTTGGTCCCCTTCTCTTCTTTATCTATGTGCTGCCCCTTGGTGACATCATCTGCAGACATGGAGTCAGCTTCTATGTGAATGCTGGCGACATCCAGCTCTACCTCTCTATCACCTCTCTTAACCCTGCCACCGCCTCTGTGTTCTCAGACTGCTTATATGACATCCAGTCTTGGATGAGCTGCAATTTCATCCAACTAAGCACTGGGAAGACCGAAGCCATTGCTTTCAGCCCCCACCAAAACAACACATCATTGCTATTGATTCCAACCCCTTCCATGGCCATTGTCTCAGACTAAACCAGACTGCTTGCAACCTCAGCATCCTAGTCAACTCTGAGCTGAGTTTCTGACCCCATACCTTTCCCATCACGAAAATTGCCTACTTCCAATTCTGTAACATCACCCGACTCCACCCCTACTTCAGCCATTTGCTGCTGAAACTGTCATACATGCTGTTGTCACCTCTAGGTTGACTATTCTAACTCTCTCTAGGATGGCCACCCATCCTGTATCTTCTGTAAACTTCAGCTCATCCAAAACTTTACTGCCGATATGGTATCCAACACCAAGTCCTGCCCACCCATCATTCTTGTCCTCCAGTTCTATAACCCCTCAGAACTCTCCATTCCTCTGATTCTGGCTTCTTGTGCAATTCCCTCCCCTTTATCCCACCAATGGTGACTATGCTTTCAGCCACCTAGGCCCTACACACAGGAATTCCCTCCCTAAATCCTTCCATCTTTCCACCTACCTCTCCTCCTTTAAGACACTGTTTAAACCCAGGTCTTTGGCCAAGCTTTTGTTCACCCTTCCATATATCCCCTTCTTTGGCTTAGCATTCATTTGTTCCTTACGCTTATGTGAAGTGCCTTAAAATGTTTTTTTCTATGTTAAAGGCGCTATATAAGTGCAAGTTGTTGTTGTTGAATCATTGATCTTGATTTTGTTTAAAGTAGAGCGCAGTGGTATCTTTACACTCATTTACTTTGTTTCATGAGATGTCATTACAGAAACAAACCTTTAAGAGTTAGCACAGACGTAATGTACCCTTTTAGTTTGCAAATTATAAGAAAGCAGCAATATCGTTTAAGAACATAAGAACATAAGAAGTAGGAGCAGGAGTAGGCCATACGGCCCCTCGGGCCTGCTCCGCCATTCAATAGGATCATGGCTGATCCGAATCTAGACTCACGTCCACTTCCCTGCCCTCTCCCCGTATGACTGCCTCTTACAGGTTATGTGGACTCTGAATCCCTTATATTGAGTGATAGCCTTTTTAACCTCACTTTGCTGATCTCTCTCGGCTTCATAATTGTCACAACTTATGATTTTGACAATAGGAAAAGACACGGGGCAGGATTTTCATTGGGCCGTGGAGTCGGGATTGGAGGCATGCGGGGGGTTAAAATCCCCAAATCAGGGGTCCCGACCCCATCCCGCACCCAAAACCGCCTCCATGCTAGTTTCAAAGGAGGCGGGTACCCGCCCCGCACTGAGACCTGCCTACCCAAGGCGGGAAGGGATTAGTGCCAATTAACTGCCTGTTAACAGGTAGTTAA
Source organism: Somniosus microcephalus (assembly GCF_052327205.1). NCBI lineage: Eukaryota > Metazoa > Chordata > Chondrichthyes > Squaliformes > Somniosidae > Somniosus > Somniosus microcephalus. The sequence continues at coordinate 76,910,433 of NC_140998.1, read as the reverse complement.
CAGGCAGTTTTTAGCCTAATCCCTATTTTTAAGGTTGAAGTGTGGGATTCCTGACGGCTCCAAACCACGCCAAGTTAGAGGAGGCGGGCCGTCGGGTTGAAGGGCTTGGAGGGGTCGAGATGTTGGTGTTCAGGTGAGTGATGTGTGCATCAGTGCAAAGGTAAGTGTGTTTGGTGTGTCTAAAGTGATTAAATAAGTTTTACATACATTTTCTTACCCTTTCAGCCTTCTTTCCTTTAGGTCTCGGGAGTCCCTCATCTCAGCGGCACAGAAAGCAGAATGGCTGCGAACTGTCAAAAGTGACAGCCTGCAGCTTTCTGTGCAGGAGAGGTTTCTAACTGAGTCTGTGGAGAAGGACTCATGTTAGAAGTAAGACTAATTGGGCTAGAAATTCAGTTGGTTGCGCCAGCCGTTAGCGCCTTAGGAGGAGTAGATGTCGAGCGCTAGGCGCTTAGCGCCCGGGCGCAGCGCGATCTGCGCCTCGCCCCAACTTCAGTAGACATTTTGCACCGGCGCAAAGTCTTTGCGCGCGCTCAGCTGCGCGCGCAGATCATGACGTCATTTCCTCGTGCAACGCCCTTTGTGCGCCCCCAACCGGAACTTCAGTCGCGCCGGCCCATTGTGCGCTTGGCGGCCCTCGCGACTGTTGAGTGGAACGGTGCTCAGCCGATGCGGGCCGCGGGGAGCGCAAATTAAAGGGCACTTCACCTGCACTATAAAAGGCTGCCATTTTGCAGCACTCATTCTTGTGATACGGATCTTTGGAGAGAGACCAAGGTAGAGAGCTTACTGCTTTGGCCCAACACTAGGACAGGTACTTCTGGCTTCAGGCCACAGCTTTGCAATTGTCTTTGCCTTCATTCATATCTCATTGTTTGCCAGCATATTATGGGGGCTGCAATGGGTGTCAACGCAGGCTTTCACAATTACATCCAAAGGGCTCACAGACGCCGTGAGAGAGTGCGAGCCCTGGCTAGACGGAGAGGGGGCAACAGGCGTCACCAAGGGAGGCCTTACCCACCCAGGGTCTACCGCCAGCAGTTCTCCTATCTCAACATGTCTGACGAGCAGTGTGTTAGGAGGCTGCGATTCCGAAGGGAGGTGGTCACAGAGATCTGCCAGCTGCTTCGGAGAGATCTGCAGCCACAGCTGAGGTGCAGGACGTCTCTGTCGGTGGCAATGAAGGTGACGGTGGCTCTCAACTTCTATGCCACCGGCTCCTTCCAATCCGCTGCTGGGGACATTGCTAACATCTCCCAGTTCGCCGTGCATTGCTGCATCCGCCAGGTGACCAATGCCCTTTTCAGAAGGAGACGTCAGTTCATCTCCTTCCCCATGACCCTGGACAAGCAGCAACAGCGTGCAATGGGATTTGGAAGAATAGCGCGCTTCCCCATGGTGCAGGGCGCCATTGACTGCACGCATGTGGCTTTGCGGGCACCTGTGGAGAATGCCGAGGATTACCGCAACCGGAAGGGCTACCATTCCCTCAACGTACAGCTGGTGTGTGACCACAGGCAGCTCATCCTAGCTGTCAATGCTCGCTTTCCAGGCAGCAGCCACGATGCCTTCATCCTGCGACAGACTACTGTGGCTGACATGTTCCAGGCACAGCCTCAGCCACGAGGATGGCTTATCGGGGACAAAGGCTATCCTTTGTGTACCTGGCTCATGACCCCGCTCCACGCGCCCAGGACCCCTGCTGAAGAGGCATACAACGAGAGCCATCAAGCGACCAGGAACATCATCGAACAAGCAATCGGCGTCCTGAAGCAACGGTTCCGCTGCCTGGATCGTTCCGGCGGAGCCCTGCAGTATTCGTCGGAGCGAGTCCCATTTCGTGGTCATTTGCTGCATGCTGCACAACCTGGCTATCCGCAGGACTCAGGCATTGCCACCACAGATTGGAGCACCACCTCAGGAGGAGGAGCAGGAGGAGCAGGAGGAGGCGGACCAGCACAGGAGGGAGGCACAAGGTCCAAGGGCCACCCGTTGGCGGCTTATTGAACGTAGGTTCTAGGCCCCCTCTCAAGGAATGGCTTGTGCCAATTAAAGAACATGAATGCAGCCGCTCCGCAAGCCCTCAGCCGGTCAAGGCAACAAAAACTTCAAAGTTCAAACATGGACAATCTGATTAAAGAAAATTGTTTATTCCACAAACTCTGTGCCCTTCCCACATGACAAACAGAAACAGAAAAAAACCCCCAAAAACAGTCAGACACATAACTCGCTCCCACAACCTGGAGAGGATTAACGGAACAGTGAAACAAAAAAGACCGTCATCCTCGGCCTTCATAAAAACAAACACAACATCCTCGGCCTTCATAAAAACACAACATCCTCGGCCTTCATAAAAACAACACATTTGCCCACACCTTCTACTTTTTGGCCCGCGAGGGCGATGCCTTGCGCATACTTGTGCGGCCCCTGCCCGCCCTGCTGCTCCTCCTCAATTGGAGCCCAGTGGCTGCAGCAAGGCTGGGGGAAGGCTCCTGAGGGGCACATGGCGAGACGGCAGATGCCCTTGGGGGTCGGCCTGCACGAGCTCTGGCCCTCGAGGGGCCGGCTGGTGACTGCTGCAGCTGTGGCTGGGCGGCATCAGTGCGTCCAGCAGCTGGTGGCAGCTGCACTGGTGGAGTGGCAGTGTCGGCTGCAGGAATGGGGGCAAGCTGGCTGATGGCAGGCGCTCGCTGGTCGCCTGATACAGTGGCAGTCGCCCGGGCCAGCACTGTAGCATGCGCAGCAAACTGCTGAAGGACAGCCCGCTGGGCTGCTGCAGGGCGGCGGGTGCCCTGGCGATGCCTGGCTGATGCAGCCAATGTGGCACCAGTTAGTGCCCGTGCTGCCCTGGTCTGTGACCGCATAAGACCAGCCAGTGACTGGACGGCACGACTGAGCACTTGGGTATTCGCCGACTGTGCTGCCCCGAATTCCTCCACACTCCCAGCCAGTGACTGGATGGCACGAGTGAGCACTTGGGTACTCGCCGACTGTGCTGCCCCGAATTCCTGGAGACTCCTGGCCTGGGCCTGGACGGCACGAGTGAGCACTTGGGTACTCGCCGACTGTGCTGCCCCGAATTCCTCCACACTCTGAGCCAGTGACTGTATGGAGTCAGGCATCCGTGCCACTACCCCCATGAGCTCCGTGTGCCTGCGCTCCGAGTCGACGGCCATTTCCTCTAGGAGGCGCACCTCCTCTGCGCTGACCGTCGCAGGACTGGAGGCCGCACTCACCCTCTGGGGAGAAGGCCGCTGAGCTTCCCCACCCCTCCCGCGTTGCTGCAGGCCGCTGGGCCCAGGAACTTCACTCTCCTGCGACCCTTCCCCCAGGCTCCCCTCCAGGGAAGACGTGTCCCCTACATCGCCATGGGCTGCCGCAGCTGAGGGTGCCACTGATGGACCGGCTACCTCTTCCTCCTCCTCCTCCTCCTCTTCCGAGGGGCTGTCACTGGCAGCTTCAAGGCCCGCCTCCTCACCTGGCGTCTCACCATCTGAAAGCAGGAAGGCACAAGAGTAGCTTTAGAGTGAGGACAGGGCGTCAGCGAGGGAGGCATGAGTGGTGCCATTCACCGCATTGGTCGGACAGTGGCAAAGGATGTTGATCTGATGCGCAAGTGGAACGAGAGAGGTCCAAAAGGTGATGTCCTTACCATTGGTGCCCAGAACAGGGTTGGCATCTCCAGTGGCAACGGGGCCAATCACACGGACTCCCATAATGCGCTCCACGCGCTGGTCTAGGTCGGTGAGCTCTTGGTGCTGAGGTCGGCCTCCACCGGTCCCAATCTGGCAACGCCTGTTGTTAGCCAGCTTGGCCTGCAAGAGAAAGGACGGCCTCTAAGTACGGTGTGTAGCCCTGATCTTGTCTGCACTGCCTCCCATGGTCGAATAGCTTGGACAGTGTGTAGCCCTGATCTGGTCTGCACTGCCTCCCATGGTCGAATAGCTTGGACAGTGTGTAGCCCTGATCTTGTCTGCACTGCCTCCCATGGTCGAATAGCTTGGACAGTGTGTAAAGTGCAGAATGTGCAATTGATGTTCATGCCAGTCCCATAGCTGCTGGATGAGGGCTGGCCATTAGGGCTTTCAGGTCCCTTTGTCCATAATGTGAGGTGCACATGCAAGGATGAGGAGGACACTGGAAAGGGTACTCACCCTGACAATCCGAGTGAGGTCGTTGAACTTTTTCCTGCATTGTACAGGATTCCTGGCAACCACACTGTTGGATGTCACCCTGTTGGAGACCTCCCTCCAGGCTTTGCGGTAGACGCTGGGCACCGGCTTCTTGCCACTGTCAGGGAACAAAACATGGCGTCTTCGCTCCACTGCGCTAACCAGCAGCCTCAGGTCACCCTCGCTGAAGCGCAGCGCTCTCTCCCGGGCCTTCTGCATCGTCCTGGGCGGTGAAGAGTTGCAGCAGCAGTGTTCAGGCCTAGGTGGAGGGCTGCAGTGTCCAGGGCATGGCAGCCAAAAAAATCGACCCTTCCCCCTTTAAGAGCTGGCCGGCGCCAGCGTGTCTGCCGTCAATGAAGAAATCACCGCACCTGCGCTGCGCCCGGCCTCGGCGGTATAGCTCAGCACCGCCGGCTTAGCGCCTAAAGATAGTTGTGCATCGCCAGTTTTAGCGCTGCAGCAACCTCTTAGGGCGATGCTACTGAATATCGGCGAAGTGGCCTCGACTTTGCACCGGGCGCAAACTTCAGCGGCCGCCCGACTTTACCGCCCCAAAAGTGGCTCAACTGAATTTCTAGCCCTCAGTGTTTGACAGCTTCAAACAGCTGTGAAACGCTGATATTTCATCTGTCAAAACCTCTTGACAGATGAAATTTCAGTCTGTGACATCACCTGTTGCCAGGTGGCCCTTAATTGGCCTGCTGAGCCCTCTGGGTGGGCTCAACAAGGTCAATCAAGTTAAAATCGCGTGGCTTGGCCGCATCTCGATGGAGGTGGGACTACAACCCCGAAAGTTGTAGTCCCGCCTCTAACACGACTCCTGAATGAAAATCCTGCCCACTATGTTCATAAACTTTTTTCGGGAATAATATAAAGTACTATTGAGATATGCAGTTACTGTTAGTCCCATCCATCAAATGTAGGATGCATAGGGCTAAAAATTGAGTAGCTACCCATTTGGGGCGCTAACTTCACTTTTTAGCGCCCCGGAAAAATTAGCGCCCCCGCGCCAGAACTTGAGTGGTTGTGCCCCAAGAGGGAAGCGGGGCGCTACTGGAAGCGCCCCGCTTCCCTCTTGGGGCGCTGCGAGTCAATATCGCGGCGCTATGTGCCGCAGCGCATGGCGCGCCACAGTACTGCAGGCCTTCCTCCCCTTCTTAAAGGGGAGGGGCCTTGCACAGCTGAATTTCACGGGAGGCGTGGGTGGTGCCACGCCCGAGCGCTAGTTGCTTTGCCCTCTTAGGGCGCTAACGGGAGGCGCAAACCAACCCAATTTTTCCCCCATAGTTCCATTATGACATTTTTTAATACAGTCTTATTGCTGTATTTTTTTCCCAAAGCATTTAATTTGTGTCTCGTTTTTGTACATGCTTGTTGATATTGTTCACATAGGGATTGGAACTGCATTCTTTTCACGCAAAACTACATTGAGCTCCAAGTTACACCAATGTGCTATCTTAAAAATAAACAAAATATTTTCTTCAGAAACGTAAAAATTCCAAAATGTAATCATCATAATTTGAGATACTGTATTGATACCTTCTTCACTTGCTACACAGTGAGATTGGTCAGCCAATTAATTTGAGCACAGAGTGCAGTTGGCCTTGCTTCAGTCTAAGTGGTTTAGTATATCACTGGATGGGAACTGTAAACAGGTGGTCTTTAAGAGAAATTCCAGAGCAATAAGTAGTCTCTCATCTGTGCTTTCTGAAGGAGCTTTGCATGTGTTTTACGCCCTCAGCTCACCACTGGAGGTCAATCCTTTGGAGTAGGCTGCATTTGGCCACAAGATAAAGAAAGATTCTCATGAATCTGAGCAGAGTGAGGCATTTTTTTTCATAATGTATCACACTTCAATAGTAAGAAATGCCTTCTCGTAAATTTAAAGTTAGCTAATTATAATTTTGAGCACTACAAAGAAGTTACTGATGTACACGTGTCCACACAGCTGCAAATAAATTACGACACAGAGAGTATTAAGATCCAGAGAATCCCTAAACACTTATCATAGCTTTTTAAATTCATAATCAACCTTAGAATCCCCAAAAATAAATAATTTCCTAAAGAAAATGGTTAGATTTAAATGATTATCAACAAGCTAGTGCAGAAGCTCTCAGCAACCATGTGTACTGCTTTCATCATCAAACCAAACCAGTTGAAAGGCGGTCAGAGAGTGAATACCATTTCAATCAAGCAAAAGTAATCAACCCAGAGCACGATAAGTTCCCAAACAGGCAATGGCCACACAAAGATAAATAACATGTACATCACAGTTTAACATTTTGTAACATAATTAATACCACAATCCCTATTTACAACAGAGATATCAGGGTAGAAATTGGTATGCGTTGCACCCGTTTTTAGTTGGTCCCACTACTAAATTCATGGCCCATTTTTTAGGTGTCCCGGGAAGACGCCCCTTAAAGGACTCCTTTACAAAATTAGTCACAATGAGTAGGGCAAGCATCAGGCGTTCCCCACTCAAGATTCTTCAGTGGCCGCAACGAAAGATAAGCTATAAGATATCTTCGTTCATGTGGAGCCAGGGAGAGTAGGAGTGCTCCCTCGACTCCATAGGTGTTGCAATCAGCAGCCAGCCCCCACCCCATAGTCCACGCGAACCCCACTATGAGGACTTACCTGAGGGTCGCTGTATTGATGTCCGCTTCACCGGCAAGCTGCCTGGGGATGCCTAGCGGGTGTCTGCAGCTCGCCAGTCTAATTTAAACAAGGCCCAATTTCGATTGAGCCTCAGGCCTACCTGTTCTGGTGCAGGGATCGTTCACTGCACCGAGTTTGTGCTGGCAGGCTACCTGCCCCATATATTTTAGATAAATTCCAAATGCACTATTCTCTACAAAATACATGTAATTTATACCCATCTATGTAATATTTAAAAAGTCTTAAATATGCACACTGTTCTGTCTACAAAATCCTACTTCCTGTGGTCATGTTTCTGTCACACTTTTGTATCAAACCTTTTGCAATATAAATTCTTATGTCCGCATCTTTAAATATAAACTGCCTATGTAAACTTGTCATGCTGTAATTACACCCTCATACCAGCGGTGGTGCTGCAGCACCTCAGTTTTTTGCATTTCCCAGCTCTTCAGCCTGTACTGCAGAGAAACTGCTATGCTCCATACAACTCTACTTCCAAAATTGCCCTAGTATTACTATTTAACTATAAATAATATTAAATCAAAGTATTATATCAAAATAATATATGTCCTTTCACTCTCCACATTAACATGTTATACAATGAGTGTTCTCTTGAGAATTTAATGTGCATGCAGTCATAAACATCCTTTCACATGGGATAAGTATGACTGAAAAGGCCAAGACATAAGCAGGTAGGAATGATAAAGGTCGTTGAGCCCATCCAACATGTCATGTTGTTCAGTTCTCTTCAGGACTCATTCAAATTGCTTTCAATCAAGCCCTGGTTTTGTGCCTATATTCCTCTTCCCTGATGATATAGTGATTTGACAATGTAATTTTTTCTTTTTCGCCCCCTTCAACCTTTTATATAAAGTATTGTTAGAACTAAGGAGCTGCTCCACTTTCATTAATTGTCTCAATCTATGGCTTTAGGGGTTAACAAGTCATATATTCCCTTGTACATTCTGCAAAATCTTAATCATTTAATCCTAAAACATCATGTGCTGACTTACAAAAATGTTTTGACAAAGGATGAACTGATAACGAGGTCAATAGGGCATCTAGGACCGTGGTGAATGACGGGACCAATAGACTATCTCCTTAACCAACAAAATTTAAGTTCAGCAAAGCTCTGAAGGAGCAGCTTGGACATCTGATTATTTGGACAAAGTTTATTAAAATATCACCGAATTACATGACACATAAACATATGAATAAGACAGCCTCCCGTACAGGGTTCAGATTGTTTCTTAATTCATGAATTTCAGGAACCGAAGGCAGCTGCTGCTTACACACGAAAGCTAGATATTTTTCATAATTCACAACAAAGCAAATTTGATGATCTTCCTCTCTGCTGTTCAAAAATATTTCTTGCTTTGCCAGCCAGTTACTAGCCCACATATTCTCAATCAGTGACATTTGCATCCAGTAAAGCACTTTCCAATCTGTGCTCTCTTTGTTTCCTTTCACTTCTATCATTTAGTTGTATTTCCTAATGCATATTTTTTCTCTGTGAAGGATTTACTTCCTTTTATAATTTAGCCAGTTTAGCTTGCATCCTGGTTGTGTGCTTTATGTGGTACATGCAAAACAATTATCATTAATTGCTAACTGGTTTCAAAATGGAAGGCCTTTGGAAACATAAATTACCCCATTAGCAGGGTCCTTACGCCATGAAATAGCAGCCCTAACTTTCTGCGGTGAGTTTAATTTTTTTTGTCGTGCAAACACAACAATTTCTTGACATTCACGGGGATGTTGACAGTGAGCTCCAGTTTTTGCAAGGTTAACAGCGGAGCGGCACAAATTGTCCAACATTTTGTGGCGATTCACAACTCACGACGTGTCTCTTCCTCGCCTCGACTTGCTGATTTTTATGCATTAATAACGGCGTGCGCCGTGAATGCGTTGTTATTTTTTCACCAAAGTCTGGGCCCATATTTATTCTAAAGCTATTTTAAATTTTTAGAGAAAGGTACAGTGAGTGCTGATAATCAAAGTAGACGATGTACCGCACCCATCTTTTGTAGTGCTTTACAGTTTAATAGGGCTCACTGGCTTTTAATTAAAAAATTATCCTAAGGTTTTGCAATCTGTAATTTTAATTAATGTTATGTTCCCCTGTTTTAATATATTCTCCTTTTTCCTCTTTAACTCCTTCCCTGCCACACCACACTGTCTAGCCAAGAAGATAGGCAAGTGATCGGATCCTAGAACATTGTCAATGCAACTGTAACAAATTGCTACCATGAGCAGAAAGGGCTAACTTGCCCTCCAATTTGCTCTTCATTCTGTGTCTGTCCTTCCCTTGCCACTCTCTAAGAAGACATGGCCTGAGATTAATAGCAATGGGAGAGGCAATGTTTTGCTAATAAAACTATATTATCAAATTAGAGACTGTGATGCGAAATGCTTGCAATTTTACAATAATTTACTGCGTGCAATCTTGATATTTCATTTATTGCTTGTTTTCAATTAGCTGTAGCCTGTTTAATGCAAAAGATCCCATGCCACTATTCAAAGAAGAGCAGGGGAGTTCTCCTGGTGTCCAGCCAACATTTATCCCTCAACAACACCTAAAAACAGATTATCGGTCACTTATTTCATTGCAGTTAGTGGGACCTTGCTGTGTGCAAATTAATTGCCGCATTTCCTACAACAGTGACTACAATTCAAAAATACTCCATTGGTTGCAAAGCGCTTTGGATCGTCCTGAGGTCATGAAAGGTGCTATGTAAATGCAAATTCTTTCTTTCTAAATCACAGTAATCTGGATTGATATTTTGGCTATTTATAGCCTGGACTCTTTTCAGTCCGTTTGCCCTGACAAACACTACAGATACAAACGTTGAGAGCTACCACTGAACATTTAATTTTAACTATAACCCCAGTTTTAATCTAACCTGTCTGACGGGAATGTGATGGGTTCAGGTCGGTGGTCCATTTTACACTCGCCCAATGTTAGTTCCATTGACGTCAATAGAGCATTAAATCCGTAGGAGTGTAAAACAGACATCCGACCCGAACCCGCCCCATCCCATCAGGCGCGTTAGGTTACATTCGGTGCTTATGTTTTTCACTTAATGTATTGCTGCCATTGCAACTTTGTTAAGTAACCTCTGATTATATGTTAAATAACCTCTGAATGTAAAATTTTCCAAAAGAGAAAAATAAACTTTAATGTGTTATTCTAAAACCTGTAATTTAAAATGCTTCTAGTCAAAGCTAATCTTCGGTAAGTGATATGACCAGAATAGTATCAGACCTCAAGGGTCAAACTTCAGGGAATGAAGTTGGAGAACAGTACAACCAGGAACAGTGGTGTCATGAAAGGGCACGAGTGCTACGAAAAGACAAGGAATTGGGGATGCTGGATGGATTAAGGTTGGTAAAAGAAGCAAGAAAGGTAGAAAACTCTTTGAAACTACCCAAGAGATTATATTAGTGAACTAGGTATTGTCCAACACCACAGAAGATAAAAGGGTCCCAGAAGACAAGGTAGCTAGAAAACCCAAGCAGACAGTCTGGACAAAGAAGCAGGATGCGGGCTACACAGATATTGCAGTCGAGGCATGTCTTTGCTGAGGAAAGTGGATAGCCATGTGTGTCCTAAGGACAATATTTACAGGATGGTGCGCTGTCCACCTGGAGCTAGGGCAATAAGTATTGAGAAAAGGTTAGCCAGGATACTGAAGCAGACAGATGGGATGCTGTGATAGTAGTCGACATAGGGGTAAATGGCATAGGAGAAATATTATAGGAGCCCCAAAAGTCACATATATGAGGACTGTCTCAAAACACAACGACAGAGGATGCAAAATAATGTTTTCTGATATGCTTCCAGTATTTGGTAAAGGAGAGTTTACCAAAAGAATTTAGGAGGTAAATGAGTGGCTGGCTGTGTGGTGTGAGAGCAATAATGTTACCTTCGTAAATAACTGGGAATCCTTCCAGAATAAACAAGATTAGTACAAGAGAGATGGGCTAAACTTAGATCAAGTAGGGACTTGCGAGGAACTTTGAGATAGCAATAGAAATCATTTAAACTAGTCAAGTGGCACGGAGGAAACAGGATCTCAAACGAGAATGATGGTAGAGTAGAGGTAGTCAACAAGCGGATATGGACACAGAAACTCAGATGAACTGGTGACCAGATATAAGCAAATACAGGGGAACCGGAGAGGAGGCAAATCTATAATAAGGTATATAGACATGAATGGTAGAAGCATTAGAAATAAGATGCCAGAACTGGAGGCTGTTGTAGTATTATGGAACTACCATGTGGTGAGCATATCAAAAACATGGCTAAATTCTGATCATGACTAAATCCTGATCATGGCTAAATCCCGAGGATGGAAATGAACATAGCATTCAGGGTATAGAGTGTTTCCTTCCCTAGATGTGGTGGGAAGGCTTGTATGCTCCTATGATCCTGAGAGCTCTTCCAAGGTGCTGCACAAAAGGTTGCTACACAAGGGGTTGGGGATAATATATTAGCATGGATGGATAGAGGATTGGTTAACAGACAAAAAACAGAGAGTAGGGATAAAAGGGTAATTTTCCGGTTGGCAGGCTTTAAATAGTGGGGTGCCGCAAGGATCAGTGCTTGGGCCTCAGCTATTTTATAATTTATATTAATGACTTAGATGAAGGGACCGAGTGCAATGTATCCAAGTTTGCTGATGATACAAAGCTAGGTGAGAAAGTAAGCTGTGAGGAGGACACAAAACGCCTGCAAAAGGATATAGATAGGTTACGTGAGTGGGCAATAAGGTGGCAGATGGAGTACAATGTGGGGAAATGTGAGGTTATTCACTTTGGTAGGAAGAATAGAAAAACAGAATATTTTTTAAACGGTGACAAACTATTAAATGTTGGTGTTCAGAGAGATTTAGGTGTCATCGTACAGGAAACACAGAAAGCTAGCATGCAGGTACAGCAAGCAATCAGGAAGGCAAATGGCATGTTGGCCTTTATTGCAAGGGGGTTGGAATACAAGAGTAAGGAAGTCTTACTACAATTGTACAGGGCTTTGATGAGACCACATCTGGAGTACTGTGCACAGTTTTGGTCTCCTTACCTGGGAAAGGACATACATGCCATAGAGGCGGTGCAACAAAGGTTCACTAGATTGATCCCTATGAGGAGAGGTTGATTAGATTGGGTCGATACTCTCTGGAGTTTAGAAGCATGAGAGATGAACTCATTGAAACATACAGGGGTAAAAATTGAGTGGCGCCCCTTCCACTGCAAAAACGCCCCCTGACCCTGTCGGACATATTGTCTGGCGATAGGAATGGGGCACAAGCGGGGTGCTGCGCACGGTGATGACGTCATTGTCAGCAGCGCAGCGCTACCGGCTACTACCGCCGCTAACTTCCCGCTGAATGTCGCGGGAGGTGTTAGCGGCACCGCGCCTGGGCGCTAGGGGATTTGCGCCCCGTTAGCGCCCACCGAGGGCGCTAACAAGAGGCATAAATTAACCCAATATTTCCCCCATAAGATTCTGAAGGGGATTGACAGGGTAGATGCTGAGAGGTTGTTTCCCCCGGCTGGAGAGTCTAGAACTAGGGGGCAGAGTCTCAGGATAAGGGGTCGGCCATTTAAGACTCAGATGTGGAGGAATTTCATCACTCAGAGGGTTGTGACTCTTTGGAATTCTCTAACCCAAAGCGTGTGGATGCTGAGTCGTTGAGCATTTTCAAGGCTGAAATAGACAGATTTTTAGACTCTAGGGGAATCAAGGGATATGGGGATCGGGTGGGAAAGTGGAGCTGAGGTCGAAGATTAGCCATGATCTTATTGAATCTCCTAACTGCTTTCCAGCCACTGCACCAAGCAACATCTCATCCTCGGTGATTTCAACCTCCATCTCAATCATCATGCTCTCTCTCCTCTGAGTTCACTACCCTCCTATCCTCCCTTAATCTCTCCATCCATGTGAACTCCCCAACCCATATTCACGGACACCCCCTTGACCTTGTCATCTCTCGTGGCCTCGCTACTCCCACCGTGTCAATCGAAGATAAGGCCATCTCTGACCACGTCCTTGTATCGCTCTCCACCCACATCCCTCTTCCCCCACCCAACCCTATTTCCTTCTGTGCCCGCCCCTGGAAAAAACTCTCTCTCAACTGCACTTATGAGATCCCAACTATCCAGCCTTTGGCCCTCCATTCACCATGACATTTCTGCAGCTACCAATCTACTCAACCACACCCTCACCACCACTTTTGATGCCGTAATCCCTATTAAAACCATTACTCTCTCTCACCCTGGCCGTTCCTCCTGGTACGGCCCACATCTTCGCTCCCTCAAGTCCAAGGGATGCAGGCTTGAATGGATATGCCGGACAATTGGTTTAGCCATTCACTGCCAGATCTGGCTGGACCACATAAAACATTATCGGGTCCTGCTCTTGTTTGCCAAAACTGTTCACTCTTCCAGTATCATTCTGGAATGCAAAGATAACCCCCAACTGCTATTTTCTACTGCTAACCATCTTCTTAAACCCCTCTCCTCTGTCTCCTCCACCCTCACCTCCAACAACAAGTGCGAGGAGCTCATGGACTTCTTTGTCTCTAAGATTGAGACCATCCAATCAGGTGCCTCTGCCAATTCCCTTCCTTCCCCTAACCCACCAGGCCTCTAAGGTTCCCCCTGCCCTAGCCCTGAGTTCGCATCTTTCTCCAGTTTCTCTCTGATCTCCCCTCTTGACCTCTCCATGCTCGTCTTGTCCATGAGACCCACTTCCTGCTCCCTCGACCCTATTCCCACCAAACTGCTGACCACCCAACTTCCTTTTCTGGCTCCCGTGTTAGCTGACATTGTTAACAGTTCACTCTCCTCAGGTACTGTCCCCTCTCCTTCAAATCTGCCATCATCACCACTCTTCTCATAAAGCCAACCCTTGACCCCCTCCGTCCTTGCAAACTACCGCCCCATCTCCAAACTCCATTTCCTCTCCAAAGTCCTTGAACGTGTTATCACCTATATAAATACAAGTTATTGTTGCTGTTGTTGAATGGTGGAGCAGGCTCGAAGGGCCGTACGGCCTACTTCTGCTCCTAATTCTTATGTTCTTATGTTCTGCTGAGAATATACTCCTGGTAGGACCACCCAAAATGAGACATGTCAAAAGGTCAAACAGCAGTCCACCAGTCCTCCTGGTAGTGGGTTGTGAGTCAAGCTAATGATCTGTCCACGTATAAATGCCTTTTGTTATAGAAACAAAAGCCCAAAAAAAAGACAAGTATATTACAACTTGCAGAAATAAACATCAACTGTATAGAACCACGATCTGCGGGATGTACGGCAAGATGATACTCAAATTGAGTTAAATATCTTGCTTTGGACAGGCAGCAGTAGAAGAAATGGTTTGCCACCTGTATCACTAGACAAAGTAGACTCTAACTAACTATAGAGCGATTAGAAAAGCTGGAGTGGCCCAAAAAAAGAGATGGTATAACCCTATATCCAGGGCCACCTGGGAGGTAAAAGACATTGGGGGAGAAATTGGGTGAGTAGCGCCACCTGTTAGTGCCTAAAGAGGCAGTCAGTGGCTGTAGCGCCACTGGCTGCGTCTGCGGCGATATTCAGTAGGGGCGCTAATGGTGGCGTTAGGCATTTGCGCTGCGCCACCACCGATGACGTCATCGGTGTGCGCAACTCCCCAATCGTGCCCCGTTCGCGATATTTGGTAGTGAACGCCGCAGTTGCGCCGCTCGCTACCCGCGCCCGGTTCACGGGGCCTTACTGTGCCGGCAGCGGCGCAAGTTAAGGTGGAAGCGGCCGCCTGCCAGCACCTCCATCCCCGGCCTCCTAACCACCACCTCCCCACCGCGGCATTGCCGGCTGTTTCCCGAGAGCCCAGCACTTCTCCTTGGTGCCGGGCTCATTTGCCGGCACTCGCGATCGGGGCTCGCGCTGTTGCAGGCACCTCCCCCTTAACAGTGGGAGAAAGGCCTGCAGTACCGCAGCGTGCCGTGCCGCAGCGTGTGGCGCTGCGGCACGTTGCGCTGCGATAATCAGTTTCAGCGCCCTAAGAGGGACGCGGAGCGCCTCGAGCCTCGCCCCGTGTCCCTCGGGCGGCACTGAAACTGAATTTCTGGCGATCGGTATCACTCCGATCGCTGCGCTAAATCCTGCGCTCCGCCGACTTTTGCCCCACTTTGGTGCCCCAACCCAATTTCTAGGCCATTGATCGTGCGGGAGGTAGAAAGCTTCAAAATGAACGACTCTGGTTAGACATCTCTAATGCTAAAAAATGCAAGCTATCACTAGGGGTATGATATAGAACACCTGCGGGGGACTTTAACTGCCAGCGGGTTTCTGACAGGAAACGACTGGTCTCCGTTAGTTTTCCGACTGTGGGAAGTAGATGCCAGCAACCAGAATTGGGCCGCAGAGGATCGCCTGACGGCACCCAAGTAAGTGGAGAAAGGAGGTTCCAGGGGGTTTCCCAGTGGGTGGGGAGGGGAAAGAGTCCGGGGCAGGGGAGGCCTAAATTATCCTAAACATGCCTGCACCTCCTGGCCCCACAAAGTAAAGTAAATAATTTACCTGGATGGCATCTTCAGCTTCCCGATCCTGCTCACACTGGACTTCACCTGGTGGGAAAGCCACAGCAGCTTCACAATTTTAGCCCAAGTTAAAATCGTTGTCTGGGTTCAATGACGTGATCAGATGCTGATTAGCATATGTGAGCAACTGCCCGTTAAAATCAGGAATGATGGGATCTGGGCTGCTTTCCGGCACATAAGTAATCTGGGACATTTTGACAGCCGGGTAGGTACGGTTAAAATCTTAACGCCACCCAGGCTAGTGTAAGAAGGAGGACAATGTGCTCACTTAAGGAATAAGAAGGGTATTTTGACAACAGGGAAGTTATTTAAATGGGAGACGAATCAACATAATATAAACTAGGATAACCCAAGTGGTTTACAGGAAAGATAGGGAAAATGACAGAGGGGGAGGAGTAGCCTTCGTGATTAAGGATGAAATCACTTCAATGATAAGAGGATATAACGAGAGGTAAGCAGGCAGTGGAGACTTTATGGGTAGAATTATGAAATAGGAAAAGATTTAAGACTGTAGTGGGAGTTGTGTATAGGCCCCCTAGTAGCAGCTTTGAAGTGCTAGGTTGTATAAATGCAGAGATTAGACAAACGTGTAGCAAAGGCAAAGTGGTTTTAATGGGGGACTTTAACATTCACATAGATTGGGATAAGCAAACTAGCACCTGTCAGAAAGGTAGTGAATTTCTTGAGTGTCCAGGATAGTTTTCTACAACAATATGGCCTAGAGGCAACAAGGGGGAAAGCCATATTAGATTTAGCAATGAGTAATGAGCTAGATTTAGTTAACAGCCTAACTGTGCGTGAACATTTATCCAATAGCGATCATAACATAATCGAGTTCAATGTAGCACTTGAAAGGGAGCAACGCGAAACAGATTTAGGCAAGGCCATCTTGAACGGGATGAGGCAGAGACTGTCCACAGTAAACTGGGCAAATCTGTTAATGGGAGATGTTCAAAAAAGAACCTAAGGTGATACCGAACCAGTTTATGTCCCTGAGAGGCAAGAGCTCTACTTGCCAAAAAAAAGCCATGATTGACTAAAAGAAAAAACATACAAAAATGCAAAAAATAGCACAGATCCTGGCGAGTGGGAAAGATACAAAGAACAGCAAAGGGTCACAAAAGAGATAGTAAGAGCTACAAAAAGGGAGTATGAAAAGAAACTTGTAAGGGATAGCAAAATCAATACAAAGAATGTTTACAATTACATTAGGAAAAAGAGGGCAGTCAGGAGCAGTGTTGGCCCCTTAAAAACTGAAAGCGGTGATATTGTCAATGATAAGGAAATGGTGGACATGTTGAATAATTATTTTGCATCAGTATTTACAGTAGAAGAAGAGGATAGCATGCTGGAAATCCAAAAGAAACTAATATTGAATCGGGGACAGAGACTCAATAAAATTAACGTAAGTAAAATAACAGTAATGAAGAAAATAATGGCACTAAAGAGTGACAAGTCCCCAGGACCAGATGGTTTCCATCCCAAGATTTTAAAGGAAGTGGGTGAGCACATTGCAGATGCCCTAACTATAATCTTCCAAAGTTCTTGTGATTCAGGAATTGTTCCTTTAGATTGGAAAATTGCGTATGTCACTCCACTATTTAAGAATGATGAGCGAGGGAAACCAGGGAATTATAGACTAACACCTGTTGTCGGGAAATTGCTAGAGTCTATAATTAAGGACCAGGTGACTGAACACCTCAAAAATTTTCAGTTGATCAGAGAGAGCCAGCATGGATTTGTGAAAGGTAGGTCATGCTTGACTAACCTGATTGAATTTTTTGAAGAGGTGACTAAAGTAGTGGACGGGGAATGTCTATGGATGTTATTATAAGGACTTCCAGAAGGCATTTGATAAAGTTCCACATAAGAGACTGTTAACTACGGTAGAGTCCCACGGAATTGAGGGCAAATTATTGACCTGGTTAGGAAATTGGCTGAGCGGCAGGAGACAGAGAGTAAGGATAAAATGCAGGTACTCTAATTGACAGGATGTGACTAGTGGTGTCCTGCAGGGATCTGTATTGGGGCCTCAACTATTCACAGTATTTATTAATGACTTAGCTGATGACACAGAAAGTCATACATCCAAATTTGCCGATGACACAAAGATAGGTGGCACTGTAGGCAGTGCAGATGGAAGCATAAAATTACAAAGGGATATCGACAGGTTAAGTGAATGGGCAAAACTGTGGCAAATGGATTTCAATGTAAGCAAATGTGAGGTCATCCACTTTGGACCTAAAAAGGATAGAACAGGGTACTTTCTAAATGGTGAAAAGCTAAAAACAGTGGAGGTCCAAAGAGACTTGGGGGTCCACGTACATAGATCATTAAAAATGGGGTGATCTATTTGAAGTTTTCAAGATATTAAGGGAAACAGATAGGGTAGATAGAGAGAAACTATTTTCACTGGTTGGGGATTCTAGGACTAGGGGGCATAGTCTAAAAATTAGGGCTGGACCTTTCAGGAGTGAAATTAGGAAACACTTCGACACACTAAGGGTGGTAGAAGTTTGGAACTCTCTTTCGCAAACAGCAATTGATGCTAGATCAATTGTTAATTTTATATCGGAGATTGATAGCTTTTTGTTAACCAAAGGTATTAAGGGATATGAGCCAAAGGCAGGTATATGGAGTTAGGTTGCAGATCAGCCATGATCTCATTGAATGACAGAACAGGCTTGAGGGGCTGAATGGCCTATTCCTGTTCCTATGTTCCTATGGTTTAGAGGCAGAGTTAATAGATTTAGTGCATGACTGCTTCTTGACCCAGTGTGTCAAGGAAGCCACAAAAGACAATGCTTGTCTTGATCTGGTATTCGTTAATGACCCAGCAAATGTACAAGAAATGGAGGTTGTGGCATACTTGGGAAACAGCGACCACAGAATGATAACTTTTAACACGATCTGGGAGTCAATTTGAAAGGGCTAATTTTGATGAAATGCAGAAACAACTAAAATGAATAAATTGGGAAAGTTTGTTCACAACAGTTCAGTAGAAGGCAAGTGGAACACGTTTAAAGGTATAATGCAAGCATGCAGGATGAATACATTCCCAAATCCAACAAGCTCCAAAGCAAACATTTGAAAAAATTAAAAAAGAAATTAAAAGTGTGACATAAAGAAATGGACATTGCTGGTCATCTTCCAAAATTCTATAGACTCTGGAACAGTTCCCATGGATTGGAGGGTAGCTAATGTTACCCCACTGTTCAAAAAAGGTGGTAGAGAGAAAACGGGTAAGCCTGACATCGGTAGTGGGGAAAATGCTAGAGTCCATTATAAAAGATGTAATAGCAGAGCACTTGGAAAACAGGGACAGGATCGGACAAAGTCAACATGGATTTACAAAAGGTAAATCGTGCTTGACTAATCTACTGGAATTTTTTGAGGATGTAACTGGTAGAATAGATAAGGGAGAACCAGTGGATGTGGTGTATTTGGACTTTCAGAAGGCTTTCGATAAGGTCCCGCATAAGAGATTAGCGTGTAAAGTTAAGGCACATGGGATTGGGGGCAAGGTACTGACTTGGATAGAGAACTGGTTGGCAGACAGGAAGCAAAGAGTTGGAATAAACGGGTCTTTTTCCGAGTGGCAGGCAGTGACTAGTGGGGTACCGCAGGGATCGGTCCTAGGACCCCAGCTATTCACAATATATATTAATGATCTAGGCGAGGGAATTAGATGTAATATCTTCAAGTTTGCAGGCGACACAAAGCTGGGTGGGCGTGTGTGCTGTGAGGAGGATGCCGAGAAACTCCAGTATGATTTGGACAGGTTGGGTGATTGGGCAGATGCAGTATAATGTGGATAAATGTGAGGTTATCCACTTTGGTGGCAAAAACAGGAAGGCAGATTATTATCTGAACGGCAATAGATTGGGAGAAGGGGAAGTGCAACGAGACCTGGGTGTCCTTGTGCACCAGTCGCTAAAGGTAAGCATGCAGATGCAGCAGGCAGTTAAGAAGGCAAATGGTATGTTTGCCTTCGTAGCAAGAGGGTTTGAGTACAGGAACAAGGATGTCTTGCTGCAGTTGTACAGGGCATTGGTGAGACCACACCTTGAGTATTGTGTGCAGTTTTGGTCGCCTTATCTGAGGAAGGATGTTCTTGCCATGGAGGGAGTGCAGCGAAGATTCACCAGACTGATACCTGGGATGGCAGGAATGACGTATGAGGAGAGATTGGGTCGATTGGGCTTATACTCGCTGGAGTTTAGAAGAATGAGAGGGGATCCCATTGAAACTTATAAAATTCTAACAGGACTAGACAGACTAGATGCAAGAAGGATGTTCCCGATGGCGGGGGAGTCCAGAACCAGGCATCACAGTCTAAAAATAAGGAGTAAGCCATTTAGGACAGAGATGAGGAGGAATTTCTTCACCCAGAGAGTGGTGAACCTGTGGAATTCTCTACCACAGAAGGCAGTTGAGGCCAAGTCATTAAATATATTCAAGAAGGAGTTAGATATATTTCTTAAGGCTAAAGGGATCAAGGGATATGGGGAGAAGGCAGGGACAGGGTACTGAATTTGGATGATCAGCCATGATCTCATTGAATGGTGGAGCAGGCTCGAGGGGCCGAATGGCCTACTCCTGCTCCTATCTTCTATGTTTCTATGTTTCTAAGAGAAAAATGGCCTGTAAAAGTCCTGTAGGGAGAAAGTGAAAGGAGCATAGCAGCTGAGGCTAAGCGTAATAATAAAAATTATTTCAACACCACAACTGCAAGAGGACAGTTAGAGAAGAGGTGAAAACCATAAAGGGCCAAATGGGCTTGAAACTGAGGATGAGAAAAATATAGTAAATATTTTGAGTAACTACTTTCTCCATGTATTCACAAGGGAAGACATGTGAAACATGCTCTCTCCAAACAAAGATATCACAAATAAAATCATTGACTTCACCAATAGAGGTGGAAGCTCTAGACAGGCTAAATTGACAAAACAAATACATTCCCAGGGATAGATGGTATTTATCGCAGAGTGCTTGCTGATAGAGACTAGGGAGGAGATTTGTGAAGCACTGACAATCAGTATGAGGGAGTCAATGGACACTGAGGAGGCACCAATAGATTGGAAACCATCTAATCTGGTGCCCATATTCTATCAGGGTGTCAAAACAAACACTATAGACCCATTAGTCTTACTTCTATTCCATGTAAAATAATGGAATTGATTATCGGGAATAAGTATGAAGATCATCTGTACAAAAATAAGTTAGTTATCAGCAGTCAACATGGATTCAGAAGGGGAAAATCCTGCCTCAGAAAACTTCCCGACTTCTCTGAGCAAGTGACAATCCAAGTGGACTGCGGGAAGTCTTATTACTTGGTGCACCTCAACTTCTAAATGGCTCTTGATAAAGGTCCACACAAAGGATATTAATTAAACTCAAAGCTGTGGGTAGTTAGAGTAAACCCTGGGAATGGTTAAGAACCTAACGGATGGGTAGGAAACAACCAGTACTTGTTAGAGGAGTTATGTTAGGGTGGTGGGGGGAGTACTGAGAGGAGTGCCCCAGGGGTTGGTGTTTGACCAAATTTTTGCTCTCCCCCTCTTGAGTACAAAAGTAGAGTAGTTATGCTGAATCTTTATAACGCGCTGGTTAGGCCACAACTGGAGTATTGCGTCCAGTTCTGGTCACCACATTTTAGGAAGGTTGTGAAGGCCCTTGAGAGGGTGCAGAGGAGATTTATCAGAATGGTTCCGGGGATGGGGGATCTTAGCTACAAGGACAGGCTGGAGAAACTGCATTTGTTTTCATTAGAGCAAAGGAGGTTGAGGGGTGATTTGATAGAGGTGTACAAGATTATGACGGGTTTGGATAGGCTAGACGGGGAAAGGCAGAATGGAACACAGACACACTGGCGCCGGCCAGTTCTTAAAGGGGAGTTCTGACGAAAGGTCATCGACCTGAAACGTTAACTCTGTTTCTCTCTTCACAGATGCTGCTTGACCTAGAGTTTCTCCAGCATTTTCTGTTTTTATCTTAAAGGGGAGGGTTGATTTTGCTCTCCATCCACATCCTGCTCATTGCAGCCTTGAATCTCGGCCTGGAGAGACCTGTACATCAAATCTGATGGAAAGAACAATGGAGAGACCCAGGGAAAGAGCTCAGAGTGCAGCCCCCACAGTCTCTTCTAAATCGATACAAGGGCAAATCAAAATGAACCTGCAAAGTGCTGCTCAGTACCCAAAACTCCTTCACACAGCGTTGAATCTCTCTAGAAGTCTCTCTCTCTCTCTCTCTCTCTCTCAGAATGCGTGGTGCAAAAATGTCACCAAAAACCAACAAAAAAAGGCAGGAAGCGGTCGCCTTTAAATAGCGCTCCCCCAGTCCCTTCCTGACTGTAAAATGCTCCTCTCAACCTGTCGTTGCTAGCAGCAGGCGGTAAGGCAGGGGGCGCCACTCAATATCCGGTCCGGGGTGCTACTGGGGCGTTGCGCACTCGACTGACGTCACGATCTGCAGGCGCAGGAGATCGTGGCGGTAGTGTTTAGCGCCGCCGCAAAATGTCTGGTTAATTTTGCGAGCGACGCAAGCATCACCGTGCCCGGGCGCTAGTTGCTTTGCGCCCCATTAGCGCTCTCTTAAGGCGCTAATGGGAGGTGCAAACCAACCGAATTTTTCCCCCTTAATCTTTTCACCTATTTAAAAAGATTTTTTTGTAGCTTTCTACACTTCATTATTTTATGTTAATACAGTTTGTTGCCACTCATTTTCTTTAATTTTTTTCAAATGCCATTATTGGTTTTACTTGTATTTATGTTCTTCTTTCGTTAATCTATTTAATGTTTTATTTGCCTACATAACAGTTACTGCACTTCAGAGTAATTCAGTGTATGGTGAAATGCTCTGAGATTTCTGAGAGATGGGATTACAGCACTATACAAATGCAAGTCTTACTTCCTTATTCTGCTTTGGATCAACAAAGACAGAAAAACTGGGCCAGTAATAGGTAATTAACAAACTTGGCTCATTATAAGAGTCCCAAATTCATGGCTGCCATGAATTTTAAATTGCTTAGAGTCTTTTATAATCGAAGAGATAGATGGTGACTTTTAATCCTGAGTTCAAAATGGTTTGCTTCAACACTTGCTTGTGATTGATGGGAGATTGTTAAGGAAGTTTGGATTTTCCCACTGATCAGATCGTGTGAATGATCCGTTCTTGCTTATTTTTTTTGCAGTCTTTGTCCACTGTATATTTGAAACATTACTTCATAAAGTCCATTTGCCTGGGTGGAGGGCAAACAGGAAAATCAGGTGGAAAGATCTCATGTCCTCAACTGAGCCCACCTTATTTTCTTCCATTTAAATTAATGGAAGGAAAACCATTGGCCACCTGATTTTTCTCTCTTCACTGCCGAAGCTCAACGCTCAGGTAGTAAAGATTAAGATCTACCCGCACGGTTGTATACAAATTCAAAATTGTTACAGCAGCTTTCTTTAAAAACTGTAATAAACATGTAAGTAGATGCATATGTACTTGCCATTGAAACTGGTGTATAGTGTAAAAGTGGCACAGCCCGTGAGTTTTACACCAAGCAGCAAAATATTGTTCATACTGTTATGTCACCACACTCTGCAAGTGATAAAACTCTGTGTGGGAGTGTGATTTAAACAAATTATGTAGTAGGTACAGGAATGAACTATATATGATACTGCATCCTTGAAGATACAAACACACACACACAACTCTCAACAGTTAAATCAAAATTCTAGCAAATCTAAGACTGATCTCAAGGCAGGGAAATGACTGAATTTATTTTCTCCTTTTTGTTCTGGGGGTTTATTGTCCTTGTTGATTAACTTCCCTGCTATCCAGTCATACTTATATTTTTACTAAATAATTCTGTGATGCCTAAATTACACCACATTGTAGTACAGCACAAGCGAAAAGCTGAGATATGATAAAATAGTATGAAGAGGTTACACATAAAATAAAAGTTTGAATAAAGCTCTGTGGCACTCTATGTGATTCCAAAAAAGTGGATATATTGCAGATGATGTCGTTTTACCTCATCATTGTGGACACTGTAATCAGTCTCCAGTCTCACTTACTTTGTATGACACTGAGCCCAAAAAGATGACAGTCTTTCAGCCTTAGAAGGTCACAGACTTGAATGAATAATTCTTGGCATAAGGCTTTAACCTACAAAAAAGAAACATTATGAATTTTTGATTGCATTTAGCAAAGGCAGATTCCAAGCATTTAGATTCTCCGACTTCACAGGAATTGAAACTGAAACACAGCAAGCAGTATCTTACCCAGTTTTTAGATAAACATGCTAAAAAGAAACTACTTCAATTTATTCACTACATACTGCAGTTGTCAATTTTGTATCCTCCTCGGAGCAGAGAATAAAGTGGAAATTATGCCAAATTGTATCCTCCGCCATTTCCGCTACCTCCAAAGTGATCCCACCACCAAACGCATCTTCCCCTCCCCTCCCCTTTCAGCATTCCTCTCTCCCACATGGCAGCTCTGTCTCATCCTGCCAGTACACTTCACACCTAATCCCAGCCGTCTTTTGTCTCCACTTGTCCTATTACCATTTCGTCTGGTTTTGAATACCTCTTAATGTCTCTTTTACTTCTTTTGTTCTATCGCAGCCCTGCCTTTGATCTATTTTATTTCCTTTCCAGTTTTGAAAAAGGGTTTCGACCCGAAAACGTCAACTCTAATTTCTCTCCACGGATGCTGCCTGGCCTGCTGAGTTTTTCCAGCATTTTCTGTTGTTATTTAGTAATTTATTTAACAGATTAAGCTTTTTTCTACTGATATTTCAAATAATTTCAGGTGGCAGAAAAGATATATGAAATACATTCTAAATATTGGTGCATTTCAGATTAAATGAAGTCAATGAACACAAAATGTGGCAAGATAGCAAAGAATAGAATCTTCAACCGCTTACAATATATGCCAAAACGTTATGTCAGGTTGATTTAAGCACCAGGATGCTTCCATTTGGTAGGGGGTGTATGCAAACAATGGATGTGTGGTTAGTCACAAATGGACTCGTTTTTGCATCTGTGCTCGCGGTGCCATTTATGTTTGGGCCAAAGACTGAATATTCAATGGCTATTCAAAGGGTATGGAAGGCTCATGCACACTCCCTCATCTGCCAATTTCTGCACTGCACACAGGAGGGATGGGCAGATGCAGTATATGGATTGAAGGTGCTCTTCTCTCACTTTTTGGAATGTAACTTTAAACACTAAGGAAAATGCTATAGCTATATGGACTCCTGTCCTCATGTGGATTGCATCTCATTTGCAAAACAAAGAAAAATATGCACATGCATCAGTGCTGTGCATAGATAAGGCCAGTTCCTAGATGCTCCCATGCATCACATAAAAAAAAGAAAACTACATAGCAGGGGACAGCAAGTGGCTCCCTCTCTCCATTTCAATGACACTCCCTTTCCTGTAAGCTCAGTGATTAGCTTCCTCATCCCTGTGGTAGAAGAGAGAGGAAATTCAGAATGAGTACAAATCTAATTTTGTGCTTGTCTAGGACCTGAAACTAAATGCACAAGTGAAATATTTCAGTGAGGTTTTTTCAGTAAACATTCTGGGAACAGAAGGAGGAGAATGAACATTGGGAACAGCAGTTCAGCATGACTGCTGTCATGAATGTTTTATTGGGGGAAATAATGACCTGCTCTGTCCAATTTACGCTGGAGTGAGATTCCAAACTGTGTGTGAGATCAATTGTTTCTGTAACAAAGTGCCGGGATTTTCCTTACCTCGGCAGGTCCGGGGCGGGCAATGTCGGTGGTGGTTCGTGGCCCCACTGCTGGCCCCTTCCTGTTCTGGGAAATGAATTTACGTTGATGGGGCTTGTTAAACCCACCCAGCATATTTCCCGGCCCAATTAGAGGAAGCGGGTCTGGTGACGTCATTCATGACGCATCATCAGTCAGTTTCCTTCAAGGGACGATGGCCAACTTTTTTTTGACGTTTGTGCTGTCAGTGTTCTACAGTGTGCTGCAACACTGCACAGAGGTGCAGGGCTACACCCAGGTTCTCCCATGACTCCCTCCATATGCTTATGGAGGGAGTCACAGCATGCATGGAGGTCCTCTTCCCTTCCAATGGGCGGAAGACACTACCCCTGGAGAACAAAACAGCCTGGTTGCACATTGCACAGGAGGGCACAAGCAGGGATGTGGTCAGGAGGACCTGGGTGTAGCGGCACAAACTTTTCAATGATCTCAGCAGATCACGAAACGTTAGTACAAAGCCACACTCAACCTCATCCTGCTGTGCCTCTCATCACATCCCCATCACTCTGCCTTCCCTACCCTACTCCTGCACATCCTTACTCACACCAACTTACCTTGCACCTCCACCCATCGCTCTCTCTCTACATTATCACATCCCTATCTCACTAGCTATCCCTCACACTCATCCTAATGAAACCTTTATTTTCAACACTTTGCGTTCTCGGACAGATTATGTGCACCTTTTGAAGTGGCTTAGTAAGTTGCAGTGAATGGTGAGACATAACGGTACCCCCCCCCCCCAATGGTGATGAGTGTGAAAGGAATGGCTTGGGCATTGTAGGGATGCTTTATGGTGTTGGTGTGGGGTGGTGCCAACCTGACACATCATGTGGCAGCCAGGGTGTACAGCATCAAGTGAAATAAATCTGACCATGGTGAGGCCATCCCTGGCCTCCCAGGCAGCAATGTGGTTGAGTGCTGATGCCCTCTGTCCTGTGCAGCATCAGTTGATTGTGGAGAAGGTTGGTATTGTTGTTGGTGCTGCTGGTGTGCCTGGTGCTGCTGGTGTTGGGGCTGATTGTGGTTGGATTCTGAGGACCAAGGTGAGAGAGTATAAAGGGCACCCATGCTAATGGAATAGATGGCAGGTGAAGTAGAGACGACAGAAGCAACCTGTCAATGGTGAGAGAGGTAATGAGGTTAGATTGGATGGAGACTTGTGTAAAGACTTACAGCATGGTAAATCTGTTGTGGAAATGCAGTGAGGAACAGCTTGTGGCTGAGGGAAGATATCTCTGTAAGGTGGGAGCTTTTACTTTTCATTTAAAGCTGTCAACTCAACAGCTGATTCAATGGCCACTGAACTCCCACCTCAGCTTGACAGACATGGTCCACGACCAGTGTGGACCCCGTGGGTGAGCTGTCAAATGCAAAAGGTGAGCTGAAAATCATTCTTAAGTGGCTCTAAACAAGCCACTAATTACCTGTATAGGGTCACTCGCCGCTGCCTGTCGGGTCTGCTCAGTGCTGACAGACCCGATATCGGGAAAGGCGCGTGGGTGCGAGTTGACAGCGGGTTCCCGATCTGCTGTCAAAAATATCAAATTTCCCACCCGACCCGCCACCAATCCCGCCTGCTGACCCCCCTGAAAATTCCGGCCAGTGTCTCAACATGTTGCCATCCAATGTGTTGTGCCACAGTGTATTAGGACTTGGGCTTGCACCTTGAAGTCTTCACACAGTAAGCTTTTGACTTCAGCTATGGCATCAGTAGGAAACACCAAATGGAGGGTAGCTACTTTTTAAGAGATAGGGAAGGAAATAATTTGGAGGCCTAGTTAATTCGCTTGCATTCATGTACCTTCCAGTAGCTCACTCAAGAATCAGACTGGAAGATAACTAGAAAGAGGATGCCCAGCAACTTTTTTGCTAGGCAATGATATGTGCAACTAAAAAGGGACTAAATAAAACACATTAAAGTGGGTTTTAAAATGTGCCTTCTCTTCTAAAACAATAGGTTTAAAGGCAGTAAGACCACCTCATCATTTTTCATAGTAAATCTCAACTTTTTGATTTAATATCTTGCTGTACTGAACACCCTTAGTACCTGTCATACTAAATATTTAATATATTTAAAAGTAAAATCCAACCATGCAGTGGGTCACAATTTGGAATAAACTACTCTTTATTTTTATTTTGATGAAATTTCGGAACATAATGGGTTAAATAAAGAAAGCACTGAAAGGGACCTCTAAGGAAGAACTACACCATATGGCAAGAATATTGTGGAGACTTCACTCTTAATGTTGAAGAAACTGTCAAATGTGCAGCTGTTCATTGAAGGAAACAAAATCAATAGAAAGAGAAATGGGCAAAACCTACATTCACAATAATATTGAGAGCTTCGTCATTGGGAAGGAAGACACAAACACTCCGGCGGTCCTGCATCACTTTGTTGTTCTGAAAGGTGAACTTGCTCATCACGCCAAGTAGGCTGTAGGATGGTTCTCCCAGGTACCCCAGGGTTCTTTCAAATTACAAGTCAGAGCATTGGGCTGTAGTGAACTGCAGTAGTAAGCAAATCCTCTTCATCACACACTTGCAAGAGGTAGGACTGCTCTGGATGTGTCATAACACTCACTGCAGCTGGATAGGAGGGAAAAGTTATACATTATCATCAGATGAGAGAAGCCAGTCAAACGCTACACTGTAATTAGAATATTTCTTGGGCAAGCTTAGACACAACTGTTGATTTAAATGCAAAGGTGAGTTAGCTAATTGCTATTGACTGCTGAGGTTTAAAGGCCCACATTCATTCTTTTAAGACTCGTCTTAAAAATAACTAAGCAACATACATAAAAATCAATTACACTATTAATACTCAAGCATGCTTTGATAAACCATCAGAAAACAGAATTTTTATGTCTAAATTTCTGAAACTTTGTATTTTAGAAGGAATGTTATGAATCTGCCTAGAAAATGGCAAATAAAGAGGGGGTGTGTAGAAGCAAATGATTCTCATATGGGTACTTGGATCAAATGAATTGATTTCCCTTGAGGAGAGAATTCTTCACAGAACATCACAGCTGCCATTACAGCTTTCAAACAGTACAAATATACTTTAAAAAGAATGTGCCAGTCAGCAAGCTCAGCATTTAAAAGGCACAGAACTCACGATTTGACTACTGTCGTTTGAAAAGTGTGCGTTCGCAGGCCGTAAAATGAACACAACACCTAATGCACCAGAATGAGAAGCTGTCCCTCTAGGGTTGCCTTGTAGCAAATAACCCAAAAAGTCTCTTTTTCACAAACTATTTATTTCATGCAATAGCTCAACAATGAAACTTGATTAAAAATAAGAAAATTGTTTCATTTTCACCACAGTACAGGAATCACAAGAAATAATGACCATTTCCCCCAGATTTTCCAATTGTTTTTATATTAATACAGCCATATCCAACTACTTAAATGACTGATTTTTTTCTAACACTCTATGGAATCCTTGTAAGCTGACACACCTTTGTAAAGTTTGAAGGCACAATGCAAGCCCATAGCAAAGTAGTTTAATATTTTTATCGTGTCAATTTTCTGAAATGTTAAGATGTAGTCATCGAAATACTATTTTAAAAACAAAACTCAATCACAACTTCAACTACAACATTAATGCAAAGAAGTTGGCTGAAAAATTGGTAGCACCTTATTCCAATGGGGTTTGACAAGGATTTAAAATTCCTTAACTTAAATGTTAGTCATTTAACTCAGTCATTTAAGTAGTTGGATATGGCTGTATTAATATATAAAAACAATTGGAAAATCTGGGGAAAATGGTCATTATTTCTTGTGATTCCTGTACTGTGGTGAAAATGAACTTAATTTAAATGAAATAAACTTCTTTCTAGCCTGTTAATATGATTTTACAAATGGCAATAGTACAATTTTAACAACTTGTCACATTATATCAATAAGAGATAACTGAGAAGCAGTTTGTTACAGCATTGTAATTCCTTTGAAAATGTGTCTCATAAAAGCAAAATTATACTGTGGAAAAATGTTTAGAAACTGTCTGCAAATGTTATGGCACAGTTTGAAATATGAAGCACTTTCATCTACAGTACCATGTTAAGGCAGCGGATTTGCAAACTCTCTTCTGTAGGCTGGAGGAAACAGTCATTCCTTTACAAAGTTCACGAAACTGGCAAATTCCAATAAAGTATGATGGTAGAACTATTCCTTCATTGCTAATGGTTCATTTTCAAAAAAGTGATCATCTGTGTACTTACATTAGCACACACGAACCTCTGCTGACTCACACAATGCAGCATTATATGATACACTGTAATCCTATTTCATGATCTAGGTTTGGAAAGACAACAACTGATAGCAGGACTGGCTATACCAGTTCTGACTTAAGTGAGGTGGAAACTGCAACTTGGGAAATATTTGCTTAACACAGGGATTGCATTACCATAATATTTCAGTTAAACCTCACACCTGTTTATAAATCATTCACCGAGTTTTATGATTTGCATTTTGACCAAAACAAAGTTTCTTCAGTGTATAAGATACACATTTATATTTAGAGGATATTAGTAGAAGAGTTTACATCAATCAAATTTATTGGACTCCATTTCATCCTTTTAGTATCAGTGGAAGTTTCAACCTCTATTTTGTGCACACATTTTGTGGATTAAGCTAAATCCACTAAATTAAATGTTCTAAATTAAATGTTCTTTATTAAAAGCTGTGATAATTACTGATAAGTGATGTTTCTGCATTTTTACATCCAAATTATTCTAATTATGTTTAAATTTGTTGGATTATCAGTTGCATCACGCAAGTGGAATAAGCATCATAAAGACTCAGAGGCAGGCCAACCACAATCAGGGCATTTTTCCAGTCTTAATGCAGAAGTGTGATCCACTGAATTGCCACATTGTGGCGGAGCCACTAAGGGACTCCGATCAATTGTATATAATTCCCTTTAATAATATGTTAGCTACAGCCTGAGTCTGTATCTTTGTTCTCACTGTTTACATGTACAGAGCGCGATCACTTTAATAGCGCGGGTAAACACGATGACGTCACGCCGTTCATCACGTGATCCCCCACCGGCGGGAAAAACGTGATGACGTCATGACGTCAGCCACGGGACCGCCCAAGCAGTCCTCGTGGAGCCTCCGAACTGACTAGACCTATATTCGATGTTCTCCTGTAATTATCCATTAAACTCTGTTCGTTTTCATTAAACCTCATTTATTTGATTGCCTGAGTGGACCTCAGTCTTGTGATAGGAACTAGACATTCCTACATTGGTGACCCCGACTTTTGCGAACGGTTTTCGCAGAAGTTACTGAACATGGAAACGAACGCCGTTGCTTTGAAGCTACCACAGTTCTGGGAGCAACAGCCAGCCGCGTGGTTCATCCAGGCTGAAGCCCAGTTCGCAATCAGGAACATCGTTGCAGATCAGACCCGTTACTATTACGTGGTCTCCGCCCTCGACAGCGCCACAGCCTCGCGGATCGTCAGCCTGCTTGGTAATCCACCAGAAGATCGCAAGTATGAAACGATAAAGGCGCGGTTGTTACAGGTCTTCGGGCTCATGAAGTCGGAGCGCGCCCGCCGGCTGCTCGCTATGCCCGGCCTCGGGGACTCCAAGCCGTCCGAGCTCATGAGCCAAATGCTCACACTCCTGGGCTCCGAACCGGAATGCTTCCTCTTCAAGGAGCTATTCCTCAGCCAGCTACCGGAGCAAGTTCAGGCTGCCCTAGCCTGGTCGGGAGTCACAGACTGCACAGAGCTGGCTGCCAAAGCAGACAAGATTTTCGCGGTGACACAGCAGTACTGCGCTGCCACGAGGCGCCCATCCCCCACAGACGCTGCTCCAGCCCCTCAACCTGCGGGGTTGTGCTTCTACCACACCTGTTTTGGCGCGAAAGCCAGATGCTGCCGCCCTCCCTGCAGCTTTTCGCTCAAAAAAAACAACAGCAACCCTGTCGAAAGAGGACCGGTTATAACGAGTGCCCCGCGGCTGCGATGGCAATCGGTAATTTGGGAAAACTCCTCTTCATCACCGACTCCCTATCTGGTCGACGTTTCCTCTGCGACACCGGGGCGCAGTGTAGCATCCTACCCGCGTCAAATCTTGATATACAAGCCAGGGGGCACAGCCTCTCCCTCGAGGCGGCTAATGGCGGGGCCATTCGGACCTTCGGAAGACGGCGGGTCCAGGTGTGCTTCGGCGGCCAGCGGTTTTACTGGGATTTCATCATGGCCAAAGTCTCTCAAGCCATCCTCGGGGCGGATTTTTTGTGCGCCAACAGCCTCCTGGTGGATGTAAGGCACCGCCGGTTGATCAATGCGGCCACTTTTCACTCCATCTCGTGCCACCGCGGTAACGCCGTGTCGCGCACTGTCTCCTGTGCGTTCCCACCTCCGGATGACTTCACTCGCCTCCTCGGAGATTTCCCAGACCTGACCAGACCCACTTTCTCTTCCAAGGCCACGAAACATGGTGTCGAACATCACATCACCACTACTGGCTCCCTGGTCTACGCATGGGTCCGGCGCCTTGAACCTGGCAAGCTCGTGGCTGCGAAAGCGGAGTTCGACACGATGGAGCAGCTAGGGATTATTCGCCGGTCGAATAGTCCCTGGTCTTCGCCTCTCCACATTGTTCCGAAACCCGGCGGCGGATGGCGACCTTGCGGCTACTACCGACGCCTGAACGACGCCACTACTCCTGATCGGTACCCGATCCCTCATATTCAGGATTTCTCTGCCCATTTGGCGGGAAATACAATTTTTTCAAAAGTCGACCTTGTCCGTGGCTACCACCAGGTCCCCGTGCACCTGCAAGACGTCCCGAAAACTGCAGTCATCACCCCATTCGGCCTGTTTGAATTTCTGGGGATGCCGTTTGGATTGAAGAACGCTGCACAGGCTTTCCAGCGCTTGCTGGACTCCGTGCTTCGGGACCTCAAGTTTCTATTCATCTACCTCGACGACATCCTCATCGCCAGCCCTAATAAAGAGGAGCACATCTGCCATTTACGCACCCTCTTTAGACGCCTCAGTCAACATGGCTTGATCATCAACCTGGCCAAGTGCCAGTTCGGCTTGCAGCAGATTGATTTCTTAGGCCATCGCATCACATCGGACGGCGCAATTCCCCTGCAAACGAAGGTGGAGGCAGTTACTTCTTTCCCGCACCCGCAGACTGTCAAGGCCCTGCAGGAGTTCCTCAGGATGGTAAATTTTTATCACCGGTTCGTCCCTAATGCAGCTCTGCTCATGCAGCCCCTGTACGAGGCCCTCAAGGGCAAGTCCGGCAAGGATCCGATTAGCTGGACGGTCGACATGGACCGGGCGTTCGTTGACACAAAAGGCGCCTTAGCCAACGCAGCCATGCTGGCGCACCCGCTGCCAGGTGCCACCATCGCCCTTACCACCGACGCGTCAGACTATGCCATCGGCGCAGTGCAGGAACAGTGGGTGAATGGGACGTGGCAACCGCTGGCGTTTTTCAGCCGTCAACTACGGCAAAACAAATGGAAGTACAGCACGTTCGACCAGGAGTTGCTGGCCCTTTTTCTGGCCATCCGCCATTTCCGGTTCTTGCTAGAGGGACGTCCGTTCACGGCTTTTGTGGACCATAAGCCACTAACGTTCGCTATGGCCAAGACCGCCGAACCGTGGTCAGCTTGGCAACAACGTCAGTTGGCGTTTATCTCAGAATTCACCACTGACATTCAGCATGTGTCCGTTAAAGACAACCTGGTGGCGGATTGCCTCTCCCGCACGACCGTTCATGCAGTCCAGCTCGGCATCGACTACGCCCTCATGGCTGCGGATCAAGCCTCGGATCCAGAAGTCCAATCTTACAGAACCAACCCCTCTAGCCTCCAAGCGGCCAACGTCAAATTCCATGCTGCGGGCACTACGCTACTCTGCGACGTCTCCGTAGGAGATCCTCGCCCTATCATGCCGGTTGCCTGGCGCCGAAAAGTTTTTGACGCCATACACGGGTTGTCGCACCCTGGTATGAAGGCCTCGCAACGACTGATGTCGTCCAAATTCGTGTGGCGGGGCATGCACATGGATGTCCGCGACTGGGCCAACACCTGTGTGGTCTGCCAAAAGGCCAAGGTGCAGCGTCACGTCAAGGCTCCATTGGCCACTTTCGCTGTTCTGGAACGTAGGTTTGATCATGTGCATGTGGACCTGGTGGGGCCACTTCCGCCTTCGCACGGGTTTACTCATCTTCTTACAATGGTGGACCGCACCACTAGATGGCCTGAGGTGGTTCCTTTGTCATCCACCACTTCCGCAGACGTCGCCAGGGCATTCATCTCCACTTGGGTTGTCCGTTTCGGGGTACCGGCGGACATCTCGTCTGATCGTGGGCCGCAGTTTTCTTCTGAGCTCTGGAACGCTGTGGCTCAGGGGCTCGGCGTCAAGCTACATTGCACCACTGCCTACCATCCACAGGCGAACGGCATGTGCGAACGATTCCACAGGTCGCTCAAAGCCGCACTGCGAGCCAGCCTTCAAGGCGTGGGCTGGGTGGACAGGCATCCATGGGTCCTTTTGGGTCTTCGTACGGCACCTAAAGAAGATCTTCAATCGTCCTCGGCGGAGCTCGTATATGGCCAGCCGCTACACGTACCAGGGGATTTCCTTCCGACTCCAACAGAGCCATGGTCCGCATCCCAGCAGCTCATCAGCCACCAGGAGGCAGCCAGAAGTTTCGCTCCAGTGCCTACGTCGCATCACGGCTTGCAGAGCTCCCACGTCCCAGCTGAGCTGAAGAACGCCGACTATGTGTTTATCCGCCACGACGCTCATCGGGATCCACTCAAACCCCCTTATACTGGTCCTTTCCGTGTGATAGAGCCGGGAGACAAAACTTTTTCGGTCAATATCGGAGGTCAACCGGACCACATTTCGGTTGACCAGTTGAAGCCGGCACACTTGGACCTTGACTGCCCAGTCGAGATCGCACAACTGCCGAAACGTGGCCGACCGCCCACACTCGCCGTGCCAGATCAAACGCAACCACCCGCCAGCTCGCCCGCCGTCCATCAGCTTCCACTTCAAGGCTACAGAAGTCGATCTGACAGGCTTGTCAGGCCTCCTCGCTGTTTTACTTTTGCTGTTAAAGACAATTCTGGGGGGGCGCATGTGGCGGAGCCACTAAGGGACTCCGATCAATTGTATATAATTCCCTTTAATAATGTTAGCTACAGCCTGAGTCTGTATCTTTGTTTTCACTGTTTACATGTACAGAGCGTGATCACTTTAATAGCGCGGGTAAACGCGATGACGTCACGCCGTTCATCACGTGATCCCCCACCGGCGGGAAAAACGTCATGACGTCATGACATCATGACGTCAGCCACGGGACCGCCCAAGCAGTCCTCGTGGAGCCTCCAAACTGACTAGACCTATATTCGATGTTCTCCTGTAATTATCCGTTAAACTCTGTTAGTTTTCATTAAACCTCGTTTATTTGATCGCCTGAGTGGACCTCAGTCTTTTGATAGGAACTAGACATTCCTACAACATAATGATACATGCTATAAAGAAAGATAACTGCATACTGAACAGTATTTGCCAATCCCCCTTGTCACCATCTTTTTAAATTACTGGTTGGAATCCACCTGGGAAGTTCCACTCTCATGACATTGTGAATTGGGAGTGGTGTACTCAGCTCAATGTGCTTTTTCAATATGACACTTGAACAGAAATTCACAATGTCACATCAGGAGGAATGCTACCCAAAATATCATTTCCAGGGGGGTCTCTTAACAGTTTTAAAGCATAAACCAAATATCATGGGATGACTCAAGCATTGTTAAACCTTAAGTCTATCTCCTTTACATTATGTGGCAGTTGAGTAACATACACTTCCCTTTTACAGCAACATTCATTCACATGCACTTAACAATTATCATGGCCATTTACACCAACACCATTTAAAACCGTTTCCCTAGAATTTCCACGGATCTTCCAAAGTTATGACAGACAATTGGGAGAATCGCCACAAAAATTCAATGCCTGTCTATATATGAACTGACTGATAAAATTTCATAAGAAGGAAGGTTCCCTGCAATAGTAAATCTAGGATTATGAAACCAGGTGATTTACACATGCAATATTCAGGAATCCAGTAGAACACTCATGGATTAAAGTTGGTGTACAGTGTAGTGATAATGTGCTGCTCCCTAAATGCCCTTGGTGTGCTTTGTAAGTGCATAATATGGCTAGATTTTCCACCCATTGACAATGAATGGGCAAAAATCTAGCCTGCTTAGCATTCAATAAATGTATATTCTACGTGTGGAACATCATTATTGCCCACTTTCAACCATCTGGAGGCTAGTACACTTGCTCTCATTTGGCACACTGGCTTTATTTTCATTATTATATCAGCAGGCTGTCCAGTTCAGACAGCTTGGAGCATTCCTATGGTTTCCAGAATGAAGTGTGAATCATTGAGTGGAGGTACAGTCAGATCTAACACGGTTTCCTCTCCTAACCACAATGCCACTGTAAAAAGTTGGCAAATTCTGGGAGCAATTTTGAGCAATATGTTTGGTTGAGTGCTACGCAGCCGTGTGATATAAAGAGACAAGTTTGTCTCTCAGTTCCGTAAATGCACACATGCAGAACAAGGTTACCATATTCAATGCAATGCTTTCTTAAAAATTATAATTCCATATTGTTCTCACTTTCCACAGCACTGCCATTGGACGGGGAATCAGATATTACAATTAGGCAACAACCTTCAGCCTTCAGACAGTGTGAACCATGTTTCAGGGATGTGGAATTACAGCTTCTGTTTGATGAAAGGTTCAACCACAAATAGGGGCCATTTCGTAACTACACCTACAGAAACTGAGAATGTTAAGGAGCTAATGCAAACTAAAGCAAACCTATTCTGAGTAATAAAGCTTCAGGAAGGCCATAGAAAACACAAGAATAGTGTAAGAAAAATCAAAGGAAACAAAAAGAGCTCAAAGACAACAAGGGGTCAGCCCACCAACATTAAGACCCTTTCTTCTCTTTGCAGACTGTTGAGGGGGTGGGAGGAATGTAGATTGTAATCCACAATCAGTCTCAGGAGAAAGGTCCTGGTCGACACAGAAATTTGCATGGTACCAGGAACACAGTTAATTTGGTCTTTCAGAAGCGTTGTAAATATAATGGGCCTGAAAATTCATGGGGGTTCTGCCAATCTCAGCACTGTTCCAACAGGAGAGCAGCAGAGCCAACTGGAAAACAGTGGGTACCCAGTTGCACTGAGTCTCTGCCCTTTCAGGGAGTTTCAAATATGCTGGTAAGAGGCAAAATCTCCTCCCCCACACCCGTCCCCCCTCTTACAAGGCAAATTCAGTCAGGGGGAACAGAGCTAAGGTGGGAACACTTTTCATTGGGAGTTCCCACTTGCCTGGCTCAGTCAGAAGATGGTCTATCTCTGGGGGCCAGTGTGCCAAATGAGAGCAAGTGTACTGGCCTCCAGATGGTTGAAAGTGGGCTCAATTGGAGATGGGACTCAGGCCAGGATCCCCCCAAAAAATGCAATAAAAAAAAAACCTAACCAGCCACTTACACAGTAGGCTAAGTGGGACAATGCTTGTATCTCGGGGTGGGTGGGGGAGCGGCAGTGCCTGGGCAACAACCCCCAGTCCACCAGATTTTCCAGCTGAGTGCAACAGGTGGAGATACACTCACAATAGGACATGAAAATGAGGTGTCCTCCCACTGACCTTGCAAACTCCAGCACAGACTGCACTGGAGTGCACCATCAGTTGTACCATGTGTTCAGCAGCCTAACCTGAGATCCTTAAAATTCTGAATTTTTATTTTTGTGGGCTCAGGAGAAGCAGGAGGGCTCCAGAAGCTGAATTTGGCTCTGGCCTCAGGCTGGCACAGACCATCGCTCCGTCGTCTTTGTGCCTGTTTTGGTCGCAAATCAAATTTCTCAGCACAGTTGCTATTTGTGCTTAGAACTTTTACTCTCTGGGTTGTCCTGTTTGATTTTTTGGGGTCTAGAGCTTTAGAAAGAGTTATTTTCAGTATCGTTGCTTCATTGAATAAATCCTAAATCAGAACACTCAGATCAGTTAGTATCAGCAACTTAATATATATGCAAATTAACGGGCACAGTCACAGAAATGTTACTTGGCATTGATTTCTGCCTGTTCGCTTTAATGGGCAGAAAATTCCAGCTATTTTATTTTGGAAAGCTCAGGGAATTTGCCTTTCTGCTACAGGTAACAAAACCAGTAATTTGTTCATAAAGACCAGACTTACAATTGTGTTACACAGTGCACAGAGAAAATCTTTGCACCCGCCATGCTTTATTTTCTGCAAAACAACTTATAATAATGTAGTGTCTTTCACCTAACAGAATATTCCATGGACATCAGAGCATCAGTGGTGGACACTGAGGAGGAAGTAGGAGAGACCTTAGGACAGGTGGCTGAAAGCACATTTGAAGAGGTAAGCTTTGAGGAAGCTTTTGAAAAAGGGCAGTGAGGGAGATAGAACATTGAAAAGGTTTAGGGGAAGAGTTCCAGTGAGCAGGGGCATGATGGCTGAATGAAAGAATGACACACGGCAAGATATGTTTAAATCGTGCTTGACTAATCTACTGGAATTTTTTGAGGATGTAACTGGTAAAATAGATAAGGGAGAACCAGTGGATGTGGTGTATCTGGACTTTCAGAAGGCCTTCGATAAGGTCCTGCATAAGAGATTAGCGTGTAAAGTTAAGGCACATGGGATTGGGGGCAAGGTATTGACTTGGATAGAGAACCGGTTGGCAGACAGGAAGCAAAGAGTTGGAATAAACGGGTCTTTTTCCGAGTGGCAGGCAGTGACTAGTGGGGTACCGCAGGGATCGGTCCTAGGACCCC
Source organism: Somniosus microcephalus (assembly GCF_052327205.1). NCBI lineage: Eukaryota > Metazoa > Chordata > Chondrichthyes > Squaliformes > Somniosidae > Somniosus > Somniosus microcephalus. The sequence goes on along the minus strand of NC_140998.1, from coordinate 76,872,359 downwards.
AGCTATTCACAATATATATTAATGATCTAGACAAGGGAACTAGATGTAATATCTTCAAATTTGCAGACGACACAAAGCTGGGTGGGCGTGTGTGCTGTGAGGAGGATGTCGAGAAACTCCAGGACGATTTGGGCATGTTGGGTGATTGGGCAGAAACATGGCAGATGCAATATAATGTGGATAAATGTGAGGTTGTCCACTTTGGTGGCAAAAACAGGAAGGCAGATTATTATCTAAATGGCAATAGATTGGGAGAAGGGGAAGTGCAACGAGACCTGGGTGTCCTTGTGCACCAGTCGCTGAAGGTAAGCATGCAGGTGCAGCAGGCGGTTAAGAAGGCAAATGGTATGTTGGCCTTCGTAGCGAGAGGGTTTGAGTACAGGAACAAGGATGTCTTGCTGCAGTTGTACAGGGCCTTGGTGAGACCACATCTTGAGTATTGTGTGCAGTTTTGGTCGCCTTATCTGAGGAAGGATGTTCTTGCCATGGAAGGAGTTCAGCGAAGATTCACCAGGCTGATACCTGGGATGGCAGGAATGACGTATGAGGAGAGATTGGGTCGATTGGGCTTGTACTCGCTGGAGTTTAGAAGAATGAGAGGTGATCTCATTGAAACTTATAAAATTCTGACAGGACTGGACAGACTAGATGCAGGAAGGATGTTCCCGATGGTCGGGGAGTCCAGAACCAGGGGACACAGTCTAAGGATAAAGGGTAGGCCATTTAGGACAGAAATGAGGAGGAATTTCTTCACCCAGAGAGTGGTGAACCTGTGGAACTCTCTACCACAGAAGGCGGTGGAGGCCAGTTCATTAAATATATTCAAGAAGGAGTTGGATATATTCCTTAAGGCTAAAGGGATCAAGGGGTATGGGGAGAAAGCAGGGACCGGGTACTGAATTTGGATGATCAGCCATGATCGCACTGAATGGCGGAGCAGGCTCGAGGGGCCGAATGGCCTACTCCTGCTCCTATCTTCTATGTTTCCATGTTTCTATGTAAGTGAGTTCATTTTATTAAGCTGTGCAGTGGCTATGAACATCCTGTGCAGCCATTCACTAATGCTAATATCACATTTGGCCATGTGTATCATAAGCGTCTTTGTGTTGGTTTTGGATGTGACCTACTACTAAGTGCTCCTAAGATTATAAGAGGGGCACTAGTGGATGGCTGTATAGTCAACTGATGAACTGCAAGGGATACAGAAGGGCTACAACCTATATCTGCAACCCTTTCTAAAGCATGCATGTCTTTTTTGGTGGTGTTCTTACTTCTAAGACTCCTAAAACTGAACACAATCCTCAAAGTGTATTCGAACCAGCGTATTGCAAAGCCTTATCATAACTTCTGTCAACTTGTATGCCACTGTTCTGGCTACATGCCTTATCATTTCATTAGCTTTTTTAATTGCTTTGCCAGATCATCTGGACATTGAAAGTTGCATGTCTCGTATTATTCCCAGGTCTCATTCTAAATCTCCCTCTGCTAATTCATTTTGATTCGTTAGTATTCTTTGAGCCACAATTTCTTGACTTATGTACAATACTTTGAGTTAGCTTTTCATTTGTTAGTTGTCGAATTGCATAACCAATCTAAATCATTTTGAAAATCTTTTGCTACATCATATGTTTCTGCTGCTTTCCTATTTTAACTAGTAACTTATTCTACCTTAGATTCCTGTAAATTTCAACTTCATTAGAAGTATTTCATGTGTTACTTTGCCAAAAGCTTTGTTAAGATCCTTAATAAACCATATCATAGATATCATAGGGACTGTCACTATCTTCTTTACTGTAATGTCCTCAAAAAAAATCAGAAGTTTGTCAAGTATCCATGCTGGCTGTTTCTTATCAAATTATTGCTATGCAGGTACTCTTAACATAGCCTACACCTTATCATAAATTCCATTATTTTGCCTAGTACTGATATTAAGCTAATAGGCCACCAGTTGCCTAGATCAGATTTGTCACTCTTTTTAAATTTGGTACTGCATTTTACTTCCTGCAGAATGTTCCCAGTTCCCAGTAATTCTTCCTGACAATAGCATATGTCCCACCAATATCCTCCCTCTTCTCCTTCAGCACCTTATCTAGCCCAGGAATTATTAGTCTAAACTGCCCCTAACTTTCTCTGCCATGCTGAGTTTAATATCCTCTAGAATATTGGGTGTAGTAAAGAAATTGGTATTAACCTATCCTTTTAATCCTAGAAAATATGAATTTAATATTTCAACTATCTTATCTTTGTTAATTACATTACCACTTTTACCTTTTAGAGTTCCAACTTTCCAGCTAACCACATTTTTCCTGGTAACGAAACCACATGGATTGATAGGATCCTCTCTACATCTTCAATATCTCTTCACTTGTTCAAGCAAATTCCTGGGGGGAGAAATTCGGTACCTTAGCGCCTCCCGTTAGCGATAGTACCGTCGATCGCGAAATTGAGGTGGAGGTTTGCGGCGGCAGTAACCACTAGCGCCACAATCTCCTGCACCCGGAGATCGTGATGTCATCCGGCTGTGCAGTGCCTCGGGCTGGAAATTCACTCTCGCCCCCTGCCTGAGCGCCTGCCGTTAGCAGTCGGATGAGCGCTGGAGGAGCGCCATATAAAGGCGTCAACACCCAGTTTATTTTTAGTCGGCAAAGAATGCTGCCTTGTCAGTTTGACATAGGCAAACAGGCGTTTTGAGCGATTTCAGCGTTTTCCACTTGAAGGAAAAGTGCCTTAGAAAAATTAATTACTTTCATTTCGGTGAGATTTTAAAGTGCAACATTTCAATCATTTAATGGGGGCTGTACTGGCACTGGACCTCACCCTCCAGCATCAATGTCGGAGGCAGCGGAGGCAGAGAGAAATATTGCCAAATGTGGCCAGAGGGAGGAGTGTCAACAGGAGGCCTTACCCGCCCAGAGTATTCCGGCAGCATTTCTCCTACATCAGACTAACTGAGGAACAGTGTCTTAGACGGCTCCGCCCCACCAAGGACGTGGTCACAGAGCTCGGCCACCTCCTGCAGCCAGACCTCGAGCCTCACATCAGGAGCACCACGGCTCTCTCAGTGGCAGTCAAGGTCACCGTCGCCCTCAATTTCTACGCCAGCGGATCCTTCCATGTGCAACAGGAGACATATCTAACATATCGCAGTTCGCCGTCCATTGCTGCATCCGCAAGGTCACAGATGCTCTCTACAGAAGGAGAAGGGACTATATTTCCTTCCCCATCACCAGAGAGAAGCAGTGCGAGTGTGCATGTGGCTTTGCCAGGATAGTGGGCTTCCCCATGGTGCAGGGTGCCATTGACTGCACCCACGTGGCTTTGCGGGCACCTCATAACAATCCTGATGTATTCCGTAACCGCAAAGGCTACCACTCACTTAAAGTGCAGTTGGTGTGCGACCACACACAGTGCATCCTCACCGTCAATGCCCGCTATCCTGGCAACCATGATGCCTTCATCCTGTGCTAGCTCTGTTCCAGACACCACATCAAGCTCGCAGCTGGCTGCTGGGAGACAAGGGCTATCCACTTTCCACCTAGCTGCTGACTCCCCTCCGCAACCCCAACGCTCCTGGCCAGCACTCATACAATGAGAGCCATGTTGCCACCAGGAACATCATCGAGCAGACCATTGGAGTGCTCAAGCAATGGTTCTGTTGCCTTGGCCACTCGGGAGGAGCCCTCCAGTACTCGCCAGAGCGGGTGTCCCATTCCGTCGTCTGCTGCATGCTGCACAACTTGGCCATCATGAGGGCACAGCCATTGCCACTAGGCATAGCCACATCCCCTCAGGAGGAGGAAGAGGGAGAGAACGAGGATGAGGACGAGAACGAGGAGGACGAGGAGGAACAGGAGCACGAACAGCAGCAATGGAGGAGCCAGCCACTCAATCAGCCTTGTGGAAGGGCGGTCCATGACCGCCTCATCAGACTTCAGTTCCAATAAATTCGAGGCCACTTTCCAGTTGCTCAAAACGTCCCCATCATTCCATCAATTTCTCATTGCATATCACACCCCAAAGCTGAAATGAGACACAGCACCAAATCTGCAATATTCCAATAAAAAATTTATCCAAATTCAGTAGCCACATATATACAACAACAATATGAACTAATCACCCTTGTGCAAACCTTTACTTCCCCTCTTTACAGTGCCTTTTCCTAATCTACTGCTCCTATGTAGTGTCTCCCCAGAGGCTGCAGCAGGGCTGGTGGAAGGCTGCTGAATGTCTGTGCGGGAGACTACAGATGGCCTTGCAGGACGCGCTCGACCAGCTCTGGACATGGAATGCCCGACTGTAGACTGCACCACCTCAGCATGGGCGGCAGCAGACTGGGCTGGCTGGATGACAGGCAGCGACAAGTACAATGGCGGAGTGGCAGTGGTGGGATCAGGAATGCTGTCGTCCTGAGAGAGGACAGCAAGTTCCTGCTCCACTGACCCACTATCACTCCCCCGGGGCAGCACCTCAGCATCCCTACCCATCTGCTGGAGCACAGATTGGTGGGTTGTTGCGACACCATGAGCTCCCCGGTGGACTGTGGTGGACCCAGCGATGATGGCTGCAGTCAGAGCTGGCATGGCATCAAGCTGAGACTGCATGAGAGAAGTCAGAGATTCAATGGCAGCAACCATTGACTGTATTACAGCACCAAGACGTTGTGTGGCTTCCACCTGTGCTGCAATGGAAGCTGCCACATCGCCCATGACATGCGGCATAAGGTCTGGCTCCAGACAGTCTCTCTGGGAGTCCGCCATCCTTTGTAGAGTGGAAATGATGGGCTCCATGGTGTACGAAGAGCTCTGTGCAATGTTGGAGGCGGACTCCTCCATGCTCCTTACCATTGCTGAGAGGCTCTCGGGTACCCTTGCCATTGCACCTATCAACTCAGAGTGCATGCCCATCACCCTTCATGTGAACGCCTCCCCATCGAGGTCCTCTTCTGAGTCCTGCGCAGCAGAACACACACACAAACTCACCCTCCGGGGAACTGGCTCCCGAGCTACCCTTTCCCCCTGGCCTTGCTGCAGCCTGCATCACCCAGTGCAGACCCCGCTACTAAACTTGCCTCTAAAGATCGTGTAGTGCCAGTATCTGAGGTGGTGCCTGCGGGTGAGAGATGCAGTGATGCGGTGCTTTGCTCCTCCTCCTCTTCTCCTTCCTCACTCTCGGTGGGGGGCTCAGGGACAGGTTGGTCATCTGGTTGCTGATTATCTGAAAGCATAAAAGCACAAGAGTCGCGTTAAGGTGAGGGCAGGGGGGCAGGAAGGGAGCAAGGAATGCAGACAGTAACAGGAGCTGGAAAGTGGGAAAGGCTTATGGTGTAAGGGGGAAGTGAGATGAGAGAAGGAGAGGGCGTAAACATACCGTTGTTGTCCCCAAGGGAGTCGACGTTGCCGACGGCCACGGCACCCACCACCTGTTGCCCAATGAGTTGCTGCACTCGCTCCTCCAGGTCTGAGAGCTGCTGGAGCTGCGCATCACCCCTGCCTGATCTCTGCTGCTCCCGCCTATTGTGGGCCATCTTGGCCTGCAAGAGAAGTGAATGTGCGTGAGTCCAGCTTTGTGTTTGGTAGATATGCCTGCCATAGTTGAATAGCTGTGATTGTAGGCAAGGCGTGAGATATGGGTGTGAGTTTGAGTAGGTGAAGGTGTTTGCTGGGTGAGTGGTGGTGGCGTGGTTGTTTGCGCAGTGTGCACAGGCTGAGGTTCAGATGCTGGTATGTAGGACCTGTTGAAGCATGTACTCACCTTGACCACCCAAGTGAGGTCGTTGAATTTCTTCCGACACTGTGTCAGGCTGTGTATGACCACACTACTGGCCGAGACCTCCTGGGCCACTTCCCTCCACATTGCCCTGAAGACCTGGGGCAATAGCCTCCTTCCAGTGCCTGGGAACAGCACTGCCCTCCTTCGCTCCACTCCCGCGACGAATGCCTCCAATGCCTTGTCCGTGAAACAACGAGCTCTCTCCCTGGGAGTGGGATTAGCCATTACGATCAGGGGATTGAGTTGCTTGCAGGCCGCCTTCACAGCCAGCAATGCTGATAATGAGGATCTGCACAATGATGCATCCTCCTCTAAGAGCTGCAAGGAGCCAGCGTGAAGGATCATTCCTGATTGCATTGCACCTGAAATTCATTATCGCTCTGCCGATAGCGCCCCTGGAGCGTCCTACTGAGGTCCTTAGCGCTTGATTTAGCACTCCAGTTCTTTCCTGGAGCACTAACAGGCAATTTAGGGGAAGCTCAGATTCATTAGCGCCTGGTGCTAATTTTTAACAATTAGCAGCCCAAACGGGGTGATACTGAAGTTCTCCCCCTCGTACTCCTCTCAGAGTTCTGCCTCTGCGTTTTCTTTGTGATCTTTGGTTAGTTTTTATTTTTTATTCACATTTGAATAGACAATTCATTGTGGAGTTTGCTTGTTTTTCCTAGGTTTAGTCATGCCTTGAATATTCAACATTCTTTAAACATTTCTTATTTTCCTCAACTGAGATGACTTGCAGCAGTTTATTTCCCTTTGTTTATCCTTCATTCCTTTGTAGTTTACCTTTTTACAATCATGTATTTTTGTCCAGGCTGATTGCAAGATAAATGTAATTATATTGTGTCCGTTGGTCCTTGGAGACTCCACTATTATGCCCGATACGAGACTCCCAAAACAAGCGCTCTACTCGGAGCTCCGACACGGCAAGAGAGCCCCAGGTGAGCAGAGGAAACACTTCAAGGACACCCTCAAAGCCTCCTTGAAAAAGTGCAACATCCCCACCGACACCTGGGAATCCCTGGCCCAAGAAGAAGCGAAGGATGCTATTACAGATGCTATCATGATCACTGTAAGAACCAGATGTAGATGCAAGTTACCTGTACATTGGGCTAAAACATAGAAACATAGAAGATAGGAGCAGGAGTAGGCCATTCGGCCCCTCGAGCCTGCTCCGCCATTCAATGAGATCATGGCTGATCGTCCAAATTCAGTACCCTGTCCCTGCCTTCTCCCCATATCCCTTGATCCCTTTAGCCTTAAGAAATATATCTAACTCCTTCTTGAATAAGAAAAGCAATCTTGTTCCACATTTACTAGTTTTAATTCTGATTCTGCTACCTTGCATCCATTAATGAGCTGGTGGAAGTCACATTATTGTCCTTTTACACCCTTATTTATCTCATCATATTCGTTACCAGCCTTATTCTGTGTCGGGGTTCTGCAATAAGCCCCCACTGTTAATTCTGTTCTCTGCCTGTTAACTCAATCCAAATTCTTTCATTTTATTTCTTCTCCTGGGATATTAATTCACCTTCCTTAAGTTCCAAATTATCCTGGACATGTAAAGATACCCTTTCCTCTTGTTTCTGTCCTTCCAGAACATCCTATACACCAGTATATTGAATTCACTCCCATCTTCTGGGGTACATTACGCTTCTGCAATTTCTACATTATCATAATTTCTTGCTGCTCCATAAGCTTGAAACTCAATCATATCTTTAGCTCTGTACAATGTGTAGCTGGGAGTGCCTCACTGGAGTGACAGGCAGTTTCAGGACTGAAAACTATGACCAATTGATTTCAATATGGATGCTCGTTTTTCATTATGCTTCATGTTTTTTCTGTGTTAGACCCAGGATTTGTTTTACTATGAAATGGCAGGTTGGGGTCACGTTTCGGGGTTTTTCATTTTTAATCCCTGACCCTCTCCAGCTCGTCATCGGTGGTGGTGGTGGGGGGGGGGTGGTGGTGGGGGGCGTACTATCAACCACCTTGATACCAACTCTTCAAACCTTAAGTTGGTTGCAAATTCAGCTTGCTATTGGGTGGTGCAGTGATGGGTGAACAGGACTTGGTGTGAATTAAGATATGGGCAGTGGAGTTTTGGATGAGCACAAGTTTATGTAGGGTAGAAGATGGGGGGCTGGCCAGAAGTGTACTGGAATAGGCAAGTCTTGATGTAGCTAAGACATGGATGAGGGTTTCAGCAGCAGATTAGCTGAGGCAGGGTTGGAGTCGAACGATGTTACGGAGGTGGAAATAGGCAGTCTTGGTGATGGAGCGGATATGTGGTCAGAAGCTCATCTCACAATCATTCCATGCTTAAAAGGAGCACTATATATAAAGTTAATGATGTCTAACCAAGAATATAAATGACCAAAGTTACAGCCAAGGAGTATCTGTATCAAAAGGGCAGCACGGTGGCATAGTGGTTAGCACTGTTGCCTCACAGCGCCAGGGATCCGGGTTCAAATCCGGCCTCGGGTGACTGTCTGTGTGGAGTTTGCACATTCTCCCCGTGTTTGCGTGGGTTTCCTCCGGGTGCTCCGGTTTCCTCCCACAGTCCAAAGATGTGCGGGTTAGGTTGATTGGCCATGATAAAAAATTGACCCTGAGTGTTAGGGGGGATTAAATACGTGGGGTTACGGGGATAGGGCTTGGGTGGGATGGTTGTCGGTGTAGGGACCGGGTGCTAGGGTTTGGATGATCAGCCATGATCTCGTTGAATGGCGGAGCAGGCTCGAAGGGCTGAATGGCCTACTCCTGCTCCTATCTTCTATGTTTCTATGTTTCTATGTTTCTAAAACCACAAAACCAAACTAACCACAATGCAAAAGACTCGGTCAATGCATCAACATTCATGGTCCACTCTAATGCATTCAATTTTTATGTTTCTTGGGTTCTACAGACAGCTATAGGATATAGACAAATTGACAATGAATGTATTTGCTTCAATAAAATGATGGGGCCATTATAATTACCTGTTATAACTAAATTAACCTGTATAACTGTGATGCTGATAACAAGACACATCCTTGATATTTAAATATTTTGATTGTTTTTCAGTCTTTGTAAACATCAATTTAGCAATAAAATCAAAACATAAAACTGCACTGATTTAATTAAACTGAACACTATTCTACCTCCAAAACAACACAGCTTAACTAGAAACAGAAGTAAAGCTGTTCTGGGAATCTGAAGCAGCTATTGTTATTTGGCATTTAGGCTTCTATCTTACAATGCCACTGCTGTGTCTTGCTATTCAGGTCTGCTGCCAGGGGAGAAACATCACGTGATAACAGAAGGAAAGATAGTTATTTTTATACAACCTATACTTAATGGGAGAAAAAGCATTGTGAGAGAATTATTTTTATGGTTCCCTGAATGTGATAAACTATTTTTAAATGAAGTGCTGTGCAATTTGTGCATCTACTTCCTGTCTCAGATTCAATAACATCCTAATATCAGTGTGACATCATCTTTCAATTTATCTTTCAGCTTCAAACAAGGTGTGACTGAAATAAAGGGGGGAAAATTGGGTTGCTTTGCATCTCCCGTTAGCGCCCCGAGCTAATGGGGCGCAAAGCACCTAGCGACCGGACGCAGCGCAGCAGCGGTAGTCGGTAGTGCCCGGCGGCACTGCGCCTCTGGCGATAACATCATCACTGTGCGCAGCACCCCGCCCGCAAACTTTGCTCGCGCCCTCTGACCTACCACCAGACGCTATGTCCAACAGGGTCAGGGTGCTGTTGTTTGCAGCCGGGGCGGCGCAATTTAAAGGGCAGGTGCCAGGCGGCCATTTTTTTTAGGCCGCCTGCCAGCAGCTGCCCCCTCTCGCCTCCTCCTGCGGGGTGCCGGCCGCGATCGGTCAGCACGGCACTCCTCGAGTACCGGGCTCTTTTGCCAGCACCCCGCTCCCTAGTGGTCCAGCAGGGCCCCGGTGCACGCTGCACTAGGCCCCTCCCCTTTAATCAGGGGAGGGAGGCCTGTAGTACCGCGGCGCTACGTGCCAACGCATGTGGCGCTGCTTCACGTAGCGCCCCGATATTGAATGGAAGCGCCCCAAGTGGGAGGGGGAGCACTTCCAGGATTGCCCCGCCTCCTGCTTGGGGTGCTACCATTCAATTTCTGGCACAGCGGCGCTAACTTTTTCAGGGCGCTAAAAGTAGTGCCCCAGCGAAGTTAGCACCCCGAAGGGGAAGCGACCCAATTTTCCCCCCAAAATGTCCTTCATTGCTTCTCAATATCACACATTTCCATCTAAATGGCCAAAAATTTAAATTCCAAAAAGCACAATAAAATTCCTGAACTGTCTAGCCAGCAAATGATGTGACCTTTTTGCTTTCAGATACATCACTAACGGTGCTCTGTATTCAGCTGCAAAGACCATTTCACTGTGTAGCACTGAACTGAGATCAGCACTCAGACAACAAAAAGTCTTTTTATAATCTGCCCAAAATACTTTTAACATTTTGTTTACTTTGACAAGTGGCATGTTACCATGCCCAAAAAATAAACAGGATGTGAAACGTGGAAAGAATAGTAACCCACTTTAGCTGTTAGCTTGCTTCACTGAGAGGGGGCTCAAAGAGACACTGTTTTGTTCCATTGGAAACTAGAAGGAAGCGTTTGATGAATGCAAAACCTGGCTGCCTGTGTTGTTTCAATTAGTTCTGTCCAACTTACTGGGGTTCCCTATAGAACTTTACAATGATGTGAAAACTGACGGTGTTAGTACAGGTCTTCACTTTCAACAGACGTGATCTTGGTCAATCATAATCATAATCAACTTTATTGTCATTGTTAGTGCACAAGTGCAGTACAACGAAATGTAGGCTTGCGGCTCCCGAGAGTGCACATTTAGATTAAGACATTTAAACATTCAACATTCATTTGGCTTGTAATACATTAACATAAACATAACCATAATAAAGTGCATTGGCAGATGTGCAGGCTTTAGAGTTTATTTGTGGAGTTCAGTAGGATGACAGCCCTGGGAAAGAAGCTGTTCCTAAATCTGGTCGTTCGGGTGCGAATGCATCTGTAGCGTCTCCCAGATGGCAGGAGGGCGAACAGACTGTGGCTGGGGTGGGTAGGGTCTTTGATGATGGTCCGTGACCTCCGTAAACAGCGTTTCTGGTATATGTGCTCTATGGTCGGTAGCCGGGTGCCGGTAATGCGTTGGGCAGTTTTGACTACCCGCTGCAGGGCTTTCCGGTCATAGTAGCTACAGCTGCCATACCATACTGTGATACAGTTCGTCAGGATGCTCTCTATTGTGCAGCGGTAAAAGTTAGAGAGGATCAGGGGTGACAGGTTACATCCCTTCAGCCTCCTTAGGAAATATAGGCGCTGCTGGGCCTTCTTCACCAGAGAGGAGGTATTGAGGGACCAGGAGAGGTCTTCCGTGATGTGGACTCCGAGGAACTTAAAGCTGTCCACCCTTTCCACCACAGCCCCATGGATGTGGATGGGGGTGTGACTTCCGCCTTTAGACCTCCTGAAGTCCACAATGATTTCTTTGGTTTTCTTGATGTTAAGGGCCAGGTTGTTATCGGCGCACCACTTCACGAGATGCTGGACCTCCTCCCTGTAGGCTGACTCATCGTTGTTGGTGATCTGGCCTACTACCATGGTATCATCCGCAAACTTGATGATGGTGTTGGAACCATGAACAGCCACACAGTCGTGGGTGAAGAGGGAGTAGAGGAGGGGGCTCAGCACACATCCTTGTGGGGCCCCCGTGTTCAGGGTCAGGGGGGGGGGAGGTGTGGTTACCTAATTTGACAGACTGGGGTCTGTTTGTTAGGAAGTCCAGGGTCCAGTTGCAGAGGGAAGTGTTCAGGCCAAGAGTGTGGAGTTTGGTGGCCAGCTTGTTGGGGACGATAGTGTTGAATGCTGAGCTGTAGTCTATGAACAGCATTCTGATGTAGGTCTCTTTACCATCTAAGTGATTCAGTGCAGAGTGTAGAGCAGTTGTGATTGCATCCTCCGTTGATCTGTTTGCACGATAGGCAAACTGGTGTTGGTCAAGAGAGGCGGGAACACTGGCTTTGATGTTTATCACCAGGATGAAGAAAAGCTTTAAAAATTGCCCCCCAAAATACATTGGTTTGAATGATCATACTTTGCGGCAACATATCTACAAGAAAGTATGTGTGTTAGAATGTAGGACTATAGATGTTTACAGCACAGAAGGAAGTCATTCGGCCCATCATGCTGGCTCTTTGCTAAAGTAATCCAAAACTAATCCCATTGCTCCACTCTCTACGCCTACCCTTGTATTTTCTTCTGCTTCAAATAATGATCCAATCTTTCCTTAAAAGATGTAATAGTCTCTGCCTCACCCACTCCGTGTGGAAAAATATTCTATGTTCTAACAACCCTCTACATAAAAATATTTCTTCCAACCTCACTCCTCATTCTCTCAGTGACAATTTTAAATTGATGACTCCTCATCACCGACTCCCCAAGGAAATACTCTTTCCCTATTCACTCTATCAAACCCTTCATAACTTTAAAACTTGTATTAAATCTCCGTGTGGCTTTCTCTGTTCCTGTGGAAACATCCCATTGTCTCTTTCTAAACTATCCCTATGTTCTGAACTGTCTAGAACTGCCTATTGGGTGGCCACGTTCTGGAGAGCACGATCCAGAAGCCCTTCAGCTTCTCGGATGCTGTGGCGGGTGGCCAATTGCTGCTCAAGGACAGAGATCTTCTGCCCTAGAGACTCAACTTTCTGACACTTTGTTTAATCATGCTGCCCTTGAATATGTTGTGGATCCATGATGACCCACATATCACACTCCACACACATTACAATGTTCCCTGTACTGATATCTGTTGCGCCTCGATTTTAACCCCCCCACCCCAAGACAGCAACAACAACAACTTGTATTTATATAGTGCCTTTAACGTAGTGAAACGACCCAAGGCCCTTCACAGGAGTATTATAAGACTAAACATTTGACACCGAGTTACATAAGGAGAAATTAGGGCAGATGACCAAAAGCTTGATCAAAGAGGTAGGTTTTAAGGAGCATCTTAAAGGAGGAAACAGAGGCGGAGAGGCAGAGAGATTTAGGCAGGGAATTCCAGAGCTTAGGGCCTAGGCAACAGAAGGCACAGCCACCAATGGGTGAGTGATTATAATCAGGGATGCTCAAGAGGGCAGAGTTAGTGGAACACAGATATCTCGGGGGGTTGTGGGGCTGAAGGAGATTACAGAGATAGGGAGGGGCGAGGCCATGGAGGGATTTGAAAACAAGGATGAGAATTTTGAAATCGAATCATTGCTTAACCGGAAGCCAATGAAGGTCAGTGAGCACAGGGGTGATAGGGGAACGGGACTTGGTGCGAGTTAGGACACGGGCAGCCGAGTTTTGGATGACCTCAATTTACATAGGGTAGAACGTGGGAGGCCAACCAGGAGTGGGTTGGAATAATCTAGAGGTAACAAAGGCATGGATGAGGGTTTCAGGAGTGGATGAGCTGAGGAAAGGGCAGAGACAGGCGATGTTACGGAGGTGGAAATAGGCGGTCTTAGTTATGCCACGAATATGTGGTCAGAAGCTCATTTCAGTGTAAAATATGACACCAAGGTTGCGAACAGTGTGATTCAGCCTCAGACAGAAGTTAGGGAGAGGGATGGTGTCAGTGGCTATGGAACAGAGTTTGTGGCGGGGACATTGCAGGTGATTCTCTGTTTATGATTAGATAGATAAGAATGGAACCAAGCGAGTGCAGTCCCACCTAGCTGGACGACGGCGGAGAGGCACTGGAGGAGGATGGAGTGGTCAACCATGTCAAAGGCTGCAGACAAGTCAAGAAGGATGAGGCGGGATAGTTTACTTTTGTCACAGTCACAAAGGATGTCATTTGCGACTTTGATGAGAGCTGTTTCGGTACTATGGCGGGGAGGAAACCTGATTGGAGGGATTCAAACATAGAGTTGCGGGAAAGATGGGCACGGATTTGAGAGGCGACAACATGTTCAGGGACTTTGGAGAGGAAAGACAGGCAGGACGAGGGGTTCAAATCTTGAAACTTGTGATCCCGCCTCCATCTGTCGCGTTCCCGGCCACCGTAATATTAATGGCGGTGAATCAGGCCATCGACGACACTCACGCTAAAAGCAGGTGGACCCTTCTTAACATGTAAAAGTTGTGGCTCAGTGACATCATCAGCACCGCAACATAATATTAATGTCAAGCCAGGGGGAGTTGCGCACTGTCTGCAGCCTGGCAGCAGAACCACGGAGGGAGGAGCCGACTGGTCAGAGAGGCCAAGCTAAGTTTTTAAAAATTCCTTCTCTTTAAACTCCTTTTGGACCAGGAGGAGCAGGAGTGCTACCCACCGCCAGTCACTCAAGGAGTCTTTGGGCCTCCCCAGCCTTGGCTTCCCCCCACCCCCCCACCCCCAATCGCGAGGGAGGGAAGCCCCAGCCTCAACCTCCTTACTGCTTCAAACCAGCTCACAATTCTGGCACCAAATAAACAACTTTTAACAGCTCATAGGAGCAGTAGTAGGCCATTCAGCCCCGTGCGCCTGTTGTGCATTGTATCATCATAGCTGAATTGTCCCTCAACCCATCTTTTGTCCATATCCCTTGAAATCCCTACATAACAAAAATCTATCAATCTCAGATATGAAAAGTTGAATTGACCACAGCCCATTTGGGCAGAGATTTCCAGATTTCCCTTTGTGTGAAAATAAAAGTTTCCTCATTTCACCCCTAACTGGCCTAGCTCTAATTATAAGATTATGCCCTCTCGTTCTGGATTCCCCCACCAAAGGAAATAATTTATCTGTATATATCCTACTGAATCCTTTTATCATTTTAAACCCTCGATTAGATCTTAACTCAAGGGAATATAAACCAAGTCTATTCAACCTGTCACAGAATCACAGAAACCTCACAGTGCAGATAGAGGCCATTTCGGCCCATCGAGCCTGCACCGACACATATCCCACCCGATCCCCGTAACCCCTACCCCACCCTATCCCCGTAACCCCACGTATTTAATCCCCCTAACACTAAGGGTCAATTTTATCATAGCCAATCAACCTAACCCGCACATCTTTGGACTGTGGGAGGAAACCGGAGCACCCGGAGGAAACCCACGCAAACACGGGGAGAATGTGCAAACTCCACACAGTCACCCGAGGCTGGATTCGAACCCGGGTTCCTGGCGCTGTGAAGCAACAGTGCTAACCACTATGCCACCGTCCTCATAATCTAACCCTTTAAGCCCTGGTATCATTCTGCGTGCACCCCCTCCACGGCCAATATATCTTTGTTGTGGTGGCTAAAACTGAACACAGTATTCCAGATGGGTTGTGACCAAGGCTTTGTACAACTGAAGCATAATTTCCTCACTTTTGTATTTCAGCCCCCTTGAGATAATGGCCAACATTTCATTAAGCCTTTTGGATTGCTTTTTGTACCAGTGCAATAGCGATCAGTGATTTTTGTACATGAACACCTAAATCCCTTTGCTCCTCCACAGCTCCTAGTCTCTCACCATTAAGAAAATATTATGATTTGTGCTTAAGCTACTAACTGAACAACTAAAATGAAGTAATTCAAAGTAAATTTTACTCAAAAAATAATAAAATATATGAATGAATATTTCAATACTATGTACCAATCACTCCCACTGAGGCTAAACTCCCACATTCTTCTGACCTTTCACACTCTCCACTGCCCTCTTGCACTGCCACTTTTTTTTATTAAAAACACCTCCAAATGCCTATCTCATGTTCTAGCCTCTCACCTTCACTGCTAGGTGAACACTGCAACCTTAATCTCCTCTCACTCCATCCATACAATGGTAGATCAGTGACAGCAATGACTCTCCAAAGCTGGCTGGTCAGTACTGCATCAATATCAGCAAGTCAGTGTATTCAGAAGTATTTCACGTGGAAAAAGACTAGAAGAGTCAGACACCCACTACAAATCTTGTAAACATTAAAAGTGCTTAACTGTGCTGAAAGCCACTCAGGTTTTGAGTAGTTACTAGAACTCCTTGTGTTGTGCCCAATAGAAAAATGTCTTTTTGACATTACGCACAGTCCCTCAGGGCAAGTAACGTACCCATCTGATAGTCCCACTGGCTGAACTGACATAATGGGGCAGATAATGTGCTGTGCAGGTACGGCATGTGTATAAGTGAGCCACTCTGAGTAGATATCGTATGGTCAGCTCATCTGCAACAATTTCTGGTGCTCCAGATGAATCGCAAATGGCACACTGGGAATGCCAGGGCCAAAATATCGGGTGGCAGCAGCTAGGAGAGAGATGCTGGCTGCCCGTTGTGTACCCAATGAATTTTCAGCATGCAACGAGGGGCACCAGGCAAGAACGCCCAGGAGTGCCTGGATTTGTTTTGTTGAGCAGCGGCCTCCCGTTCAGCGCCCTTTCCAAAAGGGCTGGAGTGCTGCAGTTTCACCGTGGGACAGCTGCCTAGTTTGTATCAATGTCAAGGGCCTAATGAAGTTAGTGCACAGCTTATCCTCAGGCTCCCAGCTTCCTTCACACTCCCAGCCCACATGGAGGCAACACTCAGCACTTTGACTGAGTAGTTGGCTTCCAGTTTCCATGCTTGATAATGGAGGCAGCTGCCACTGTCTACGTGCTGAAGTTGTTCTGTCAATCCGCTTCCAAATGTGAATTTACTTTCAGGACGCAAGTGTGTACATGAATCAGAGTAGCAATCCTAAATAAAGAAAGCAGGGTGCCTTTCAATAAGTTTATTAGTTGTACAGTGAAAGGGTCTCCAGCCTTTGCCAGCTGTGGACCTGTTTACTTTTGAGCTTTGCGTTGTAATATACATAGAAGCATATAGTCATAACATTACTGTAACTTGTAAAGGCTGTCATGCTGCAAGAATCCGCTGGTGAGTGATCTAAATCATCCAATGCTGTTACAGAAAAGTGTTTTCAAATAAAAGCAAAAAAACAGCATGCACATCAGCATCCGAAAACAGGTAAAACAGGTTAACATAGACTCTTCATCAAAACGCTCCTGAAATATTAACCTACCTTTTCTCTTTTAGATGCTGACATGCCTGCTGTGTATTTCCCAGTTTTTGTTTACATTTTAATTTCCAGCCTTTGCAATTTTTATCTGCACTGTTTAAAAATGTACTTCTGCTTCGATGTCAGTCTTCAGCAGCCTCAAGTAGCCCCAGCAGCCTGGGCGTCTGTTGTATACAGGCACTCCTCACAGCCAGCATTGCTAATGCAGTAATAGCCGCAAATGTGGCATATGACATTACTCCAGCAGTACTGCCTTATTTGGTTTGCTTCCGACATCTGGTGGCAATGATGCCGGAGGTTCACTACTGGGTGGGGCGCAGAAATGGGTGGAGAGACCCGGTGAGACGGGTCCCTGGCCAATTTTCCGCCGCGCCGACCCAAGTTACGCCTGAAAACTGGTGCAACGTTAGAGGGAAAACCTCGCTGGTCAATTCGGCGACCATAAAATCTGTTGTACAACGGGCACTCGAGGGTCCGATATTTAGAAGATGTAGAATAAGTATGAATGAACATGCATCCGCTTTTACAAGAAATGAGCTAGTCACTGAAAGGTTAAGTTTCACTTTTGGGAAAGAGGTGCAGCTGTGGTGTGGAGAGGAGCTGCCACAGGTCACCAAGTATCAGAAGCCTCTTGAATGCAACGAGGGCCCGGAGACAGCAGGAGAAACACCACAACACCGCACAGCCATGGTGCTGTGGTACTCAATCTGTCAACGTTGCACAGTATCTAACTGGATAGTTCATAAGAGGAGTTCTCTGGACTTGACCTGAAGACAGATTCTGTTTATAGTTCAACACCATGTCTGTCTGATAACAAAAACTCAAGATAGATGACAGGGAAAAGCAGGTTGGAGTCCCGCGCGAGGCACAGGCTGGCCAGACACACTGAGCGTGCACTGACACATCAGGGAGCAATTTCCACAGGAGCATCCAACAACTTCGGTGGAAGATATTGCTGAAACCGCGGGCAATGGGCGTTCCGCCATTTCTCCGCCGAGGTCACGGAGACGATCGAGAATTCAAGCCAAATTCAATATAATACGCTTTAAGATGATAAGAGAAGGACATAAGTATGACAAAATCCAGGTTAATAGATTGGAGAAAAGCTGATTTTGAGGGGCTGAGAATAGAACTTGGGAAGATAAAATGGGCAACAATATTGGCAAACAACGATGTAGAACTACAGTGGGGAACATTTAAAACGGTGTTCAACAGAGTGCAGGAAAAATATATTCCGCTAAAAGGAAAGAACAAACTAAACACTAATGAGATTCCATGGATGAATAAAGACATAAGGGAACAACTGAGGGCAAGAAAAGAAGCATACATTAAATACATAGACAGCAGAGGAGAAAATATGAAGGGATTAGGAGAGAAGTCAAAAAAACAATTAGGAAGGCAAAGAGGAACTATGAAATTAAATTATCAAGGAACATAAAGCAATAACCTAAAATATTTTACAGGCACATCAACAAAAAAAGGAAGGTTGGGATGGGAATATGACCATTAAGGGATAGACAGGACAATACCTCAGGTATCATAGGGAGATAGCAGAAATATTAAATCACTATTTCGCTCCGGTATTTACCAGGGAGATAGAACAGGTGGACATGACAAGATGATGAGATGAGTAATGAGATAAGTGCATTAAAAATTTTAAAAAGGGGACATATAAACTAATCAAACTCAAGGATAAACCCCCTGGATGGATTGCATCCACACATTTTAAAAGAATCTAGGGAAGAGATAGCAGAGGCATTACTACACATATTTAATAATTTGTTAGAAAAAGGTGTAGTGCCAGAAGACTGGCGGATAGCTAACGTAATACCTATATTTAAGGGGGATAGAACATGTCTAGGGAATTATAGAACAGTCAGCTTAACATCGGTAGTAGGAAAAGTAATGAAATCCCTACTAAATGAGAGAATAGAAGAACATCTAGAAACAAAAAGTTTAATAATCAATAGTCAGCATGGATTTCAAAAGGGAAAATCTTGCTTGACCAACCTTATTGAATTTTTTGAAGAGGTAGCAGAGAGAGTAGACAATGGTAATGCAGTAGATCTAGATTTTCAAAAGGCCTTCAATAAGGTACCCCATAATAGACTAATGAATAAGGTCAGAGAATGCGGAGTCAGGGGACAAGTAGCAGAATGGATTGCTGGCTGGCTTCAAGACAGAAAGCAGAGAGTGGGAGTAAAGTGTAGCTATTCACAGTGGCAGAATATGGGTAGTGGTGCTCCACAAGGATCAGTGCTGGGACCACTGCTGTTCACAATTTACATTAACGATTTAGACTTTGGAATCAAAAACACAATTTCTAAATTTGCGGATGATACCAAATTGGGGGGGGCGGATAGTCAATACAGAGGAGGACTGCAACAAATTACAGGAGGACATTAATAAACTTGCAGAATGGGCAAATAATTGGCAAATTAAGTTCAGCACAGATAAATGTGAGGTATTACATTCTGGTAGGTAGAATAGGGAGGTCACATCACTTGGAGGGTGCGAGTCTAGGTGGGGTAGAGGAACAAAGGGATCTCAGAGTACAAATACACAAATCACTAGAAGTTGTGACACAGGCCATAAAAATAGCAAACCAAGCACTAGGGTTTATTTCTAGTTATGCTAAACCTGTATTGAACCTTGGTTAGACCGCACTTAGAGTACTGCGTGCAGTTCTGGTTGCTATAATGGCCCAGAAATCCGGGTCGGGGGCTTCTTGCGGGTGCAAGCCCCCGACCTGCACTTACCTTGCGCGCCAGCCGTTGAGCTGTGGGCCCCCGTGGAATTGCGATCCTGGGCCTCCTCCCACTGCCGGTGCGCAGTGCTTGCGTATCCCAGGGGCGCAGTTAGTTCAATGCGTTCCCTGGGATCACGTGGGCCATGGAGAGCCAATGGTAGCAGGGAATGCTTCATTCATAAGTTTGACAGGAAGACCTGTCAAACCCATAAATACTACAAGCCCCAAAACATCACTAAATCTTCAAAAAAAAATTTTTTAAATCACATTTTTAAAATAAACTATAAATTACATGAAATAACTATTTTAAACTAATTTAAATTTTTGAAAAAATTAATTACATTTTCTAACGGGGCTAAAAATAAACTTACCTTTCTTTAAAGTATTTAAAAATAATAAACCTGTGGAAAAAATGTTTTAATTTTAATTAATTCACCACTTACCTTGTAAAAAGCAGGCCTTGTGACTGCTTTTTACATGTCTAACTTCTGGAGACTTACCCACCTGGGAAAACCTGCAAAAAAAACGTAAGTTCGATGCGCATGTGCAGCCTCTCCTGCGCACGCATTCGACTTCTGAACCCCTTCTTTCAAGGGAACGGAAGTGCCGGTTTCCCGCGCATGCGCAGTGCAAGCAGGAAACTGGCACTTCCATTGGGCCTACGGGTGAGTACCCTGTGCGTACTCATCCGTGGAGACCCGAATTTCTGGGCCATTATAAAAGGATATAGAGGCACTGGAGAGGGTGCATAGAAGATTTACAAGGATGATACCAGAAATGCGAGGGTATACATATCAGGAAAGAATGAACAGACTGGGTCACTTTTCTCTTGAAAAAAGGCTGAGGGGTGACCTAATAGAGGTCTTTAAAATTATGAAAGGTTTTGATAGAGTGGATACAGAAAGAATGTTTCCACTTGTGGGGAAGAGCATAACTAGAGGCCATCAATATAAGATAGTCACCAAGAAATCCAATAGGAAATTCAGAAGAAACTTCTTTACCAAAGAGTGGTGAGAATGTGGAACTTGTTACCACAGGGAGTGGTTGAAGCGAATCGTATAGATGCATTTAAGGGGAGGCTGGACAAGCATACGAGGGAGAAGGGAATAGAGGGTTATGCTGATAGATTTAGATGAGGAAAGCTGGGAGGAGGCTCGAGTGGAACATAAACGCCAGCATGGACTGGTTGGGCCGAATGGCCTGTTTCTGTGCCGTTTATTCTATGTAATCCTATGTAAGCCCGATCATCTTCAGTGTTGCTACAAAATAGCTGAAGCGTATACAGGGTCAGTGGCAGATTGGACGCCTCCAAAATTTACCGACTTTGTGCACCAGCATATGTTGTCATGATACCACCACCGAAGGATCGAGTTTGGAAGGTGGCAATGTGAATGGCGCCTCCAAACCTGATGCAAACCTGGGCAGCAATTTGCTCCAAGCTCCATCGATGGAGTATGAATGCACCCAGAGGGACAGGCACGTAGGCATTCTTTGCATTAACTTATTTTAGGTTTAGACCAGTCACAGTTCTACCTCTTTCAATGCAATTTAAATGATCATTTACAACAAGCCAGAATATACTAACGTACAGTGCTTTCTGTATGAAATTAGTTCAATCAGTTTCAAAGATGAGATCATTCTGTTTGTTAGGTGATGCTGCATCAGAGGGGATCTTCCCAGAATTGCCTTCTCGTGGATGAGGGGGTGGTCATATGAGGAGAGGTTGAGTAGATTGGGACTCTACTCATTGGAGTTCAGAAGAATGAGAGGCGATCTTATTGAAACATATAAGATTGTGAAGGGGCTTGATCGGGTGGATGCGGTGAGGATGTTCCCAATGAAGGGTGAAACTAGAACTAGGGGGCATAATCTTAAAATAAGGGGCTGCTCTTTCAAAACTGAGATGAGGAGAAACTTCTTCACTCAGAGGGTGGTAGGTTTGTGGAATTTGCTGCCCCAGAAAGCTGTGGAAGCTACATCATTAAATAAATTTAAAACAGAAATAGATAGTTTCCTAGAAGTAAAGGGAATTAAGGGTTACAGGGAGCGGGCAGGAAATTGGACATGAGTCTAGGTTCGGAATGGTCATGGCCCTGTGGGTAGTGGAGTGGGCCCAGGGGCCGTGTAGCCTGGTTCTGCTCCTACTGTGTTCTAATTCTGTGTTAGATTTCAGGAGATGGTTTTTATTCCTGTTCCTGGCTGGGGTGGAGATCGCCTTTACAGAAGGTAAGTACTGTAGAAAATATAGGGAAAGAGTGATCTCCTGGAAGAATTTCGATCGCCTAGATGGGTCGGAGAGGAATTTCCCAGATTTTTTTCTCCCAAATTGGCCATTGGGTCTTTTATCTGGTTTTTCGCCTCTCCCGGGAGATCACATGGGTCCGGGTGGATGCAGAGTGATAGAAGATTTGAGGTTAGAATCAGATCAGCCATGATCTTATTGAATGGTGGAGCAGGCTCGAGGGGCCGATTGGCCTACTCCTGCTCCTATTTCTTATGTTCTTATGTTCTTAACAGGATCATGGGTGCAGATGTCAAGCATTTGCTAAAATGCAAAATTGTAATGTCTCTGTTTAATTTTTACTATTTGCTAGCCAACTTGGATTTTCAACAAGGGCATTACAAAACTCTCACAATTCCTTGGAAACACTGCAAACATCTTAAAAATTGTGATTTCTTACAAATTACTGGAGAGATGCAACTCCCCTGCTCTAGCAACACATATTTTGCTACTGGCCTGTCACTCTCCAATAGTCTTTTTGTGGGAGCCATCCAAGGTTGTTTCAATCTAAAATACAGTTTCTGTTTTTACTTAACAATAACACATTTATACGGTGCCTTTAGCATAGGAAAACCTCCAAAACCACTTCACAGGAGGGTAATAAGACAAAAATTGATACCAATCCAAAGAAGGACGGGTGACTAAAAAGATTGGTCAAAGAGATAAGTTTTAAGGAGCGTCTTAAAGGAGTAGAGGTGGAGAGATGCGGAGGTTTAGGGAAGAAATTCCAAAGCTTAGGGCCTAGACGGCTGAAGACACACCCAGAAGAGCTATTGGGCACATTTGAAATAATTTAAAAGTTTCTTACTAAACTTCACAAAAATAAAGCTGATGAAAGAGGAAGTCATTGAACATGAACATGCCTGAAATGTTTATTTCCAAACATATATTTAGTTGTGGTTTTTCCATGAAATTATGAAACGCTGTTTTTCCATCAGACAAATAATAATTGTAGTGGCAGCATAAGCTTTCTATTTTACAAATGTTTCGGAAAAAATATAATTTGATTTCATGCAACCTATTTGGAAATTTGCAATAAACTCGGGTGTGTTTGTGGTAGTGCATGAACACCTGAACAAATTACGCACTCATTCCATGCCAGCCATGTTTAGAACTAAGCACGTTTAAAAAAAAAGATAAACTTGTCTGTTCATTTAGCAATCATCTCTCAAGTTAATATCAAGGAACTGAACTCAAAAGTCTTTAGCAACTTAGTACATGAATTCTGTATGCTTATACAGCAAAAATGTATCTGCCATGCACCAGGCTTATGTAAATATTACACCCAAGAATACACATTGAGACTTACCCACAATGAAAGCTAGTGTTCTTGTTGAAATTCAAAATGACTAATTTGGAGACTCGCACGGCGGCAGTGGAATCTGTATGGCAGCTTTGTTTTATATAATATCAAAGGCGTTTCTAAAAGCATGGACTTTTAAACCATTTCAAACTTTTTAAGACAAGAATGGCTGAGATTTTGTTAGCGACTTCCATCATATTAAGCTGGGCCATCACTTTACTAACTAAATTAAGTTTCACTGCGCCTCTTACCCCAAGAGGATAGCAGTAAGGGAAGTCAAAATGTCCAGTCCATTGGAATAATCTGGCCAGACGGGGTCACAAATGGTGCAAAGAAATGACCAACTTGTGTGATTCGGTTGTTGTATCTTCACACGCTTCCCTTGGAAACTAATGTGAAGTAGTGGAAGGGATCACAGGCTGAATAACAGTTTGACAGGCCACGATGAGAACACTCCTTCCAGTGCTGTAACCATCTTTATAGCAGCAGATAGGATGATTAATCCTATACGGCGGGAAGGTATTATGGGCTCTCACAATCCATAGGGTGAGGGGGTGGGCCCTCATATATATCTGTTATATATCTATAGTCAGTTATGTTCAGGCGGTTACTATTAGATATGTATCTTTGCAGCAGTTACCTATCCATAGACATGGTTCTGTGTGCATGCATATAACTGCAGGGAAGCTCCACGATGAATTTTGTACATGTCCCTCATATTGTATGGAAAGAGCAGTACTCATTGTGTTGCCTGTGCTTAACTCATAAACCCCTGAAGGTATTACTAACTATTCAGTCACTGAATTGAAAATTGTTATTAAAAAATGTGGTGAGTTTCAAGATTTGATAATTGCGATAAAGAATAATTGTCAAATACCATCAACGGAGTGGTTATTTATAGCGATGTTATTTACAGTGATAAATTTTACAAGTGCATGAATAAAACACCCCTGTAAAATTAATGTCGGGCAAGGGATTCCTCTTTTAAAGAGGCAACATTATCATCAGAGAGTTATTGCCACTACTTTCCGACTGTTTGTAAATTCATATTGTTAAACAGCCATTCACTTTATGAAAAGTGTCATTCACAAAGCGAAAATGTAATTGTGTTGGTTTTGTATACATAATCATGGTTTGTTAATGATGAAAAACTTTCTGTATTCCCCTAGGTCTTTTCCTCCCCAACCCTTTTTGTTTTTTTACCTCCATTTTTTGTTTTCTTCCAATCCCGTCCTGGAGGCACTGACTTACGTGGCAGTGTGGTTCCACAGGCACAGGCAGCCCTCTGGTACCTCACCCAAGTTGCTGCTATTCATGTGTGAGCCCAGTCAGTGTCAGCTGTCTATTCCACCATGGATGGCATCACAGCCAAGCACCATCATTTTCACCTGATGTCCACACATGCAGACTCCCAGCAGAGGTCATTGGAACAGGAGCGGGAACTCCAGCGCACAGTCATGTTTTGGATTTCTTTTGACCATTCTTCCACAGAAAGGATTTGGAAAAAAGAGTTAACATCTAAGGGTTGAGTTTTAAAGCAATGTGTACTCACACAAGTTTCAAGGAATAGGCATGGAAATGAAAAGTGGTTAAATTGCTAAAGAGGTAGGCTTTGAAGTTGTTTCCCCATAGATTATAAATAATTAGTAATTCGTTGGCCTGTATCAGTAGTCGATAAACACCTCACGCCCACTGTGTCGGGAAGTCTCTGGTCTGGGTGCTTGGCAGGAGTTGCCAGGCATAGATCCTTCCCTCTGCTTGTGAACACAAGGTGAATGACGATAAGTAAAGAGTCAGATCCAGCAACAATTGCAAGGTCAGTTAGGTTTTTTAAAGCAGAAAGCTGCAAGGGCAGTCAGGCCCAACAAATACTGTGAGAAGGTTATATTGCAGGAGAGTAGTTGGAAGATACTTTATTTGAGTCAACCAAGATAACCCACTGACTTGGGGAAGCATAGCACGTTAATTATTTTGTATTATTACATGAAGAAAGTTATACTGATTGAACTAAATTAGTTCGAGCATAATTGTTGTTCTGTATGCTCATTTGCTGTGAAATAAAGCAGCTTAGCGAGACAGGGTCTCACCCCATTTCCCACCCCCACATGTCCACACCTGCTGCAATTACACTGGCAATCCATCTTAATCCCTGAGAAGGTTCAGAGCCAAGTTGACATAGCTTGTTTAGTTTAGCATCATGTTTCCTCAGATCAGTTTATAGTTAATTTCTGGTCGTTGGCTTGACTCATTTTAAGGTTTGTGTGCTGGTAGAAAAACTTAGAAACACATTTGAGCTTCTTCGATGGTTCAGCTGGTTAAGGTAGCGTTTAGCTGAGCCATACAGACAACAAAGGTCTCAGGTTTGATCAACGGTCTGTGCTGAATTGGTGGTTTCAGCTGGAGTTGGTAACAGGGACTGCTGCAATTGACCTTAGTCCTCCTAAGTTAGGGAGGAAATATTTCCCAGAATTTGTGATTGCTATCTAGTGACCCCCGCCTACAAGTGCTGTGTATAGATGTTGGGTGAGGATAAGACCAAGTTTGGATGTGATCCCCTTGTGTCAAAGAGCTTGGCAACACGCACTATCTAGACTCACACATGAAGAATGGCCCCTTGAAGAGGTACTGTACCCTTTCAACTTGTCACGGTCTTCAGGAAGGAAGGGGTGAAAATTGCAGAAAAAAGAAACAAAATCACTTTATTTGAAGATTCTATGACGTTTTAGGTATAATGTGTGGACTTGGTCATGAGTAATCAATTCATTGATATCATCATCACACGACATAAACACTTGGAAATGCTGCAGTACAGCAAGTTATATATGATTCCATTAAACTCAATCTACAACTCAATTCTACACTTGCAATCTGCAAAGTGATGTGTAGTATTTTCATTATACCTCAAGATAAAGCATATTACAGGCACACAATTACAGAGAAGACCTTGCTGAAAAGAATTATGTTCACCCTATACTTGATGTGAACTTAGTATTTGAAAAAATTCAGTTAAGTTGAAGATAACAGTAACAATTTCATTGTTAATTTTATATATTCTATTCATTTAATCATACAAATTATGAATTTAGAGAAAAATATACTTAAACCTTAAATTGGAACTGAGAGTACACAATACTTTGTACACATATGCTAGGTAGAAGAGCTATCCCTCAATTATATTAGGATTGCTGGAACAGTACTGGCTGACGTTTTACATTAGCAAATCCTGTTGGAAGTATCTAATTATAATAGTCACTTGTATCACTAATGGAGGAAGTGACCAAAGAGTCAGACATTTTAAAGGGAGACGGAGCCAGCAGGTTGGTGTCATCTGCTAGGTTTCCTGCTGATCCCGTCTCCTGACCCCTGAATGAACTGGATGCTGGTGAGCAAGGTGTCAGCCAACAGCGAGGTCCCCATGAACGGTGTCCAATGCCGCAAAAAGTTTAATGACCTCACGCGGATTGTCAGGGTGAGTACCCTTTCCAGTGACCTCCTCATCCTTGCATGTGCACCTCACATTATGGGCAAAGGGACCTGAAAGCCCTAATGGCCAGCCCTCATCCAGCAGCTATGGGACAGGCATGAACATCAATTGCACATTCTGCACTTAACACACTGGCCAAGCTATTCCACCATGGGAGGCAGTGCACACAAGATCAGGGCGACACACTGGCCAGGCTATTCCACCATGGGAGGCAGTGCACACAAGATCAGGGCGACACACTGGCCAGGCTATTCCACCATGGGAGGCAGTGCACACAAGATCAGGGCGACACACTGGCCAGGCTATTCCACCATGGGAGGCAGTGCACACAAGATCAGGGCGACACACTGGCCAGGCTATTCCACCATGGGAGGCAGTGCACACAAGATCAGGGCGACACACTGGCCAGGCTATTCCACCATGGGAGGCAGTGCACACAAGATCAGGGCTACACACTGTACTGAGAGGCCGTCCTTTCTCTTGCAGGCCAAGCTGGCCAATAACAAGAAGAGCCGGACTGCGACCGGGGGAGGCCGACCCCAGATCCAGCTGCTCACCGAGCTGCAACATCGCGTGGAGCGCATCATGGGTGGCCGGGTGATTGGCCCCGTTGCATGTGGAGATGCCGACCCTGTTCTGGGCACCAATGGTAAGGACATCAACGTTTGGACCTCTCTCGTCCCACTTGCGCATCAGATCTACATCCTTTGCCACTGTCCGACCAATGCGCTGAATTCCACCACTCATGCATCCCTCGCTGACGCCCTCTCCTCACTCTAAAGCTACTCTTGTGCCTTCCTGCTTTCAGATGGTGAGAAGGAGGTCCCTGAACTTGCCAGTGACAGCCCCTCAGAAGAGGAGGAGGAGGAGGAGCAAGAGGAAGGCGGCCCATCAGGGGAACCCTCAGCCGTGGCAACCCATGCCAATGTAGGGGACACGTCTTCCCTGGAGGGGAGCGTCGCGGAAGTGTCGGAGGGGAGGGGAGCTCATGGGACCTGCGGCCTCCAGAAACGCGGGAGGGGGGTGCCAGCTCGGCGGCCTTCTCCCCAGAGGGGGGAAGGGTTGGAGGGGAGTCCAATTGCTGGGCCCAGCGGCGTCCAGCAACGCAGGAAGGGTCGGCCAGCTCGGCGGCCTTCTCCCCAGAGGGAGAGTCCGGCCTCCAGTCCGGAGATGGTCTTCGCCGAGGAGATGGAACGCCTCGAGGACTTGTCCGCGGACTCGGAGCGCCGGCACACGGAGCTCATGGGGGTAGTGGCACGGTTGCCTGAGGCCATCGAGTCCCTCTCTCGGAGTGTCACCGACGTTGGGGCCTCACAGGCCATCAGTTTGGCGGAATTCGGGGCAGAGCAGGCAGCGAGTCGGGCGGCATTCGGGGCAGATCAGGCAGCGAGTCGGGCGGCATTCGGGGCAGCTCAGGCAGCGAGTGGGCAGCTGATCAGTGGTGCCGTGCAGTCACTGGGTGCTCTGATGAGGTCACTGAACAGGTCAACACGGGCACTCACTGCTGCCACACTCGCTGTGTCAGCCAGGCATCGCCAGGGCACCCGGCGCGCTGCAGCAGCACAGCGGTCTGTCCCTCGGCAGATTGGTGCGCATGCTGCAGTGCTGGCCCGGGCGAGTGCCAGTGTCTCAGGCGACCAGCGAGCGCCTGCCATCCACCAGCTTGCCCCCATTCCTCCAGCCACCACTGCCACTCCCCCAGTGGAGCTGCCAGGAGCTGCTGCAGCGACTGATGCTGGCCAGCCACAGCTGCAGCATTCAACAGCCGCCCGCTCGACGGCCAGACCTCGACTAGGCCGACCCCCAAGGGCATCTGCCGTCACGACATGTGCCCCTCTGGAGCCTGCCCGCAGCCTTGCAGCAGCCAATGGCCTTACTTTGAGGAGGAGCAGCAGGGCGGGCAGGGGTCACACAAAGATGGCCAAGGCATCGCCCTAGCGGGCCAAAAAGTCGAATGTGTGGCCAGTTGTGTTTGTTTTTTGAGGCCGAGAATTGGATGTTTGTTTTTTGAGGCCGAGAAGTGGATGTTTGTTTTTTGAAGGCCGAGGATCTGATGTTTGTATTTTACGAAGGCCGAGGATGACGGCCATTTTAGTTGCACTGTTTTGTTAATCCTCTCCACGTTGTGGGAGCGAGTAATGTGTTTGAGTGTTTTTTGGGGGTTTCGTCTGTTTTTGGTTTTCATGTGGGAAGGGCCCTGAGTTTGCACAATAAAGCATTTTATTTATTAACATTGTCCATGTTTGATCTTTGAAGTGTTTGTTGCCTTAACCGGCTGAGGGCTTGCGGAGCGGCTGCAATCATGTTCTTTCATTGGCACAAGCCATTCCCTGACAGGGGGCCTAGAAGTGACGTTCAATAAGCCGCCGACGGGCGGCCCTTGGACCTTGTGCCTCCCTCCTGGGCTGGTACTCCTCGTCCTCCTCCTCCTCATGCTCCTCCTGCTCCTCCTCCTGAGGTGGGGGTCCAACATGAGGTGGCAGTGCCTGAGTCCTGCGGATAGCCATGTTGTGCAGCATGCAGCAAATGACGACGAATTGGGAGACTCGCTCCTGCGAATACTGGAGGGCTCCCCCGGAGCGATCGAGACAGCGGAACCGTTGCTTGAGGACACCGATTGTTTGTTCTATGATGTTCCTAGTCGCTTGATGGCTCTCGTTGTATGCCTCTTCAGCAGGGGTCGTGGGCGCGCGGAGCGGGGTCATGAGCCAGGTACACAAAGGATAGCCTTTGTCCCCGATAAGCCATCCTCTTGGGGGAGGCTGTGCCTGGAACATGTCAGCCACAGTTGTCTGTCGCAGGATAAAGGCATCGTGGCTGCTGCCTGGAAAGCGGGCATTGACAGCTAGGATGCGCTGCCTGTGGTCACACACCAGCTGTACGTTGAGGGAATGGTAGCCCTTCCGGTTGCGGTAATCCTCGGCATGCTCCAGAGGTGCCCGCAAAGCCACATGCGTGCAGTCAATGGTGTCCTGCACCATGGGGAAGCCCGCTATTCTTGCAAATCCCACTGCACGCTGCTGCTGCTTGTCCAGGGTCATGGGGAAGGAGATGAATTGATGTCTCCTTCTGAAAAGGGCTTCGGTCACCTGGCGGATGCAGCAATGCACGGCGAACTGGGAGATGTTAGCGATGTCCCCAGCAGCGGATTGGAAGGAGCCGGTGGCATAGAAGTTGAGAGCCACCGTCACCTTCACTGCCACCGACAGAGACGTCCTGCGCATCAGCTGTGGCTGCAGATCTCTCTGAAGCAGCTGGCAGATGTCTGCAACCACCTCCCTTCTGAATCGCAGCCTCCTTACACACATCGCGGCAGACATGGTCAGATAGGAGGACTGTTGGCGGTATACCCTGGGTGGGTAAGGCCTCAGTTGGCGACGCCTGTTGCCCCCTCTGTGTCTAGCCAGGGCTGCCACTCTCTCACGGCGTCTGTAAGCTCTTCTGGCATAAGGCTGAAAGTCAGCGTTGGCACCCAATGCAGCCCCCATTATATGCTGGCAAACAATGAGCTCTCAATGAAGGCAAAGATAATTGCTAAGCTCTGGCCTGAGCCAAAAATACCTGTCCTAGTGTTGGTCCAAACCAGTAAGCTCTCCTCCTTGGTCTCTCTCCAAAAAACCGTTGCACAAGAGTGAATGCTGCAAAATGGCTGGCCTTTATAGTGCAGGGTAAGTGCCCTTTAATTAGCGCTCCCCGCAGCCCGCCTCGGCTGTGTACCGTTGCACTTCACAGTCGTTAGGGCCGCCCGGCGCACAATTGGCCGGCGCGAGTGAAGTTCTGGTTCGGGGCGCACAAAGGGCGTTGCACTAGTAAATGACGTCATGATCTGCGCGCGCAGCAGGGCGCGCGCTAAGACTTTGCGCCGGCGCTAAATGTGTACTGAAGTTGGGGCGAGGCGCAGACCGCGCTGCGCCTGGGCGCTAAGCGCCTAGCGCTCGAGATCTACTCCTCCTAAGGCGCTAACGGCTGGCGCGCCCAACTGAATTTCTAGGCCACAGCATTTAAGGGAGCCATTTCACCATTAGATCTCAGATCAGTTTTGGTGCTACTGACTGCTGCTTCTCACCACGATGTCTGCAGAGAAACAAAAGGCAGCTCCCCGCTTCAATGAAGACTTCCTCCATGTTCTTGTGAAGGGAGTCAGAGGACGTCGGGAGGTCTTATACCCAGGTGATGGAAGAAGGAAACCTCCTCAGCAGAGAAAGGCAGCCTGGCTGTGAATAGCTGAGGAGGTCAGTGACAGGTCTATGTACAGACGCACCTGGGTCCAATGCAGGAAAAGGTTCAATGATCTCCTGCACTTTGGAAAAGTTAGTATAAAAGTTAGTATTAATTCTGCTGTGCCTGTCATCACATCCCCATCATTCTGCATTGGTAACCCTACTCCTGCACATCCTAACTC
Source organism: Somniosus microcephalus (assembly GCF_052327205.1). Lineage (NCBI taxonomy): Eukaryota > Metazoa > Chordata > Chondrichthyes > Squaliformes > Somniosidae > Somniosus > Somniosus microcephalus. Next base: position 76,841,330 of record NC_140998.1, on the reverse strand, counting down.
AACCCAACATCCTTTGCACCATCCCCCATCCCTCTCTCCCTATGCACAGAATCACTTCCCCATCTTACTATGCACCCCTCACACCCACCCTCAAGTTTATGCACTGACAACAACTAACAACTCAAAAGGAGGGAACTTCATAATGGGAACCCACTCCTTCATAGTCTCACATTAAACATCTATCCTATCCATTCTGTACACACATTCCATCACCCTCACTGAAACTCCACTTCTTTCCCTCTTTGCAGGAAAAGGGAGGCCACAATAAGAGGGAGAGAACAGGATGAGGGGACTAAATGTAATATATCCAAGTTTGCTGATGATACAAAGCTAGGTGGGAATGTAAGTTGTGAGGAGGATGCAAAGAGGCTTCAAGGGGACACGTTAAGCGAGTGGGCAAGAACATGGCAAATGGAATATAATGTGGAGAAATGTGAAGTTATCCACTTTGGTAGGAAAACTAGATAATCAGATTATTTTTTAAATGGTGAGAGATTGGGAAATGTTGATGTTCAGAGGGACCTGGGTGTCCTTGTACACAAATTGCTGAAAGTTAATATGCAGGTACAGCAAGCAATTAGGAAAGCAAATGGTATGTTGGCCTTTATTACAAGAGGATTTGAGTATAAGAGTAAAGAGGTCTTACTACAATTATATAAGGCCCTGGTGAGACCACAGCTGGAGTATTGTGTACAATTTTGGTCTCCTTACCTAAGGAATGATATACTTGCCATAGAGGGAGTCCAACAAAGGTTCACCAGACTCGTTCCTGTGATGGGGGGGTTGTCCCATGAGGACAGATTGAGTGGACTAGGCCTATATTTGCTAAAGTTTAGAAGAACGAGAGGTGATCTCATTGAAACATATAAAAGTCTTACAGGGCTTGACAGGGTAGATGTAGGGAGGATGTTTCCCCTGGCTGGGGAGTCTAGAACCAGGGGTCACAGTCTCAGAATAAGGGGTCGGCCATTTAGGACTGAGATGAGGAGAAATTTCTTCACTCAGAGGGTGGTGAATCTTTGGAATTCTCTGCCCCAGAGGGCTGTGGATACTCAGTCATTGAGTATATTCAAAAGAAAGAAAGACTTGCATTTAAATAGCGCCTTTCACAACCAGTCAATTAAGTACTTTTGAAGTGGAGTCACTGTTGTAATGTGGGAAACGTGGCAGCCAATTTGCACACATGGTCCCACAAACAGCAATGTGATAATGACCAGATAATCTATTTTTGTTATGCTGGTCAAGGGATAAATATTGACCAGGACGCCGGGGATAACTCCCCTACTCTTCTTCAAAATAGTGCCATATGCTCTTTTACATCCACCTGAGAGAGCAGACGGGGCCTCGGTTTAATGTCTCATCCAAAAGACAGCACCTCCAACAGTACAGCACTCCCTCAGCATTGCACTGGAGTGTCAGCCTAGCTTTGTGTGTTTAAGTCCCTGGAGTGGGACTTGAACCTACAACCTTCATGACTCAGAGACAAGTGTGTTACCCACTGAGCCACAGCTGGCACAGCCAAGGCAGAGATCGATAGATTTTTGGATATTAAGAAAATCGAGGGATATGGGAATAGTGCAGGAAAGTGGAGTTGAGGTAGAAGATCAGCCATGATCTTATTGAATGGCGGAGCAGGCTCGAAGGGCCTACTCCTGCTCCTATTTCTTATGTTCTTATGTATGTTCTTGAATATCCATGTACGTAAATAGTAACTCAAGAAAACACCTTATTAAGAAGATCTTAGAAATTCTTGCAAACTGACATAGGCAAATCCCACACAAGGATTTACTGAAATTTCTGCTGAACATACAAAGGTTGGAAGGAAAAAAGCCACTTCACAAAAAATGAAAACAATCTAAATTAACTCCATTGTCAAAACAGCATGAAATTCTGACGTGGCTCCTTCTAATTGTGTGATAATTAATAAATAACATCTCAGTAATTTTCACCAGCAGCAGACATTCAAGATACACAGTACCTGTACTTGGATTTACAGGGGCAAGTGACAGCAATTTAAGGCACCTTTGATGCAAATTCTGAAAAGGTTTATCTATCTCTTAGATAGCAGGTTTTGTGAGGGTTCAATAACTATTAGCAGAAGGAAAGGTCGCCTTTTGTGCTGATCCAGTAAACTCACTGCTGAATGGCCTGAGGAAGTTTTGTTTTCTCACTGTGCTCGCAGTCTGGGGTTCAAACATTGGTGGCACTCAAATATACCAGCTAGGCCCAGTAACTGGGGCAACGTTACATACAGCTTCCCAAAAACACAGCACTCCACATACAAACTAACTCTTTACCTTATTTCACACACAGGCTGATCTCAAAGATCTCACAGCAGAATTCACAAAGGTGCCTTTGCTCAAGAGCATGTGCCTGATGGTGAGAGTAGCAAAGACAAAGCAATGGGTCACATGGGATCCGCCCTTTCATCTCAATCTACCCTTCAAACTAATCTCAAACTAATAAGCGTCCCCCCACTGTTAAAATAGATGGCTACAAAACGAAGAATCAAATCCATTCCACCCTAAACTTCAAACTGACATATTTGGACTTTGCAGATGAGAAGTTTGGTCATGTGGAAGCTATTATTACTGCATGAAAGAAATGAAAACTAGACAAGAATGCATTTTGGAACAGCTGTGTACAAATTGGATGAAACCAAGCTGACTGCAACATTCATAACAGATCAGTAAATAATATTCTTGGGCAGGTTTTAACCTCAGAGAATGACATACACTAAATGAGCTGACATACTAAAGTTGAGACTGCTAGCTTGGTCTTGCTCGGTTAAAGCTGAAATCAACATTGCACATTGCATTGCTGGCAGGTGTTTAAGGTACAGAATCATTTGCGTTAGAGCTATGCAGCATCTGATTTAATTCAGGTTTTTTTTACATGTCTGAGGGTCCATTTTTACCCTAGCCTTAAATGAGCTAAACCATTCCCGACAGAAAGCTGGAAATGGTCAGTGATGAAGTATGACTTTAGCTGTATTAATCCCATTGCTTGTAAATTTGCAGCATAGAAGTAATCTGTCTGTGTCGTACTGCAATCACACTAACATTTCCCATGTCATCCCTCCTGTAACTGCTGATTTAAAATAAGGTCTCAATTCACTGAACTTCAATCCAGCAAAGAGGCTGCAGATCTTCCTATTAGTGTTTTCAGAGCCTCAAACAAGTTGATTTTTTGCAGTCTCAGCCTTACTTATACAAGGGCTTGGTTCAACAGCAAATAGCTGAATCAAATTTGGCCCAGAACGGGAGACACTTCCCCTTTTGTGTCTGAATGTTGTGCTTATCCTTGTGATGGATGATGGTGCTGAAAAATGCTGTCATTTATTCTCTTTGCATATAGTGGCAGCATCACGTGCTCAGTTCCCAAGTGTAATGTGGCATATATTAAGTGTAGTTTAGAGCTTCCCAATAATGGAAATTTGCACCAAGTTAAGAGCACTGACTCCTTTTCCAGTTTGAGACTTCCAGCATTACCCATCTGTGTGGCTAATCAGAGCAGTAGTGCCCAACCCATGCTGAATTGTGGATACATTTTTTCTTTTCTCTTTTGTTTGTTAGTTGTGAACTGGATTCTTCTTCCTCTTTTACACACAGGTGCTTGTAAATGCCTTCATTTATCACATCACCATTTAATAAACAACATGAAACAACAAGTTTCATTTTCACTACTACTGGCCATAGGAATACTCTTAGTAAATGGCATTGATGAGATGCCTCAGAATAAGGTCAGCTTATAAGGTCAATACGTCAAACTGTCAGCTAGCAAATAGGGTTTGCTTAGTTATTATATTCTGCTCCACATAATTTTCCATTTGAAACTTCCTGATTAGTTTAATGTTTCTCTCAGCAAGCAACTATCAAATTCCCTTTTAAAATAAATTATTGAAACTGTTTCCAAACAGTTTATGGCAGAGAATTCCACATTCTGAACATTCTCTATATAAAGAAATATTTTCTAACCAGCACTTAATTCTTATTATGATTATCCCAAATTTGTGCCCTCCCATTATCGTCTCACCAATCAGTGGAAACATTCTCTCATTATTCACTTTATCATAGACCTTAAAAATCTTGAAGACATCTATCGGGTCACCCCTTAGCTTTCTCAGTTCCAGTGGAAAAAAACACTAATTTCTCAAGCCTTTCCTTCATAACTGGTATCATCCAAACAAACCTACACTGCACCTTTTCCATTTGTTTTATATTCCTGCCTTCTTATAATGGACTGCACAAAATCATGCACAATACTCAAACTGCAGCCTAACTAAAGGTCTTGTACAAGTTCAACGTTAGCTCTTACTAATATATTGCATGCCTCTAAATACACAACCAAGATCCAGTTTTCTTTTGACAGATTAATCCACTTGCAGTACTACCATTAATGACATGTATCTGCATGCCAAGATAATTCTGCTCATCCACTCCATTTACATTTTTTTAACAGGGGAGAAATTGTTTTTTGTGCCATTTCCAGGCATGAAGTGGGCATGTGTTTGGAACACCGCCCAGAGATGGAGGCCTGAGGCTCATCCTAAATTGGGCCTTGGGCCTCATTTCCACAATACCGATGAGCTGTGGGCGCCACTCGCATGTCCCAATGCAACTCGGGTTCTTCCCAAAATCAGAAGCCAAACTGGCCCACAGGTATGTCCCGGGTGGGGGGCGGGGGGGGAAGGGGGGGCATGGGGGTGGAGGTAAATGGGAGGTGGGTGAGCGCAGGCCAGCAGAGGCCTGCCATTTGTTGTGGAGTCAGAAGGAGTAGCCTTGTTCCCCTTGGCTCCATATTAAGCCAAGTGAAAAAAAAAGTACCCGTTCTGCGACAGCCTCCTGCAGTCTCTTTAAGGACCGCAGGTTAGGCTGTGATAGACCTGGTAAAACAGAGAGGTGTATGTGCGGCGCATGTTCTGCCTAATAGTTGCCAAATTTGGCATTGAAGTCCTAAAACAGGTGTTAGGCTTTTGATTAGTATATTCACGGGGTCTAACACCTATTTTATGTGGGCACCCTAGGCACTCGGAAATTGATGGCTGCCAAATTAGTAGTTGACATACTTCCGGCGGAGGGGGGAGGGATGGGGTGGTCAGGCATGAAAGATTGCCCTGGAAATTAGTCCCCTCCTGCATGAAATACCTGGTACAAAGGGAACCAGTTTCTTACCCCCTCTTTCCCTCATTTTATTTCAAAAATGTATTACTTCACAATTTTCTACATTGAACTGCATCTGCCCATCCTGTAATGTCCACCTGCAGGCTTTTCATGACCATTATCACAATTTTCCATGCCCTCTAATTTGGAGTCATCAGCAAATTTTCATATCATTCCCTTCACTTCAAAGTGTGTACTAGTCGTTTCTAGATGGTGATGGGGAATCAAGACCAAGTGTAGTCTTCAGGTGAAGTAGAGTTAGAAGGCAGGAAATTATAAGCTGAGCTAACAATGGAACCTCACATTACCTGTTTATAAAAACCTACTCTAATGCAATGATTTATAATAATAAATGTCTAAAACCTGTCTGACTCAGGTAGTGGACATATACCACCCCTTCAATTTTGGCTTCTGGTAAGTTTGGACATGGAACTTCACAGCTAGAAAAGGGTCTCTTACTCTCAGTATAACAACAAGGCAACAATTGTGTTGGATCAGAATGGGCCGGCTGATCACAGGTGGCAGTGGCTGGCTGGCCCTTGATTGAGGGGAGACCGAGAGCAGGCATCAGGTGGACTAATAGGCAGGCTGGCCTATAGGCTTTTGGCAGTGAGGAGCAGTGTCCGAATGAACCACCTAATCATATCTACCACGTGCTAAGGGCTGGTGGGTAGAGGGTGTTCGGGGACCCAGTGCTCAAAACATTAGGCAGTGTGCAGAACCAGACCAGACCACAGCCAACCGTGAGGGCACGAATAATTTCCGGAGGTATCCAAGAATCAAAGAGCCATCTCTGAGCTTAAGGGGGGAAGCAAAGACAGACATAACTATGAGCAAAAGACAGTGAAGTAGAGGGTGAGTGGGGCCACCACTGGGAGCAAAACAGCAAGTGGGGAGATTAAAATACACCGAATAAAATATATATGGCCAGAATTTATTGTAAACAGCGAGCGAACGGCACCCACCGTTTGTTAGACTTGCCCTTGCCCATATACTTTATGGGCAAGCTGCCTCCGCAAGATCCTGCAAATCCATTGGCAGGATAGGCGCACCAACATCAGTGTTCTTGCTCAGGCCAACATCCCCAGCATCGAAGCTTTGACCACGCTCAATCAGCTCCGATGGACGGGTCACATTGTCCGCATGCCCGATACGAGACTCCCAAAACAAGCGCTCTACTCGGAACTCCGACACGGCAAGAGAGCCCCAGGTGGGCAGAGGAAACGCTTCAAGGACACCCTCAAAGCCTCCTTGAAAAAGTGTAACATCCCCACCGACACCTGGGAATCCCTGGCCCAAGACCACACCAAGTGGAGGAGAAGCATCCGAGGAAGGCGCCGAACACCTCGAGTCTCTTCACCAGGAGCAAGCGGAAGCCAAGCGCAGGCAGCGCAAGGAGCGCACGTCAACCCAAGCACCCCACCCACCCGCCCCTTCAACCACCGTCTGCCCCACCTGTGACAAAGACTGTAGGTCCCGCATTGGACTCATCAGTCACCTGCAAACTCATTTTTAATGTGGAAGCAAGTCATCCTCGGGTCCGAGGGACTGCCTAAGAAGAAGAAGAAGACTTTCCATGAGCTTTTTCACTGAAAGTTGCTGTAAATTAGAGATCCAAATGGTGCAGCACCCTCTACAGGGCATCTGGGACCTGTGTGAACAGGGCAAGCAACGACGTGTTTCCTTAACCAATCAGATTGAAGAAGTTAATGAGCAGCGTAGTCTGAACCAGGAAGTGCAAGTCAGAATACTGAATTCAATGTCAAATCAGGTACAGAGAGCAAAATAAAGAGAGAAAAAGAAAGATGGGATTAAGAGAGTGAGTAAAAAGAGAAAGAAAGAAAAATCTCCAATAACAATTAAAAGCTGAAGGAATAAGACTCCACACTTTTAAAAGTTAATTTTCAGTGCCAGAGAGGTTGTTTGGCAGTAATTAAGACTTATCGTGCTGTTAAAAGGGTACTTAGACTGTAAAGGACAAACACTAACTGTCTGTGGCGAGTTTAGTTCGTATCTACCATACACGTACAGGAACTTCACGCCGTTCAATGTATTCAAATGGGGAGCCAGACAATGAGATGCCGTTTTCGCAAATCTGACGGCAGAACGGCGCATCTTGGACAGCAACATCCAGTTTTTCACGTTTTTAACTGCACATCTTCCCTCGCCTGAAGTTGCTGTCCAATATGCGCATAAATAACGATGAGCGCTGTTAGCCTCACCTTTATTTTGACAGTAGATTCTGGCCCATTATGTTTAAATATATATATTCAATAAATCACAAAATGTAAAATTTAGGTGTTTGACATCAAGTTCAATAACCACTTACTGAGGAAAATAATGAACATAAAAAATAGATGGCAGTGGAGCTCTTAGACAAAGTTCAAAAATTTGCTCCAGTCATCCACAATAGTGCAATTAGTGCAACAAGTTTACATAGGTGAATTCATATTAAATGTGGACCTAGGAAATTATAATGGGAAAAAGTTGACACAAAAAAGTGTGACAAAAATGCAACAACAATAAGTCAAATGGTGCAGACATGAAGCACGTACGGGCGTAAGATTTGTAATATATTAGATATAGTAAATAAGGGCATTCCCAACATGGCCCCTATGTTAGACCACTAACCACACTTTTCCATTCTGAGAAACTTGACCGCGAGACTTTGCTTTTTGCCTTCCATTCATCTCAATATCCATATGGCCACAATCCACTTAATTCCAGTTGCCATTCTCCTTCCTTTAAGTCTCATATGTGGTATCCTATCAAATACTTTTTCAAAATCCATACTTCTTACTCTTACTTCTTCAAAGAATTGTATAAAGTTGGTTAATCACAGCCAGCCTTTGAGAGCTCTGAGCTAACTGACCTTGATTAACTCATGTCTCTCCAAGTGCTTAGTAATTTTATTTTAGGTGCTAGTAGTTTACCAACAACTGAAGTAAGACTGGCTTATAATTTCCCAGTTTATCTAGTCACTTTTATTTTTGATGAGGGCAGTCAAATTTGCCACCCTCCAATTTTGCTTTCCAAAGAATATTAGAAAAATTATAGCCAGAGCCTCCACTATTTCTTCCTTGGCCTCCTCAGGATCCCTGGATATAAATCCTGAAGTCTCAGTGATTTGTCTAACTTAACTCTGAGTAATGTCTTTGGTACTACTTTTCTTTGAATAATAACCTCCAATGGTCATATCACCTCCTCTATGAAAACTGAGCTTGGTACTCTTTGTATTTCTGCCATTCTTTCACTCTACAAGTTTGCCTCCTCTCTGATCAGCTGTACCTTATCTTCTTACAGAAAACCATTTTATTGTTTTCATTTTTTTTGTTAATTTTCTCTTAGCTTTTCTATATTCTTCTTTTTCTTGTCTTTCTTTTTTATTCTCTGCCCTGCAAGCAGTAAGATACTTTTAAAATTTCACATTTGAGCTAAGCTCCTCATTTATCCATGGAACCCTAGCTTTCAATGCACTTTACTGGAATATATTTGATCTGCACCCTTTCCATTTCCCATTTAAATATTTCCCATTGCAGATCTATGATTCTATTTTAATTTCTCCCCTCAGTTTTAAACTCCCTAGAATGTGTTTGTTTTTTGCGAATCAAGTATCTTTGTCCTCAAATTTTTGCTTTTCTATTCTTATACTGAAACTAATTATATTGTTGCCATTGCTTCCAAAATGTTCCTTACTTGCCCTGTCTCGTTACCTGGAACCAGGTCAAGTAATGTTTCTGTCCTTGTAGGAATAGCAACATGTTACCTGAAAAAACAATTCTTTAAGCAGACTGCAAAAAAACTCCCCTTTCATTTTCCCCGTACCAGTCTATTCTTGGACTAACTGGAGTGCCCGGCGGTGCCGAGGCTATTTCGAGAGCATGTTGTTGTTGGAAGAGAGAGAGAGAGCGACTGGGGGGGAAGAGAGAGAGCGACTGGTGGGAAGAGAGAGAGCGACTGGGGGGAAGAGAGAGAGCGACTGGGGGGGAAGAGAGAGAGCGACTGGGGGGGAAGAGAGAGAGCGACAGGGGGAAGAGAGAGCGCGACTGGGGGGGAAGAGAGAGAGCGACTGGGAAAGAGAGAGCGCGACTGGGGGGAAGAGAGAGAGCGACTGGGGGGAAGAGAGAGAGCGACTGGGGGGGAAGAGAGAGAGCGACTGGGGGGGAAGAGAGAGAGCGACTGGGGGAAGAGAGAGAGCGACTGGGGAAGAGAGAGAGCGACTGGGGGGAAGAGAGAGAGCGACGGGGGGAAGAGAGAGAGCGACTGGGGGAAGAGAGCGAGCGACTGGGGGGAAGAGAGAGAGCGACTGGGGGGAAGAGAGAGAGCGACTGGGGGGAAGAGAGAGAGCGACTGGGGGGAAGAGAGAGAGCGACTGGGGGAAGAGAGAGAGCGACTGGGGGGAAGAGAGAGAGCGACTGGGGGGAAGAGAGAGAGCGACTGGGTGGGAAGAGAGAGAGCGACTGGGGGGGAAGAGAGGAGAGCGACTGGGGGGAAGAGAGAGAGCGACTGGGGGGGAAGAGAGAGAGCGACTTGGGGGGGAAGAGAGAGAGCGGACTGGGGGGGCAGAGAGAGTGCGACTGGGGGGGAAGGTGGCCCGATGGACCCCTGCGAAGGAAGGAAGAAGGTAAGCTCTCCCTCCCTGTCCCACCCCCTCACTCTTTCCCTCCCTGTCCCACCCCCTCACTCTTTCCCTCCCTCACCCTCTCCCTCCCTCCCCGTCTCTCCCTGCTTTACTCTCCCTCCCCCTCTCCTCACGCTCTCCCTCCCTCACCCTCTCTCTCTCTCCTCCTGTCTCTCCCTGCTTTACTCTCTCCCTCCCTCCCCCCTCCCCCTCTCCTCCCCCACCCTCTCTCTCCCCACCCCACCACCCTCTCTCTCTCCCCTCCCCCCCACCCTCTCTCTCTCTCCCCTCCCCCACCCCCTCTCTCTCTCCCCTCCCCCCACCCTCTCTCTCTCTCCCCTCCCCCCACCCTCTCTCTCTCCCCTCCCCCCACCCTCTCTCTCTCCCCTCCCCCCACCCTCTCTCTCCCCTCCCCCCCACCCTCTCTCTCTCCCCTCCCCCCCCACCCTCTCTCTCCCTCCCCCCACCCTCTCTCTCTCTCCCCTCCCCCCCACCCTCTCTCTCCCCCCTCCCCCCACCCTCTCTCTCCCCCCTCCCCCCACCCTCTCTCTCTCCCCCTCCCCACCCTCTCTCTCCCCCCTCCCCCCCACCCTCTCTCTCTCCCCCTCCCCCCACCCTCTCTCTCCCCCCTCCCCCACCCTCTCTCTCTCCCGCCACTCTCTCTCTCCCCTCCCCCCACCCTCTCTCTCTCCCTCCCCCACCCTCTCTCTCTCCCCCCTCCCCCCACCCTCTCTCTCTCCCGCCACTCTCTCTCTCCCCTCCCCCACCTCTCTCTCTCCCCCTCCCCACCCTCTCTCCCCCCTCCCACCACCCTCTCTCTCCCCCCTCCCACCACCCTCTCTCTCCCCCCTCCCACCACCCTCTCTCTCCCCCCCTCCCCCCACCCTCTCTCTCTCCCCCCTCCCCCACCCTCTCTCTCTCCCGCCACCCTCTCTCCCCCACCCTCTCTCTCTCTCCCCCCCACCCTCTCTCTCTCTCTCCCCCCACCCTCTCTCTCACCCCCCTCCCCCCACCCTCTCTCTCCCCCCTCCCCCCACCCTCTCTCTCCCCCCTCCCCCACCCTCTCTCTCCCCCCTCCCCCACCCTCTCTCCCCCCTCCCCCCACCCTCTCTCTCTCTCCCCCCCTCTCCCCACCCTCTCTCTCTCTCCCCCCCTCCCCCCACCCTCTCTCTCCCCTCCCCTCCCCCCACCCTCTCTCTCCCCTCCCCCACCCTCTCTCTCTCCCCTCCCCCCACCCTCTCTCTTCCCCCCACCATCTCTCTCTTCCCCCCACCCTCTCTCTCTTCCCTCTCCCTCCTTGCCCCTCTCCCTCCCTGCCCCTCTCCCTCCCTGCCCCTCTCCCTCTCCTCCCTCCCTATTTCTCCGTCTCTCTGACGTCTGTTCCCCTCTGTCGCTCTCAGTTTTTCTTCTGCCGTGGTGCCCGATTTGCTACTCCAGGCCCCGCCGTCCGCCCGCTCTCCGGGGCAAGGTAAGAGCCGGGCTCCGGCCCCACACCGCCAGGGATCAGCACCCGAGGAATCCGCCCGCCGCCCAACGTGAACAAAGACCCTCCTCACCTGTCACGGAGTTGAAGTCTCCGAAAGCGGCCACAGTGCGCCGGGCCTCTTCCCCCACGCATTCAGGAGGCGCGGGGAAGAGAGAGAGAGAGACAGACTGGGGGGGGGGGCGAGTTAGACGCCGCCGCGCACCTGCTCCGTGGAGCTCCTTGCCGCCCCCACCGCCGCACCAGCCTTTACTAAGATGGCGGCGGTAGCGGCGCTCGGCTGAGGCCCGCCCCTCCAGCCTTCACAAAGATGGCGGCGATCGGGGGCCGCTTGTTGACTGGGGCCGGGAGGTGCCTAGCTCGGGCGTGGGTGCGGAGGAGAGGCCGAGGCTTCGAGGCCGACCTGGAAAAACAGGGAAAGGTAGGAAAATTAATGAGATTAGATAAAAGATTTAGAAAGCAATTAACTTTTTTAAAAAACAATATGTGTTTTAAAAGCAACGTTTTTTTTAAAGACGCAGAAAGCAGGAAAAAGAAAGGAAAAGTTTGGAATCAAGATGGCGGCGACTCACCTCGGTTCAGAACGATAAGGCCCGCCCACACACGCACCGATTGGTCGACCGTCAGGTCACCGAAGCGTAGGATTGGTCAATCGTCC